>NC_050473.1:19752503-20479170 GCF_013373865.1 Monomorium pharaonis | reverse complement strand
AACTGGTCCGTGCTTATGAATAGATCCAAGTATATATGTTCATATATGATTATACATGATTATTACAATTTTTTAATCTTTAAGGTTTTTAAATAATAAAATTAAAATGTCACAGAAATAAATAATTTATTATGTAATATATTTTTACTATGCAACATTTAATGTTTAAAAATCTTTTATATCTTAATAATTATGAACAAATCCGATTGTCAATAATTATGTTTAATTTTCTTTTTTACAACCATATGTATATATATACGTATATTACATACATATATATTTAATAAATATTATATACCCAGATAATCAAACCTGCAAAAGCAGAATCCCATACAGCAGATCCATAGCATACTATGTCCACATTAAGCTTGTGTTTTGTAAACAGAATCTGCTGAACAAAATCTGACAGCATATTGGCAACAGAAAAGGAACAGATCAGTCAAATGCAGTCTCTGTCCACAGAACACGAGCTTAATGCAGACACAGTAGGATATGGATTTGCTGTGGGATTCTGCTTTTGCAGGTTTGATTATCTGGGTATTGTTCTTATAGACAAACATATTAAGAATATCGTTTAGCAAAAGCATTATAATTTTAACTGAAAAATTTATAATCAAATACAAACTTATATAGTCATATAGAGTTATATATGATCAGGTCCAATACTATATCTCAAAATAGCTTGTTTAAATATATACAGCTGCGAGTAGTTTGCAAGATGGCCACTAGGCGAAGGCGCTTCTCCTTCTCGTGAGAAAATTTACTCCGAAAGGATTATAAAAGAAAACCATTACTCACGGTTTACTTCTAGCAGTTAGTACTTCACTAGCAGCAAAGTGTAGTATATATTGTTTTTGTTATACGAAGAGAATTCGTGGACCTTCGCAACTCAGAGAGAGCTTCCAAAAATTGAGAAAATAGAAAAATGAAATTTTGTTTAATTATATATACAAACTTATAGAATTATATATAATCAAATCACAATACTATACCTTCAAATATAAACTTATTTAAATATATATGCTCAAATATGACAGATAATCATATGTGATCATACATGAGTTTTTGCGGACAAAATTCATATATGATCACATATGATTATCTGTCATATTTGAGCATATATATTTAAATAAGTTTATATTTTTATTGCGCAATATTATGATTGCGGACATAATATTACTTCTTATATAAGCATATAAGAGCATATAAGAGGTATTTTTTCCCGATAGTGATAAATTACTACACGCAATTATATGTAATTATATCAAAATTTGTATAAATTAATGTAATAATGTTGGAGGTCATCAAATTATGGCTAGATTGAATTGTGTATGGACGGATATTTTTAATACGAATATGTCTGTTCGTGCCTGATCGTACCTGATCAAACATGAATATATAATATTACTAAATTATTTTTTATCATATCTGGCCAATTTTCATATATGACCAGACGTGACCAAATATATATGCTCATTTATGAAGAGATATGAATATTTTTTCCCGGGTCAGGAAATATAAAGTAAAAAATATTTAAAAAAATAGCAGGTAAAATAATTTATGCTCTAGAATTATAATAATTTAATACTAAAGTCTTATTGTGTTTGATTTTGTGTTAGTAATTAAGGCCCTATAACACTTGTTTCCATATTGTTTATATTTTTTAGACGGAATTAAATGTAAGATTAAAATAAGATCCGCAGCAACTTTTGTTTCTAAAAAACACAAAATATATTTTTCAAACTAACAATTATATAATTAACTCTTAAAATAAAAGTTAAGAATTAAGAATTAATTACCTGTCTAAGTATTTTCATTTTTCAACATTTCTAACATGAAATTTATCATCTCTGGTAATAAATATTTTTTTTACTTAATGGTGGTGCTTTAATTTTTGACAAGTATTTGTATTATATTTTTTCCAATAATATAAGAAATACGCCTTTTTGACTAATGAGTGGTATTAATTCAGATATATGGTAGATTATGATAAGTGTTGTAATATCTGTGTCGTTATATGCTCTAAACAAAAAAGAAATGTCATAATTGTACTTGTGTTACACATTACAGAATATTTAGAAAATAAAGCGAAATATTCAATTGAAAATTATAAGTATTCTACAAAGAAATTGTATTTTTATATCAATTATAACATGTAAAAAATAAAACACCGAATTAAAATACATTTAAAAAATATAATGTATATAAACGTTTAATTACAAAATATAATAGTAAATTTATCTAAAATTAATAAACTTTCCTTGAAAATTTTTTAAAGTTATACATATAAACCATTTTTGAAGAATATTTTAATTTATTCTTTTTTTTTTACATTAAAAATAATTTACTTTAACAGTTTAAGTTCGTAATTTAAATTAAGAAATATAGACAAACTAAAAATTAAATAAGGTACTGAAATAAACAAGACGAAAATTTTATAAAATACGTACTATGTGGTTTTCTATACATTTATATTACTTATTATTTATTTATTTTTTACTTATTATCTGGTTCGTAAAATTTACAAGCATGATAAAACAGATTAATGTGGAAACAATTATATAAACTTACTATTGAAATTATTGTGGGTGTGATGCACTCACACAAGAAATGTCGCAAGCGATATAAGGTGTCAAATGACACCTCGCGCGCGGACATCGCCCGGCCAACATACCGGGCGTCGCACCGGGCAATGCACCCGGTTGCTTAAGAGACAACAGTAGGAATACTACGGGAGTTCTAACTCTGGAGCTCCGAGGGGGGTGCGGGTGTGCGGGGGGAGCTTGTGGGCGCGGGGGGTGTTACGGCGGGGATGGGTGACATCACCTGGGGCTGCGGGAAGAACCGCTTATCAGAAGTAAACTGATATCCCGCTTATCAGACGTAAACTATTTTACGGTGCCTTTGAAAAAACTTGATATGTTTTTAGAAAACTTGATATGTTTTTATAAGGAGTATTGATATAAAAAAAATGCTACCTTTTACCCCCTCCCTGTTTTGGGTGTTAGATGGGGGGGGGGGAGCAACGTTGCAATAAGCGTTTCATGCATTAAACATGTTGCAACATGTTTCGCGATAACGTGATTGGCTTTCGATGATCACGTGATCTAGCTAAAACGTTGGCAACGCTGTAATTTTGTTGGGTGTGATGAGTGCTCTAGTTGAGACAAAGGACTAAGAAATTTGTGGGAGGGAGAGAGGGTGTACAATATAAGAAGAGTTCTGACAATGATACCGCATCACTCGCATGTCACAAGACGGACAGCAAAACCTCCTCAACAACGTTGCTCCTCAGTTGATCGGTGAAAGACGGACTTCAAAGCTTCCCGAAAAGAAACGTACAACATGAACTATTACGTTCCGATCCAACAGAACGAGGCGTATGATAAATCGTAAGTATTTTTATAATTTTTAAAATTTTCTTCATATTAATATTTTATATTTTTTCTATAGCTCGCTATATGCTTTTTTACAGAGCATTATCACAGCCGCGTTATACTCCTCGCATCTTGCGTAGGAGATACGCCTTGACCGCCACAACATACAAATATTTGGATATTGCAATCGGTGTGGGACCTATATCCTATGTGGAAATACTGCTTGGTGACAACAAGGGCAATCAAATAATTTTGCCATACGCAACATGGAAAACGTTTATAGATCGACGGGTGGATATTGAACGATTTGTGCAGTCAACTTTATTTGACTGCACAACGATTTGTGCAGTATTTTCAAGATTTGCAGTTTGCGATCTGATTATAAAACTTGTAAAAATGCGCGATGAAAATATTATAAAGTTGGTGTTGCATGATAATTACATGTACATGAAACCGTCAACCTTACTGTTCCTATACAAACTTGAAGATTGTGTTGATTATGTATGTCATCAATTGGATCAACATACGTACAGCGTAAGCGATAAATATAAGAAGTTTATTACTATTTTGCGTCAAAATCATATCACTAATAAAAGCGACGCTGCAAAGTTATTACGTAAAAAATATGATAAAACATATCTCGTAGAGTGTGAGCTAATTGCTTACGCTTTTGATAATATCGTATATGATGCTTTATATGACAAGTAAAATGTGTAAAAAAAACCAGTCTTGTAAACTGTAAGCTAATTACGTTGTGAATCATATTGTAAGTTATGCTTTATATAACAAAATAAATGTATAAAAAATGATATTGTTAGAATTATTTTTTTCCTATATAGTTTTAAGTTAAAAAATTATTGTATAAATAAAACAAGATAGGGAAAAAAGGAAAATATGAGGGGATGAAAGAATGTAAAAAATGGATACGATATATATTTATTTTTTATTCTTAGATCACCAATTAAACAGCTTAAATACATTTTGTAAAGCACAATTGTTCACATGATTCTGACATCGTAAAGTGCACATAATGTCCAACTTGTTTAGAGGTTCTATGTCTTCGTAATGCGTCTCGATATTTTCGACGTAAGCTTCCTGTCTCGCCTCGTCCAGAAGCAAATCATGCAACCATTCTCGTTTCTCATGTCCCTTGACATACACGAGAATTTCATCATCAGTCGTCGTTGTACCCATCACTGCCTTTGTAATCAAACTCCTAGCCATGCTGTGCGGAATTAATCCATCCTCCCATAATATTCCATGATGATTCACTTTCAACCATGCCACCTGACATCTTTCTGCCTTGGTAAGGCATTCCCATGGATAGGTTGGTGTAAACAGGTAGTGGGTGAGTTCAAATCCATTTTTGAGAGAGACAAATTCCTTAACGATAAATTTTTCTTCAACGATGAAACCTTGCAGATCTACAAACGTTGGTGCAGACATGACTGTTGTTATCAAGAAGAATGTGATTGACTTCGATGCGTCGTAGAGTTATATATCGTCTTATCCCCCTTTCCTTTAATGTACAAAGTTGTTAGGTGATTTTACGCACAACGTTTGTCAATGGGTTGTACTGAACCACGCGGTCGTGTATGATGAAGCAGTACGCGGTGGTATTCGTCGACACATTCTCTTTGCATTCAAATTCTATGCGCACGTCCACGGTTGCGCTCTTGACCGATTCGTTCTGTCGAGCGCAATCGATGATTACGAATGGACCGTTAAGTAAAAAAGTTAAAGTGGTGAGGTTCGGCTCGAGATACTTGTATCCATAATAACCCTTGCAGAAACGCGCGTACATGTCGTACAGAATCGCCCATTTATTTTTATCGAAATCCAAGTTCATATCGTCGTATGAATAACATTCCGAGTTCAGATACAGTTTCACGTTTGTCAATTTGCAATGATCGAATCGGCTTGGATCCTCGGACACAATGTTCTTTCGACCCGTCTGCAGAGCAAAAATAACATATCGTGGCTTCTCAAGCTGAGTAGCGGTCTTGATGGCCCACGAATGCTTAGTTGTTTGCTGCAATAGTGGAAACTCGTACAGATCCCACGAACGAAAAGCCATGCTCAGGTACCGTCCGCTCTCCAGAGTAGCATCGACAACTTATGTATCTTGTTCAGCAATACGTGAGGCATGCGCCATTGTATCTTGAATATATCAATCGTGGATTCCAACTTCAAACTTCCCATCAGACTGTTGTTATCGTTACGCGCGCGTATTAAAATTAACTCATGACAAGCGTTGATCACCACGCGTCTGTAATCCTCGCAAAACCCCAACAACATGTTGAGTGGTACGCAAAAATTAAAGTATCCATCCACGTCCCAACCCGAAATCCATCCGGCGTTCCTCAGAATCACGTTTTTGTCTGACGACACCGTTGCATAGTTTTTCAGTGTACTGGTTATTCCAACATTTCTGTTGCGATCAATTTCTACACCGTCGAGTTCGTATCGAATCTCATCGAACATGAACGCGACACAATTATTTCCCAATACCACCGAAAATCCCTCGGCTAGTTTCTTTATTGTCATTTTTCCCTCGATGTATAGAAAACTTTCGAACGGCAATGTGTACAGATCCTGTTGGTATATGGGTATTCGTATCTCGTCGCTGTGCCCGAACGTTGTGTTGGCAAACGGATTGTACGTATGAGTCTCGTCGCACGTGCAGTCTGATGGTGATTTCTTCTCCTCGAAAATCAAGTAATCGTCCGTTCTGATCGACGGCGCGTATTGTCAGATCCGTAATGCACCGCACGATGATTGGCAGATAAATGATTTGTGTGGTTATCTCATATCCTTTCCGATATCTTATATCCTGGTGGCACGCTCGGTGAAAACTCATGTATCGTGTGTACACTCTTATTGTTGCTGTACGTGCAAACGAACGTAAGAAATATGTGAACGAACGTAAGAAGTACGTGAACGAACATAAGAAGTACGTGAACGAACGTGAAACGAACATAAGAAGTACGTAAACGAACGTGGAAAGTATGTGAACGAACGTGGAAAATATGTGAACGAACGTAAGAAGTACATGAACGAACGTTACAAGTATGTTAAAACGTTAATAACGTGAATAAAACGTTGAGTCGTTGCTAACTCTTTTAAACGCATGTAGTAATGTATTAATTTTATACAATAAAAAACATTATGTATGTTAATTTACGTTGAATTACATTAATTAAATATTAATTTAGCAGTCATCTTCAATAGAATCGCCCATTGGTACGCACGGTGATAAACTGCGTCACGCCCGACCATTGATAAACACAGCGATCACACCCAACCATTGCGAGGTATAGCGTCACGCCCGCGCAGCCATTGATGCACGCTGCGACGAGCTTATCTTCCTTCTTTGCGCGGCCATTGATACGCGCCGCGATGAGCTTATCTTCTTTCTTTACGCTTTCTCTATCCGTACGCCACATTCACACACATACTCATATACAGCATACGTTGCACTCACCCACCTATAAATAGGTCGTTCGATTCCATATATAAACAGATTCCGAAAACATGAGATTCGTGCGACAGCCGTTGACGATATGAGTTACGAATTACGATAACAAGTTGCGATTAATGGGTGATGACGGAGACAGGCGCAAGCACAGTGCGATGCTGCCTACTACCATACGTGCGATTATTTGCGGCCCATCGAATTGCGGTAAAACCAACATTATAATAAACTTGTTGGAATGTCCGCACGGTGTACGTTTCGAGAACGTGTACGTGTACTCGAAATCTTTGCAACACCCAAAATATCGATATTTGGAGAATTTGTTAAGATCAATGAATGAAATTAACTATTTTACGTTCTCCAATAACTGTGTCATTCTGCCGAATGAAGCGCGTCCAAACTCAATTTTCATCTTCGACGATATTGCGTGCGACAAGCAGGATGCCGTGAGAGAGTATTTTGCGATGGGTCGGCACTCGAACGTCGACTGCTTTTATCTCTGTCAGTTATACGCGAGAATACCTAAACATCTTATACGCAAGAACGCAAACCTGCTGATCCTGTTTAAACAGGATGGTACCAACCTAAAACGTGTACAACGATCATGTTAACACCGATATGTCATACGATGATTTTTGTGCGTTATGTCATGATTGTTGGCGGCGTGATTATGGATTCCTAGTAATAGACAAGGATAGCTCACTTACTAACGGGCGATACAGAAGAGGATTTAACGAGTTCGCGGTGCTGCAAAGCAATTAATCGTTATCGATACTTCGTTGAGGACGAAACGTGAGCGATCGACGCTCTCTGTCAACATGATTGGGAACAACGATACGCGTGAGCGCGAGAAAATCGCAAAGGAAATTGAGAAAACGAGCGAATCGATTCGTAAGAAACATCGCGCTTTGAAGACCGGTAGGATTGAGGAGAATATCGCGGTAAAGAAACACTTCGAGCCACTCATCGAGCCGCTGCAAAAGATCGTCGATAATTCTGGCGTCTGCGCGATAAAAGACGAACCGCGTGTCGATGACGCAGGCGTCGAAACATCGTTCACCCAGAAGGATGTGATAAAAAATAAGAGAAAACGAAAAGACAGTTCAGTGGACCATGCATTAAGTGAATCAAACAAATGGATGCGATATATGTCAAACGATGCAATGAATTTACCGTTGCCATCGGTGCAACGTACGTCCAACGACGCAATAGATCCGTCGGTGATAACGTCCACACCGCGTACGGTAGCTGTACAATCAACGATTGAAGCTCCAAAACCGTTAAATAAGGCTCTCGAGACTGTTTTTGAATCCGCCGATGATTCGTTTGCGACAACCGTTCGAAATCGATTATGTTCGAGACTATAACAATTATTTTAGAGTTTTAACATTTCCTCTTTCTTGGTTCTGTTTTATCCGTGAGTAGTGAGAGCTCCTGACAGCCATCGAACTCCTTATAGTTCATTTCTTCGATGCACCGATTCGCGCGGCGCTGTCACTAGCTCCTCACGCGCGCAATTTTCGTTTGCTCGCATCGCCGGTAACTATGCATCTTGGTAACTATGCAAATAAACAAGTCCAAAAAAGGGCACGTCTAAATCCATGCCCAAATAAGTCTCGATATTGGTTCCCTACCGCCTCTTTTCTCGCCTCCGATCGTAATTGTTTTACGATGCATAATTCGTCAGTCTCTCGCAGCCCGGCACCGAAATCAGATCGTCCAGCCGATCTCTCCCGTCTTCCGCCGATCCTAGCTGCGGGGATTCACTTCCGCTTTTCCCGATCATTCGCGCCGTGATTGTGCGAGTGAATTATTAATTAATCCGCTCCTGCCAAGAAATTCTTAATTTTCATATCCGCGTGAATGTTGTAAGTGTATTACGTCCGTGCGCAGGTGACCGTATCTTTCCCGCGAACGTCCTCTGCCTTGCGCACAAGATCTTCGGATCGCGCGCAAGATTTCCGGATTCGCGAGGGCTTCGATCTCGAGGCTCTGTAAGATTTCCGCGTCGATTAGGCAGCGCAATATCAGGGCGTATCAAGATATCTGACACATTGTAAAAGATACGGTTTGCCCCTCACTTCGAGCGTTCGTTTGTGAAATAAATAATTAAGTGTGAGTGAGACCAACGCCTCCTCTTTATTCCTGTCACCTCCCGTGAACCTCCCGCATTCCTGACCACTCACTTCACGTCTCTATCGGGACGGATCCCGGCACTCCTTTCGCGTTTACCCTACGCACGCGCGAACAGATTACAAACGTCAGAAGGTCTAGAAACGTTATCTCAGCACTTGGGGCCGCTGAGTCAAAAGTACATCGGAGATTTTCTCAGCGGCCGTGGTGAAAAAAAGAAAATTATAGATATTGTGTACGGCGTTCGTTTAGACAAGGATGGTATGATGTTGGGTAATTTGACGTCAACAGTAGTGATCACATAATTATCGGTGATGTAAAATACGTTGATACACACGATCTTTACGAACTGATCTTTAAACGATATCCCAACGATTTAGTCTACACAAAAAACGATAAACGAAAGTACAAAGATATATTGTTGATACTACAAACGCGCATAAACGTAATTACGTTACACACGGCCGATTATTAGCCAATAAGGGATACAAGTATAAATATAGAATTGCGCCGTTATTAAAATATGATTTTACGAGCGGAATGGGATTACCTCGCGCTATGACGCCAAACGATGACGCAATCGGAAAGGAATTACCTCGCGCTATGACACTAAGCGACAACGTGATCGATTACGTGCATTGGGACGATCCTAACGAACTGGTAGATCGTCTACGGTTGCTCGAAGCCTCACATCGGGCTGGTCATAACGCTCACAACAACGAGATGCTGTCCATCATCGAAGAACTTCGCGAGGCAGGCCTTATTATAAATTAACTCGCGTATCGTCAAAACAAATCAGTTGATCGACGTCATCCCATACACCAAACATGAAATTACCGAAATCTAATGTTAGTTCCAAAAAACGGCGACTCGTCGAGGAACTGCATGCTTCAGCGAGAAAAAATTTTCCACGGAGACATGTCATAGTTCGAGGATACGATAATCTGTGGCAGGCCGATATCGTCGAGATGATTCCGTACTCACGTTTCAACAAAGGTTACCACTACATACTCACCGTCATCGATGTGTTGAGCAAGTACGCGTGGGCTATACCACTCAAAAGCAAAGGTGGAAGCGAGACAGCTAACGCTATCGCTGAGATAATTTGAGAGAGCGGCAGACGTCCGAGAAATTTACAAACCGATATGGGAAAGGAGTTTACAACGCTGACGTGCAGAAACTATTGCAAAAACATGACATTAACCATTATTCCACGTACTCGGTAATGAAGGCGTCGGTCGTCAAACGCTTTAATCGCACGCTGAAGAACGATATGTGGAAGCAGTTTACGCTCAACGGTAATTACAAGTGGATCGACCTGTTATCACGTCTCGTGTCGAATTACAACGTTCGGCACCGAACGATCGGTGTGCGACCCGTTGATGTAACTCTCGCGATGGCTGAAAGACTCTTGGATAGGGTATACAGCACTATAAAGATTGCTGGTCCAGCGAAATTCAAAGTAGGCAACTCTGTACGCGTGAGCAAGTATAAGACAATTTTCGAGAAAGGTTACACACCAAATTGGGCAACCGAGGTGTTCAAGATCGTTAAGGTGCAGCGTACCAATCCCGTAACTTATTTACTCAAGGATTATCGTGGAACATCTATCTCTGGAACGTTTTACGAACATGAGTTGCATCGCGCGACTCACCCGGACGTATTTCTGGTAGAAAAAGTATTGCGCAGGAAAGGAGACCAGGTTTATGTGAAGTGGTTGGGATTCGATAGATCACACAATTCGTGGATACACAAAGACAATGTTATTTAATCCGTATAAAAATTGTTTTTATTATAAACATATAAAAAATGTAGTGCATACATTATATAAAAAATATATAATTTTTTGACATATATGAAGCATCTTTATTATCCTTCCATCGTCCATTTCTAACGTTGCATATAAATTATCAAATAATTGTATGATTAAACGAACTTACCTGTAAGTGAAGTTCTATCATAATTGTATGAAGCGCCTCTTCCGAAGAGATCAAATTGTAATCCCCCTACTCTATACCGATGTCGCCACAGTCTTCAAAGTACAAAACTTTTGTACGTCTTCTACTCTAGTCGGCGTGTTTTTCATTCGTATTTAAAGTGCCCTTGCCGTAAATCCTTTGGGAATTCTCAATTATATTTATTGAGGATCGAGGATTGTTTATACTGGGAGGGATTGATCTTTTCGGAAGAAGCGCTTCATACAATTATGATAGAACTTCACTTACAGGTAAGTTCGTTTAATCATACAATTGTATTTCGCGCCTCTTCCTCGAGATCAAATTGTAGCTGTTTAAAGTTTTTTTTTTTTTTGCAATGGTTTCACGCCTTCTTTATATATATATTTTTATTTATTTAATAATTTTTTTTTGTCTCAAAATTGCCAGCGCATACGACGCGTTATCTGTTTCGATAGGACGCTTATAAAATCTAGCGAAGGTTTGAGACTTTTTAGTTCAACCGGCGGCTTTAAGAATTAGATCTATATTTACGCCACTGCGCTCCGCCGCAGATGTCGATGCATGCCTTGTGCTATAGGCGCTAAACTTAGAGGTATCAAGCCCGTTATTATTTAAAACTGATTTAATCCATCGACTTAAGGTTTGACTTCCTACGGCTCTGTGAGGTCTTTTAACTGCAATAAAAAGCTGATTTTCCTCTTTCCGAAGAGGTTTCGTTTTTCTTAAATACATAGTCAATGCTGCTGCTGGGCATATAATCATGTTGTTGTCGAAAAAGGGTATTACTAGGTTTGGTTGAACTTTTCCCGGTCTCAAAGTTTTTATAGTCTCCAATATCTTGATTTCATATTTATTATTATTTCTTATAATGTTTCTTATATCTATTGAAGCTAACGTTTGCATGCGGTGGCCTGTGACGAGAGCCAATAAGGTGACTAATTTTTTTGATAATTCATTGAGGGAAAGGTCCTCATTTGACTTTAGCTTACCTAGGTATTCTAAGACTATTTTTGGGTCCCAAGTATAATCATATTTAGCCTTGGGAGGTCTTAACCTAGCAACATCTTTGAAGAACCCTTTAATTCTGGGATCCTCAGAAAGGCTGGAACCTTGAATCTTTCTTATAATAATATATAATATTATATTGTTTTAATGAAGATTCGCTAAGTGATGATATGATAATGTCTGCAGACTCTGTTGATGTATTATTTATTTGGAGTGCTTTCCTGACATAATTCCTGCAACCAGGGTAATCTTCAACCATAGGGGATGAGGTTTCCTGTCCAGAGATTGTAACAATTTAATATCAGGTTTTAAATAGATTAGCGATGATTCAAGCATCGACATGTACACCGGAAACCAAGCCTGAGCTGGCCACCGCGGAACTACCAGAATTCCTCTACTTTTTTCGAATCTAATCTTTTCGAGAATGCGCAAAATAATTGAAAAGGGGAGAAAAGCATAGAAATAGTATTTTTTCCAGCTAATGGTGAAAGCATCAATTCCAATAGATCCAGGATCTTTTTTCCACGAAATGTATTTTTTACATTTTGTGTTTGTTCTACTGGCAAAAAGATCAATTTCTGGGTTTCCAAACTTTGAGATTATTTGGTAATAAGCTGATTTTGTCAGAGCATATTCTGTTTCAGGTTCCAGCCTTCGAGACTCAATATCCGCCTCAACGTTATCTTTAGAAGCAATGTAGCTAGCGAATATCCACAAATTTCGACTTTCACACCACTGCCAGATTTGTTTTGCAATTTTTGCTAATTTTGGAAATCTAACACCTCCTTTTTTGTTAATATATGCAATGGCAGTAGTGTTGTCTATTCTTAATAAGACATTGCAGTCTTTTAATTCCTTAGCAAAGCATTTTAACCCGAACCATGCAGCTAATAACTCTAGATAGTTAATATGCTGATTTCGTTCTTCCGAATTCCAATGACCATTAACTCTAGATTCGTTACAAAATGCTCCCCAACCTGAAGAGGATGCATCCGAGAAAATTTCGATTGATGAATTAAAGCTCTTTATTTGATTTTTTGCGTTAGTTATGTGCCTACTCCACCAATCAAAGTCCTCTTTTAAATTAGATGATAACGTCATTTTAGCTTCAAAACTGTTATTATTATTTTCAAGTGCTAAATATCGTTCCCGCTCGAAGGATCTCATGTACACTCTCCCGTACTTTAAAGTTGTGCAACAAGCACCCAAGGTTCCAATAAAGAATGCAAATTCTCTTATTTTGCATTGACTCAAAACTTTAACGTGATCGATTTTTGATTTTATCTTTTCTTGTTTTTCTATTGGCAATTCTACGACCATTTTTTCCGAGTCGTAGATGTTTCCTAGGAATTTGCATCTAGTTGAAGGAACCTTGTGGTTTTTTCGTTCGTTAATTAGAAATCCTAATTTTTTTAAATAACTCCACCGTAACCTGTACATTTTCTTGGCATTTGATCTCTGAACTCTCAATAAGTAAAATGTCATCCAGGTATATAACTGAAGTATAACCTAGATTTCTTAAATATGAAATAACTGATTTCATGATTTTTGTAAATGTATACGGCGCCGTATTTAATCCAAAGGATAAACAAGTAAACTCAAACAAACTCCCATGGAATTTAAATCTCAAAAACTTTCGATCTGGATTTCTAATTGGAATGAGATAATAGGCGTCTTGAAGATCAATTGATGCCATGTAACAATTGGGAGTTAATAGTCGTTTAACAGTTTTATCATTCTCTAATTTAAAATGTTCTGTATCAATAAATTCGTTGAGGTTTTTCAAATTAAAAATTAGTCGATACGATCCGTCTGGTTTTTGAACTAAAAAAATTTTTGAAATGAATTGTCTTTTACTTGGAGTTACCTGACGAATAGCGCCTTTTTTAAGGAGGTCATTTAGTTGCTCACGCATTGCGATACTTTCCTCCATCGACCACTTGGGTTCGACGGGTGCGACAGTTTGTGATGCCCTTGATGCAAATGGAATTCTGTATCCACTAATCCAGCTCAGGATTAGTCTATCAGAAGTAATGTTCGACCAGTATGACCGGAATACTTTGAGTCTTCCTGCTAATCGACTTACCGCCGCTATTCTTGTTTCTTCGAGGTTGACTGGTCTTGTTGGTTGTCCTTCTGTTGTGTTGAGCGACAATTGGATTGTTTCTGCTTCTGATATGACTGGTAAGATTTCCGCCCGCTCGACGTCGAGTTGTGAGTCGATCTGAATGATTAGCGGCGAAGCAGGCGTTTCGAGTTTTTTGATTAATTTGTTTGGCTTGGATAAATGTTGGGTTTTAAATTCTTGCTTGAATTCTCCAAAGTTTTGGCTGCTTTAACCTTTTCATCTAACTTTTTTCCAAAAAGCCACTCATCAATAGTAGTTGCATTAAGTATCTCTTTCATTGATGCATTAATGTTTTTTAATGAGACTCCGACGAATGCTGGTTTCCGCATGCTGAAGGTCTGCTATGAGTTGTAGAATTCCCCATAAGCATTCTATTAACTCCTTGATTGGCAACTTCTCGTCACTTTTGAAACTTGTTATCTTTGTGAGTACATTCAACAGACCGGCCAGGCTAGTAGTTATTCTCACCTGCTTTTCGACAATTCGACTGTCTCTTTTTGCAATAAATTCCTGAAGGCAGGCTTTTAATTCTGGATTCAATTTGAGGGGATCCATCATTAAACAATTTTCAGGAGATGGAAATTTTTGGATTAACACTTTCTTTTTATCCGTAGGGAGACCTTTTTTAATTATCTCCTCTATTCCAGATACAAATTTTGTATGTATAGGAGGTGCTAACTTCCTGTCCGGATGAATCCTTTCTCTTAATGCTTCAAGAATCTCGGAATCAAGATCTGATTCTATTGACTTCAGAGTTTGACTTTGTCCTTGATTCATCGTAGCATGAGGAACCTGACCAGGTTGAAGCACCTCCGCTTGATCTAACTGTGGAGCTTGGATCAATTGGCTTGGATTGTCAGTGTCGTCAGTTGGTGTCGTATCTATAGGAGTGAAAGGTCTCGAACTCCGAAACCTTTCTTTGACTCTTGAAGATACAAAAGATCTATTGCTCGAAACTGAACTGTTTCGTGATCTGCATTTTGGAAATGAGCTGTTACGACTTCTACTTCGAGTTCGATCGAGGTTCCTACTACGATCATTTGAATAACGTTCACGACTGACACTGTGATTTAAGTAGCGGCCACGTTGACTGTGGTTATCATAATGTTCTCTCCTGCTACTTCGTCTGTAAGGATGTTTATTACGATAGCATCTATCCTGGCCATCACCTGTCGAGTCAGAATTAAAAAAAATTGTTACAACAATTCATGTGAATGAGTCAATTGCGACATCATGAACGTTGTTTTTCTATTTAGATTGTAAATAAAAATTTTTTCACAGTTGGACTGTGAATCAGATATTTCTATCAATGTCAGTTGGACTGACTTGATAGAGCACGTCGATAGTTGTCAAAATACGGTTGGACCGTATATGGATTTAGTATATACCAATATCGGTTGGACCGAGATGGTAAGGTTATGTATAACGCTGATGGTCAATGTCGGTTGGATCGGCTTGGCCTTACTTATCACATAACTGACAACATTTGTACGACGTAATAACTCTTGTAACAGCAACCTCGTGGACCGAATAAGCTCTTTTTTTTTCCTTACCATTATAATTCGATCGAGCTTTCATGTGACGATTGATTTTTTTTTTTTAATCGCTTAATTTCTTTTCTTAACAAGTTTTCCTTATCATTATCCTTGTCTGAATACTTTCTCTTCTTACTCGACATCTTTTCAATTTTGCTGATAATTAACACTTTCGTGTAACGTATTCGGCACAAAGAAGAAGAATGAAAAACACGCCGACCAGAGTGGAAGACGTACAAAAGTTTTGTACTTTAAAGACTGTGGCGACATCGGTGTAGAGTAGGGGGACTACAATTTGATCTCGAGGAAGAGGCGCGAAATACAATTTTAAAAAAATATATACAATTTTTTTGTGACTTATATGAAGCATCTTTATTATCCTTCCATCGTCCATTTCTAACGTTGCACATAAATTATCAAATAATTTTTAAAAATACAATGTAAAATACACAATATGTGTAACACGTAAAATATATGAAGTGTTAAATGTAAAATTATAAAATAAATGTAAAACACATAAAATAAATGTAAAATACATAAAATATAAACTATAAAATATGCGAAACGTGAAATGTGACATTAAAATATAAATGTAAAGTATAAAATACATGAAACGCAAATATAAAATGCCTGTACAATACAAAAATATATTATAAAGGTATTTGATAATGCCCCCCACGGCAACGTCTTTACAGAATCAGGTACGAGATACCGCTTGTCGTCGTATGGACTTAGAGCGATTTTCGTTTCACGTACCGTGTATACCTCATGCAGTTTAGATCGTATGCACGTCTGATGACGCGTCATCTCTATCTCATCTCGCAGACACCGTATGTAGTCGTCGAATGTTATCGTTCTTGTGACAACGTTACACTTTACACCTTTTGCCTTTTTAGTGTCATTCTTTCCATCCACTTTTAACGCATACATTTTCGCTCTGAGTCCAACAAACTCGGTCGTTATTGCACCGTTGTTCTCGTCCTTCATTAGCCCGGAACTTTCTTATTCGCGAGTAGCATATCGTACGCGTTACCAGTCGGATAATCGCTCGTGTCGAACCTTGCGATATCGCGTTTTATATTTTCATATACGTCGTCGCACTCGATGTGATACACGAGACTATCAGTATCTGTGTACATCACTCTAGATTTGTCATGGTACAAAGGTAGCATGTACTCGTGATGAAATTCATACAAGCAAATTTTCGATATGTCTAGTATACACATACCTACATAAATCGGCTTGTTGAATTTCACCTTAAGTTTTCGGAGTTCGACTGCAATTAAATTTTCTGCAAAAATACTGCGACTGTGGAAATTTGGTTTAGCGATCATTGCCTCCGCACCGTATCGTCCTGTCCATTTTGTCAAAAGTTTTACGTCAACGTGATTGCGCACATTTTCCATAATTTTTCCGAATACAGCATTATTCATCAATTTATATAAATTTTTCTCAAAATCGTTTTTCGCGAGGGTGCAAAATTGTGTGTTAAACTCGATATAATTGCGAAGCCAGGCGGATTGAACAAATTGTAATACACGGTGTATCTGTGTTATGCGGAGACCATGACGAGTGCATTGCTGCAAGTTGTGATAATGTATGACGTACCGCTTCTTATCATGCAAGGTCGCTAAAAGTTTATGTTCTCGCTTGCCAGGCGGCTTATCGCGCGTTGGGCAGAATGGTAGGTCAGTGTGTCGATCGTGCAGATGTTGTACTCCAGATCGACTTCGAGAATGTACCCTGTGGGCGAATCAACAGCGATCGCGTTTACGTCAAAATTTGAGACGTCTTCGACCCATCGAAATTCTCCATAGGGCAGCGGCTGACACATTGCCCATCCGTACAAATTATTCACATCGAAATACATGAGGTACGACAATGGTTTCGATGGATCGTACGTCTGCATGTATTTATTGTTAGCCTGCGCGTATCTGCCGGAACATTGACTCAGATCTCCGCGTATACCACGCTCGATAAACATTACCATATCGATGTCGGTGAGCAACTCAAAATTGACGCGTGTATATTTAAGCATAGCGTCCTACGTGAATCCCGGTAATGTATAGTAATGTGCGGGATCAAGACCATAACTTTCGACACATTTGTCACGAAAATTTTCAAAAACGTCGGCTAACAACAATACATCTGTTTTCAAATACAAATCGCTGTATTCGCCCAGCGTTCGAATAGAGAATCGATCCCATACGTTCTTGGCGTGCGCGTAATCGCTCTCGGACACGGTATTGCCCGTCAACGAATTAAAAAATAATTCGCGCGATGACAAATGCGTTTTCTTCAATTTTGCGACACAGTCAACATACTCGTATAGGAATATGCCTTTACGAGTCAATAAATCGAATTCTTCGTCAGATAAATTCGAAAATTCCTTACGTACAATTTTTAGTTTTTCTTTACCGAGAAAAGATGCCAATTTTTTAAGACTAAAATTGAGAAATTTATATGAATCTATGAATCGTAATTTTATGTGATTGTGTGGGTTTAATTCGGCGGTACCTATGACATGCTTCGTAAAAGAAATATATTTTTTTTTGTAACGGGAAGCACATCGATATTCCCTTTGAATGTTGTGGCTATTTCTCTAATAATGAAGTGTGAATCGTATCCGGATAAATTATGAAAAATTACCAGTATGTACAACACATTTTGATAACACAAGTTACAAAGCGAATGCGCGGGACCGCGATAACGACCGGTGAGATGACAATGATCTCGCACTCGTGTATCATCCGGTGCAAACGGCTTATCACAAATATGACACTGCTTTGCGTTACGATATGCCTCCCATTGCTCTTTCGATAAAATTTCCATGGGGACCTTAGCAGATAAAATTGATTTTACACGATGCGCTAATTTCTCTAGTTATTTAGCGAACCACGCGATGCAATCCTTATCGCGATGAAATTAATACCCCGATAATGCGTCATCGTACGAACAATGTACATAATATCCCAAGCTAAATACTTGATGATGGTGATGATGATGCTGTTGGTACGATATTTCCATATCCTCCTCCTCCATCTTCTCCAATGTACACTCTAGGTAGGCATAGACGACAAACGGCACACGCTCCTTATTGTTAATGTTGCGGAAGCTCAGCCATTTTTCGTCTTCAGTAGGTAGTTGGATGGCACAGTCGTTCATTTTCTGACAATCTACGCTGTAGACATCCAACTTTTCCACAGAACTGAAGTAATGTAAACATCTGTAAAAAATGGCATAAATTTTTATTTTTTATTATAAAATTAATACAACGTTTATAAAATTATTACTCACTGGTCACAAATGTATTTTCTACATTTGTGTCTGCTAATTTGTGAGCCCACCAGGCGGGATAGATTTTGAATGCATGCAAAGTGTCCCACGTTGTCTTTGCGTGGATCTTGCACGTATAGCAGATTAACATGCTTCTCCTTCTTGTCGTTGTCGCAGCGGGAGAATTTTATACGTTTCAGTTTGATCCTTTTGAATCTCGTAGACGTTGACCGAAATGTTATTTAGTCTCTCGAATTTTTAAATGTCTTTTAACGCGATTGGAAACTCAATGTCGTCAAAATTCAAAACGTTTGTATAATGTGGGTACGATGACTCCCTTTCTGAATTTCTTTCTGCGGGGTATAGAGCGGCTATCACCGACGACGCGAAGCAAGCATTGTCCGTCGATTTCACGTTAACAACCGCACGCTTCGTCATTATTTCTTGCGGTAATGTCATGTGACATTCCGCGCGCATAGAATTGTACTTATTCACGTTTACAGTCAAATTCTGTATACGCGACAGAGCCCACCCACTATCACGTTCTTGAAATTCCTCGAGCGATGCTAACGTGGGCTCGATAACAAACCGCTCGTAAAACTTATCCAAGTCTGATGTTCTAAAGAGATCACTGTTTTTTGTGGTAATACTTTTATTGGCGCGTTTGTTACCCGTTACAAATACACCATTGAATGCGATGTTCACTTTCACAGAGTTGTGTCTTTCGATAGCGTCCCGCACTCGCTCGAGTACTATACCACCAGCGTCTTCTAAAAACTTTCGCGGTTCAATATAGTTCGCATTGATAACCGCTCCTGTCAGAACGCGATTCTCAAACGCGGTGTCAATCTCTCGCCACACGAGTCTGTCCGCGTTGTCACTCGCGTAATTACCACCAACGTGCACAAAACGTTTTTGCAGTCGTGTCTTTTCACCCGCGAGTCGTGCGATTCTCACCACCAAAGATTGTCCAACGTTAAGTCGAGGGCTCTTGACGTGGCTATGTTCCTCAAGTCGTTCGATACACTCGTCGCACCGCTGCAACCATTCAAAACACTCGCCCAAGGTAGCGACCCTGTCAATTTGGTCCAACAGCTCATGTTCTTCTTGCTCGAAATGTGCCATTTTTTTAATACTGTTTTTTCAATAATTATTAATAAGTCTTTACACTGTGCAAACCGGACACAAGTTACTGGGAATCATTACAAACATGGGCTGTCTGCAATTAGAGCAATATTTTCCATCCAGCCTACCAAACGCATTAGTAATATGTTTACTATAAGCGTACATTATTCCGAAATCGGTGTTCGCTATTCGCATAATGCATTCGGCACATACCGAATATGTACCACCCGTGGTGTAGTAAAAGTATATACTACAATGTTTCGATCTTACGGTTATGGTACGCACTTCCGCAGGTGTCAAATGTTTCTCAACGGCATCGATATAATCCTCGCTGTCCTCGCTGCAATCATCACTAATGTAGTTACTATCTTCCGATGCTACGCTCTCTTCATCCATTATATCCTCAAAATTAATATTATTCACAACGCCTATTATCTGGGCATCGTCCATTTGTTGTATATTGTCCACAACATTAAAGTTTTCCGGATGATTATCCGCAATGTCTATCACTTCGACATCATTATCCGCAATGTCTATTACTTCGACATCATCTATGATGTCTACAAGTTCCACCATCACTTTATTCGAAGTCATTTTTTTCACGTCACACTGATTTGCTCGCATTTTAAGCTTTACGTCGACTGTGCGATCGTGCATTTTTTGACCATTTATATACTTCCTATAATCCTTTATCTCTCTTTGTCTCAACCAGAACATTGGCATTCGCCATTTTGTTTTTTATTTATATAATTTCAAAGCAAGCTTCTAGTTCTGCGAACAGCTGGATATCGGTGCTAAACTGCGAATCGCATCCCTTGTAGCGATTGAGATGTCGATGCAACAAACGTCTTTTATTTCTTTATCCTATACCACTTCTCAAGTTTTCACATTATTTTGTCTTTGATGGATTTCAAGAGTATCTTCTCCCATGACTACGCGTCTCATAAGTTAGCAGCCGACAAAAAATTATAATATTGTTGTTTACAAATTTTAACCGTTTGGACAATAGATTTCGTCTATCGCTGGTAGTAGAGAATTTCAAAGATTTTTTTTCAACGACTTCCCCCTCCCCACATCTATTCTTTGTATATTTTATCTTTTTATCCCCTTTGTCTCAACCGAAGCATTTGTTATTTTGTTTTTTAATTATACAATTTCACAGCGAGCCGCTATTTTTACAAGCAACTATCGGGTATCGATGCTTAACCGCAAATCGCATCCCTTCCACGAATCGCATTCCTTATTTACAATTCAGTTGAAACGTCAATCGGTGTGACAAACGTTTCTTATTTTGAATCATACACCACTTCTCAGATTTTTTTATATTATCTTGTCTTCAGTAGGTTTCAAAAGGTATCTTCTTCCACGACTACGTGCATTGTCCCCCCTTATAAGTCGACGCCGACACAGAAAATTACAACGTTTCTATTTACAAAATTTTAACTGTTGTGGCGACACATTTTGTCTATCACTGATAGCAAAGAGTAAGATTATTCCCACGACTTCCCCTCCCCACGTCTTCCCTTATTAATATCATGAGCTTGGTGTAAGTAAAAACGTGCAAAAATATATATGCGGCGAATGAGAGTAAGAGCGCGCGCGAGAGAACGCTAGACCGCATCCCTTATTTACAAGTCGTATCGATCGAAGCGTTGGCGCTATCTTATCTAACGTCTAAATAATAACTTCCGACTGATGAAAGATTCCGCTACGTACGCATCATCTCGCACATAAGAAAGGTGTACTTACTCATTGTCAGTCAGTCTCGAGTCGTCCACCTATCGGGATGGACATTTCCGCGTTGGGAGCGAGCGTTTCCTTGTCGGGACGGGCGTTTCCGTGATTTCAGTTTTTTTCGCGTGTGAAACCAATATATGCGATCGGTCGCATGGTGGATGACTGCACCGCGCCTTCGGAATCTGACTCATTCGTGCGTAACTTTTTTCCTCAGTTGATAAACTGTTATATTTGTGAAAAAACTGGTAAATATTAAGGTCTCACGTGAGATCTTGAACAAAGTTTTTCCGCAAATATAACACTTTATCAATTGAGGAAACAGTTACGACATGAATGCGTCTGACTCCGAAGGTGAGGTACTTTTATTCATCACATGGCCCATCGCCTTATCAACTGTGTTAGTGAAAGTGGCGAGTCGCCTGGTGGATGGGCACGCTTCGCATTCGTCACTCGAAAACCATTCGCGTCATAATCGCGAAACATGCCATTATGATTATAAAAAAATATTAAAAACGATTTGCTGAAGATGATACGTGGGGGCTGGTGATATTTGTTGATTATATGGCAGTGATCACAAACCCACGTATCATCTTAAATAACGTGTAGGGTGCGCGGTCACTGCCATCTAATCGGCAAATATCGATGATGCGTGGGTGCGCGGTCACTGCCATCTAATCGGCAAATATCGCAGTCTCCACGCGTCAGCTTCGACAAATAGTTTTTAATATTTTTTTATAATCATAATAGCATGTTACGCTATTGACGTGAATGGTTTTTCGTTGGTGAATGCGAGATGTTCTTATGCACCGATCGACTTGCCACTATATCATCGTAATTAAATTCATTTGTGTGGTGATTTCAAAAAACGGTGAAGAGGAGGGGGAAGATCTTTTGGACTCAGAGCGATATTAGAAAAATTTAAAAATCTAATATTGCTCAGGGTCCATTAGATCTCTTTGCTCCCAGTTCAACACACAAGTGACATATGGATTACGTGAAAAATATTTCCCAACACGACGAAAGTCGTAGTGTAAGTCTAAAAACTATGAAAACACAAAATTTTTTACTGTGTGCCGTTCCTAATATCTTGGAGGGTGGAGGGGGGGGGGGGATATTGGTTCTAAAACTCCTGAGCTCCGAGAGGGGTGTGGGGGTGCGGGGGTCTCTTGCTGTTAAAGGGGGAGGGGGCGTCACGTTGGTGGGGAGAAAATGACGCCTCCCCCTCCCCTTTACCAGCAAGAAATCCCCGCACCCCCCTCGGAGCTCTCGAGATAGAACCCCCCTAGTATTCCTACTGACAACACCCAAAATCTCCTGATTTTTGGATAGAATCCGCATAGCCAGCAATTGCTGGCTAAGCAAGAGCATTGACCAAAGGCCAGTGACCGGGAAGTACCCCTTATACACCAAAAATCGGTGTATATAAACACCGAGGTACAGACAACGGGCGGGCTTTGCTACACATTATACAGCGACGAACGTATGTCGCTCATCCTTTATATTTGTCAAGTATTAACGAATCAAATTAGTGTAACTCAGTGTAATCAAGATAGAAAATATATATACATTATTATTCGACAATCGGCTACATCTCTCAAGAAACCTGACCCGAGGAGTATCGACCGACGATCCCAATTACCTGTGTCCCTCTATCCAATAAGGGCCACAACAAATCTGATAGCAGCGGTGGGATTCACTGTCGAAAAACCTAGAAGGAAATTACTCTCTAACGGACACAAAGCCAAGAAAGAAAAGAGCGGAAGCCGATCAGAGTAAAACTCGCCGAAGATCCTGCACAACGCAGCCGAGCCGATCAGCTGATCTGCGGACCCGAGATTCAGCAAGGAAGACAGCCATCGAGCCAGAGCTCCGCCATCGGACAGCGCAACAGCGATAGCGGCGAAATCGGAGAAGACACCGACCCACCGCATCGTGACTCACCAGCCAAGCGGCGAAACGGCGGACAACATGCAGCAATAGACTGCAATAATGTAAGTCCGAAAAATCACTCTTGTAAGCAAAATAAACTATAAGCAAGCGCGTCCGAAAACCCGAAATACACAGGCCCCCGATAACTTAGTTATCGAAAAATAACAGCAGCAGATAATTAGCAAAGGCGAATGTCAGACGATAGAAACTCGCCTATACGAAACGAATCGTGGCTATTCAGCGAAGCGGCGCGGCGGCGCGATTCATACATTATTTGAAATTGGATCTTGCATGGCGAGCGGCCCAAGCCCTTTGCGAGGAACGAGATAACGTTCGTAGGGCTTTAGAATGTTCTCTCGAAGGCAATAACGAGCTACCCGAGTACGTAATACGCGAGCGAGAATTTCCATTCGCGAGTCTCGATTCCAGTTTATTCGACAACGCAGTTGACGCGACTCGATAAGACCGCGAGATCAGACGGACGAGACCGTACCTTAGCCGAACTTCGAGCCGTATCCTCACGAGGTGAATTCTTATTAACCTCATACGATTCCGATATATTTAATCCCGAAGAAATTCTCGAAAGATACACAATGAGTGCCAATGAACAAGCACAACCATCGGGAGCTCAACAATCGGAAACTCAACGATTTATTGCCAATGCCGAACAAGAAATACAACAACTTCATCAGGAGATAACTGAAAATCCTGCCGAACGAACCGCACGACCTATCGTGGCGCGTGAACGGGATGATAACATTCGAGCCACCCTAGCTTTGATACAAGAAATTAGGGGAATATATATAGAAATTGACGCTTTACGTGAAACGCAATTACAAACACAACGCATCTGCGATTTTCGACCATCACATCACGGCAGACGTGAAACAGTGTTCGAAAATCCTGTAGAGAATGCGCGACATCAAAGAGGCCGCGGAATTCTGACGTTAAAAGAGGCCCGAAATATGATCCCAGAGATCGACGATACTTTGAGAGACCGAGTACGCGAATTTCTAAACGCAAGTACTTATACCATGAAAAGTATTCATTTTGCTGACGAGAATAATCTACTCGAAGCCATACTTTGCACGAAATTTAAGAAAGGCCATGATGGACTTCCACACTCGTGACATAAAAAATTTTGAGCAGCTAAAAAGGGAACTAGAGAATGAATATCTGGGCAAGCGTAATACTGCTCATCTACAACTCGAATTCAATTCCCTAAAACAAAAATCCAATGAGACCGCTCAAGAATTCGGGCGGCGAGTGGATAATCTTGCTATGGAACTGTATGAGTCCATGGAAGAAGGAAAAAACCACACTACGGAACAACAAAAAGTAAAAGAGAATATTAAGGAACAAGCTCTCTATAATTATCAAATAGGCTTAAATGAAGATATAAAATTATTGGTACGTGCACAGCAATACCACACGCTACGAGAAGCCATCGCAGGAGCAAGCGCAGAAGAAAAAGTCAAGGGACCAAATGCGAGAACCAATGGATACAGAAAAGATGCCCAAATCGCCTCTCAAAATGATCAGAACCCGACTCCCCAATGCAGAAAATGCGAAAAAACTGGTCACGACGGACGAGAATGCAGTAGCAGCCGGTATGCCAATCGTTTTGCGCTACCACAACCAGAGAAATCACGCGTCAACGCAGTCGAAAAATTTTGCGAACACTGCAAGAAACGCGGCCACACACGAAACGAGTGCTGGCACTTAAACGGGAAGACCGTAAATAACACGTCAAAAAGCCCTCAAGGACCACGAAATAATAGTATGAAAAATAATAATAATCGAAAAGTGATTGAACCGCGAAGAAAAAAGAACTCCGATTCTGAGCAGAGTAGCGACAAAGAAGGAGAGACAAGGAACAAGAAGGATAAGAGCGCGCGGTCATATCAACTCGCGCCGGTAACTCGGCCGCCCAGCGGAGCTGCGACCTCGACCAAGTTGCACTTCCGATACAGGAAACGCGGTCGGGAGAAATTAACATGCTATTTGATTCTGGCGCAACGATTTCGCGAATAAGATTAAATAAGCTAAAAAGGAAAACCAGAATTTCCCCTGAAAAAAATCACCCTGACGGGGGTGACTGGCCATCAATTGCATACGATTGGATGTATGCAGGCACATATTAAATTAGGTAAACAAGAGATAAAGCACACCATGTATGTGGTGAAAGCTGACTTCCCGATGGAATACGACGGGATATTAGGCCTCGATTTTATGAAGAAACATAAAGTAGCCTGCGATTACGGCAAAGAGAAACTGCAAATTGCAGGTGGCACTTTCAAATTAAAGCCATACGGAAAAATCACTCTGAAACCGCGCAGTGAGACCATCGTCCGAGCTACAACCAATTGAAATCAACCCGGAGTGATACGAGCTATAGAAACAGCGCCCAGAGTATACATCGGGAGATGCATGGTCAAACCAAAAAATTTAACGTGCGCAATCAGTATAGTAAACACTACTGATAAGCTGGTGAAAATACGCACGCCGCACGTGATCATTAAAGACTATGACGAGAATGATCATCAAATATATGCGGTTATAAAAGACGAAGGAAACAAAATTCAAAATCAGGGAAAAAGTACTATTATACGATGAAACGCTCCGACGTGGACGATCTAAAAAACTAGACGCACAGTGGACTGGACCGTATACCGTAACCGAAAAACATTCTGATGTAAATTATACAATAAAAAAGAAAGACAATTCGCGTACACGTGAACCGATTAAAACCATTCATAGAAGCATAAATTAAAATTTTAAATACGTGTAAGTGCGATTACAGACAGTCAATTTAGCGCATACAAGCGAGCGCACTTTTCAAGGTGCATACTTACGTCAATGTCATTGTATTGATTTGTAAAAAAAAAATTATTTTTTTTATAGCGCTATGTACAACAAAGCTTTAAACATATTGCGAAATATATATATGTATGTATGTATGTATTGTGACGTGGTAGCTTCGCTGCCACGGATGACAGCGTCCCTCCCCCGTCACAGGCTGCGGATTCGCGCCGGGCGGGGAAAATAGGCAAGGAGCGAGAGGGGATCTCCAGGGGAAATCGCGACGAGCGTGGCGAGCGTGCTATTAATTCTGTATAACTTGTTTCTTTGCGTGGCGACCGCCTCACGAGGGAATTCGGCAGGAGAGCGAGAGAGGACGAGAGAGCGATAGCGATGCGGTGAAGGAGGGAGGACTCCACCGGCAGCCGGGAGAGACGAGCACGTGGCCTGCACGGGGCCCCGGCGTGGCCCGGGAAAGCCACGGCCGGAGACTGGAGCGGCGGCGCCCGTCAGCATCCCGACAGGGCATCTCGGAGGGCTGCGGAGGAGCCTCGAGGAGACTAAACCCATCGGAGGAGGCGTCGGGTCCTCTCACAGGGAGCGGAGGTAGCGGCGTGCGCTGCCCCGGCGCGGGCGGTGGCCCGACGGAAGAATGAAAATTTCGCGGGGGTCTGCGCGCATTACAGCGCGCACGTCCCTGCGGTCGCAGGACTGCGTGCCTTGCCGCAATTATGTCACGGCGCGGAGACAATGCGCATGACCGAATGGGGGGTCGCAGCATCGATCCGGGATCGACCGCGATCCACCCCGCTTTTGCGTGCAAGCGATCTTGCTGATAAGTGGCGTATCGTGCCCCGTGCGAAATATCGATGTGGCTAGTGCGAGGCTCAGGCGAGAGTAACCGGGACGAGCCTGGAGACCGGGGAGGTGACGACGCCAGGAGATTTATCGGTGAGGTGGCCCGCGGTGTGGATGTTCTCGTGAGAGCGTTTGCCGGCTAGCGGGGTGTCCCAGGGTCCGTTCTGCATCCGCTTTCGCGTTGGTGCGTGGATCGCGTCGGTCGCGGGGTGGCTGTGCGTACACGTGTTTAGTTGGGGATCTATCGGATGCAAGCGGGCGGGACGCCAACGCACCGAGCCACGGGGAAGACACTCGCGGGGACGCTCGAATTCCGTCGGAGATTCCCCTCGACCGCGTGCGCCGCAAAGCCCTCGCGCGAGCGAGTATCGTGTCGCGAGTAGCGGGCGGACGGGACTTCCGGTCTCGGGACGAAGCAGGACGCGGCGGCGGCCGACGATTGCTCTTCGACCCTCGCGAGTCTCGCGGTCGTGATCTATCGTTGCCGGGAGTGTCGGCACGTTCGAACGCCCGAAACTTCTTGTGCGCGGAACACCCCGGCGCCCGTTGTCGATCGAGGCGGTATAGCGGATCAGCGGCATCCCGTTGATAATCGTGTTCATTTCTTACATTTATTTTGAATAAACCTCTATTAATTGTTAAATACGGAGTTAATTTTTCTAGTGTGTAGTCTGCCCCTTCGTGTCGTAGACGTTGCCCGCTCCTCTACGTACAGCCCCGCCCCTCTACCGTTAGGCAGAGCTGGCCGAGGATCGAAGCCGTTTGAGGTTTAGCGAATTTCGCGAGGTGACGCGTCGTAGCGCGCGTCTGACGCCCAACCATCATTCGCGATAGCGTGGCTGAGATTCGAGCGCGACGAGTCGGGCATAGCGGGTATCGGTCGACCCGCCGACCTTGTGGCCTTTGATCGCGGCTTTCCCGGTTAGGAAAAGTCGTGACAGTATGTATGTATGTACGTATGTGTATAATAATGTACAAAAAAAAAAAATTTTTTTTTCTCTGCGAGGGAGGGATGTGGTAGCCCACAAATATAACTTTGCATTTTAGACTATAACACAAGATTGTAATTTTATAAATAGCGTTCGTTCACAGTGGACACAACAATACAATGTATCTATGTATGCGTGTACGTATGTAAAAAAGAAAAGATTTCTTTTCAGGGCTACAAATTATGTAACATTATATTGCGCAAACAAATTTCTACGCAAAAACATTATATTGAACAATGTGACGATGCTTGTCGAAAAGCATCGTCCCTCGGCGCGAGAGCCACCGATCGCCCTAACTAGGAGGCAAAAAGGCGCGAAGCGCCAGCTCTCACCTAAACTCTGTGCTAATGACCGCGACCAAGGACCGAGCAAGCGTCGACGATGTCTCTCCGCGCACGCGCCCGTCTCCTCCACAGGAGTAGGGAAAGCGGAGGACGGAGACGACCGAAAGCGCGACAACCGTACCCGAGCTGGCGCCTCCACAGGTATAAAAACCGGAAGCAATTGCGACAAGTGACACTTCTGTCATCCGCCTCGATACCGTCCGTACTTGGCATCCGACAGAGCACATCTTCAGCGAGAAGCCGATTCCCCGGGGTGAAGCGTCTTCGCCTCGACCAAGCATTCTTGGTGATTGGCCATCGCTAGCTTCAAACCTATCACTGTATCTCCTACCGCCAGGCACGACCGTAGATTGAAGCACGTGGGGTAAAGCGTCTCTGCCCCCGCCAAGAGTACTTGGCAGCTTGTAAATCTCATGTACGCCTGCTTCCTCTCCCACCGGCCAAACACGGGGACGAGAGTCTCGCCCTCAATCGAGCGTATTCGATCAGCCATCCCATAATCCACGGAAAAGAAACCTAACTCCCAAGGCGGACCCGCAGTCCGTCTCACAGATATCCCCCCACCGGCCTAGTTTCCGCGCTCCGCCCCCGGGATCCGCGCCCACAGTCACGAAGCCACGCTGCTTCCGAAAAACGCGTACCCGATAACTAGCGCCGCGAAACACCGGTAAAACACATCAGCGCGATACCGCTCCGTATGCGTAGGCTCCGCGCTACCACCGGAACACTTGTACATATTTTATATATATATATATATATATATATATATATATATATATATATATATATAGGACTTTATTGCTTGGTAACAAAACAGCTAGAATACAATAGGAAAGTTACAGAGCATGTACAAGCAATAGGAGAGGCTACAACAAAGAATGTTGCTATGAAGCCTTCCAGAAACACATGAGAAACAAGAAAGAGAAGCGCAAGCAAGCACTAAGTATAAGTAGTTAAGGTAGAGTACATTTAAAAAGTAAAAATACATAAAGTAAGAATAAAAAAAAATAAAAAAAGAAAATTGATAGTAAAAAAAAATAAATAAAATACACAAAATTCAAGAATAGAGAGTCTGACTCAGCCGACAGAATTGAAAATACGCATACATAGAAAAACGACGCAAGACAAGTAAACAGGTTTAAACATTAAGAGAGAAGGAGGATGATGAGATGAAGCGGTCAGCTTTCTTACGAAACGAAAGAAGGGAGGTATTGGATTTTATGGACAGCGGAAGCTGATTATAATAGTACACAGCAATATAAGAGAAGGAGGCACGAAATTTAGAGGAGTGATGAGTGGGGAAAGACAGAAGGTGATTGTGACGAGTATCAGGCGCTGAGGCTGAATGGAGTTCGGAAGTGAGTTGAAGAAGCCGCCTAAGATATGGAGGAGAATTGGAGCGAAGAAGAGAGAAAACGAGACAGCATAGGTGGAGGATATAACGAGGACGCATTCTGAGCCAACCTGAGCTGTCGAAAAGAGGAGTAAGATGGTCAAACTTGCGGATACCGTAGGAAAAACGAAGACAAGAGTTTTGGACACGTTGAATACGATCAGATAGATGTTGGGTGAGAGCAGGTGCATAAACGACATCAGCGTAGTCGAACAAGAAGACAATTATGGACTGAGAAACAACAAGTTTTTGAGAAGATGAGAGGATGTGACGGAAAGGATAAAGGAGGCGTAGCCGAGAGAAAGCTGCACGACATTTCGCAGTAACATGAGGTTTAAAGGACCAGGAGGAATCAAAATGTACACCAAGGAGCTTAATGGAAGAAGAGTGAAGGATAGATGATAAGTCAAGGAAAATATCAAAAGCATGGAGACGAGATAGAAGAGCAGGAGAACCAGCGATCAGGAGGGAGGATTTCGAAGGGTTCAGGCAGAGGCCATTCGAGGACGCCCAGTTGGCAACGATAGCAAGATCGTTGTTTAATCTGGAAGAGGCGGATATGGCTTCGGAGGGATGGAAAGAGCTGAGAAGGATAACATCGTCTGCGTACGTGAACAGCTGCGAAGAAAGAGAGATGGAGGTCAGATCAGAGACGAATATGTTAAAAAGAAGCGGGCCCAGAATAGAGCCTTGTGGAACTCCAGATATGACCTGACGAGGAGAGGATAGTAAAGGAGATGGGTTGTGGACAAGGACTTGTTGAGAACGATTAGAAAGAAAGGAGCAAAGCAAGGATATAGCAGAGGGAGAGAGACCATAGAACCTGAGCTTGGTAAGAAGAAGGTCATGGTTAATAGTATCGAAAGCCTTGGTAAGGTCAAGGGCTACAATGGCCGACAGATGACCCGAGTCGAAGCCACGCAGAACACAGTGAGAGAGGTGAAGTAGCTCCGTCGTTGTGCTATGCATGCGACGAAAGCCCGACTGATGCTCGGGGAGGATAGCAGACGCCTCGATGAACGAGCTAAGTTGCATATAACAAATGCGTTCAAGCAACTTAGAGAGGAAAGGGGGAAGAGATATAGGACGGAAAGACGAGAGTGAGGACGGGTTTCGAGTTTTTGGAATGGGAAGGATAATTGAGTGTTTCCAGGAAGTAGGAAAGATGGAAATAGATAGTGCCGTATTTAAGATATGGAGGAGAGGGTCTAAGCAGTTAGGAAGACAGAGAAGAAGCATCCTGCCGGAGATGTCGAAGGGACCAGAGGATGTGAGGCGGATGTGCTTGAGGATATTGAACAACTCACGAGGAGAGATAGACGAGAAATTGAAATTAGTGGCAACAGACGGAGGAGAGGAAGAAAGACGGGACAGTAGTTTAGGTGAATGAGGAGAAGCCGGAAGAGAGTCAATAAAGTGGTCATTTAAGAGAGAGGGATTGAGGAGGTGGGCAGGAAAGGAGAAGGAGGAGAAGGGGGAGCGTGTACCACCAAGAATTGAAAGGTTACGCCAGAATTGACGAGGAGAGGAGGCTGAAAGTGAGCGAGATAGGAATACTTTCTTCTCTCTACGTATCGCAAAATTGGACTCATTCCGAAACCGCTTATAGCTGGCCCAGTGAACCGCAGAGCCAGTACGCCTAAATCTAAGAAGTGCACGGCGCTTGAGGGATATAAGATCTTTGACCCCACCCTTGAGCCAAGGCGAAGGAGGACGTGAGGCGCGCCTGCACGTCAGAGGGGCGAGGCGGTCAAAGATAGTGAGCAACGATGATGTGAAGTGAGTGACCATGTCGTCAACACGCTCAGCATCGAGGACAGGAGACCAGTCGATCGAGTTAAGTTCCGATTCCAGGACCTCATCTTGGATAGCGTTGAGGTTCCGAGAGATCGTATTTCGCGAGCGTTTACGAGGCCGACCGCATTTCAAGGTCGCAAATACTGCTAGATGATCGCTGATATCAATATCGTCCGCCACTCCCGAGTCAGCAACATCAATCCCAGAAGAGACCATGACAAGGTCAATGAGGGATGATGAGCCGCCCGAGATACGCGTGGGAGTTGAGATAATCTGTCTGAGAGACAGATGGGACATCATGTCCCTCAGGACTCTCACTCCACAATCCGAGATGCTGAGCATGTTGACGTTCAGGTCTCCCAAACAAACGAAGTCACAGTTAACGCTTGCAACATGACATAAGCAAGCTTCGATGTAATCGAGATCGGACCGCGGCGAGCAAGGAGGCCGGTACACACAGACGACGGCCAAACGCATTTGGTTAAGACGCAGTGAGGCTGCTACAATGTCGACATGCGAGCCAGGAGGAGACGCAGGAAGCTCGATTAGAGAAAACGACAGAGAGTCAGTTATGTATAGTGCGACTCCTCCGCCGCGAGAGCCAAAGGCCCGATCGGAACGGACCAGCGCGTAGTCGGGTAGGCCAATAAGGTCAGACTCAATATGTTTTCGTAGCCATGTTTCTCCAATGGCAAGCACGTCGGGCTTGATAAGCATAGTTAGGTCCTTGATCGCAGAGAAGTGAGGCAACAGCGAGCGCGCATTAATGTGGCAGACACGCAGGAATCGGCCAGACAGACGTTGAGGCAGGGCAACAGACGACGAACGGCAAGACCGTCACGCAGCAGTCAGGGAAGCAGAGGTCGACGGAACTGGGACGTCAGCAGGTGGGGCAGCCGACGACACACCAATCACAGCCATAAAGGACTCCTCCGAGGCGAATCGATGCGACGGAAAACCCTCGGCCATCCGAAAGTACGTGATGCCACGCCTCATCCAGACGTATCTCACCCCATGCAACCCAGCAAGCCGACGAGCCTCCGAAAAAAGACGACGTTCAGCCGCAGTAGACCGCTCAAAAACAGCTATCCTGGAGGACGGCCACGACCCAACAACGTCCGAGGTCGAGAAGTCGCGACGGCGTCGAGCGACAGCCAAAAGCTCATTGCGACGAGCAGCAGTCGACAGACTCACTACGATAGGGCGCAACAAGTTATCGCGACCAGGAATCCTATGCGCACTGACAATCTCCGAGGGAGAAAGCAATACGTGGAGGGCGGAGGCCACGGCCAAGACAGTGGCCGAACACTCCTCCAGTGGAAGCTGAAAAACTCCAAAAATTATAAGCTCCAAGTCACGCTTCTCGTTCAGCATACGCTCAAACTGGGTCGAAAGGTCGGACGACACAGCAGCGGCAGCGGGGGCCCGCGGTCCACGAGACATCTCCAGTCCATCACAGCGTTCACCAAGCTCGGCAAGACGCGCCTCCATGGAGTTGAGGCCAGCAGAGAGCCCCTCAATGTGAGTCTCGACATCCGAGATACGATGTAATGCCGCCTCGATGCCATATTTCGCCCGCATTCTTATGTATTAACAATATCGTCCGCGTCCAAATTAAGTGTAATCATTCCTCCCTTACATCTCTAATTAAAAATAAAGACCCACTAAGAAACCACGTAAAGACTGCCTTTTCTTTTTCCCCCGCTCGAACCGTCCGTGAGCTATTCCGCAGCCACAGACAGGTATTTACAAACACTTTACGAAAACTTATTACGTTTGCGCGTAAACGTTTGCAAAAACTCAGCCTCCTCGTTTTCTTCTTAATAAGGGGGAGGGATGTTGTGAGTGTGATGCACTTACACAAGAAATGTCGCAAGCCATATAAGGTGTCAAATGACACTTCGCGCGCGGACATCGCCCGGCCTACATACTGGGCGTCGCACCGGGCAATGCACCCGATTGCTTAATAAACAACACCCAAAATCTCCTGATTTTGGGGTGGAATCTGGATAGCTAGCAATTGCTGGCTAAGCAAGAGCATTGACCAAAGGCCAGTGACCGGGAAGTACCCTCCCCGGTTTTACACCAAAAATCGATGTATATAAACAGCGAAGTATAAACAACGAGCGGGCTTTGCTACACATTATACAACGACGAACGTATGTCGCTCATTCTTTTATATTTGTCACGGGTATTAACGAATTAAGTTAGTGTAACTCAGTGTAATCAAGATAGAAAATATATACACATTGTTATACGACAATCGGCTACAATCTCTCAAGAAACCTGACCCGAGAAATATCAACGGACGATCCCAAATATCTATGGCCCTCTATATCCAATAAGGGCCACAACACAATGTTAACGATGTGAACAGAAATAAATGATGTGAGTTTTGTTATAACATTATGAAAAAGTTAGTCTCTTCATTTTTATCCTAACTATCACCTTTAATTATTTTCAGTTCTAATAATTTGTAATTATTTAGAATAAGGCCTTTTCCCAAATTATGAGAATTGGAGGCTGAATACTCTGGTCTGGATGATATTAAGGTACTATTATGATATAACGAATTGAAAATTCGCGGCAAGATGGCGGTATCTGGAAGCAACTTTTCATTGGTTGTTAAAAAGCGTATACGTATGAGCACACCTTATATTCTTCCACCATGGTTTTAGCCGCCAGAAAGATCAATTAATTTTGGTAGAGTAAAGTTTAATGTGCTTAAACCAGTTTAGGATGCTGGTTAACACAATCCCCAGATTGACAGCTCGGCCGACAAAGGCAATGGGCGAACCGTTGATGATAAGTTTATGATCAAGGTTATGAGCCTCAGAAATGCTGTTTACATATCTTGAGCTCCCCAGGAGTATGGCCTTGGTTTTATTCGCATTCAGTTTAAGGCCGTTACGGTTTGTCCAGCGCTCAATGGCGGCTATGTCCTTGCTCATTCTCCCCAGGGCTGAGTCGAGATTGGAGGGGAGGAAGTGGATATAGATTTGGAGGTCGTCCGCGTATAGAATGTGTTTACAATAGTTTAGAGAGTGCCTGAGATCGTTTATGAACATGGCAAAGAAGAGCGGTCCAAGGACCGAGCCCTGAGGGACCCCTGCTAAGGTGGGAGCCCAGAGAAGAAAAGAGCCATCGAATCCCCGCACTCTCTGATGGCGACCAGAGAGATAAGATTGAAACCAAGACAGAGCGGGTGGGGAGATATTAAGGTAGCTGGAGCTTATGGAGAAATAGTTCGTGGTTAACAGAATCAAAAGCTTTAGTGAAGTCAAACAGGACAAATAGAGTGACCATCCGATTGTCAATGGCCAATCTAACCTAACGTCATCGACGAGCTTGACCAGCGTTGTCTGTGTGCTATTGCCCCTTCGGAAACCCATCTGGAATGGATCAAGGTGATTATGATTGTTAAGATGTGTAGAAAGCTGGTCGTAGACGATTCGCTCCAAAACTTTGGAGAGATAGGGGAGACTGGAGATAGGACGGAAATCAAATGGGGACTGAGAGTTTTTAGTTTTAGGAAGGGGAATGACATGGGAGAGTTTCATATCAAAAGAAAAGGAGGAGGAGACAAGAGATTGATTAAAGAGATCGAGGATGAAAGAGAAAATCACCGGCAAGCCATCCATGATGAGACGTCGATTTATATTGTTTGGTCCGGTGGAATTAGAGGAGCAGAGGGTAAGTGCTTTCCGCAGGACAGTCGAGGTGATATGTTGGAAGTAGAAGGTACTGGGGTCTAATAAGGATAAAGAGGATGTTGGAAAAATGTTGTGCGGTATAGGAGGAAAAATGTTGTGCGGTATAGGAACGAGGGTGTATGAGGGTAACTGGGGAGGGAGAGAAAGTGAGGGAGGAGGGGGTGAAAAAGTTAGTGTATGTGAAAAAGGCATTAAACTGATCGAGAGAGAGGTCGGAGGGAAAGGAAGATCTAGACTTGATGAGGTCGAGAGATCTTAGTTCTCACCATAGGCGCGAAGGTTGAAAAATAGACCCCAACCAATTCGAGAGGTAGGCTTCCCTAGCTTCGTCAATGAGCTTTTTTATCCCGAAGGGATTTAAAAGTGTTCCAGAGGTGTGAGGAGGGATGGAGGCGGTACGCCCGACGGTAAGAATCCCGTCGCCGCATCAACGATCGAACAGCGTTGCTAAGCCAGGGAGCGGGAGGGCGTCTAGCTATGAAAGAACAAAAGGGGCATGAAGGTCCCGAGCATGTATAAGATGGGAGTCTCTTTAACGTCGAAACTTTAGTGTCGAGTGTAGTAGGATAAAGGAAGACAGACCAGTTGGAAGAGTATAGCGAGCTGCGGAAGTGGTCAAGGTTTGAGTAGTCACGTGTTTGAATGAGGTGAGGTGGCAACCAATGTGCGTGGAAATTTAGAGTGACCTCGATTAGATCGTGTGAGGAGAGAAAGAAAAGGGGTTGTTGATGGTAAAAGAGGAGCAAGGATTTGTCACTTAAAAGGCAGTGATCAATCCGAGTGTGGGAGGAGGAGGTATAGTGGGTATTACCGTAGAAAACGACGTAAAGGTGATTAGAGGTACAGAGTAGGAATTCGGAGTCGGGAGAGTGAGCATTTAGGTCGATATTAAAATCTCTCATTAGCACAGCATTAGGATAAAATGAATGAAGTCTCTCAAATTGAGCTTGAAAGCCGGAGAGATGACCAAGTTTATGGTCGATAAAATATTTTTAGTAAAAAAAGTCGTGACATAGAGGGGGAGAAACTCACAAGAAAATATATTCAAGTTTCCCAAAATAAATCTCGGGTAAGGAGGCCAGAAGGGTGGCACTAATCCCAGAGCGCGCGTATAGATCAATACCCCCACCCCCCTTACCCTCTGTCTGTCAAGGAACTTGGGAAATGTAACTAAGCAATCGGGCATGTAAGCCTTGAGCCAGGCCTCGGACATAGCAATGAGATCGTATCGATTCCGCAAAAAATAATCGCGAAATTCTTGGAAGTGGAGGAGGAGAGATTGATAGTTCACGTGGCATAATCGAAGCGACTTGAGGTTTATGGCCTTCTCGTCGCGTCGGTCCCGGACATAAGCACCGGTCTAAGCGTAGAGCCGGTGATCAGCGGCGGCGCAGGGGACGCAAGAACAGACGGCCCATCATCGCTTGAGGCCGAGCCAACCACCACAATATTGAGGCTGGCGGTAGGTCACCGGACGGCCGCGGAGGCGGATGGCGAAGCGAGAGGCCAAGGAGCAGCAACGAGGGCGGAGTTAAATGTGCGATGTCGCGATTTTAATGGGCATGAAGTTAGAGGTGGAGTTAGAGTGGAGCATGGGAGCGTCCCAGATGCGCACAGTAATAAACGGACACAGCAGGCTGAGTGAAACGGACACAGTAACAAACGGACACAGACTAAACGGACATAGTAACAAACGGACACAGTGCGAAACGGACACAATAACAAACGGACACAGTAATAAACGGACACAGTAATAAACGGACACAGACCAAATGCGCACACTGCACATGCGCATTTGGTCTGTGGACACGGACCAAATACAATCCATGTACATTGCAAGCAAAGTCCACATAGGTTAGCGACTTGGACGGGGTGGGTGCGGGAGGGGGGCCAAAGGCCCCCCTTGCACCCCCCCCCGTGTGTGTGTGTGTGTGTGTGTGTGTGTGTGTGTGTGTGTGTGTGTGTGTGCGCGTGCAAAGCATTTATTGCTGCAACGTTACTTTCTTCGCGGCTGCAACTTCGCCGTGCTTCTCAACAAAAGGTTGGGCGCCAGGCGCGTAATTCGCGCCGCACAAAACTCGCGATACTCTCGGTACTTCGCACGACGGCCAAATGCCGGCTAGCCCGCCTCCACACGAAATGGCAGAGGGGCGAGGTTCTTTCTCGGCACGCGGAATAGGAGAGGAGAGGTCTCGCGTGAATAACTAGATCGACTGAATAAATATAATAAGCATGTATTGAAGTTAGGGTGGCAACTGCGTTGCCATCGATTACAATCTAATCATTATAACGCACTGACCGGTACGGCTATAGCGTACTTAACTCAACATTCACAATAGCTCCAAGCTTACTCTACACAGAATACAATCTACTTCAATATGACGACACACGACGTTAACAATACTTAATAGGCGATAAACGGGATAGGCCGCTACGTAACTTGCGCATTCCGTGCAGAAATCCTCATCTGCGGAAGCCCGCCTCGGTATTGCACCACCGGCTCACACTCTCGGTATGCGGCAGATGAATCCCGGCGGGTATTACTTTACGCGCTATCCCGTCGCGAGACTTTACTTCTTACGCAATTACAAAGATCGACTGTCGGCTCGACATATTCCCTGAGGGAGGAGACAATAGGCGCAATAGCTACTCTATACGAGGCGAAGATCGACACGGCCCTGCTACGCGGTGACTCGACTCTCGGTATCACGAGAATAATAGATCCGCCTACCGAACGCTCGGAAGGGTAATTAATTCTCACTAAAGGTCGGGCCGGCCGTCTTCGCTCTTACCGCGTGGTCGAAGTGGTGGCCTTACAAGCAGGGTAGCGTCGTCGATGGCCGTGGAACCGCTCTCGCTGCTATCTCGCCGAACAGTGACGAACCGTGAGCGGTCGGGGGCGCCGCGGACGCCGGCAGCGGCCCGCGCATCGATCGCGCTTCGATTTGCGCACACCGATCGCTAGTCGATGGGGGGTCCTACGCCCGTCCTGCAGGATCTCAGCGTCCGAGGGCGCCTCTGGTCATGACGCCGCGTAATTTGAAGGCCGCGGATTGCACGCCACGATGTCCTTGGCTGTCTCGGCTGCCGCTGAGCCGGCTCGGGGTTGATCAGGCCCCGTCCGGCCTCTCCTCGGGGCCGTGGCTACCGCGCCGGCTGGGGCTTCCTCCACCCTGGTTGTCGGATGTAGGGGCGCATGCTTCCTCCCCGGCGTCGCCTCCGGCTGCACCGGACTGCTGCTCCTTTCTCTACAATACAGTATAACGGCAGTGTCTGTCCCCTGACTTTTACAACGTACCTCAGTACTGTATGCAATTACTTGTTCTTGCTCGCTGTCCTCCGGCTGTCCGGGGCCCCGCCGCTCGGTCGTCTATGCTTCTCATTCCTCTTCCCTCGACGGCTGCTCCGTTAATCACAAAAGGTCATCTTGGCGCACCACCTCTCCCGCGGATCGCGACTTCCGCTCGGCGGATACCTACGTGTCTTAAGAACTAACAAAATCTTATTGAGAAAAGGAGAGGCCGCTCCTCCTCCGCTCGGGGTAATGAGCGGCCCCAAATGACCTTTTCCCGGCCGGGCCATCCGGCCCTTGTGACTGACGAAAAACGTCACGTCACACTGCATTACATGGGCTTGCGACTTTCCGTGTGTGTATTTGGTACGTGCGCATGTGCAGTGTGCTCATTTGGTCTGTGTCCGTTTATTACTGTGTCCGTTTATTACTGTGTCCGTTTGTTACTGTGTCCGTTTATTATTGTGTCCGTTTGTTACTGTGTCCGTTTGTTACTGTGTCCGTTTATTACTGTGTCCGTTTGGTCTGTGTCCGTTTGTTACTGTGTCCATTTTACTCAGCCTGCTGTGTCCGTTTATTACTGTGCGCATCTGGGACTCACTCTGGAGCATCACATGAGTGTACCCATTCCGCGTCCACGCTCGATGCAACAAACCGCTCGTGACAGCTCCTCTAGCCCGGGCAAAGGCATAACGCATAGAAGCGGAAAGTCTTTCGGCGATATCGATACGCGAGCCGGATAGAGAGTCGGATACTTCCGCCCCCTCGAGGGCACCCCTGACACGCTTGAAACGGATCCACTGGTTACGGATCTCATTGGAAGTAAGACGGACAACCAGCGGGCGATGGCGACTGTTTGAGGCGGGTATGCGATAACAAGAATAAATGTCGCCAGGGGAAACCACCACGTCGAATACAGAGGCAATATTCTTTGCTAGCTCGAGAGAATTTTCAGGGAAGAGTTTTCTTGCTCCAAATACGATGAGCTCGGAATTGAGTCTCACCCGCTCGATTGCGTCGAGTCGAGCTTCGATCTGAGCGTCCGCACCAGAGGTCCCAGCGGTGGTCGGCAGCGGTGCGGAACGCTCGAAAGCGTCAACCCGTTCATTCAGATTTTACATAGATGCAGAGAGCGCGTCCTCAAAGCAAGTTCACTGTACGTGGCGGTGCAGCGTGAGATGTTGAGCTCCAACGTTGATAATTTGGCGTTAATCGCAGTAAGGTCCTGAAGCCAGTTCTTAATATTTGTCACCTTTTGGAGCAGCGAGGAGATGGTGCTTTCGAAGCTGCTAGTCTTGTCGTGGGACGATAGGGTGAATTCCCCCACCATCGGAAGCCCGGAGTAAGCATCTGAGCGCGAAGCGCGAGTCGTGCAAACAGGGCAGGAGAAATCAGTGCCATCCTCAGCATTTCTTAAGGCTTGTGGGCCAGCGATGAGCTGAATACAGTCGGCATGAAAAACGTGATTGCTCTCACAAGCGCCAGACAGAGCATACGTTGGCGAAATAAATTTTTTACAGTGCAAACAAGAGAGCGTCATTCTACCGTTTGATCATATAACAGCCGGTCTGATTTTCTTAGTGCTCGACAAAATACCACAACTTATTTTGTCAAACTCACCGCAGCCACGCTCGTGGCAGCGGAGGGGACCAGACAGCGAGTAGAGGCGCGCGCGCAGAGAGAGAGCGGCCGGTGTAGAGGTAGAAAGTGACAGTTTGCTGGTTCGAGAAAGTTCGTTGTCCCGGAGATCCAAACTTAGGAAAAATCAAAGAAAGTGCCAAAAAAAAGACACCCAGTGGTCACTCACCGTGTCAGCAAAGCGTCAAGTTAAATCGCTTTTGACTGTCAGCCTGCAAGAAAAGAGTCCCGGAGGGCAGAAACCAGCAGTATCCAAACACGAAAACGGAGCAATCAAAAACACGTCTAATCGATACTTACGCCATGACAAAGAGAGAGAGAGAGAGAGAGAGAGAGAGAGAGAGAGAGAGAGAGATTGATTGATTGATTGATTGTTGTTTATTATGCCCAAGTACAAACTAAAGGGCAAAAGTAAATGACCGAAGAAATATAATACAAGATAAACTAATAACAAATAACAATAAAAGATTAACTAAAAACTAATAACAGATAAATAGTTAGCTAAGAGTAATGAACATACTATCAAGAGTGTCAAAGCAATGAATCTTAAACTAGCTCTTAATACTAAGATTAAACTAAATTTTGAATATAAACATAATAGAGTGGACGAAATAAAGCCAGGACATAGAGAAATGGCAAGTCATATAAAGCAACGTCATGCAAACTCGGAAACAAGCAGGTGAGAACGAAAGAGCGTCTTAAAGGTAAGAAATGAATATGCAGATACAATATTGTCCGGGAGTGAGTGCCAGAGATAGATGGCGGATAATAGAAAAGATTTTCTATAAGTGGTGATTCTGTGATAAGGAAAATATGTAATTTTTAAAATTAAAAATATGTGAAGCTGAAGCAATTCGGTTGGATTTTCTCAACGAAGTATCGATCAGAGTGAAAAGTTCTCTTAACCCTCAGAAAACACATAGGGTCAATTTGACTCTTACCTCGAATTTGATTGTAAATATTTTGAAAGCATTTTGAAAATTGGCGGGCCTGAGGCCTTCTACCTGTAGTTTGGGGTACTAACTGTATGTTAAGATGCTCCTTTTGTACAGCGCAACACTTAATAGGTGTTGGACATTATTCGAAGTCGGTGCAGGGTCATTCTGACTCTGTTGTGTACTAAGCGTCAGTTTTTCAATAATGAGCACGATGGCATATAGTTTGCGGCCACGTATTCAGAATGCCTTAGTACGTGTCGAGCAAGAATATTTCGATGGCAGCAGTTCTTCTAAGGTGAATAATGTGTCAGTACAGTCAAACGCTAACACGTCGTATTCAGATTATAGTGAAGCCGTCGCCGACAATAAATAAGTTAACTTTTATCATAAGTCATTTAAGTAATAAAGTATTCACATATATGTAATAAGAAATAAATTTTTCAAAAATTTTTCACAAAAATGTTTGATTTTTTTTACCTTAAAAACCACTTTCATTTCCTAACAAAATAAATACTTTTTTTTATGGTACACTAAAGTACAATTTTTTTCTTGATTCTACTACATTTCAAGAATACACACGTAAATTTTTAGCCAAAAATATTTAAAAAATAAAAAAATACCATTTTTTTCGTAAATTACGTTTTTTTCAAAAATAAAATTTCTTTGTGAATTTTTTTAAATATGTAAATAATTCCAACAGCACTTTTTAATTATATCAATTGATTTAACAATGTTCTAAGTACATCTGGAAATTTTTTCAAGTTAATCGCACTTGTCAATTTTAAATGGTGGACGATCAAAGTGTGTGTAGGGTCAGATTGACCCACAGTGTTCTTCGTGATCGAAAAAATAGGTGTGTTCTCCGAGGGTTAAGTAAGAAGGAGAGCACGAGTACAGAGTGCAAAATGCAAGACATCCAAGGAAAAACAAGTGGCACTCACTAGACATGGTTCAAATGGACACGATGCTTTTGGACACAATATTTTACGCACGGTTGAAATGGCCACAGTACATTTGGACACAAAAGAAATTTTATCAAAAATGTACACCAGTTATATGCGCACCAATCATTTGCACATGGAAAGATACACACCGATCATTTGCACACGGAAAGATGCGCACTGATTATTTGCACACGGAAAGCTGCACACTGATCATTTGCACACGGAAAGATGCGCACTGATTATTTGCACACCATTCATTTGGACACGGTGCTTTTGGACACCGTTTATTTGCACACCGCTCAGTTGCACACCGTTCAATTGCACACCGTTCAATTGCACACCATTTAAGTCGCAAACCCATGTGATGCAGTGAATGCTTTACACACACACACACATACGGTGGGTGCAAGGGGAGCTTACGATCCCCCTCCCGCACCCACCCCATCCAAGTCGCTAACCCATGTACACATTGCAAACACAGCCATAATGTATGAATATTTAATATGCGTTTGATTGAACGGTGTGCAATTGAACAGTGTGCGACTGAACGGTACGCAACTGAACGCTGTGCAAATAAACAATGTGCAACTGAACAGTGTGCAAATGAACGGTGTGCAAATGATTGGTGCACATCTTTCAGTGTGCAAATGATCGGTGCGCATCTTTCCGTGTGCAAATGATCAGTGCGCATCTTTCCATGTGCAAATAATCGGTGTGCATCTTTACAAGTGTAAATAATCGGTGCGCATTTCTTGGTGTGCAAATGAATGGTGGGCAAGTGAACGAAGTGCAAGTAAATACGCAAGTGAGCAGTGTGAAAATGAATGGTGTGCAACTTTTACATGTCCAAGTGAACGGTGGGCAATTTTTCGTGTGCAAATATCTGGTGGCCAAATTTTACGTGTGCATATAACTAGTGTAAATTTTTAATAAAATTTCTTTTGTGTCTAAATGCACAGTGTACAAATGCACCATGGTCATTTGAACCGTGCGCAAGGTATCGTGTCCAAAAGCACCATGTCCATTTGAACCGCTCCCGGAAAAATAGCCTTCGATTTTTGACTAAAAGTCAATCCAGGCGACGCTTGAACGGCATAATGTGCCCATCATGTCTGAGATTAAAGATAAATCTGATACAATTATTAACCAGTTTCTATAGTTTAATATCGAGTTCCTCATTCAAACCGTGATATACAAGGCAACAGTAATCAGTGTGAGACAGGGGCTTGGAAGTGATAAGCTTGTGAATTGTAACTGAGTGAATTGGAGTAAATACAAACTCTTGACGGCTCAAGGATCAGAGTGGTTACTAGTTTGATTCTAAGCTTGGTGGAGAGAGCATTCTTGTTGAACTTGAGCTTATAAACGGCGTGATGTACACTCTGCGAGACATGCAGAATGTGCTTTCTCCAAGATAGGTTGGACGTAAAGATAACATCCAGATTTTTTGCCTCGCTCACAAAAAGTAGAGATATAAGATTGACAGTCACTAGGGAAAGTAGAGAAGTGTTAATATTGTTACGCGCGCGCTCGCGGAAATGAAGAAACTCTTTTAACTCTCAAAACGAATGACTTTATTAGAAGCGTTTACAATCAACGACCGATCTGGCTCGATGCCCCTTAACAACAGTTTGTTGATTCCCGTCAATTCCGTTGCCCGGCTTCAGACAGCTGACCGCCGTCGCCGATCGACATCGCCGATTTGACAGCTAACTCTCGGCGGGAGAATATACCGGGCAGCGTGCGTAATAATATTATTGATATAGTGTATTGACTACAAAAAATAATGACCTTGGACTTGGTGAGATTCAGTGTAATGCCATTTGCCACTGCATAATCCCTAGTGATCAAATTAAGATCACGAAGAATGTCTGACAGAGGACAAAAATAGTACATCTGGAGGTCGTTCGCAAAGAGCATGTGGCTGGAGAACAATAAGACCCTGGCAATATCATGAATGTAAAGAGAAAATAAAAGTGGACTAAGTACTGAGCCCCGAGGAACCCCTAGAGTAATGGGAAACCACTCGGAGTAATTTCCCACATTATCAGCCACAGGCTGGAAGTGATTGGTCAAATACGAATAGAACTCGGAGACAACAGTGACGGAGAACCCAAGTTCTTTTAACTTGATAAGCAGTCGTAGATGGGGAACAGTGTCAAATGCCTTACTAAAGTCGAAAAGCACCATAACTGTGACAAGATCAATCCCAGCCTTTATGTCATCGCATATCCGTAAAAGAGTAGATTGGGTGTTATGTCCAGTTCGATATGCAGACTGCCTAAGATCCCAGAGGTTACGTTTGTTTAGATAATCTGCGATTTGATCAGTGACCACCCTTTCGAGAATTTTAGACAATTCAGGCAGATTGGCAATTGGACGTGTGTCTGACGGGGATGAAGGAGTACGTGTCTTGGCTAGTGGGCGGATGAGCGCTCTTTTCCACTCAGAAGGAAATGTGGATAATTCCAACGAGCGATTAAAGAGGGTAGTAATCTAGGATGAAATGCAAGGCCATGCAATGCGAAGGAGGCCATGCATAGAGAGGAACACCATCTGAACTACCTGCATAAGAGTGCAGGGGCTTGGAAGTGATAAGCTTGTGAATTGTAACTGAGTGAATTGGAGTAAATACAAACTCTTGACGGCTCAAGGAGCAAGAAAGACAAGAGATGGTCAAAATAAAATCAGTAAAGCACAATGGCGAGGCAGAGAAAACGGAAGCATAATAGGAGTTTAGTTCGTTTGAGGTGAAAAAATGGAGGGGAAAGACTAAAAAAGATTTGATAAGTCCAGAGCAAGCTCTCTCCATAATTTACTAGGTTCAGTAATATTATTGAGCGAGACAAGAAGAAATTTACTCTTGATACGCTTTAAGTCAGAATTAAGTTGACTTCTATAGAATCTGTAGCACTGGTAACCCAGCAGGCTATTAGATCTCTTTGCTTGTTTGTAAAGCGAGTGTTTCCGAACACGAAGGCGGGATTTAAGATCATCAGTAAGCCATCGCACAGGTGGCTTTTTTATAACAAATTCTCTGGTAGGTGCAAAGACATCAAGAACATCACACAAAGCGCAGGAAAGAAGTGTACAGGATTGCTGGACAGTATCAACAGACTAATTATTAATAAGAATATTGGCACGGTGTACGACAGTAGTGAGGTGTTGTAGAAACTCAGAGTTGAGAATGCTATTATAATTACGACGTCGGATGCAGCGATTCGCTTGTATGTAAAAGTTAAGTGAAAGTGAGAGAGTGAGAAGGTCATGCTCTGCAATAAAAGAACTTGAAGATTTTGAGAAGGACGAAATCTTATCACGATCGTTGACAATCAAAACATGGAGGCATAACTCCGAGAACTTGATATGATAAGTAGCTTTAGAGTTAACACGAGTTGACGAAGATGTGATGCTTCACGGTTATCGGTAAGCAGATTACAATTCAGATCTCCTAGGATTATAATGTTTTTATATCAATAAAAGAATCTAGAGAGTGTTGTACCAAAATTATCAAGAAAATGATCCTTGGTCTCATCTATAAACGGACGCAAATAATATCGATTCACCATAAGACAGACGAATATCTATAATTAAATACTCAGGCTTCTCAAACTGACATCCTGTTGAAGAGGCAACAATGGTGACCTTAAGCGATTTATGTACATAACAAGCAATGCCGCCACCCGCGCGGGTCATACGATCATTGCGAATTAAAAAATAATCGTCTAAGTCGACTAAGTTACTCGAGATACCGGCATGTAGCCAGGTCTCAGAGACAGAAATGACGCGAGATAGTCATTGCAGCCGGCACACCAGATAGTATAATCGCATTTTCTGTAGGATAATGAGGTGTAAGATTAACAGAGCCGCAATCGCTTTTCAATTTTCGAACCGTGCAAGAGTCTTACACGCTACTCCATCTCCGCAATACGCTGAGTATTGCGCTCGACACTGCTCGCAATACAGTTTAGTTGATTCAGTTTGTCATTCAATTCACTGTTTGTTATTCGCTGTTCGTCGACAAACGCAGAAAAACGTGCTTCGGAGAATTTGATTTGATCAGTTAATTTGAGCAGAAGCTCATTAGTGGTTACATTAGTGTCGGGTGTTTGCGATTGCGTTTGAACGATAGCGCCCACGGGAGCAGCCATGTTAGCAGGGTGCTCCCGTGTTAAAATCGAATGGTGGCACTGCGCTATCAGCCACAGGTGTGAGAGGCAAATTTAGAGTTGAGAATAGCATTTTACAGCACGCGTCAGCGTATTTGGAGACAGAGTATGATTTGACGCAGGGTGGAACGCTCTCCTACACCCGAACTCGACCAACGCAGTAGCAATAGTTTTTCTACACTTGGCACAAAGCGGCATGAATAGCTCACGGCAGGTACCACTTTACACTAAAGAACCGGCACTCAATCAAATAAAATCACTACACAATTCAGTACTAGAGAATTAGCGCTCGACAAGTTAGAGTAAACACGCGATCGGTTATGTTCAAACAGTCTGTAAAGGTGGCGGAGAAACAGCAGACAGTTCAGTTGATACGTTGTTCCCCCAACTACTTCGGAGATGTCAGCAGTCTCGTAAGTAAGTAGAGGCAGAGCACATGGAGCAAACAAAAAGAGGTTGGAAAGCCGTAAATTAAAACTCAAAAAGCAGTATGCGGGCAGCGAGTCGAAATGAAAATAAAATGTCGTTTAATAGAACAAACGAAAATAAGTACGTGCCTGCAACAAAAATTTACCCAAAGGCAAGAGACAGCAGAAAACAGCGCAACCGAAACAGGAGCTACAGACAGACGTGCACAGACTTACTCACCGAGAGAGAGAGAGAGAGAGAGAGAGAGAGAGAGAGAGAGAGAGAGAGAGATTTGATTGATTGATTGATTGATCTATTATTAGCTTTCTCAGCTCCTTTGAATACATACATATACAATCTTATGCTACATCATTTATAACAAACTCTTTCAACATTCGTTTAAACATTTCTAAACGATTACAATGTTTAATTTCGGGTGGTTATGCGTTATACATTAACACACCTTCATAAAATAGATTTTTTTGCGCGCTTCTTGTTTTGCGAAATTCAACAGTAATGTCCCCTGTCTGCCTAGTTTTGCGTTCTTTCCTTACTATTCTAAGTCTATTACTAAATTGCTCCGGCATCATATTATTTAAGATTTTAAAAATAAATATGCACATATTGTAGTATAGTCTTTGTCTTATGATCATAAATTACAGCGTTTGGAGCATTACATTTAACTTTGGTACGTCTGTCACATTGCAATATGACTCTCATAGCTCTATTTTGCGCTTTTTGGAGCCTACTTAGCTGTCTATCTCCCATATCAATTAGTAGCGTCGCACAATACTCAAAGTGAGGTGCTATAATTGTCTTATATATTGTACGTCTAGTGTAAGCCAAAATATAATTTTCTATTATATTTAAAAAACTTATTTTCTTTTCTATTTTCTTTAGCATGTAATCGCAGTGGCCGCTGAATCTAAGTCTATCATCAATAATTACACCTAAGTACTTTATTATTTCTACACGCTCAATCTTATTCCTGTCCAAACATCTCACAATAGTATTGCCTCTCAATTCTTTTCTTATAATTCTAACTAACATAGTTTCGTTTTTCCCGCATTCATCTTCAGTTTATTAGTATTCATCCGTTCCTCCACTACGTTAAATGCAATATTCAATTTTCTCTCTACCTCCGCAATACTCTCATCTGTTACATATATTAAGGTATCGTCCGCAAACATTTTTATATTACACACATCCGAGCAAACATTAACAATCATATATATCGTTATCATTTATATATATTATAAACAACAATGGGCCCAATACTGAACCCTGTGGCACTCCGTATTCCGTAATCAGTATCTTAGACCATCCATCATTAAACTGAACTTGTTGCATTCTATTTTTTAAGTATGACCTAAATCATTCTAGGACTGTTCCTGTAATACCATACTGATATAATTTCTCTAATAACCTTCCTCTATCAATTGTCTCGAATGCTCGTTTAAGATCTAGAAAGATAACTCCTACTATTTGTCTCTCACTAATAGTCAACTTCCATTCATCTATAACTGTTTGAATTGCTATTTTACACGAGAAATTTTTTCTGAAGCCCGACTGATGTTCCGTTATGATATTATTACTTTTTAGGTAAACTTCAATTTGTTTTTTATTTTTTAACTATTATCTCTAATATATATCTTCTCATATATAGGCAGTATATTAATAGGCCTATAATCACTTACCTTCTTAAGTTTCTCTACTTTTGGTATTGGAATTATCGTGGTTGTGTTCCACTCTTTCAAAAAACAACCCTCACTCAATGACTTATTTATTATATGACAATATTCTTTTTCTATGACACACAACGCCGTTTTTAATATATCGCTAGTTATTCTTTCTTCTGTACCTTTCTTTTTTGGTAATTCCCTAATGATTATTTTTAACTGTTCTGTCGTAGTTGACCCAAATTTTTCTAACTCTCCCTTCTTTTCAATAAATAGTTCTCTTATTTGTCCTTGTTGTACAATTCCTATCTATAGATTTTATTATGGTTTTTAATACTCCGTATATAATATAAGTTAAATTTATCAGCTATACCGCACTCTATATTATTGTCTAATATCTCAAAATTTATATTTTCTACAACTTTCGCGCCTATTGGTCCTCCTCAAATAATTTTTTTTAATGTTTTCCACATAGTTGTGGGATTATTACTATTATGATCAATCATGTTTTCATAATATTCTTTTTTCTTTGTTCTAATTAAATTAACTACTGCATTTCTTTCAATTTTAAATTGTTGCGAGTTTTGTTCCGTGTTATCGTACAGTGCTTTTTTATATGCCTTATTTCTTCTAGTCGCTAGCTCTTCTATTTCTTTTGAATACCATTTTTTCCCTTCCCATATTTTCGGTATTCTAAAAATTTTCTTAGGTGCAGAGATGTCTAGCGCATCTACCATACTATTAATAAATTTCCTTGCTCTTACATTAATATCTAAATCATATCCTATTTCTAGGTTACTCTCCACTAGCTTAACAAACTCATCCGCATTATATTTACTATAATCCCTGTTATTGAATTTTTTATATTTATTTACAATCTTGTTCATATTTATCACGACTTTTATCCACGCATGATCTGTTATCTTAGGTTCGTACTTCTACATTTATTTCTTTAATGGCAAAAACTAGATCTATAATTGTTTTACTCTTTTCGATAACTCTCGTTGGTTTATCAACATATTGCTTTATACCTAGACTTTGCATAGTCATTAGTTTATTTGTATAATAAGAGTCTGTCATACAATCTATATTAAAGTCTCCTAATATTATACACTCTTCTTTTATCGTTAATTCTTCTACTATCTTTTCTAAAAATTCTATAAACTCTATGTGACACACTCGGTGAATGATATATTACCATTAACACTCCTTTAAACAATTTTTTTTTTACTTCTATTGCAACGCACCAAACAATCCTTTCTAATTTTTTCGATACTACTATTTCATACTTGATATCATCTCTTACATACAGAGCAATCCTTCCTGTATTCCTATTTTCCGCGTCACATCTAACCACACTGTATCCCAGTACACTTGTTTCACTGTCTTCGATTTCCGCAATCAGTTTCGACTCCGACAATGCTATGACTGCAGGATTTAATTTCTTCATAGTCTGATGCTGTATCTCGTGTCATTAAACTTTGCGCATTTGTATATATTGTTACGAGCGTCGCCGGTATACTCCGCGACTGCGACTCGGCTGTCCTGTAGCCGATCGATATATTGATGTTGCCGAGAGCGTTGTCAGTTGTCACGCTCTTGGCAACGCTTGTCAACAAGGGAAGTTGAATCTCGGCCCCGCTCTCGTTAAGACGTGTTTTGCAATCGAATTAATAAAGTCGCTTGTTCTATAAAAAAAGTGTTTTTTATTTCCGCGGCGCGCACGTTACAATTTTAGGGGTTCATCCGGGATCCGTTTGACGGATCCTGCAAAACGCGCGCGAATTTAAGAGATCAGTGCGCGGAGTGAAAGAACGAGAGAGCAGAGAATTCGAAGGACGTCCATCCCCCGTTCCCCTGTGGTGACCCGATCCCACGCTTCTGTCGCTGCGGAGGGAGACGGAACGGATGCACAAAACTCGGAGCAGGAGACGCCGGGGACCGTAAAGGCGCTCCTGGAAGAGATGCGGCTGTTGCGCGAAAGCCTGGCCTGGGGGGGAAGAGGAGCAAGCCGCGACGCTGCGACGACACGAGGAGGAGCTGCGCTTTATACAGCTGAGGCTTTCTAATAATATTCCGCAAAACAGAAACGCGGGCTGTGAGTCGCGTATGTCCGGAACGGACGTGGATGCGCGGCGGGAGGACGCATTCGGTGCGGGCGCGGACGCGCGGCGGGAGGACGTATTCGGTGCGAGCGCGGGCGTGCGGCGAGAAGATGCGCGAGGTGAAGCGCGAACGTCTGTCGATGTGAAAATTAAGCCGGATACTTTCGACGGGACGGCCCCGTACGGGAATTCCTGACCCAATTTTCGCTTATCGCGAGTGTGAATCGCTGGGATGAAACAGAAAAAGCGGTGGTGTTAGCCTCCTGTTTGCGGGGGAGGGCGCGTTCGTTGTTAGATTCGTGCGCCGTAAGCGAAAGCTTTATTTCTTTTGAGGAGCTGAAATCAAAGTTGGAGCTCCGTTTCGGGGAGAGCGAGCTCACTCAGAATTTTTATATGATGTTTGCGAATTGGAGACAATGTCCCGGGGAGGATTACACAACGTTAGGGGCCGATTTAGAACGTCTCTCGCGAAAAGCGTACCCCGAGTGCGCGCATGAAATACGAGATAAGATCGCTTGCTCTCAATTTATCGCCGCGCTAACCGATGGGTTTGTAAAACACAAGAGGAAATTACATCTTTAAGGGTAGCAATTGAACGAGCAAAGATGTTGAAATATTTTAATCAAAATAGTTTCTCGGAGAAAGAGGGGAGAGCGAATGGGTGGGAACCGTATAGAAACAAAGGGAGACGGAAATTTTCGTTCGGAACAGAAGGGAGTTTCGGAGGAAAAAGGAAAGAAAACTAAGGGATTAGTAAAGAACGGGGAGCGTAGGGGAAAAAAGTGTTGGCAGTGTGGGGCCACCGGACATTTTCGTGCGGAGTGTCCGGTAGTGGAGAAATCGGAAAACTAAATTTTGTCGGCAGGCGGAGCTCGGGCCCCTGTTTTCGCGCGCGACGAAGCTGTTTTTGTCCGGAAGCTCGGCGGCGCGAGCGCGGTTGCGTGCGATCGTTGTTGCGTCAGCGGGTAATTTAATGAGAAGTTGTGTGTTTTTAGAATTGACACGGGCTCGAATGTGTCGGTTGTGAGCGCTAAGATAGCTGCTTTTTTCGATCAAGAGCGTATTATTTTGTGTAATTTAAAATATCCTACGGGAGAAAAAGTTCCAATAATTTCTCGTGTTTCTGCAACGATTTCTTTGGGTGAATTTTGTATTAATTTGCCGTGTTATGTCGCGGAAATTTGCGACGAGTGTATACTCGATCTGGATTTTCTTTCCCAGACGGGAATTTTGGACGGATTGTTTGAAAACGCCCTTGGTTTGACGAGCAACGGGGTAAAAAAGCGCGGGCAAATTTGTTCCCGAATTGAGGACTGCCCTGCTCGGCTCTCCGAACCTCTCCTACAAATTTTTAAAGAAAGTTCTCGTGGACTTGAATTTTCGCAAAAGCAAAAGTTTTTAAACTTTTTATATGAATATTCTCATGTATTTTCTGAAAAAGTTGCTGGAAATTGCAATATTTTGTTTCATTGTATAAAATTGTATGATTCTCGTCCTATAAAACAGATACCTCGTCGAATTCCCCTCCATTTACAGGAAGAAGTAAATAAAATTTTAGAGGATATGAAAGTCCAAAAAGTGATTGAGGAGTCAAACAGTCCTTGGGTCTCTTCAGCGGTAATGGTGAAGAAAAAGGATGGAACTATAAGGTTTTGTGTTGACTTTCGAAAATAAAATGCAGTGACTGTTAAAGATTCTTTTCCACTGCCAAGAATCGAAAATATTTTGGACTGTTTAAAGGGGAATTCGTGGTTCTGTACTATCGACTTAAAAAGTGGATATTGGCGGGTAAGCTTAGATCCTAAAGATCGTGAAAAAACTGCGTTTTTGGTTGGAAACGATTTGTGGCAGTTCACGGTAATGCCTTTCGGTCTTTGCAATGCCCCTGCTACATTTGAACGATTGATGGAAAAAGTATTAAAAGGTTTAATCTCAAAAGTTTGCTTTGTTTATTTAGACGATGTAATTGTTTTCGGGAAAAATTTTGAAGAAATGTCATGCATTTTAAGAGAAGTTTTTCGTCTAGAAAATGCTAATTTGAAAGTAAATCCAAGCAAATGTGATTTCCTTAAAAAAGAAATTAAATATCATGGTCATGTTATTTCTGCCGAGGGGGTTGCAACTGACCCTGAGAAAATTTCTTCTGTGAAAAATTGGCCACTTCCAAAAAATCGAAAGCAGGTTAGAAGCTTTCTTGGTTTTTGTTCTTATTATAGGAAATTTGGTAAAGGTTTTGCCGTTTTGGCAAAGCCTTTGTATAATTTGACGGAGAAAAATTGTAAATTTCTTTGGTTTTTTGAATGTCAAGAAGCTTTTGAAAATTTGAAACGAGTTTTAACATGTCCTCCGATTTTGTCATTTTCTTCGGGAGAATTTATTTTAGACATTGATGCCTCTAATCATGGCATTGGGGCGGTACTTTCTCAATTTCAGGAAGGAGAAAAAAAAGTCATTGCTTATTTCAGCTGAATTTTTAATAAAGCAGAGCGGAATTATTGTGTAACTCGGCGGGAGCTTCTCGCTGTCGTGGATTCAGTGAAGTTTTTCCATTATTATCTCTACGGACGGAAGTTTTTAGTGAGGACAGATTATGTTTCTCTTCGCTGATTGATGTCTTTCCGGAATTTGGAGGGACAACTAGCAAGATGGATGGAACGTCTACAGCAATATGACTTTGATGTCTTTTATGGTAGAGGAATTCACAATAATGCCGACGGACTTTCTAGACGTCCATATCTAGATACTTTGTGCCGATAGTGCATAAAAGTAGAAATTTTTGGACGTCTGGTCTTTTCTAATGAGAATTTTCAAGAGTGGCGTGCAGCTCAACTCCAAGATGCAGTTGTTTCTAAAATTATTCATTTCAAGGAGGCCGGAACTCGTCCAGATTGGCAGGAGATTGCTTCTTCTTTGAAAATCTATTGGTCTTATTGAAATACTCTTTTGTTGATCGATGGAGTTCTTCATAAGAAGTGGATTTCCCCGAATTTGCAAAGGAATGTCTTCCAAATTGTGGAAGTTTGGTGTGAATAAGACACTTCAGAAAGTTCGAAAACGTTTTTATTGGGTCTCGAGCAAGAGAAATATAGAGAATTGGTGTGCTTCATGTAAAGAATGTGTTGCTAAAAAAGGATCACTGGGAAAAGGAAAATCTCCTATGGAAATCTATAATGTGGGAGCTCCTTTTGAAAAAATACAAGTAGATATTCTTGGTTCTTTATCAACTTCTTCTTCTGGGAATAAATACCTTTGGTGGTAGTGGATTGTTTCTCTAAATGGCCAGAGGCTGTCCCTTTAAAGAATAAAAGGGCCAGCACTGTCGCGAGACCGCTAGTGGATCAAGTGTTTTCACGTCATGGAATTCCCTTAAAATTACATACAGACCAAGGAAGGAATTTTGAATGTCATCTTTTTAAGAAGATGACTCTACTTCTCGGAATAAGAAAGTCACGAACAACTCCTCTTCATCCTCAGTTGGACGGACAAGTCGAACGTCAACATCGCTCAATCCTGGATTATTTGGCAAAGTTTATTTCAGAAAATCAAAAAGATTGGGATCGTTGGATTCCGTTATACCTTTCAGCTTATCGTTCTTCGAAACAAGAAGCTATTGGGATGTTTTCTGTTGAGATGTATTTAGAACAAGATCTTCGTTTACCTCTGGATCTTCTTAGAGGAGTTTCCTCTTCCATGGAGGAGGAGAAGGATAGTGCAGGTTTTGTTTTCAAGCTAAGACAGAGGCTAGATTCCATTCATCATTTCGCTCGACAATGTCTTTTGATTAGTTCGAAGAATGCCAAATTTTGGTATGATCAACGGGCAAGGCGGAAAAACTTTGAGCCTGGACAGCAAGTTTGGTTTTATAATCCACGTCGAATTCCAGGAAGAGCACCTAAGTTGCAGAGTTCTTGGGAAGGACCATGGAAAGTTATTAGGAAAATAAGTGAGGTTTTGTATTGTATACAGAAATGTTCTTGTTCAAAAAATAAAATTGTGCATGCTAATTGTTTAGTTTCTTACGTAGAAAGAAGAGGGGGGCAACATGAATCCGAGCCCAAATGTCAGAGGATTATTTTCTTTTAATTGAGTGCGTTAGGACGCAATTGTCGTTTTTTTTTTACAGAAAAAAGTTTTTTTCGTTTTTTTTCTTGTTCCTGTTCTGCTTGTTTTATTTTCAATAATTTTACCGAGAGAAACGGACACATGAGGGCTGCTTCTCGAGGGGAAGGAGATTTTATTAAGAAGACTGCCTCGCCCACGGTTTTTTGACCACGGTTTTTTCGTAGGACATTGGACAAATGCTAAGGCAGGGGGCAGGGAGCTATTAGAGCGTTGGGTCCGTGGAAGTAAATCCCCCCCCTGATCCCGAAAAAAGAAGCGAGATGCATGCAAGATCGGGCGAAGAGAAAATTTCACGGCAGGAGAGGAGCATGGGGACGAAAAAGGGAGCCGGCGCAGAAAATCCCGCGTGGGAGTCTGGCCAGCTCTGCAAGGAAAGGTGCCCGGAAAAGCCCTTGCTAGGAGGATTGTCTCGATTGGACGTGGTCCAGTTGAAGACAGGGAAATCGTCCTGGAAGCAGAAGAGGCCTTCTTGGAGTAACAAGAAAACTGCTCTCCTATTTGTCGGGACGACAATCTTGAAGAGGGGGAGCAGTGTTATGAGCGTCGCCCGGTATACTCCGCGACTGCGACTCAGTCCTGTAGCCGATCGATATATTGATTTTGCCGAGAGCGTTGTCAATTGTCACGCTTTTGGCAACGCCTGTCAACAAAGAGAGTTGAATCTCGGCCCCGCTCTCGTTAAAACATGTTTTGCAATCGAATTAATAAAGTCGCTTGTTCTATAAAAGAAGTGTCTTTCCGCGGCGCGCACGTTACAATATTATTTGTTCCTCTTTTTTCTGTAATTGCTATTTTTTGGCTTCCCATCCACCTCTCTTCTTCTCCTCTTCGAGCCCTCTTATATATCGGACGTTCCGAATCCAGAGCATTATGATCGTCTTTTATTTTTAAATTATAAGTTTTTATTTTAAACATACAATTTACACATTTGTTATGCTTCTCCCTACATTCACTTGCTTTATACTTTCTTGCATATTTATGACACGTTTCATTTTTCGTACAGTTTTTTGCAATGTGGTAGAATCCAGTACTTAAAACATCTCTTTATGCTGAAGTGATTGAACACAGGACATTTTCTCCAGCCTATATTCAACTTTTTTTTTTAACATCAATTCATGTGTTATTTCATCTACTTCAATTAATTATTACAGATCTATTTTCTTTCCTTCTAGACTGACTATCATCCATAATGTTTCTTTTCGGGATTTTCTTAACTATGCTTATACGAGATTCACCAATACTATTCTGTTTCTTAATTGCATCTATTAGTTCATCATCATCTAACTCTATTTCTTCCTCACTAATAATAACAATTTTTATTTTCGGCTTCTTTTATAGTGATTCTGTAACATTATAATTGTCACCCAGCTTAGACTGTACTACATCTTTTAATTTATATATTTCTTCTTCGGTCTCACAGCCTAGAATTACTGTTCCTTCTCTTCCTTTTTGTACCTTTGTTATCCCCATTAGCATATTCTTAATATCAACCTTTTCTTTTATTATTTTTTTAGCGGTCTCATTTTCTTGGTGATTCTTCGGTTTGATGATTATGAAATTTTCCTTCTTTTTCTTTGTAGCCTCACTGTAACTGCCGCGCACATTTTCCGCTGACGCCTGCATTCTTCCTCATATTACTTTTTGTAAGTTTTCTTGTTTAATAGCTTTTATTTTCTCCTTCATTGTCTCCTTAATCAGCGTTTTTATTTCTTGTTGACATACCATTTCATCTTTCATCTCTCTCATAGTTCTTACTAGCCAATCAATTTTTGTATCCATGCCCACGTTGACAAGTATCGCTCTGCTTCCGCCGAGTAAGAGCCAATTGCGCACATAAGCGATTGGACACAGACCCGATTGTACACGGACCCGATTGCACACGGACTCGATTGCACACCGACCCGATTGTACATGGACTCGATTGCGCACCGACCCGTTTGCACACGGAACCGATTACGCACCGACCCGATTGCACACGACTCGTTTGCACACGGATTCGATTGCGCACCGACCCGTTTGCACACGGACCCAATTGCACACGGACTCGATTGGACATAGACCCGATTGGACACGGACTCGATTGGACACAGTTTCGATTGCACACCATCCCGATCGGACACAGTCCCGATTGGACACGAACTCGATTGCACGCGGATCCGATTGCGCACCGACCCGTTTGCACACGGAACCGATTATGCACCGACCCGATTGCACACGACTCGTTTGCACACGGATCCGATTGCGCATCGACCCGTTTGCACACGGACCCAATTGCACACGAACTTGATTGGACATAGACCCGATTGAACACGGACTCGATTGGACACGGACCCGATTAGACACGGATCCAATTGCACACCGACCCGATTGCAGACGACCCGTTTGCACATGGACCCAATTGCGCACCGACCCGATTGCACACGGACCCGATTGCCCACCGACCCGATTACACACGGTCCGTTTGGACACGGACCCGATTAGACACGGATCCAATTGCACACCGACCCGATTGCAGACGACCCGTTTGCACATGGACCCAATTGCGCACCGACCCGATTGCACACGGACCCGATTGCCCACCGACCCGATTACACACGGTCCGTTTGCACACGGACCCGATTGCACACCGACCCAATTACACACGACCTGTTTGTACACGGAACCGATTGCACACAGTCCCGATTGCGCACCAACTCGATTCCACACGACCCGTTTGCACACCGACCCGATTGCACACAGATCCGATTGCACATCGACCCGATTGCACACGACCTGTTTGTACACGAAACCGATTGCACACGGTCCCGATTGCGCACCGACTTGATTCCACACGACCCGTTTGCACACGGACCCGATTGCACACGGATCCGATTGCACACTGACCTAATTGCGCACCGACCCATTTGCACACAGACCCGATTGCACACGATACGATTCCGCATCGCAAAATGATGCAAAAACAACCTAGATAACACAGAAAACTTAGCATAAATTTTTATAAATATTTTACAAATTTATTTTTAAAAGACTTTAAAAGTTATATAATTGTTTTTTTATAAATTATTTAGAAATAATACAAAAATTATTATTAACAATATATGAAATATATTTTTAAAACTTACTGAAAAATATTTATGGTATATAAAATCGAAATATTTTTTATATTTTTGGATTATAATAGCATAAACATTTATTTTTAATATTTTCGTAAATATTTATTATAATTTTTTTATACTTGGCAAACTCAGACTTAAAAATATGTACAAAATATTTATTATATTTTTCTTATACATATTTTATAGTCGCAAACCTATGTGGTGCCGAAAATGCTTTGTGCACACACACACACACACACACACACATACGTGAGGGGTGCAAGTGGGGGCTTTACCCGCTTCCGCACCCGCCCGTCCAAGTCGCTAACCCATGTACTATCTGCAATGCGGAATGGTATCGTGTGCAACCGGGTCCGTGTGCAATCGGGTCCATGTGCAAACGGGTCGGTGCGCAGTCGAGTCCGTGTGCAATCGGGTCGGTGTGCAATCGGGTCCGTGTGCAATCGGATCCGTGTCCAATCGAGTCCGTGTCCAATCGGGTTTATGTCCAATCGAGTCCGTGTCCAATCTGGACTGTGTCCGATCGGGATGATGTGCAATCGAGACTGTGTCCAATCGAGTCTGTGTCCAATCGGGTCCATGTGCAATCGGGTCCGTGTGCAAACGGGTCGGTGTGCAATCGGGTCCGTGTGCAATCGGGTCTGTGTCCAATCAAGTCTGTGTCCAATTGCGACTGTGTCCAATTGGGAAGTACTACTGTGTCCAATCGCTTATGTACGCAATCTGGACAGTTCCGCTTCTGCCACTTCCTGTCGATCCTGTTGAACTAAATCTTTCGCTTCCCGTTGATATTGGTGTTTTGTCCACATCCATATCTTTTTTACTGTTAACTGTAAATTTCTGAAATGGATCAGGACATGACAAATATTCTCGATTTCTATCGTACACCTTATGTTTACTTGCATATGCTGGATGAAAAAAAAGTTTAACACATGATTTACATGTCACGACTTGACTTTTTATTGCTTTCTTACATGCGGTACATCTATATTCTGCATATTCATCGTCCATATTAGTAGAGATCAGCTGACGCCGATCCTATCGATACGGGCGCCTACTCCCGCACGTAACTGTAATTAAGATACACATCACTATCAATGTCTATCTGTCGCGAATGTATGACCCGCATGGGAAATACATTGATTTTTCACATAGATCCACCCACTCTTGTTAGAGAATTTTGGTCCTATCTCACACAGCACATTTTATCCTGATAGTTTATCCCCAGGTTATCTAGATATTTGGACATATTGCAACTACGATGTCGTACGGTTATTGCGATATTCCTCGGATATCTGGTGGATATTGCGATATCCTGTGTTGTGTGAGATTTGGTCCTTACGTGTATTCTCACAGCCACGATACTTTTTTATAATTTTCTTTCACTTCTTGATCACTTTAAATGCACTGTATTCGCGGAGCGATCTTTGACACGTCCATCTCGCAGCAGAGACGGAGAGAGAGAGAGTCGCCGCCCAGTACCTCCGAAGGAACGCTGATCGGCGCTCGCTCGGGGGAACAGGGGGATTAATCGCCAACGAGGAGTGACGCGGGAAACGCGAGCACCCCGAGGACGCAAGAGCCTCTCACTCTCTTCCGACGCCGCGATCATAAGTCAATGGTGAAAGAAAGGAAGAGAAAGGAGAAAAGAAAAAAAAGGGAGGGATATGATGTACTCACTCGTTGTATTAGGCGCACTTACAATACACGCTCGAACTCGCACCCTTACAATACACGATGTTCACTCGCGGGAGCGTCCCAGATGCGCGCAGTAATAAACAGACACAGCAGGCTGAGTGAAACGGACACAGACCAAACAGACACAGTAACAAATGCGCACAGACCAAATGCGCACAGATCAAATGCGCACGGACCAAATGCGCACGGACCAAATGCGCACAGTCGCAAACCCATATGGTGCAGAGAATGCTTTGCACGCACGCACGCACGCGCGCGCGCGCGCGCACACACACACACACACGGGGGTGCAAGGGGGCTTAGCCCCCCCTCCCGCACCCACCCCGTGAGTAGGGGTGATCTGAGAAGTCGCAACCCATGTGGTAAGTCTGTTGGTTACTGTGTCCGTTTGGTCTGTGTCCGTTTCACTCAGCCTGCTATGTCCGTTTATTACTGTGCGCATCTGAGACTCACTCTCGCTTGCAACTAAACTTAAAGTAAGAGAAAATTAATGCGATTAGGCGGGGGAAAGACCACCTCGACTCACACAAGGTATTCTTTTCGAAAATCACTCACGAAACTGTGAAGGTTGTGCCCAAGAGGTTCCCCGTATGAATTGTTACGTGTTTGCGAATGTGAAACTACTTTAACTCGGAAATAACTAAGTTTGAAAATGATCTCGAAAACTCTTGCGCTTGGTAAATCAAAAAGACAAAATCCGATTTTCGCCCGAAAATCTCGTCTTATAACGCGAAGGCGAGGATGATCGGGGGTGAAGGGCTAAGAATCGCGAATCGTAAATCTTAAGTCACCTGTCATCTAATTCGCTAATTACTGTACTTTCGGCCCCGGTATTACGCCCGCTAGATACGTTTTTAAGTTTCTACTTGCAATCTTTCCTTGCGCGCGGCGAGCCTACCGCTGGGGCCTCTTAATTAGACTGTGCATTCCTAATTGCCTTTTTTCTTCATAGGTTTCGGGATATGTATTCTCGCTTTCATGATGGCAGCGCGTGCGTAGCCGCGTGATCTCAACCGCTAAATGTTGTTATGTGCTATAAAGGTCCGAACGCCCTTTTTTTTCGCGCGGCTGGGCAGCACGAGTGCATATGCACTGGTGCATTGGTAGCCTCGCGCTTCCACTTTTAACTGACTAATTAACAGTTGTAGCCAATCAATCAATTAAGATCTTTATTCCTGCTTAGTTTGAGGGCGGGGTGTCGTCCAGGGACTTTTATTTAAAGGAGGACTCCCTCCCTCCCGTGCTTCCGCGATTCTTTTAATAGTTCTTTATTATTAACAATTCAGCAGATTTAGAGCCGCGTTTGCATGCCGCGATCACGGGCCATCGCTTCGCCTTGTGATCGCAACACGCGGCAAGGCGTGCGCTGCCGCTGGCGCGCTTCAAAGTAACGGGCGGCGAAATTTTCGTCAGGACGTAACAAATTTAAAAACAAAATTTGTATTCTACATACTTCTATATCATCTTTTCTCAAGAATAATGCTAATTAAATTTTCGAAAAATTTCAGACAACAAATTTATATCTATAATACGTCCTTAGGACATCACGCTAATTATCCCGCGATTGTAACGAGATTGTCTCAAGGGATGCCCATAGGATTGTAAATGTCCACTTTTTTTACTGCAGTAAGATGATCTTGTTGGCTTCTTAAAGACGTGTTTAAGACGTCAATAAGATCGGCCTACTGCGGTAAAAAAAAGCGGACATTTACGATTCTATGGGCATCCCATAAGACAATCTCGTGACAATCGCGAAATAACTAGCATGATGTCCCAACGGCGTAGTATTGATGTAAATTTCAATGTCCTTTCGATATCTTATGGAGATCTTGGGCTATCGTAGGGACGTCTTTAGGATGTCAGCAAGATTGTCCTACTGCGGTAAAGAAAGCTGACATTTACGATCCTATGGGTATCCCATAAGACGATCTCGTTACAATCGCGGGATAACTAACATGATGTCCAAGAGATGTACTATGGATGTAAATTTCAATGTCCTCTCGATGTCTTATGGAGATCTTGCTTAATTTCTGCACCCAGGATAAACGGTCACCCATCCAAGTGTAAACCATCACCGACGTTGCTTGATTTTGAAGATCATACGTATCCTAATGCTTCGTGATGATCCATGAATACTTCATGTTTATGCATAAATGCATTCTTATAAATCATTTCAATAGATGTTGTAAGAAGGATGAAACACGTATAGTTAACTTATATTTTTATAAATAAATATGTATAAAGTTTTACAGTTTTTTACAAATCTTACATATGCGAAATAGCATATGGAATATGAAAACTTATGAAAAGATCTGTGTTTGCTCTGTTTGTGTAAGATAAAAAAATGAAAACTAGATGTCACTTTCTATAATTTTTAGTATTGTTTATATATTGTTTGAATAAGTGTAACATTTTCGTAATTTTTTCACTTTCTTTATGTTCCTGAGAGCTCCTATGGAAATTCTCTAGAAAGTACGCTTTGCTCGTTTATGCGCTGTTACGACGGGATATCGTTAGACCGTCCTGCATTGATCTTGAGTAGGACGAGGTCTTACTGATAGCTAGTATGGACAACCATAAAACGTTTTATGCCGGCACAAAAATGGGATAATATCGAGATGATCTCGGGATCAATTTTGCTGTGTGAGAAGCTATGATTAAAACAGCTTAAAATAAAAGCATAAAATTAGACACGATTTTACTTTTAATTTGTCATATATTCTATTTTGAATATTTTAGTTGGTTTGACTGTGTCACAGGATTTAATAAATTAGATTGTAATTATATTTGTGATAAATAATTTAAAGTTTTAAAAGAAATAAATAATACATTAAAAGAGAGTGTTAAATGGTTAGATGAGAATCTAACTCCATGGGAATTGGTTCTTCAACATTGGTCTATTACTTTTGATATCAGGCTTAAAGATCTTAATAATGCTGAACAAAAAAAATTTATACAATCTTCTTAACAAATGGTCCATATTAATACATTCTCAAGAATATGAATTGATTGTTCAAGATTTTTACAAAATAAATTTAAGTAATATGACTTTGAACTTTGATATGTGGCAACAGTTTATAGACACAGCAGAAACATTCAACATTTAATGCCAGAGATGATAAATTAAATTTAATGTTAGAAATGTGGAATAATAAAGATACTTCGACAAGTAATTCATTCTTAATTTTTAACTTTATTTTAAAAACCACTTATATAGGCTGCGTTCCGATATTTACTGTCAGTACTGAAAATCTACAGTATATGTGACGTAAACTATAGATTTTCAGTACTGGTAGTGAATATCGGAACGCAGTCATAATTGTTAGTTTAAAAGATATTTTTTATTTTTCAGACACAAAAGTTGCTACAGGTCTTATCTTAATCTCACATTTTAATTCGCCTAAAAAATATAAAAAATGTGGAAACAAGTGTTGTAGGATCTCAATTTCTAACGCAAAATCAAGTTTGATAAGATATGTAAATGTTAGTATTGAATTATTAAAATTCTAAAGCATAAATTATTTTATCTGTTACTTTAAAAATATTTTTTACTTTATATACTTTCAAACTCCTGGAGATATGGCTCTAGCAAAATAAGAAGCAAGAAAAACTGCTGAAATGTTAAACATTACGTTACAACCCTACATGTTTTAGGAACTATTAAGGAAGTTAAGGAAACTTACGTTTAACCCGAGTAGAAAATGTAATAGGGCACCGATAAGGCCCTGATAAAGCTTTCTTAAAATTAATCAGGCCCTAGTAAGGATATATAAGTAGGGCCTGAAAAGGAAGTGAAACAAATGGTTTAAGAGCACCTTAAAGGAAAAATTATCAGGGCCCTATAAACAAATATTAACAGGGTCTTATAAGGCAACCCCTAATTGGCTCTAATAAGGGATGTAATAAAAATAAAAATTTAGGGGTTATATTATGTATACCATATCCAAATCAGGACCAAACATCAAATCTGGCATGCCTGATTCGGTCATTATTACAGCATTTTCTGCAATCGAAAAAACGGTCACCCATCCATCTGCGAACCACCTTGAACGCTGCTTGACTTTTAAGATCGTACAGGAACTGACACCTCGAGTTGATCCATGAACCATTGATGTTTGTGGATATTTATATGTTATACATACGTGTTGTAGATCAATTCAATAGATGTTAAAAAGATGAAACATGTTTAGTTAAATTATATTTTTATAAATAAATATTAATTAACAAATTTTTTTATTAATTTTCACATACAAGAAATAGCATGTGGAATAACTTAAAAAACAACTGTTTTGATTAAAAAAACGAATTTTCGTTTATAAACAAGAGTTTATAAACAAGAAACATATATATTATAAACATTATATTATTTGTTATAAACATGGACATATTATACATGTTTTCGTCGTGATTTATTTCAGGCTAGGATAATTATTTGTTAATTTGTTTATAACAAATTGTAAAAAAAATTTTTTTTGCAATTAATTGTTACAAAAATTATTGCCAAGAACTGCATTAACATTTTTTCGATATTGCAACTTGTCCTTATTAGCTTTTTGTAATCAAATCTTATTTAGTAAATTTAAGGCATCCTTAATAGTACCTTGTAAGGCCCTTATTAGCTTTTCGTAACAAAATCTTACTTAATAAAGCTAAGGCATCCTTAATAACACCTTGTAAGGCCCTTGTTAGTTTTTCATAACAAAATCTTACTTAGTAAATCTAAGACATCCTTAATAGTACCTTGTAAGGCGCTTATTAGCTTTTCGTAACAAAATCTTACTTACAAGGGAACCTCGCGAACCCGAAAATTCTGATTTTAATGAAACTTGGCATAAATGTAGAGGGGGTGAATATATGAATTTAGAAATTAAAAGTTGGTGCTTATAAACGGTTTAAAGGGTTGAAACCACCCTTCAAAAATTTTGAGTTTTTGCCTTTTCTGGATATATCTCGTAAACTAAACAAAATATTAAAAAATGTTTTATACAAAAGTTTTACTGTATATATACCTTTATTTAACTATGTTATTTATTAAAAAAAAAAATCTTTTTTTCAAAAACAAATTTTTTTTTCTTTAAAAAAAAATTTTTTTGAAAAAAATAAATATGATAGTTGAATAGAGGTATTCATGCCGTAAAACTTTTGTATGAAACATTTTTTAATATTTTGTTTAGTTTACGAGATATATCGAGAAAATGCAAAAATGTCTCAACTTTGAAGCGTGCTTTCACCCCTTCAAGCCGTTTTTGAACCAAAATAAAACATTTCTAAATTAATGTATTTACTCCCTCTACATTTATGCCAAGTTTCATTAAAATCAGAAAATTTTCTGTTTGGTCTTATAAACGGTTTGAAGGAGTGAAACTACCCTTCAAAGGTTGAGATATTTTTACCTTTTCTCCATATATCTCGTAAACTAAACAAAATATTAAAAAATGTTTTATGCAAAAGTTTTACAGCATAAATACCTCCATTTAAATACGCTGTTTATTTTTTGAAAAAAAATTTTTTTTTTAATTAAGATAAATTTTCAATAAAATTGACTTTTATGTATATAGCATTTATAACGTAATTATACTATCTTATACTACGTTTTATTTATATCATCTATGTGTATATTATATATGTTATATATTATCTACGTTATAATACTATACATTTATATTATCTGCATCCTTGTATGTATTAGTTTTTATCTAACAGTTGCGCAATATTAGTAGTCACGTTACTTTCACACAGTGTTCATTCTCTCTACGTCACATATTTCACATTCAAGTTTTATATTCGTCATGTCACGGTATGTATCATATATGAAATCACGTATTAATAAAAGTTTGGTATCTTTATTAATGGTGTTACGCGTCATTTTCACATCAGTGTCAAGTCTAACGTGTGTTTGATCAGTACATCAGTATCACATCTAACATGTGCTTGATTTTTCTTGTTAGATTGTTTTTAATTAAGCGAAGCATAATGTTACACATAAATGTTGCGAATGTTCTTAATATGTTAATTATTTTATTTCAAATTACACATATTCCATCAACGCCTATAAATGAAAGAGAAATACAATTACGTGATGTGATAAAGGATATTATAACAAATGCAGTGAATGACTTATCATTTGATGTACACACTCATTTTGCTTTAAAATTTCAAAATTATTTGGAAGTGGATTTACCTGGCATAGAATATGTACCAGATAAAGTGGAAGAATTTTTAGAAAATGATAATGTTGATTATGAACCTGATAATGAATATAATTGTGAACCAGAAGACGAAATTTTAAATAGTAGCTATAAAAGGAAAGCCGTCGAATATTGGAGAAGTGATAAAAGGCCGACACTCTCTTTTAGGAGTGCAACGTCGCTTCAGAAAGGTGAAGTCCCTACCACAATTATCATTTAAAAAAAATTCTTCCTCATCATTTGTTACATATTCTATGTCAGGTAAATCCACTTCCCAATAATTTTAAAATTCTAAAGCAGTATCAGTGTGTACATCAAATGATAAGTCATATTCACTCTTATAATATCATTTGTTATAATATCCTCTATCACATCACGTAATTGTATTTCTCTTTCATTTATAGGTGGAATATGTATAATTTGAAATAAAATAATTAACATATTAAGAACATTCGCAACATTTACGTGTAACATTATGCTTCGCTCAATTAAATAATCTAACAGAAAAATCAAGCACTCGTTAGATACTGATGTACTGATCAAGCACACGTTAGACTTGATACAGATGTGAAAATGACGCGTAACATCATTAATAAAGATATCAAACTTTAATACGTGATTTCCATTTCATATATGATATATACTGTGATATGACGAATATAAAACTTGAATGTGAAATATGTGACGTAGACAGAATGAATTGTGTGAAAGCAACGTGACTACTCTAATATTGCGCAACTGTTAGATGAAAACTAATACATATAGGGATGCAGATAATATAAATGTATAGTATTATAACATACATAAAATATAACATACATAATATACACATAGATGATATAAATAGAACGTAGTATAAGATAGTATAATTATTTTATAAATGCTATATACATAAAAGTCAATTTTATTGAAAATTTATTTTAATTAAAAAAAAAAATTTTTTTTTTTAAATAAACAGCGTAGTTAAATGAAGGTATTTAGGCTGTAAAACTTTTGTATAAAACATTTTTTTATATTTTGTTTAGTTTACGAGATATAGCGAGAAAAAATAAAAATATCTCAACCTTTAAAGGGTAATTTCACTCCTTCAAACCGTTTATAAGTCCAATCGAAAAATTTTCTAATTTTAATGAAACTTGGCATAAATGTAGAGGGAGTAGATATATTAATTTAGAAATGTTTTATTTTGGTTCAAAAACGGTTTGAATGGGTGAAACCACACTTCAAAGTTGAGACATTTTTGCATTTTCTCGATATATCTCTTAAACTAAACAAAATATAAAAAAATGTTTCATACAAAAGTTCTACGGCATAAATACCTCTATTTAACTAGGCTATTTATTTTTTTCAAAAAAATTTTTTTTTCAAAGAAAAAAAATTTGTTTTTAAAAAAAAATTTTTTTGAAAAAATAAATAGCATAGTTAAATAGAGGTATTTATACTGTAAAACTTTTGTATGAAACATTTTTTAATACTTTGTTTAGTTTACGAGATATATCGAGAAAAGACAAAAACTCAACATTTTTGAAGGGTGGTTTCAACCCTTTAAATCGTTTATAAGCACCAACTTTTAATTTCTAAATTCATGTATTTACTTCTTCTACATTTATGCCAAGTTTCATTAAAATCAGAATTTTCGGGTTCGCGAGGTTCCCTTGTTAGTAAATCTAAGGCATCCTTAATAATACCTTGCAAGGCCCTTTTTTGCTTTCCGTAACAAAATCTTACTTAGTAAATCTAAGGCATCCTTAATAGTACCTTGTAAGGCCCTTATTAGCTTTTTGTAACAAAATCTTACTTAATAAATCTAAGGCATCCTTAATAATACCTTGCGAGGCCCTTTTTTGCTTTCCGTAACAAAATCTTACTTAGTAAATCTAAGGCATCCTTAATAACATCTTGTAAGGCCCTTGTTAGTTTTCCATAACAAAATTTTACTCAGTAAGTTTAAGACATCCTTAATAATACCTTATAAGGCCCTGATGTGGTAATATTAAGGTAGCCCTTTTTATGGCATCCTTATTAAATCCTCATCGGGGCCTTATGCTACATAAGGATTTCCCTAACTATTTTCTACTCGGGAAGTCGATGATATTTTGTATAAGATCACGAGACACGGTAGTGTCTCGCGCCAAGTGTTACGCGCAGCGCGAGACCGCCCGTGTATCTTTACGCGAAAAGACGACTTGCGTGCATCCGAGATATCAGATTCTCAATAACGGCTGAACTGATCATGTTTTAACTAGACTCAATCGAAAGTTTGAATTTGATTTGTATAAGAAAATTGTTTTTATTTTTACTTTACATGCCCTACGAGTGGAGATATTGTCACGCAAAGACCGAATTTAAAATTTTTCATTTAAGATACGTCGTTGTCACTCTTTATTCTTTGTCCAGTACATGAAATCAACACTAGAGGGCATTAATATTTATCTGTGACAGGTCTCTTATAAAGTGTTGATGTATACTATATTGATATGATAAATCGCTGTCATTCGTGATATGATTGTTTTTGACAGAATAAGAAACAAATATTAAGTGATATATCTGTAAATCGTACGGTTAATAATTTCTTATAAAAAGAAAAGTCTCGCAGATCCGATGAGAAGTGCGCGTTTGTAGTCGAATATATGCTTTGACGTTAGCAGACGAGTTCGCGGCGAGTTTCACATGATATATAAAGTTGACAAAAGTAATATAGATAAAGAAGCTCTACAGGAAATTACAAAGCATGCAGTATCAGGAAGTTATATAGTAGAAAAAAATTTCGCTGGACTTTTAATAAATTTTACTAAATTTACTAAAAGTATTGTAAATTATCAATATATATAATAATTTTTTATTGCAAAAATATATAATATTTTAAATAAGAACTACAAAATGCGTGATATCCGAACAAAATTACCTTTTTTAAAAAAAGGTAAAAAAAAGCGCCAAGTGTGCGCGCCCCTAAAAAAACTATTATATTAGGTAAATTGTTTTACTGTCCTATTGTTTTATTGTCTTCTCTACACAAATAATGATATAAAGTAAATGCGATAATTATAAGAATATTTATACAAAATTTATTTATTATATAATTTTTTATTAAAATATTTAAGGGGTTAAACCACTCTATAATTTTCAAAAAATGGGAAAAAATTTTTTTTGCTTAAAAGGTGCTTAGGGATCTTAGAAATAAGATACAACATTATTTATAAGGAGGGGAATTTTTTAAGTGCCTGTATTTTGATCCCGACCAAAGTCACCTGCTGCGCGCTCAAGCAGGTATAAGACTCGGCGTGACGCGCTGCAATTTTTATTATTTGGACTAGAAAAGAAGAAAAGAAGAAGAAAAGAAGAACAGAAGAATGTCAATTTGAAAGGCCAATTACGGGGCAGGCATTGCAGATTGAAAGTATATCAAAAATTTTCATGATTTTCTCATAAATAAAACTTTAAACGCGTTTTTCTCAAAATTACTTTTTTTGAGCCGGCCGGAAACATAACTCGCTCAATTCTTTACCGATTTGCTTGAAATTTTTACTATACATTCTAAACAACATTATCTAGAGAAAGACGTACAAATTTTTTTTTATGATGCATATTTCTTTAGTTATAAACAATTTAGTGCCTATTTTTTAGGTGAAAATTCGACTTTTTTTTCAAATGTCCACCATTTTTGCAAAAAGTGATATAAAAAAAACTCCGTACGTTTTTCTCGAGCTTTTTATATGTAAAACTAAAAAAACTTTTAATTTTTGTTCTAAGTTCAAAATTGGAGGAGAAACTTTTCCGGCCGCGGAGCACTTCGTGTCGGCGAGCGTTGCCATCAACCAGCTGCACAATTGGCATTTTGTTTTTAATTGCTTTATAAAAATTTATTCTCACACTTTGATGTATAGGCAATAAAGACCCATAAACATATTTTTCATATTTGTCATTGTTTTCCCGGAAAAAATTCTTAAAATTAGGTTACTTTTCGACGCTCTAGAGTGGTTTAACCCTTTAACAATGAACGGACTTGATGATCAAATAATTAAATGATTAAAATCAACTAACGGGATTATAATGAAGCAAAAACTTGGCGTGCCCGGGTCGCATTTTTTCAATATTTAAAAGACTATGTTATTGATATCAATAAGTATATATACAGAATGCGATTAATGTAGCTTGGGTTTTGTTTTACTATCTATCAGTTTTATTTGATTATCTGTTATTATTGATAACATTTCCATTTTTTAAATAACTTTTTGATAGATTTTATAAGACTTTTTAGTCTTTTTATTAAATATATTTGGCTAATTGATCTCGTCCCATTTTTAAATGTGTTTATGTAAAATTTTTGATGCATTATTATTTTTATTATTTTATTTGTACAAATAATTTAAATAATTTTTGAATAGATTTTATAAGATTTTTCTAAGTCTTTTTTTCAAATATACTTGTCCAATTGTATTGTCTTATTTTTGAATGCGTTTATGTACTTGACATATTTTCTTTGTAAAATTTTTGATGGGTTATCATTTTTTCATTATTTTATTTCTACAAATAATTTCCATATTTTTATTGTTTAACATTGATGGTTTGTTGCATTTTAACCACCCGGGAACGCCAAGTTTTTGCTTCACTATAATCCCGTTAGTTGATTTTAATCATTCAATTATTTGATCATTAAGTCCGTTTATTGTTAAATATTTTAATAAAAAATTATAATAAATAAATTTTGTATAAATATTCTTATAATTGGCGCATTTACTTTATATCATTATTTGTGTAGAGAAGACAATAAAACAATAGGACAGTAAGACAATTTACCTAATATAATAGTTTTTTTAGGCGCGCGCACACTTGGCGCTTTTTTTTACCTTTTTTAAAAAAGGTAATAAATAATACACTACGAGCGATTGATATATGTTTTAAAACGTTCCACGTATTCCAAATCAGCTATCCTCTAATGAGTGAACATCTTTGGATGTTAATTCAAAAAAGTATATATAATGTTAATTTTAAAACAGACAACTTTAGGATTTCCTTAAATGTCATTTCAGTTCTAGGATATTGGAACTTAAAATGTATATTCATAAAACATCTAGTGCTGAATGAGTATAAATAATCGCGTACGAAAAAGTTGTAACATAATATTTTTATATCAAAAATAAAGACATTAATTGAATAAGACAATGAATTAAATTTTGTGCTTATTTGTCTGTCGTTGTGAGAACGTTGGCATATATTGTTTTTGTGAATATGAGTTCTTGAAAAAATTTATAGGATCCATATCATATTGGGTTATCACGGAATCACAGCACTTTTTAATTTTATTCTTTGAACTTCGTTATGATTATTTACAAAAATTAGTCTAACATGCGGACTCAGTTTAGAAATTCAAGAATTTTATTTTCTCAACTTTACCACGTTCAAGCACATCATTGATTGCCATTGCTTAATTTTAACAACCTGCACATCATTATAAAATGACTGTCGATATATCATTGAGAATGATCAAAGGAAGCGATCGAAACGTCTGATTCTAATAAAGGATATGACCATCTAAGTTTATCTGTTGATTTTTTGGTACGCGCTGACATCTGCGGTAGGTTCTATAGCCATTTTTTACTATCAATTGATTTAATTTTAAAGACATTAACATTAACATTGTAATTAAATCTAGAGATAAAATGAACAATACATTTTTTGTATATGATAAAATAGTTTTTACATTGAAATTTAGGATTTGGGCGCGTGTAGCTCACTACTATAACTGGCTATGTTTTGTCATTTACGTTCAATAAAAACGCGCGTGCGCTCTGCACGAGTCCGATACCCTCACCTATCAGAATCGCACAGGGCTAGTGTTCAATGGTAAGAGCAAAATTTCTTATCACGGTCATATTCTTCTTAATTGTGTTCATACAAAGTACGATTCGTAACGCGTGGAAAATGGACAAATTTACTTAAACTTTTTGATTTATTTAGCGTGAAATCGATGCTTAGTGTGAAGGTGTAGAGACGGAAACATAATCGAGAAGACGGTGAAGGAAGCGGAATGAAAGAGTGACTGGAAATTTAACGTTGTCGTTACTTTCAAAGGTTATATATATATATATATATGTATACATGTGTGTGTTAAATTATTACGCATTTTGGTTTAATCACTTTATTTACAATATGAATACTTTATTTTTTATTTTATACTTATCTCTCTCTCTCTCTCTCTCTCTCTCTCTCTCTCTCTCTCTCTCTCTTTCTCTCTCTTTTTCTCTCTCTCTCCTCCCTATGCATTTTAAATGTAAATATACACTTTTAACAAATATACAATAATATTGACTATTTTAGGAAAGAATTACATTTATCTTTAATAACTTTTATTATAGACATTTGCTTATTACATATTTTGTTTACTAAAGGAACAAAAAGATGTATTAAATAACTTGCTTGATAATTCTAAAAATAGATGTTAATAACTGTCAATTTCATAATAATGATAGGATTTCTGTTAATAATTTAAGTACACTGGTTTAATAATCTTTAGCGATTTAAAGATAATCTAAAAATATGAATAAATGTTTATTAAATTACAAAAAATTATTAAAAATAAAATGTTATTATTAACGTCGCTTTTGGATGAAGTTTTGTTTTTAGTTTATTATGCCACGTAATACAAGGCTATTTTTTTAAAGAATCAAAATGCACACGTATATAAAAAAATTTAAAAAAATACATTTTAATTTTTTTAGATATTTTAGATTGTTTTTTTTTTTGTATTTGTTCATGAATTTATTTACAGGATATATGAAAAAAAGATATGTGTGATATATGATCGAGAAGGAATTTAAATTTCTGTTTATATATATATAAATAAATATATATATATATTATAATCCCAGGCAATACAATATCCAAAATTGAGACGTAAGACATCTTAAAGACGTCTTATGTTATATTTTTAAAAGATGTCTAAAAGCCGTCCAAAAGACGTTTTTAAGATGTCTTTCGATTTTGCACATTGTGTTGCCTGGGATATATATATCCCAGATAGCACAAAATATTTATAAAATATTTATAAAATATTCAGAAAAAGGAAAAATATTTATAATAAATATTTTGTACATATTTTTATGTCCGAGTTTGCCAGGTATAAAAAAATTATAATAAATATTTATAAAAATATTTAAAATAAATATTTATACTATTGTTATCAAAGAATATAAAAAATATTTCGAGTTCATAAATATTTTTTAGTACATTTTAAAAATATATTCTATATATTGTTGATAATAATTTTTGTATCATTTCTAAATGGTTTATGAAAAATAATTATATAATTTATAAAAAATATTTTTTGAAAATAAATTTGTAAAATATTTATAAATATTTATGATAAGTTTTCTGTGCTATGTGGGATGTATGTATATAATTTTTTTTAATAATAAATCGGAACATAATATCCAGCGTTGTTATTTTACGAATTTATAGATGAGAGCATTGGATACAATTATGAATTCAACTTGCGCCTATTGTACACTCGAACCGCCCCCTGACATCCTTCACATACCGCCGCCACCATTCCCGGCCATTCTTCAGCAAGGCTCCGAATTTTATCCGAGCTCTGACATCCTGCCATTCCCACCGTATTTAAATGACAGTCCCTGTAAGCATTTCTGCGACCGTCGCTCCGAGGGAGTCCAATACATAGAAATGCCTCAACAAGGTTAGTAAAGAAGTTAATTTGTATTATATTTATTCTTGTTATTATATTGTTTTATAGATAATATTGTAATTACAGATCATCGAGCCATGTAAAATTTTCTTTACATTTTGTTTAAATTAAGTTCAATTTGGATATAAAATATATATGTGATTTTTTAGGGACTGTTTTTGACGATACGTGGCTCTTGATTTTAATATCGTCATGCGTCGGTGTCATTTTTATTGGCATAGTGCTTGCGACGTTGCTTCTAAAATGCAAATTGTAAGTATGTTTTATTTTGTAGGCAGAATTTAATTGATATACCAGTAAATCTAATTCGAACTGATTAAAAAACAAACAACTAATTATAGCTTATCTTTAACATTTTTATAATTGTTTGGAAGACATTGAAAATAAACATTATACATCTTTTACATTTGCAACAATGGAATAAACATATTAGCAATGAAAGCTTGAAAGATCTTGCTTTATTCATCATTAAACTAAAAAATTATTATTTTAATCTATTAGAGGAGAAGGTGGTAATATGACCAGTGCGGATAATATGATCACCCATATTATCTCTGTTATTAGCTGACGAATTCTAGTAATTATTTACGATATCATTTGTTTAGTAACCTATTGTTATATAATGATGCTAATATGACAAAACACAACAGTCAACATTTGTTATAAGGCATTTTTTCTTTTAAGAATTTCGAAAATTTTTTAAGGTACATTTTAACATTTAATTACACATACTTCCTTATTCTTTTTAAACTTAACTGCATTATCACCCAAATGTATATGTACACCTGACTTTTTTATTATTTAACTCTTTATTCGATTGTATATATTTTCAGTTATACAAAATTGAATAATGATATAGGATATCGTCAATATAGCCATCTAAATGTGCTAGTAATATGGTCACTTTCGAGATCTCTATGTCGACAAAATGCCTCGATAAATCGACTAAAGGCTTAATTTAAGACTGTTAATTTTTTAAAATCCTTTATATGAATAAGTTTCTTTAGATTTAAGGTTTCATTATATAAAGTTAAAATTTTATTTAACTTCCATTAGATATGAATAAAAATCACCTGTTGCGATATAACAACTTATTTTATATAAATACATATGTTTCTAACAAAATACTGTGACCTTTTAAAACAAAATCAATTTTTCTACATTTATTTTTGTGATGACCTTCTATTTCTCTTCGGCCCATTATGCAGTATCGTTACATTTTTATGAATAATATATAATATAATAAATATTTTATAACTTTGAATTGAAAATCTAATGAGCAACACTTTGATGAATATAATCGTAAAATTTCAACTCAAAACATTGATTATTAACGAAGTTATTAAATAAAATATAAATGGGTGACCATATTACCACCTTCTTCTCTACTAGTATATTTTTTGTTACATATGCGTCGAAAGTCATTATTTTTGTGCACTTTTTCGCGTTTAGAGTTTTCCTACCGAATTTCCTACCGAGTTATTTCTCTCAAGTAAGCTGTTATTTTATTGTTTTCATTCTTTCAATAGATCGCATGAGTAATTAAGAAAAGTATTATTTTTACGTCTTTTCTACTCGGTCATCTGATCACTTATCCTACGTTTGCTTTCGTTATTATACTTGCATGTGCACCATCTTGTAACATGCATACGGCAACTATCGCAAAATTACTGACGCTTTGTCCCTTTCGCAAACCTAATCTTGGCTAATCTATCAATTCGTATTACTCAAGGATATCAGATCAGATATCGCGTTATATCAAGATAGCGTAAAATAAAACTATATAGAAATAAAATCTTTTTTTCATTTGTGAAGTCCTCCGCAAACCCCCCGTCCTGAATCCCTTCTCGCGTCCACATTTTCTATCTCACTTGTAACAAAAAGTAGTATGTGCAACTCGTGCGGATCGGTTATTTCTCACTCGTGGAAAATAGCCGACAAAATAATAATTGTGTGACGAGCATAGAAAATCGGCTAAAAAAAATATTTGATAACGGAGTACATTAGCACAAAACTTGAAGCAATTTGAGTAATCTAATCTTTCAAGACCCTGGTATACCATTCTCTTTTTTTATGAAAAATGTGAGATGAAAGAAACATATAATTTAATAGCAATAGAAACGGGAAAGGCGGGGTGATTTCCATGCCGAATGCGACCTCCAGCATGCAAACAAAGAATGGCAGACTCCAAAACGAGGCGGTGCTCTATCCTTGCGCGGCGGACACCATGCAGGACAGTCGAGTCATGTGGGCCACCCTTACTCCACGCGGGACGACAAGGCACTATTTAGAGGAGCACACGTATGAAACCATCGGGGGTGGGCAGTTCCACAAACGTTCCTGTACGACCACACCAACCGAACATGTAAAACTCAAGGCAATCTAACAATACATTTGTATTACAATTGTTTCGTATGCAAGATATTCTAGAAAAGTTTCCCCAGTGAGTACCTTTTTTGTTCATTTGAAAGTGCTTATTTTATTTTTAAAAAAAAGTTTAATTTTAAGACATTGTAAAATATTTTGTTTATGTTTCGTTTATTTACATTTACTTTTACGTTTTTTAAACGTTTAAAGATGTTTTAGTCTTAAGCGGCGTTTATATTTAAAATACTAATGTCTATTTTTACTAATTTAAATTAACTTTTATCTCAATTTATTTTTCATTTTTTTCTAATTCTCAGAACTAGAAAAATAAAGAGCAAGTCAAATCAAGATTAAAGTTAATCTTTATTAGTGAAAATGGACATAAAATATTTAAAATTGTAATCTTTAATAGCAAATACTTTAGTGTTTTAAATTTGAACATTTAAAATCAAAACATTTTTACATTGATAGAAAAATGTATGATAATTTCGATTATAATTGCATAATAAAAAAGTTATAGTAAAAAATATTATTTTTAAAGTAATTATCACTGTAATATAAGTAACAATAACCATATGTTTATAATAATTTCAACTATCAAAAATTTTTACTATAAACTTTACGGCTTTTGAATATAAATATGGTAAAATATAAAATAATGAATAAGAGATAATCAATTATTTTTATATAATTAATATAACCATAATAATAGTTAATTTAACTATATTTATATTATTTACTTTATTATTTATATAATAATAATAACTTGGGAAAGGTAACCATTTCCATACAATGTATATGTGACTATATTAAAGTACATTTAATTACATTTAAAATTTACCATATAAATGGTAAAAAATTACAAAAAATTTACTTAAAAATTACTTAAAAATATAACTATTTACATTTTATGCATGTAACTATTGTGATGGGACGCTCCGTAATGATTCACAGTCTAACAGTTTGATCCTAAAACAATCAATTGTTCTTAACAAATTACTATGTTTTTGCAATAGTTCTTTGGTTGTCCTAGACTCAATGTATTAACAAGGGAACGGACAGAACTGTCCCTCACCGATTTTAATGAGCTTTGGATATGTTGTAGAACATAAAAAAATATTACACCCATATTTTTTTTTATCTGCGTATCTCGACGTTTAGGGGTTGAAACCACCTCTCGAAAATGACGCATTTTTTCGTTTTTTGCGAATATCTTTGAAAATACAAGGTTTATGAAAAAATGTTCTATACGAAAGTTTTATGGCATTTTATATTCTTTACAATAGTATATTTATATTTTTTTAAATTTTAAAATTTTTTAATTTATTCCACCCCCACCCCTTTTTTCAACATTTAAAAAATTTTGTAAGGACAAAAATTAAAGAGCATTAAAAGCTGAATCCACCCATATATAATAACATATGGGTTCCATCATTCTCAATTATTAGCAAAACGAGATAGTAATCTCGCGCTATAGATGCCGCGCTAGAAGTAGTGTTGCGTTATTTCTTTAGTCGCGTCACACTCAATAACTGCCTCTTCTGCGTATATTTTTATATTAAAACATAAAAATGGATTAATCTTAATTATATAATACGCAACGTATTACACGATATAAAGCATAAGTGCATATATATAACAAAAGTAGCATATATACGTATGTGCCTACGTACATTTTCATTGTTACAAATGCGAATATAAATTAATATGAAGCAAAATATTTTTTAACGTTTAAAACTGCAAATACAATATAATGAAATATATAATATCAAGAGAAAAATATAAAACATAAACTGCAATAACTATTTGCATAATTATATTATTTACACTATATGCACGTAGCACGCTCTGATAATAAAGATAATATAAGTATATAAGTATATAATTTAATTTAATTTGAAGTTTGAAAATACATTTATACGGATGTATATATACATTTTGCATACGACACGGACAAATAACTTTAATATCAGTGTTGATAAAGGGACCGGTTGTTTTCGCGCAAGCGCATCACGTGAGGCTTCAGTAAAATATCCATTAGTAATAGGAAGGAGATATTTGATCCCCATACAATTTTTTGCAAATTTATAAAAACGTGAACACATTTCACATATTAAACACGCATGTATATTTTCTCGTATTAAATAGAATAATTTATAAATATTGTATTTTATTTGATAAATACTGGTAAGATTTTTTGCAAAATTGTATGGGGACCAAACATTTCCTTCCTATTACTAATAGATACTTTATTGAAGCCTCACGCCTGCGCAAGAATAACCAATCCGTCTATCACTGTTGCTAAATTTATACGCCGGTGTCGTGTGCAAGATGTATGATCAAATATCTCCTTCCTATTACTAATGGATATTTTACTGAAGCCTCACGTGATACGCTTGCGCGAAAACAACCGGTCCCTTTATCAACACTGATATTAAAGTTATTTGTCCGTGTCGTATGCAAAATGTATATATACATCCGTATAAATGTATTTTCAAACTTCAAATTAAATTAAATTATATACTTATATACTTATATTATCTTTATTATCAGAGCGTGCTACGTGCATATAGTGTAAATAATATAATTATGCAAATAGTTATTGCAGTTTATGTTTTATATTTTTCTCTTGATATTATATATTTCGTTATATTGTATTTGCAGTTTTAAATGTTAAAAAATATTTTGCTTTATATTAATTTATATTCGCATTTGTAACAATGAAAATGTACGTAGGCACATACGTATATATGCTACTTTTGTTATATATATGCATTTATGCTTTATATCGTGTAATACGTTGCGTATTATATAATTAAGATTAATTTTTATGTTTTAATATAAAAATATACGCAGAAGAGGCAGTTATTGAGTGTGACGCGACTAAAGAAATAACGCAACACTACTTCTAGCGCGGCATCTATAGCGCGAGATTACTATCTCGTTTTGCTAATAATTGAGAATGATGGAACCCATATGTTATTATATATGGATAGATTCAGCTTTTAATGCTCTTTAATTTTTGTCCTTACAAAATTTTTTAAATGTTGAAAAAAAAGGGGTGGGGGTGGAATAAATTAAAAAATTTTAAAATTTAAAAAAATATAAATATACTATTGTAAAGAATATAAAATGCCATAAAACTTTCGTATAGAACATTTTTTCATAAACCTTGTATTTTCAAAGATATTCGCAAAAAACGAAAAAATGCGTCATTTTCGAGGGGTGGTTTCAACCCCTAAACGTCGAGATACGCAGATAAAAAAAAATATGGGTCGAATATTTTTTTATGTTCTACAACATATCCAAAGCTCATTAAAATCGGTGAGGGACAGTTCTGTCCGTTCCCTTGTTAGTCTACACACAGAAAAATAATTACTACTTCCAAGTAAATATTATTTGTTCTAAGTAACTGGTGTTTTTTTACATCTGCAAATCTATAGTAAATTTGTTACAAGTATCACATTTACTTAAAACATATTCTAAATTTTAGTATATGTAATACTTCAAACAAGAATATTCACTTCAAACAAATACTACTATTCAGAGTCCTACGTAATTCTTCTTTAATCAAGTTTTATAATATTTTTGAAACAAGAATAAATTCTTATTTTAAATAAAAAATGCTGAAATTTTCTAATACTTGTGACAAGCATACCTGAAAATTAATATTAAAAAAATATTTTTGGTTGAAGAAAACTATTACTTGAACAAAATAAAATAAAATAAATAATTATTTTTCTTGGCTGTAGAATTTTTCTGTGTATTTAGTAACTGTCATGCAAGCCTAATATACGGATAAGGCACCTAAATTTACCGATACAGTTCTTAGTCAAATAAAAAAACTATTAATAGTAAGTATTAAATAGTAAGTATTTAAATAAAAAGTTAGTATTTAAATACTTTGTTGTTCCCAAAACAATATACTACAACAATATAATACAATTCTTTTCATAGATTTACAAAAATCACATACATTAAAAATTTTTTGTTTATAGTTAAATCGCAATTGTCGTTTTGTAGTTATGTTTATTGTCCTTTTACAGTTATTGATAATAAACCTATTTTGCCCATGTTTCACTTAATACTCTTGGATCATATAATTATGTGCCGGCTTGTAATGGGAAACAAAAGCGTGGCTCTTACAGAAATTGTAAATGTGATCTATGGCCTTTAGTTTCCTATTACAATCAACACATGATTATATGTTCTAAAAGCATTAATTAAAACACGGCAGAATAGATTTATTATCAATAACTGTAAAAGAACAATAAATATAATTATAAATGTACAATTACAATTTAATTACAAATTTAACTGTAAAATCACAATAAATATAATTAAATATAATGCTACATTAATGCAAAGAGAATGAAAAGTAAAATATGACGTGTCGTTCCATATTTGAAAAATTGACTCGTGATCATTTTGTAGTCTTTCGTCTTATGCCTTATTAATTTAAAATTTACAACAAAATAAGCTAGAGGATCAAAAATACAAATAAAAGTTGAATGGTTAAAAATGTTGAATATGATCTTTGCAAATGTATTTAAAAAATTGTATTAATTAGAATAAATTGTTTTGAGAACAACAAAGTATTGAAATATTTACTTTTTGGTTTTGATTGAACTAAGAACCTTATTGATATATTTCTGTGCCTTATCCATATTCGACTCGCATAGAATCCATAGCAGTTACTAAATAGACTAATAAGAGATAGAGATGATCCTTGGCATCCATATAAACATATCTTTGATATTATAGCCTGTGACCATGTCAACGGCAGTCCAGCTGGGTGACTTTATAATCTGTAACTTTGTTGTAATTTTGTTATTTTAGACAAGATTTTACACTTTTTACCCATTTCAATAATCTAAAAAAAAGATTGTACAATATCTTAATTTGAGAGCCACACACTAGTATTTTTTAGAATAAAATTATGACTACAAATACTTCCTGACACAAAATATAAACCTTTATCCTATCATTAACTTCATCCTATCATTATTTGGGAAAAAATTACGTTATTTCATACCTTCAAGGTCCACATCATATTCTGTCGAGCACTCTGTAAATTCCAAGCACTGAGATTAATTATATTTCTCTCCTCATCGTTCACTCTTTTCTTATATCTATTCTTCTTTTACTTTAATTTTCAATAAAGTGTTTCTTCCTCTCCTTTCAAAATAACTAAAAATAAAATACAACACAAAGTATTAATCTTATCTCATAATACTTATTTCATACAAAAAATGAAAATTTTGTGTAACTTATCTGATTATACAACGCGTAGTTATATTAAATTCTTCAAGTTGGGCACAGCCATATTTTCCTTCACAATGTAATCCACGATGTAATATGCAAATTATGGATAAAACTAAAAACTCGCCACTAGTCTCGCGCACGTCAACACGTTACTAATCTCGAACTGTCACATCACCGTCGTGAAACTCGCCGTGGATTAATTACCTCGACAGGCGGACTCGACCGCCAATCAAGCCCACATAACATCGGACATTCTATGTATATGCATTCTTTTTTCATAATGTGAAAAAAATATCTTGTATGTTAAATGTATATGCATCTCATATATATGATTCGAATATACATTATGATGTGTAACGTGTATATCCATTAATGTATTTGAAATGTATATACAGCGTACAATGTTAAATGTATATACATCTTATATACATGATTCGAATATATATTATGGTATATAATATGTATATCCATTAATGTATTTGAAATGTATATACAGCATACAATGTTAAATGTATATACATCTCATATACATGATTTAAATATACATTATGATATATAATATGTATATCCATTAATGTACATATTTGAAATGTATATAGAGATTAGAGCGTACAATGTTAAATGAATGTACATATTATATACATGATTCGGATAATGTATATTCTAATCGTGTGTATAATATGTATATACATTTAACATTGTTGTACGCTGTATATACATACCAAATACATTAATGGATATACATATTATATATCATAATGTATATTCGAATCATATATATAAGATGTATATACATTTAACATTGTATGCTGTATATACATTTCAAATACATTAATGGATATACATATTATATACCATAATGCATATTCGAGTTATGTATATGAGATGTATATACATTTAACATTGTACGCTCTATATACATTTCAAATACATTAATGGATATACATATTATCTACCATAATGTATATTCGTATTATGTATATGAGATGTATATACATTTAACATTGTACATTGTATATACAAATGGTATATAATGTGTATATTCATTAATGTACTTAGTATGTATATACAGCGTACAATGTTAAATGTATGTACATATGCAAAATATTTTTCCTCTATAACGTGAACTTGGACGCCCACGCGCAAGGAGTAATTCTCGCAATCATCGCTAGGCGATGCAACTTAGTCCTTTCTCCGGAGTCAAGTGATACTCTCTTGCATATATAAGGTCACTTGCAACTCCAAAATCAGATCTCGTATCTCATTTTTATTAGTTACCGTGCCTCAAGTACGATACCGCACGCAACAATCTCCCTCAAATTTGTATCATGTATATTCTATGTACATGTTCAGTGTTGGGTAGTATCTCTATACATGTATCTAGATACATGTATAGAGATACATTTTGTGTATCTGAACCTGTATCTGAGATACATTTGAATTAGAGTATTTGTATCTGTATCTAGATACAAAACACAGTAGCTGAACTGCTTTTCAGATACATTTTCAGATGCATTTTCAAATACATTTTCACGTACTTTTTGTCTTTATTGGGAAAAAAATGTTTTTTTAAGGTCATTTTTGATTTGCTATTACTGTCGATAGCGTCATTTAGATTTGCACAAATAGTACTTATGTATAAAATAACTTTGCTATCTAGTCTATAGAATCATTAGATTTTGTGCATATTACATACATTATTAATATTATTATTATTACAATAAAATATAATTTAAAAGACGAGAAACGCAAGTTTACTCAACAACTCAACAAACAAATAAAAAATTCGGAAAAGACAGTAAGAGTTCAGCGACAGGTATTTATGCGGAACACAAAAATGTAATTATTTATTTTATAATGCGCTTTTTGTGTTGCGCACAAACATTTAAATTTTTCAGATTTTTTTATTTTATAATAATTTAAGAGTATCTGATACGTATCTGAGATACTTTTAAAGTATCTAAGTATCTGTATCTATATACATTTTGATTTGTGTATTTGTATCTGTATCTAGATACATTTTTTTATAAGTATCTGTATTTGTATCGAGATACATTTTAAAAGTATCTTACCCAACACTGTACATGTTATATATATACTGTGCACATATGTATAATATTACGCATGTATTATGTACATTCTATGTTCATGTTATGTATGTGCAACAAATGATAAATAGACATGCATGATGTATATACAAATCGTATACATGTGTATTGTATACTTCCAATCTGCAATGGATATTTTCCTTGTAACATTTGCATATATATTTAATATGCAATGGATGTACGGTGTAATACAGAACCATATACATAGTATATACAGTATACATAAATGTATGTACATAATATATATTGTATATCAAATTGTTTTGTGGGAGACACGTAATTTCTCGTTCTGTTCTTCCGTGAACACAAACATGTACTTTTTGTCAATTCTTTTGCCCTTGTCACATTCGTAACTATCTATCGCGCAAAAAGCAAAAGTACAAATCCCCACCATCTGTCCCGGGCGACGACAATAATGATGACGACGACGTTTCTTAGAAATTTTACTCTTGATGCGAAACTTTAAATCGCGATATCTTCGCTCGCAAGTCACCTAGCGGAAAAATAAAAACACTTTTGTTATATAAATCGGATGCAAGCTATCCATTAAGTTTATTTAGAAATCAATCGATTCAGCCGTTACTGAGATCCGATAATCTACGGAATCTCGCAAACGGCGTCTGCTCGACTGGAATTCTCTACTGGAATAAGTAGAGGCATGGCAGTGCCTCGCACGCGTACACTTGGCGCGAGGCACTACCGTGCCTCTTGATACTATTATGTTTTTATCCGTTGACTTTTTATATATTTGATTTGCGGCGGTTAAGACGGCAAAACTACATTGTTTTATCACGTTGTAACTTACGATTTTATGATTTTGTCTTAACCGTGTAATGTTCGTTTATTTAGATTTTATTATTGTTAATATTTTTTCACTAGTTATTTATTTTGAAGAGGACTTTGTACTAGTCGAAACGTAATATTCTGAGAGTAATTGATTTATTTTGTATAATTTCTATTAGACAAGTTTACTTTTACTCATTTATGTCTTTTTAATAAAGTACAAACACTTATGTTATTTTGAATCAGCTGATTTATTGACCTTTCTTGTAAAATATTACTATGAATATAGTATGTTTTACTACTATTATACATAGTTCTTCGAACGTTTATTTATGGTTATTATTACAATATTTTATACAACTTACTATATTAAAATCTCCGTTTTGATTAATAGCAACCATATTATGAATTGCGTAGACAAATATTATGATCCTGCGGACTATAATAAAAAGTTAAACAAACTATAATTTAGATGCAATAAATATAAAAATGGATAGTTGAAATAATTATAAAAATAAGGTTAGGTCCAAAATTAACTATAAATTATAGTGAAGTCATTGTTGCCACAATCATTTTTTTATTAGTCTACGTAACTGAAAAATAAAAATAGAAAAATTATGTCCATATATATCTTAAATTAAACGTTTTTTTTAATGTTGTTTTTGTTGTCCTATAGTTTTAGTATTATCTTTATTGTTATTTCTTTTTATCAAAGGTAACTAAAACTTTTTAATTATTTTGATAAAAATGTCGGATAATATAAATTAAAATTGCAATTTTAAAGGAAAACTTTTGTCATTGATTCTGAAGTTATAGATCGATGAAAAGTGAAATTAATGAAATTAAAATAGAAAAAAAGTTATTATAAATACAATTACACGCAAAGAATAATTTTTTAAAATATCTAAAAATTTATTTGTGTGCGTGTGTGTGTGGTGTATAAATACAGAGTATCTACACAGTAAAAAACATTTTGTATTTATGTTAAAATCGGTTCTTGTTAAAATTTTTATATTAAAATTTAACACATTTGCTTGTTACTTTGAGTAGGTTTCAGTTGCCTACATTCCCAGTTGCCTACAGCTTCGTTTGCACACACGAAAATAATTAAAGTTCAAAAGTACGATTGCACACATAATATTATTTCGCTTATACACGTTGCACACATGATATTAATACGTTTATACACATTGCACACATGACATTATTGCGCACATACACATTACACACATGATATTATTACGCTCATACACATTGCACACATGACATTATTGCGCATTATGCACATTGCACACATAATGTCATTGCGATCATATACTCTGCCCACATAGAAATTGGCATCCAGTGGATGTCCAATGGACGTCCACTAAACCTCCATAGATCCATGGGACGTCCATGTCTATGGTGGAAGTCAGATAGACGTTCATTGGAGATCCAATTAACTTCCATGGCTCCATTGGATCTTCACTTCCATGATGGAAGTCTGATGAACGTTCATCAGAAATCCAGTAAACTTCCATGGCTTTATTGAATGTTTATTTCCATTACAGAAATTAGATAGACGTCCATTAGATCCACTACACTTCCATAGTTCTATGGAATATATACTTCCGTGGTAGCAGTCAGATAGATGATCCATCTTACCTCTATAATAAATTTCTATCAAACATTTTAAAAGATATCCATTATACGTTACGTGGATAATTAATGGAGGTTTGACGGAGTCTTTATGGACGACTGATGGATGTTTCATGGATCATTGGTAGAGAGTTCATGGAGCCTTGATGACGACTGACAGACGTTTCGTGGAATCGAGGCTCCTTTATTAATGATCCACAAAACGTCCATCAATCATCTACCAAGACTCTGTAAAACCTTCACTACCCACCGCTATGTGGCGTGTGTTTCTTGTGAATAAAATGCACTTTTTAGGTGAATAAAAGGGGTTCGTCAAGAGCGCAGAAGGAAGTAAGATTTTGCCATTGACATACAGTACAAGACTGATGAACTATATCAGTCTGTAAAAAAGATTGATAAAAATGAGAAGACAAAATAAAAACTTTTCAAAATAAAAAATATTCTTGAATAAAGGCACTTTTACATTTTTTTATACGTAATGATCCACGAAACATCCGTCAGATGTCCATCGAGGCTCCATAAGGCCTCCAACAACGATCCATACAAGGTCCAGTAGACATCCTTGACAACGTCCAATGGAGATCCAATGGACGTACGCAATGCGGAACTATAGATTTCCAATGGCTCTGTAGTGGATGTCCAATGGACGTCCACTTGAAGTTTCAAACTTCCATGACAGACGTCCAGTGGACGTCCATTGGAGGTTTCGTTTCTATGTGGGTGGAGGCACGATTCCAATAACTTGGGCGCCTTGATTTGACGATGATATCTGATAATTTTTTATGCCGAACAAAAAATTGTATAGATCTTATAGAGTTAACTGCTTTAGTTTTGGAGATATACCATATTAAAAATAAAAATAAAAGTAGATTAAAAATAAAAAAAAGTAAGTAGACCTTGTTTTGCATGGAAAATCGCAAACCCATGTGGTACAGTGCAAGCATAGACGTCGTTTCAATCAGATTATTACTTTAGTTAATGTTAGGGTAAATTTATAGAACTTAATTGATGATGTCTGTTTTACACTGCGCATCTGGGATTCACTCCCTTGCTCTTGCTAAAATGCATGAGCGCAATGATATCATATGTGCAATGTGCATATGCGCAATAATGTCATATGTGCAATGTGTATGAGCGTAATAATATCATGTGTGCAATGTGAATGAACGTATTAATATCATGTGTGCAATGTGTATGAACGTATTAATATTATGTGTGCAATGCGTATGAGCGAAATAATGTCATGTGTGCAATCGTACTTTTGTATCTTAATTATTTTTGTGTGTGCAAACGAAGCTGTAGGCAATCGAGATGTAAACAATCGGGCACCTTTGCAAAATTTGTGTGCAAACAAAGCTGTAGGCAACTGAGAATGTAGGCAAATGAGACCTCCCCGTTACTTTAACATATTTCTGTTATGTTAATTCAAGCGAAGTGTTAAATTATTAGATAACTGAAAAAAAAGTAAAAGTAACACAATGTGCACGTATATTTAATTTTACACAATAAATATGTTTCTTGTTATCAGTGACAGAATTTGTCTGTTAAAATTGAAAAAAAAGTTGAGTTAATTTTATAATATAAAAACGACTATTATTTCTCGACGTAATCTTTTGATACGTGTTACATTAATATTATAATAGTGTTAAAGTTACATGTTACATGTGTTACGTTAACATAATTTTTTCATTAAATTGTTACATAAAGATTATGTCAAATTATAAAATTTACATTTATTTTTATGTTAAAATATATTATATTATTTATGTTACTATTTAATATATGCCTAATATGTTGAATTAACAAAAAAATTTCTGTGGACCGTTTGGGACATGCGACATCTGTTAAACTTAACACAAATTTTTTTATTGTGTAAAAGTAATTTTGTTAAATCATCTAAGTTATATAGCTCTAGTTAGTTGTTAGAATGTAAAATTTTCTACATTATATTGATTATCATGTGTTTCAGTATTTTTTTATTATTTTGAGAATTTAACAAAATCATTTTGAGATCTATCCAGGTAAATCTTTAAAACTATAATATACCTTTCAGCAAAACTATTTTTTTCCATATAATCGAAGAATAAAACTTATTATCTGCTTGCTATTTAAAAACTAAGTTTTTAATAGTGCACTTTCTACTTATATCATTAAATTTCTTTACAGATAAAATCTCTTTGTTTTCTTATTGTTCAAAAATTACTAGCTAAAAATTTTTGTTTCTAAACCTAAAAATAACGATAAAAATGTCTACATCGGTCTGCAGCAAATTTTGATGCTGAATAATAATTTCTAGGAATAATTTGATAGCCAATTTATATGAACTACGCGCCGACGCTTTGTCAATCTTGATTTTATAGTTACTACCAGCTAGATATTGTTGCTTAAAAACATCTATAAGATCCTCTCCCTTGATATTTTCGTTGGTCGAATATTTAACTTGTTTTTATTTTTACACGTAGAAAATGGCTCAAATTTGTTTGCCAGATATTTAACAGATCTAAATTAAAATAATGAAGTTAATCTTTCGTACAGAATATGTATAAATATATAAACTAATGATTTTCTAGACATATGCCGATCCACCAGTTATTTCCCCGGTGCAAAATCGTCCAAAGGATGACAAAGCATTTGATAACACTGCTTTCGTAGATTACGAAGAACCATTATCTATTAAAACTGAATATTATCAGCTCAATGACGTTCTGGAACCGAATGAATCCGGTAAGACAGCCTTAACCGATACAATTAATTTTTTGTTACATGTGTGTCGAAAGTGATTCCTTTTGTGTCACTTTTTCGCGGATTTCAGTACTTTAATATTCTAAAAATTTTTGTCTTCTAAACAAAAAACTTCCCAGATAGCCAAATAAAGGCAACGTGTTGTTATTTTGCTGTCACTTATTCCCAATTAATTTTATCAGACTAAAGCCAAGGTGTTTCCTCAAACTGTCTGTTGTTCTGATATCATATAAAATTCTACATTAGAATTCAACAAACTGACGGCAAGTTGTCAACAAGGCTGCCAGTTTTGATGCTCTGCCACCTAGTCGGTGTGACGCAAACCTGTAGTGGTGGCAACACACACGGAAGAAGCCGTGTACATGTGAGCGCCGAGCAGCACACGTACACAGTTTCTTCCGTGTGTGTTGCCACCACTACAGCTTTGCGTCACACCGACTAGGTGGCAGAGCATCAAAACTGGCAGCCTTGGTTGTCAACATGCATGCATTTATAATTTTATAAACTCAAGAAGGTTATTTGCTCTCCTGATGTTAACTTCGTTCCATGTTAAATTACAATGACAGCAAATTGTGGGCAAGTTCACAACATACATGCAGTGCATTAATTTGCCCGATATGCTTAATCTCGCTTGGCTATCTGGGTTTTCAGCACAACTTTTGCAGCTCTTTTGATTATTTCGTCACTTTCGTGAATTTATTAACCTTGACTTGTCAAATTGCGAGAACCCAAAACACTCAAGGGACCATACATTGACGCACGGGTAACAAAAAATAAAGTATGCCACACGAACGTAACGGCCTTTTGTACACTCGTGCATAAAAGGCCGACTTTGCAACCTTGTTACATAATATATTATTATGGAAGTTCTTCAATTTGAAAAAAAATGGAGAAAAATTACATAATTTTTTAATATATTTTTTTTATTAAAGAAGTTTTTGGTATTGCTAAAAATATATAATAAGGAAGATTTAAGCAATAAAAACGATAATTTATTATTTAAAAATATTTTGTTTATAGTAATAACACATACTAAAAAATTACAAAATAATCGTTTATTATTATTATTATTATTATACATTTAAAAGATTTAAATATATACTAGTAATAAGAAATGTTGCATTTTCACTATTATGATTTCGTATTTAAAGAATATTGTGTGTGTCCACACACTTACACACACAATTTATAGACGTTTTGTATTCTTACATAAACATACGACGAAACTTCACTTTTTTAATTTCAAAATGTTCTTTAAACACCATTCTTTCTTATGAATGTAATTTTTCAAAATTTTTATATTTTATTTGCGATTAAGTTACTAGTCTTTTTTCCATAAAATACTATTTTAAAAAGTTATATTTTAAGTTATATTTAAAGAAAATCGGCTAAAAAATTTGAAAGAATTCAGAATTATCTATGTATTAATCATAAACTATTTTCAAAATTTAATTAAATTTTTATATTATGTAAAAAACTAGAGAAATTCCTTAAAAATATACAATCAGTTTTCCTAAAACGTATTTTTTTCATGAAAAATGTTATTCCTTTAATTGACATCATAATTGTAACTGAATTGTTTAATTAAGACATTAAACTGTTTTATTTCTTTCTTCGTTTTTTTAATACTATTTTTTCAATGTTTTTTTTAACAGTGTTTGACTTTCAAACACTAACTTATTTCCACTAATGTAGATTAATTTTAATTTTACTTCAACTTATCTTTAATCTTTTTTTAGTTTTAAAAATTAGTAAATGATAAATAGTAAATTAAACCAAAATTAATCTTTATTGGTATAAAAATACCTAAAATGTTTAAAACTATTACAGTTTTAAGCGTTTTATTATTTTAAATCTAAACACCGCTTAAAATTAAACTGTATTTAAATTTCAAAAACTATAGACAGAAATAAAACATTTTAATATTTTAAAATTGAACATTTTTTTCTGAGTGTAGAAGTTCCGCTTTATGCGAACATATAAAAACGTAATGTAAACTTTTATGTAGAAAAAGCAAAGTCAGTTCAGAGACGCACTACGTTACCTTTGTCGAGATTAATGATGAATCTTATGTGATTGTAGGAATACTTACGATTCAGAGAGGAACCCTTCGTCCACACGTAAGTTCTCCGACGAGAATTGAGCATCCGAATCTACCCCCGTTGAATCTTCATCCGCATAAACGCGCATCTCGCAAGGGCTCCAGCACGCAGCACACCTCGGACACATTGTTGAGAAGCAGCATCACATCGTCCACTTACATACCTACCATATAAACGTGCTCATATATAAATATATATATATATATATATATATATATATATATATATCTTCTCTTTCTTGTCATACATTTCTTTCAGGATTCCGCCTGATAAGCTCGAGTTACGTCGTGCACCTTCTACATCCTCGTTAATATCATCGTATCTAGTCATTGTAAGCACATGCTGACCGCCAAGTAAAAAAAGAAACGATATAATCGTGAGAAATAACTTCTTTTTTATTGATTGATATGACGATATTGTGATTGTGATTGTGTAGAATGGTAGATCGTAGACTTAATAGAATAAATAATATACGTTACATTTGCATCTTACGAAATAAAACAATGCATAGCAAAAGATAGTTTTTATCTCCGTTTACTTCTGTTTGTCCGTCCCATCATACTAAAAAAGAAGTATTTAATTTTAAGATATTGAAATGTTTTATTTCTGCCTCTGTTTTTTATATACTTAAAACTTTATTTTAAAATTTAATTTTTACAAAACATTATAATATCTTAAAGTTAAATATTTCTTTTTTAAATGTATTTCCAAAATATACTCATAAGAAAGTTTTTAATTTTAAGATATAAAAATATTTATATATTTCTTTTCTCCATCTTTTAAATACTTCACAGTATTTTAAATGTTTATAATTTAAAACATCTTTTTCAAAATTAATGTTTAATAATAAAAAGTGTTTCAGTCTAAAATAAAGTCTTTTAATGTTTTAAGTTTAAATAATTTAAAACTACATTTCTAATAAGTTAATTATTTGACTAATACATGTTTTAAAAATAAAGATAATTTTTTAATTATATTTTATACATTTTTAGATATTTAAAAAACGAAAACAAAAAATAAACGTTTTAATGTTTAAGCTTAACATTGATATTTAAAAATTAATTAATATTTCTTATTATCTTAAATTAAACACTTTTTTTATGAGTATATAAATAATAAATTTATTTGAAAGTGAATGCTGTTTACATCTGTTCTTTTTGTATATTCAAAAGAGAAATATTTAATTTTAAAATATAAAAACGTTTTATTTCTCTGCAGTTTTGTAAATACTTAAAAAATATAATAATTTTAAATAGTGTTTAGATTAAAAAATGTTTAAAGCTGTTAAAGATTTTAGCTTTAAATGTATTATACCCATTTCTATTAATAGATTAACTTTAATCTTGATTTAATTTTTTTCTTATACTTTTAGTTCAAAGAATTGGAAGAAATAGAAAGTAAATTAAATTAAAATTAAAGTTAATCTCCATTAGTGTGAATGGACATTTCCATTAGTGTTTTAAATCTGAATAGAGGTATTTTTAAGTATTTATTTTATTTATTTTAATTATTATGAAGCATTTTTTAAAAAACAAAAATAAAATATTTTAATATCTTAAAATTAATTTTTTTAGTATGTATATGTAAGTACAAATCTTCAATTCATCTTTACAAAATCTCCGTTTTTAGTAATATCACGAATTCATGTAGATTTGGAAAATAGTTCAGCTTCACACGTCGAAAGTCATCGGTATGTTAAAAGGGAAAAAGAACAGTGTTCCGTGTACAATTTCAATACTTTATTCATATAATTTTGTAGTTACGGCATTATTCCTATGTATTTACAACGTTCCCAAATATCTCAGAAGAATTTTTGTAATGCGTCAGTGCGCGCGCACTACGGTACTCGCATGTGTGTGTGTGTGTGTGTGTGTGTGTGTGTGTGTGTGTGTGTGTGTGTGTGTGTTTGCGCGTGCGTGCGTGCAATAGTATATGCGTGTGTGTTTAGTATATGCGTATCTGCATATCTCTTTTTTTTGGAAAATTGACGTAAAAATCTTCTGATGAAGCTGATGAAAGCGCCTATTTCAATATTTATAATGCCTATTGCAATAATAACCGATACAAGGTGAATGTAAGTTTATGCCTGTTTTTATTTCCGTGTTATGGGAAAGAGACTGCGAATATCTCGCAGTGTTTGTGTCTGTGTGTGTGTGTGTGTGTGTGTGTGTGTGTGTGTGTGTGTGTGTGTGTGTGTGTGTGTGTGTGTCTGAGATTATAAATATTTATAATATAAATAAAATAATAAATAAAACTTAAAAGATTAACGTATTATATAATCCATAATTCAATATAATTCCTAAAATATTCCTTAGATATATCTTTATATTTTTCTATTCTAAGAATTTTTCAAAACTGGTATTCTCGAAAAATTCACCATGGTAATAACAAAATCTAAAATGGAAATATTCTAGCATTCTGATGTCTCGTAACGAGTTGTAACAGTAATAAGTCGTGTGGATTAAACGCTATATCGCTTTCTAATTGCTAAGAGGTCGTGTAAATATAAAAATAGTCGTTTCACTCAGCTCCGTGTTATCTCTTCGTAAACTATATACTGGGTAAAATAATAATTGGTCTCTCGCGAGGTGCAATTTAGGATATACACCGAGAGAACGCGAACGAAACATGACCCCTCTTTCTTGATGTGTAAAAAATCTAACTGCACCGCATATATTTATCCATTATATTCAACGTTTTATCTATACTTCACGTAATCTGGAACAGAACAGCCAATATTCCGATATTGCCACGAAAACCGTATCAGCGCAACGAGATTTCGCATTGTACGAGGAAGAAATGAGCTACGAAGTGTCAATCGAGTTTACGCTAGTGAAAGTGATCGAAAATATTTCCTTTGTATAATAAATAAATTGTGATGGACGTCGGGAAATTAGGTATTAAAAATGGCACATAATTTCCGGACGCCAATCCTCGACGCCGAGAATACGTGAAGAAAGATTTTGCGTTTCAACTATTCGCAAACAGACACAAGAATCATCATTATTGTCACGCATCTTCAAGAAAAAAGCTTATTTTTTAAATATTGAAATGTTCTATTTCTCTCTTCGTTTTTAATATTTAAATGTTTTGTTTAAAGTTGTTAAGAATATCAGTTTTAAATATAAACTATCTGTTTAAAACTCTATCCCGAAACATTTTTTCAGAATTTTTCATATTTTAAATTTATGAAAATTTCTGAAAAAGTACTTTAAATTTTTTCAGACATTTTAAGTCTTTTTTTCAATTAGAATAATAAATCCTTAGAATATATCATAATCACATATCACGTATATGAAGACTTTTAGAAAAGACGTAGACTTTTCCATATATTTTTTCATATTTTACAAATTTTGTAAAATTTTTTCAAAAACTAAAGAATAAACAGTTCTTAGAATATATCAGAACTTATATATAGAATGTCATGTAAATTACAACATTTATAACCAGGTAGAGCGCATTAAACTAAACAGAAAAGTCCTTTACTGTTTTGCAATTTTCACAATAGTTAACGAGTTATTGCTTATTAAAATTTGCTGTATTAGCCCGGCCTATCAGCAAATGCAAGCGGATTTTAAAGATGTAGATTTTTTAATATTTTTTTCATAATTGCTCTGAAAGAAATTATTCTGCTATAATTGGAGCGAACAGTATATAGTACCGATGACAGACGGCCGCTGTGGAGTACATTTCTCGTAATTAAAAAATTGCCCTGGATAAAATAAAGTAGCCGCACAAGTATAACAATTCTTAATATAAATTTTAACGAAATGTTAATAAAATGATATTTTAAATGTAAATCTCTAAAATGGAAAAATATTCAGTTGTTTCAAGCTACATTTGAAAAATGTTCCAATTTATTGAAAACAAATCTTAAAAATTTTTCAACACTTTTATAAAATTTATGTAGTTTGAAAATTTTTAAGAAAAATGTCTATTAAGATAAAACAGTTAGTTTAAGTATTGGTAAAACAAAGACAGAAGTAAAACGTTTCAATATCTTAAAATTAAATGCTTCTTTTAATGTAAACTTGATGAAAATTTTTCCGTTTTTAATTTCTGCTCAATTGCACTTTCTCGATACTAAGTGATTTTTTCTCTTCTTTTCCTTTGTTTCTCGCATTGAGACCCGTAGCCCCGATTCGCACAACACGATCCGTTCGGCGGCGGATTTCTCTTGTCGATGCGAGACTTTTACGTGTGTATACACGTCCTCTACTATGCATACTCTACACACATATCTTGAAATTTTCACAATCAATCAGCCGACAACAAAAGTGTGTCCGCTTTTGTCAAAACTTCGCAGGATTCATTCTATAACGTGTCTCTCTTATTGTTAGCTTTTCCTCCGTTTCTATCTCTTCGTCTTTTGTTTATGAACGTAGTTTACTATCTAATTATAGTGCATCCATATACGTACGACTGTACAATGTAAAATATAATTCCGTCTAGCTATAGTAACTCTAGATATACAGCTGTGAGTGAGCGTTTACCTTTTATCATTTTTCTCCACTTACAATTAGTCCAGGTATTATCGAGTTGTATGTCCGTTAACAGTGGCGATTTTTCGGCAACTTTATCGACGAAATAAATATGCATTTCTACAGCAGTCTCTAGATATAATTGTTAAATGTTACAACATTTGTCAATTAGTTGTGCCCAAAGTATTATTCATTAATCTCTCTCGTGGTCTTTTTAAAACTGTCTTTAAAAAATCGCTCATGAAAGAAACACAATTCTTTGTCATTTTTATATAACAAAAATTATTCTAAAGTATTTCCTCTTCTTCTTATTTTAATATAATAATAAGATAATAATAATTCTTTGAAATTTTATAGCAGCAATTTTATTACAACTTATCGTAACATTTCATATGAAAAGAGTGTTGAAATGCATATTCGTTTTATTAGATGAAGGCTATAGCAAAGTTAAAATTACAAAATTCGCGATTAACTTTCGTGCAATCTGATATCTTCGTTCTTTTTCCTTACAATTTGTGTAATGGCAAAAGTTTCAACTCGTTACCACTACGACCCAGTGAGAAATAGTAGTACATCGAATCGACATCGATTTGACATCAAAATGATGATTTCGATGTCGATTCGACGTCGAATTGATGTCGAATTCATTATCGTTTCTCGCTGGGGAATAATCAATAGCTTATGTGAAGCGTTCGCTAGAGCTGTCAAATATTCAAACGACTTGTCGAGTTTGAATATTTTTGTAATTTGATAACGTTAATATTGTAAACAGCGCACACATATAATGTAAATAATGTCAAAAGATTTATGTAAATGACAAAGAATAATAATTATTATTATATTAATAACAGATATTTTGATTAAAATATTCCCATGGGTTATAATTATCGCGATATCTTCATTCACCACACGATTTTTTCTTGATTGTTGTATTTCTTGATTGTAGAATTTCTTGTTTGTTTTTAACCTTGTTATAAATAATTATTTTCAACAAATAATAAAATTATATCATAATTCTTCTCAATTTTTAAAAATGTATTAAATGTTTATAATTTTTTAATTTATTAAATTTAATTTATTAATGGCCTTTACACACGAATTGACATAACCATAACAATAAAATTTTGACCAATCACGTACTTGATTCAGCCAGTTATGGCAAGTTATGATTACGGTCGCCCAATCCGACGTGTCGAAACCTTATGTTATGGTTATGTCAATTCGTGTGTGAAGGCCCTAAGGATATGTTTTATTTTAGATGTGTAATTGTTATTATACTTTTTATTTAAATCAGAATTCACTTTTGTTTTGTTAAAAAGGTCACTTTTTTTTTAAATATTTTTCTATTTAATGTTTTTTCCTTTTTATCCTTGAAAAATCTGTAAACATTTAAACAGAAGCTTTAGATTTGTTTATGTTTGTTCGTCGAATTGTGCAAACAAAGAAATTAAATAGAAATTAAGGGAATGCTGGAGTGGACCCCAAACTTCATTGGGATCGATAATGTAAAATCATTCGTGCACATCGTTAACAAAATTCTTTTATAGATTTGAAAATCCTCCAGAATTAAAATATACGTATTAATATCAGTCTATGAATTTGACTTTATACGGAGAACAAAGAACTTTTTTCATATTGCTCTACTTGTCGATTTTTCACGTGTATGCAATTTAAATTTTCGTAGTGCAACTTTATTGTAATTAGGCAACAAAATTTAATTTTCAAAACTCGACATTGTTTGTTCCTGTTGTCTATCAGTCTGAACGGAGAAAATAATTTATAGTAAAAATTATTATGTTACGATAATAGCCATGGACTATAAAAAGAAATTTCAGAGTGTTATGCTATAAATAGTGTAAATGCTAGTAATTTGATAAATAACATATAGTAAAAATTTTCATAATTCCTTCCTTGGTCCGGATTTATTATCTGCCATAGTAATTTTTACTATAAAATTTTCTCCAAATGCGAATTCAAATTTCGAAAGTACAAACTGTACATCTTTTACATTAAGCAAACATTGTTACGATGTGACAGTGAATTAACAATTTTTCTCCGTTTTTGGTAGAAACTCCACCCCACAGACTGGTGATAATGCGTATACTTTCAGTTTGGAGAAGAATTTCCAAATCTATATAAGAAATAAAGATTTCCAAATCTATACAAGAAATAAAAATTTTGCGATATAAAAATTACTGTCTTTTTGTCGGTAAAACAGACGTCTCCAGCATCCTCTTAACGTACCCAATTACGAACAAATTTGACCGCTCCAGCACTTGCACGCGTCACGCTGTTAAATTTGACATAGTATATGTATAAGTTAGTAGTATTAGAATATAACACTGCTCACTAAATATATCTTTATAGAAATTAATTTAGTTTAGTTTAGTATAAAGTTAGTCAGTATATTGAAGGATATGCAGATAGAGAATTGGAGGGCAGTGATAACAATATGTTTAGAGTTTCTTGAAAACACGGAAAGAAGAATTTCTTCTTTAATGTTCCTAACGCACATCCTCGCGAAGATACTCATTGTTGATGTAAGAACATTAAAAAAAAGAAGTTTAATTTTAAAATATTTAAATATTTTTTATTTCTGCTCTTGTTTTCTAGAAACTTGGAAAATGTTTTAGTTTCAAACAATATTTAAATTTAAAACACTAAAATGTTTAAAAATAAAATCTTTAACAGTTTTGAACGTTCTAGTGTTAGTTAAATTTAAACACTGTTTAAAATGAAAATAGTTTAATATCTCAAAATTAAATGTTTTTTTGAGTAAGATAGTAATCCATAGTCCAATTTTTGTTTTACAAGAAATATCCTAAAGATCAATCAGTTATTAGAAAAAAGCGCATATACATAAAAGATTGAGAGAAACTTTTTTTTTTACATACAAAATATCTCGTTGTTATCGATGTATCGTTAAAACTGCCCACGCACGCAAATTTCGGAACACAGAAATATGTACGAAATCCACACATTGATTTGCTTATTCATAAATAAACTTTGGAATGAGACAAGGGAAAAATGGAGACAGGAGGGATGGGATGATTGCAAGCTTAGCAAAGATGAGAAGAGTTAAAATTTATTGTGTCTCATTAAGCGTAAGAACGATCTGCGCGAAGTGTGGATTGCGATAATCGGGAGTGGCACTTTTTTCGCCTCGACGATGGGTCCAAGCATTTTTTTGTGCAATTGCAGATTAAAGAAGCTCGTTCAAAGCGTCAGCTTGCGAGATTGTGCATATGGCGCGTTTCACCGCTGAATTTGTCGTAATCTCACTGGAGATCGACCTACTCGTTGGAAGTACGAATTAATTGAAAAATTAGATGTATACTTTGAGTCTGACAAAATTCTCAACAGGCAATTGTAAATCGGTGAATTGAGCTAAAGTGGAACGATCGTCGTTTGGATAGAAAGTACTCGATAGATAGAAGGATTAAACATTTGCAAAAAATCGCAATCAACAAACATCTATCGCTAATAGTCGGTAATCGATTAATCTTGATTGATCGTGTTAATTGTTCTTCCCTGAGGATTGTTACTTCGAGATACATGCATTATCAACTGGTTAATCTATTATTTCACCGAAAGAAGAAACGGCGAATAAACTATACAGATACAAAGAAAGATAGATAGAAATCGAGAAAGAGAGAGAGAGAGAGAGAGAAGTTATTTACTGAAAAACTAGCAACTGATTTTAAGAACTTATAGAACAACGTGATCTGAAGGATGATTCGCTCGTAGGAAGAGCGCGTTACAGAAGGAGGATCATTGACTTACAAAATATTTGAGAGTATATAGTAATCGGACGTTTTTTTTCTTTTGCCTTCGATTAATCGACAGGCAGTCTCGACCAGTGATGGGCAAAGTACTATTTTTTATCTTCAAATATTAAAGATAGCTCGCTGCATTGACACGCTTCTCTTCTAGCCAATCTATCTATTCTGCCAATTATTATACAAAATACCGAGAGAATAAAGTGAGCTTTTATTCTTTTCTTATATGAAAGATTGAAAGAGTGTTTTCAACAAATTTCTTGAAATATATGAATATATGTACATCTTACAGAAGTCAGCAAACTTTATTTGCAAATTAAGAAATGATTTAGAGATAAAACCATGGTAAGAAAATTTTAATTAAACTTTGATAAAGTTTCGACGAACCTGATATTTCATTAATTCAATGAAATCTCATAAATTTCATAAATTAACATGCAATAAAGTTTTAATTTATATTTTGCTGAAAAAATTATTTTGTGTTTAATAAAAAATAAATAATATTTTAATGAAGATTTAATGTAGTAAAATTTTAACAAAAAGTTATTAATACTAATAAAAACTAATATTAATAAAAACTAAAGTTAATAAAAACTAATATTAATAAAAAAGTAAAGAAATTTTTTAAAAATCATAATAAATTTTTAATAAATTTGAAATAAAAACTTGTAGGTAATTTGCAGTAATAATAAATTAACATTTCATTAAAAATATAACTTTCATGAAAATACAACGAAAATTTACAGATAAAATTAATCTATTTAAATTTAATCTACCATCGCCGTTTCATTAAGTCTGTTTACCTTTATATAAAATTTTGATAAAATCATTGATCAAAATGAATACAAAATTCGACAAGGTATCATCGAAATTTTATCGAAATTACATTAAAATTGTTCCATCAGGAACAATACAGGAACTTTAGACCTTTATATCTAACTGAGAACCATATTCACTCTTAAGCTTTTACTTCGATACAATATCTCTATAATGTATGGTTAGGCAACAATAGAATTACTTATATGCTTCCTTCGAATGATCGTACGGAAAATTTGTGAAAAGTATTTAAGAAGTATGCACATAGTATATGTTTCTTTTGACACATCTCCTAGTATTTTACTCATCTCTGGCGTGCAGGTGTAGGTGGTTTAAACAACAATTTGCACACACTCTCTTTTACCCCGTTTGTCCATTGAAGATCCGTTCTTCCTTTAGTGACACTTTTTTTACACTTTTCGTGGCTTATACGGAAAAGGGCGTAAAAAGAGAAATGTAACCGAAAAGAATAAGGATCTTTATGTACATGGAGAGTTGTCACGAGCGCTTGAGAGCCAGGCAAAGTAACGTTTCGGTAATTCGAAGCGTATTACCGCACTTTAGATTAGCTTAGATACTAAGCCTCCAATTAATTATTATTTTATTGCTTTTTGTCATTTTGAGGCTTGTTATTACTATTAACCATGTTAATTGTCAGCCGCATTAATAGTAACGATCGACTTTTTTTTTAATCTCAAAACAATTATTATACATAGCCTAACAGTTGTTAAAAAGCAATAAACGTGATCAATTTTTCTTAAGATTTCTCTTTTTATTGTTGGTAAAATTGATTATTTCTTTCTTTTGTAAAGTTTTTCTTTAGTTCCTTTTAATAACTTGATAATAGATGTAAATCATTGTCAGAGATTCAATATAACAATTACTTACGGTAAAATTACGGTAAAATGATAATTTATTGATAATTTTATAAAATTCATTGTTTTTAATTTATGTATAACTGTTTTTTAAATAATGTATAAGGTTAAATATTTTTCTATATTCATCAATTGTACTTTGCAATTAATGAAATTAATCTCTCGTAAACTCTGTTTTTTATGATGAGGATACAATCATATCACTTATAAATTTTGCTTCTGTTAATCAGTCTCATAGTGAACAAGAATTAGTAAGTAATGTGAACTAAAAATTTCTATACTTTTTAATATAATTTTTATTAATAATTTAAAATTTGGTTCTTTACGTTACTCTAATTACTTAAAATAATTTTACAGTTTTAAAAATATTTCTGCAATAGTGCAATTATACAAAGTTTATTTTGTTTTTTGTATACAACTAAAAAAATTTAAGTAATTTTGTATTCTTTATAATAAAAGTTTTCAATTATTATTTTATATTAATTGTATATTACAGTCTAATGACTAAAACAGTAATATAATAAATAAAACAAAGATACTATAAGGTATAAAAAATATCTGTATAAAAGATTCAAATTAAAACAAACAAAATACAAAATATCACAAGCCGGATTAACGTGTAATAATTATTTTAAAATTAATTTTATAAATACTCAAATGTTTGGATCCTAGAGTCATCTTTAGTGTGTACAATAAATAAAATTATAACATAAATTTATTGACATATATATATATATATTAAGGCTTGTCAAAACGCGTTTCTAAAGATATTAACTTTCTTATTATTTTATCTTTGTTTTACGTCTAATAAATGATAAAAATAAAAGGATAAAAAAGGTGCGCTAACATCTATATAAGCGTGTCTGAATATGAGTCTAAGACTGTACTGTATCTTTTACGTCTTTTGAAAATCTTAACAAAATAAATTTATTTAAAGTTTTGTTAATTATTATATTTATCTTGTTTCCTAATTATTATATGTTAAATGTAGTGTATTAATATTAAAATATTTTATGGAAAAATATATATATGAGTTATATAAAAGGTTTTACTCATTTAAAAAATGAAATGCTCTTTTTAAACTTTATATAAACATTTTTCTTTTTGAAAATTTTTTTCAAATTACCATTTTATCAGCTTTTCAAAAATTTTGGGTAATGTATACCGTAATTTACCAAGTAAGTTACCGTTAAATTGGATCGTTTTTTAATTTTTGTTCGATAATATAATACTATTAATCATATTATTAATAAAAACTGAAGTTATCTAAAAATCGTGACCTGTATTGTATTTTTTGTAAATGATTATTATTATGCATTATTTTGTCCTTCATTGAAATATAAATTACTTCTTTCTTTGTTTTCTAAACTAAGCATTTTAATTTCATTAAAAGATAAAGATCGACTACGTTAATAACAATAATTAAGTTAATTGCATGCCATATGTAAGGGCGCATGTTTCCCTTATAAATCTTTTTTTTTTTAACATTGTTAATATTATTCTATATAACTGAACTATGTTAATACAATCTAATGTGGGGGGATAATAAATTGTTCTTCAATCATTAACGTATTTTGTTTGATTTTGGCTTCATAGAAAATAGGTTTTAAAAAATCTTTATTATCGCCAACTACGTCAACGATTAACCTTGTTAATAGTAATACTAAGTTAACAACATACATTTATACACAGGAGATGCACCGAAGTACCGCTGATATCCTCGTCTATAAATTCTCGTCATTAATTTGGAATCTTGAATTTTTTAAAATGGAGATAGCGTGGAACACTGTTGCTTTTCGCGGGGTTTAGCGTAGAGTTTATAGCCGAGAAGAAATGAGGCGCAATACCCAGAACGACCTGTATAAAAACGAGCGTATCGTGAATTTAAATTTGAGAAAAGACGATGCAATTTGGTAAAAACGACTCGGTGCACTTGCGACGCGTCGTGCAATCGTATGCTCGCTCAACGTCGTTATCACTCGGTCAAACGTCACCTTAATTTGTATCGGCAAATACTGCATTCACACACCCTGTATTTATGTATAAGCATATTCGCATATACATATGCTATATAAATCACCTATTCGTCAAGTTTGTCTTCCTTTCATATTACTTACAGATACTTTCCGTATGTATAAGAGCCACTTACATACAATCTCACACGAAACGCGAGGACGATACACATGAACGAGGAATATCGAGCGTATTAATTAATATGTAACAACACGTACAGGCAACATTGAATATAAATATGCATTAAAAAATGTCTCTAAAGTAATTAATAAACTTTTAACTTTGTACATCGAGAATAATCTATCACTTCTCCAAAATATTTAGAAAAAACTGTGTTATTTTTAAATATTAAAATGTTTTATTTTTGTCTTTATCTTTTAAATACTTCAAAATGTTTTAGTTTTAAACGATTTTTTAAATTAAATTCTTTATTTCTTCGTTACTTTTTTCAGTGTAACCATATTTATGAAAGTAATGTTTTAAGTAGTATTTTAAACAAATTTCACTCTTTTCAAAATATTAAAAACTTCCATACAATAAATCTCATTTTTTAAAATCATTTCTTGCAAATATAATATTGTAATTTATGTAATTTTACAATAAAAAAATGCAAAAATTATGGCCAACAAAACCACTATTTCTTGTTTACAAATGTGGAGTGCTATCTATATATTTGTATAAAATAGAAATATTGTCAATAAATTGATAGATTTGACATTCCTCGTTAGATGTATTTCGCACTCAAATCTCTCGATAACGAAACTTTTATTATACATGTCATGTATTCGCTCAAAACAGACTTTAATAAAATCTATTTAATTCGTCAAACAATTTATACACGCATAACATAATCAATAAGTATGTGTGTTATATACATATACATTATCTGTTCGTTTTTCTATACAATAATAAATGTATAAATAGGATAGAATACGATCATCACACTCGATCACGATGTTTTTGTCCCTAACATTTCACTTCCAACATCTTATTTCAATAAATAGCGCGTCGAGAATAAAACATACTTTAATTTCTTTGTTATTATAAAATATTATGTTTGTTTAAATAATATTAAAAAATATCTTATTAACATATCAGCGAGGTAACAAAATTTATTACATTTTATTATGTCGTAATTATATAATAATTAATAACTTTTTTAAGTAAATACTTTTGTAAAAAAAAAGTTATAATATGACTTACGCACAAATCTTTAATTTTAAATCAAATTTATAAAAATCGTATCTATATTTTTTGTTAAATTAATAAATTAATAAAACTTAAGTAAATAAATAAATGTTATATAACAACTTTTATTTTAACAGATTATTAATATCTTTCCTGGCATTTATAACATCCATAAAATTTTACACTAATAAACTATATGAAACATTTATGCACGATTATTCAAGTTTCTTATTTATTTAAAAAATCATACAAATCACTGTCAAACACTTTCATCATCTAACTCCTAATGGATAGATAATTCAACTTTATAAAATAAGGATAAATAGAGAGCAAAATAAACAATTTCAAAATTAGTACATTTTTTGACGTGCTTGGAGACGATTTAATGTCGCGTTTACGGAGAAGATGTTGGAAGTAAAATCCGTGAAACGATAAAAATAGCCTGCCTATATTGGTGCAAATTGTTTCCTAAGATTCATTCGAGTCAGAGTCATTGCTAATATCACTTTCAACATTCCTTTCATTTCAATTAACTCCCACGATTAGTCTCACGATTTTCACGTTCGTCTTTCCTCTTCGTTCCTCGCGGCGAAATCTTATTGAATATGAACGCTGATCTTTCGATTGTCGACGAATCGACTTGCCATTGGATTAATTATAACGGAAACTCGACTAACGCTAACAAGCATTATTTGGAAAATATAATAGTTCGAAAAAATTTGCAGCAAATGGAAAAAAAAAGAAAAGAATTCTTTCGGAACAACGTTTGCGATCGACATTCAATTCCTGTCTAAATTTTGTCCCGAGATTTCGCGTCAAGGAAGCGAGAGGAGCAGCGTAAGATCATTGATTGGTACAGCTCGATGTACCTTTCCAAGTGCGATCGACCTCGCCTCAATTTGTCTCAACAGAATTAGAGAATAATTTAATTTTTTTTAAGGTAATCCCTGGTTTCGTCCTGCTTTTCCTTAAAGTAAACGTGTTTTTCCTTTCTAAACGACCTCTCAATCTCGATTTCTTAGAAAATGTACTTTACTATATCAGGGATACTCAATCGTGCATTTGGGTCCTTTTCGCACCGAAAAGAGGATTTTTATTAAACTGTGACTCTTTTTTTATTACACCGGTCTTTATATAAGCGATCGCGGAAATTTTCTAAAACGTGCTTTTCTCCTCACTCGTGACCGAGAGATCGTTTTCGCACATGCACGACTACGTCGTAGCCATCGTCGATCGGATTTTTCACGAGGCACCCTCTCCCCCCCCCCCATAAAAATGTTGTCTATCTATCGCGCGATGAGCAACTCGAACGAGATTTCCTCGGTGAATATTCGATCGATGGGTACTTTTCGTGTTGCGTCAGTTTCGAGACAGATCCTTGGAATCTCGGAATCCTCGAAACTCGTTAGAGCAGAGTTCAATATTTTTAGCGGGCAAGGAGCGTACTTCCTCCTTGCATCCCCACGCAAGACTCACGAGGAACTTCTGTTTCGCGTCTTGCTTTCTTCTCTGCCATTTTTTCAGCCTTTTCTGACGAATGACGAAAGATGACGCGTACTTGGCCATATCCTTGGCTATACATCTTCTGTACACACGAACCTCAAGCACAAGGCAATGTCCTGCCCAATATGGACGTCCCCCCCCCTTTTTTTTTACACGTACCACTCTTTAATGTCTATCAGTTCTCGCTTCTTGTTAGATTTGCTGCCATTGGCGCCATTCTTCAAGGCGCCGTTAAAGGGTTGGCCAGAACCCGCAGGGCCCAGTAGGGCCGCGTTCGGATCCTGACAGAATGTCTTTGTCTCATCTACTTTGTAGTTCGTCTCCGGCCGGTTCTTAAACTTGAGAATTATCAGTATGATCAGGACTATCGCTATCAGCGCGGCGGCGATGATGCCGATTATGAGCGCGGCGTTTTCCGCCGCCTCGGATGTGATCCGCTTATTGTTGTTGTTCTTGGGCGGAGTGGGCATCGGAGGGTAGACTGGCGGCGGAGGCGGCGGCGGCGGCTCCGTCATCTCCGTCGTGGTCGTCTGCGTCGTCACGGTTGTCGACCGATGCGTCACGACGCTACTGCAAAACGTTAGCAATAATCGAATTTAATTTCAATCATTTGTTCGAAACTGATATGCATGTATTATACTCGTACACTCTTTTATATAATTTTTTTAAAAAATTGAGGAAGAAAAGAAAGGTTTTGTTCCGCCTTTTCTTCGAACAATTTGAAAACAAATTGTTCAATTATGATAATAAATTAACATACTGAAAAAAATATTTGGTTGAATTACAATAAATTCATAAGAAATATAAATGTAACCTGATAATTTCGTTAGATATGATCCATAATTTTTATTAAAATAAGTAGACAAATTTGATTGTATTCTGTTTCGAGTACACTGAAAAAAATATGTTTCCATAAATAAGACAGAATTCTTACAGGCATTATCATTATTTCTGAATTAATTTTTACAGAGGTAATAACTGTCAGAACACATATTCTTATTTGTTTCCTTTTTTGAATTCCAATTTTGGGAATTCGCAAAAGAAATTTTTTTATTATAAGAATATTGATAAAAATTTCATAATGTGCTGCGTCTCTTGTTTTTCTTCTTACACAGTAAAAAATTTTGTGTTTTCTTGTTAAAAAATATCCTGTTAAAAAATTAACATAAAACTTTTATGTTAAAATTTAACATATTTGCTTGTTACTTTAACATATTACTGTTATGTTAATTCAAGTAAAGTGTTACATTATTAGAATAACTAAAAAAAATGTAAAAGTAACACAATATGCACATACTTTTAATTTTACACAATAAATATGTTTATTTTTATCAGTGGTAGGATTTATATCAGACAGATATTATTAAAATTGACACAAAAAAATGAGTTTACTTTATAATTGGGTTTTAACAAGAACCACTTTATTTTGGGGGATTTCACTATTTACCCCGAGATGACGCATTTTTTGTGAAAAAGATTCACGTATTGGGTGAATAAAAGGGGCTCGCCAAGAACAGAGAACAAACTACGATTGCATTTACATATATTATAATATTGGACTGATTAGTCTAATAATATACACACATAAAATTTTTATCGATGATCCTGTAATCTATATATGCAATTAAAAAAAAATGTTTTTAGCATTTCTAAGATAATTACTATTTAACATATATAATACGTTAAATTAATATATATAACGTGTTAAAGTAATATCTGTTAAATTTAACACAATTTTTTTTACTGTGTAGAGAAATAGAACATCACTACATCCATCTGATGGTGGTGTTGTGTACTATATATTATGTATCAAAAGTTTTATAGATCTAATCAGAGAATATTAATTTTATCCTTGCATTTATCGTATTACAATTTTCTGGTTGTATACAAAACTTTTAATTATAATAATTTGAATTTCTGTTTATTTTTATCAGAATTTGTATAATCAAATGCGTACTTTATTAATTCAATCATAATTGTTTCTTCCGTATACATTCTTAAATTTTTAGAAAAAGATTAAAAAAGAAAACCATTTTTTCAAGAAGTACGGAGAAACGCAACTGTAATAATGCTAACAAATTTTATTTTCGTAAGAATATTTGAATCTAATCGTTTACGGGATGATGTTTTCATGAATTCCGTGACTTTTTATCGTGAATCACGGATGATTGCACGAATTATTTGATTACGATAAATTAAATTATTTTCAAAATATAGATTAGAAACTGCGTAACAAAATTTAATGGCACTGAATTTTTAGATTTTGAGACGAGCAGCGATGTATTTTTAAAAAAAGCAAGTTGATCTTGTTAATTAACCTTTGTCTCGTTAATGACGCCTGCAATATTGAGAGAACACTCTTCCACTGTGTTAGTCAAGCTGTTAAAGAATTCGATAAATTCTGTGGATACGAGATCATTAATTTTAATTTTAATTAGGAAACAATTTAGACCGCGTGTTCCACGTATGTCGACGTGATTCCAGCAGAGAATGAATATCACCGGGGCGAAAAATGTACAGTAGCTTCTCCAGTAAAGGCTAATCGATATGCAATCGCGAATTATCCGACTGCTTCAGCGTTCAACTGCGAATGTTCATCGCCGACAAACGCACGCACCTGCTATGGCTGGTCTCGAGATCTGTGGTTGACACATTGTATTGGACGGAGACAGTGACTACGTCGCGACTTAATGTTGTCGGCGACGCCGACGTCGTCTGGGTGCTGATATGGCTCGTCGAGTACTCGCGGGGCGTCGTGTACGTCACCGAGCTGATATCTGTGACAGAAAGCAAGGGAGGGTAAAAAAAGTGCGTCATAGGGGGCTGCTTCCATCGCCTCGTTCCATCGGATGGAGGGGATGATGTACGGAAGGAGGAAGAGGAGAAAGAGGAGGAGGAGGAGGAATCGGGAAATAGGGTACGGGAAGCGAAAGGGATGCGCAACGTGCGGAGGCGACAATATTTACGCGTGCGTAGGCCGGCAAATATTCACGCGTGCGTAAGCAGGAACGTTGCGAGCCGAGCGGTCCCGAGGGCCTCAGGAACGTACCCTACAATGTGCATTTCAAAGAAAGATCTACAAAGTAATCACGTCAACTTATCTAGCTCAACTGTCGATTTTGTTTAGGACAAAAGAATTAAATTTCTCTGCACGGTGCTGCGCATTGCGTTTTTTCATGTTTACGCATGTACAGTCCAAAAATGAAACGTTTTATGATGTTAAAATGTTTCATTTCTGTGCCTTCGTTTAAAAAAAATATTTTAGTCCTAAACAAGTTTAGGTTTAAAATATTGAAATATTTAAAATTGAAATCTTAAACATTAAAGTTTAGTTTTATAGTTTTTAATTCGAACATTGTTTAAAATATATTAAGTGTTTAAAAAACGGAAACATAAATAAAACGTTTTAATATCTTTAGTGCAGAATGTATAATTCAATATAATGTTCTGATGATCGATGATGTACGGTATTCAAATGTTGTGTAACAATTAAGAGCGTCCTGGGGCCGCTCGAGAACTGACAAACAAACATGTAGACAACGTCTACGCAAAATGTTTTACGTCCGTTTATTTGCCAGCGTTTAGATTTAAAACGTTTAAATAATAAAATGTTTAAAACTATTAAATTTTAACTTTATGTATATCTCTTCCAACGTAGATTAACTTTGATCTTAATTTAACTTTTTTAATATATTTTCTATATGCTATATGTTTTCTGCAAAAAGTTTAAGATGCATGTCTTTTCTTATAATTGTGTTCTTTCAAAATTAATGTATTAACTCTGTATAGGTTGACAATTAATAATAAACTAATGATAATAATAATTGTAAATCAGTATTGATATCATAAATATCGTTTAGTTTTCATCTCGGTTTTCTCATGTTTTGATTTTAACATGTTCTGTTAAAATTCATCACAAATTTGTATCTTTACTTGAGAATTTGATTACATAATAAATTGTGTTCACGTTAAGAGGCAACAAGTCTTAATACTTTGTTTTTTTTAGCATCCACACACGCAAAACCTTTAACACTACATTTTCTTCTTCAAGTTCAAAAAATTAAAAAAAAGTAAAAAGGAAACAAAAATTTTTTTTAAATTAATCTACATTGATGAAAATATATAAACAAATTTATAAACAACGTTTAGAATTAAAACATTTTTAATTATTTAAAAAACGGAGGTATAAATAAAACATTTTAATATCTTAAAATTAGAAATGACTTTTCTGAGTGTGGTGTGAAAATTTTCATGGTCTTTTCTGAAACCTGGTGTTAAATCATCTTAGTAAGCTACCGGTTGTACCATATGTTTGCACTTCAACTGTGACATTCTTTATAAATGCAGTGCTTTCGATAAACTCGTGAAAATTTATTGGAATTTAAATCCGAAATAATTGGATTAATATTAATAAATTTTAATAAAAACAAAATTTTATTAAAAATTATTTGTTGTTATAGTTGTTAAACTTTTAAAAACAAACACCACACTTGTATTAGAACTTGAATGAAAATTCACAATAGCACTTCAAGATTAAACAATTATACACAATCACACATGAAAAATTTAAATTAGTCAGAAAGACGTATGTACATTATAAAAGACGAATAAAGAATTCTTTATGGATGCTTCATGTTAAAAAGAATATATCAAATCTCAAGTATATTTCCATGTGATTCTACGTTTAGACAAAATTAAGGCTAAAATATTCGGTTTAACATTGTAGCTCGACGGGGCGAATGTTATTACTGAAAGGAAAGTCGCCTTCGGCAACAGGGTGGTGCTATTTTCATGGCAGGCGATGGTTGGTGCGCGCGTCACAAAAAGTCGTCGCAAACACGAAGAAGACGCCCACGTCTTTCCGTAGCGGAGAGTCCTTTATATTTAAAGCCGATGACCGAGAGTGATAAGATCGATTAATCGCTCAGCGCGAAAACGTTTTATATTAATATTACAATATTATATAATATATAAAATAGTTAGAATTATTAAGTAGAACAATATTCTTAAAATACGGACCGGTGGCCGAGGTAACAAAAATCTCCGTTGTTCTGGGATCACCGGAGCCCTCTTCACAGTCTTCTTCGTCGTCGCACGACGGACGTTCTTGAATATTTTCCTTGTGCAGCTTCGGCCTCAATGTCGTTGGTAATCGTGTAGGCGCCACGTACACTGGCGTGATGATGTCATCTGGAAATAGAAGCGACATAATTAAGGCACGTGATATATTCGGCACAAAATTGACTTGTAGTAGGACATGGATTAATCACACACATAGCAAGATTCATATTCTACACCGTATCCCCGCTTAAAAAGTAATTGCAAATATATTTCTTATTTGATTCTGTTAAGAGTTTTATTTCACAAATATCGTATAACGATTAAAGATGATAATTATTAACTGATGCATTTGCGCAATTAATTATGAATCATTAAGAAATAATAATCTTATAAAAAGTAAGGTTTATATCAAGTATAAATGATAAATAAATCAAAGTATGAACTCTCTTGAGAAATCCGGTATAATTGGATCACATGAAAATTTCTCGATTATCACGCCGCGTTGCAGACCAAACGGATGTGACGTTCGATCATCATCCGTATATCGCGTCTCATTAACGTTATGATGTTAATTTAGTTTTTAGTTAGTCGGAGAAGATTTTGGAGCGGGGCTTCAGTTTGTCATAAGAGGTTTGCTGGAAGGAGAGAGGAGGAAGCCGTCAGGCTTTATCTCTCCGACCGACGATCCTAAATATGTAAATGAATCGAAGATACAACCGGGCGAGCATGAAGGCGAAAAGGTGGCCGTGCCATGCGATACGTGCGATGTGTGTGAATGTGTGAGATGCGTGAGTGTATAACGAGGACGCCCTTCCTCACGTGACGTAATGTGCGTGCAAAGAAAAATCGATATCAATAATAGTCTCAGAAGAATTTTACACATACAGATGCAGATCGATCAATTGAAAAATTTATTTCCTATTTTAATTTTAATTAACTGCTTCAAACCTACACAGTTATTTCATAAGAACAGAAGATTACAATTGTTAAAAAGTTATTCTTAGTTTTTATAATGATATATGTGATCTGCACTTTTTTAACATGTGGAATTAAAACGACTTAGAAACAAATTTTTTCCGTTTTATTATTAAATATAGTTTATTTTCATAGCCGATTAAACTTAATGTATATATTTAATTAATGACAAATTCTGTGTGTATAAGCTCCAAAAAGTGATTTATTTTAAGACATTAAAATATTTTATTTTTGTCTCTATTTTTTAAATACTTAAAGATATCCTTAGTTTTAAACAATATTTAGATTTAAAACATTAAAATGTTTTAAAACGGTTGAAGATTTCAGTTTTAAATATTTTAGAATTTTTTAAATCTAAATACCGTTTAAAATTCAAAATATTTTTAAATATTGAAAACGAAGAGACAATTAAATTTGAATATTTTAAAATTGACATTAATAAAATTATCATTGTCTAGTACAATTTATTAATTATTTTATTCATAGGTACTAATATCCTTTTATTTCTCTGTATCAATATCACCAATTTGTTTATAATCATCTCCTTGTTATATGTGTTTCAAAATATTATAAAATGTTTTAAATATGAACTATTCTAATATCTTTAGCACAAAAAATAGAAAACTTTAAATCTTTAAATTATCAGTCGTAACACACATTTTTTATTATGTCGATATCAAAAATATTTTTATAATTATCTCTTCGTTATATGTGTTCTAAAGTATTATAAAATATTTTAAACATAAATTATTCTAGTATCTCTAGCATAAAAAATAAAAAACTTTAAATCTTTAAATAATTATCGTCGTCGTAACACATATTTTTATTATTACAATTAACAATGATGAAATTTTTTTAATTTATTGATAGATTAAAATTGAAAAGATGTGATTAATTATTTCATAAAATGTTAAAATTAATTAATTAATTGAAAAAATTAAAATAATATATTTTTGTAAACAAGTTCTATTTAAATAAATAATATATTTTAAACAAAAAAATGTGTGGTAGTGTCGTCATAGACGACAAGTGCCTACCATTACATATGTGTGTCCATCCTTGTCTAGGGGAGTGCTAAACGTCTCTCCTTTCATACAACACAAGTGCGATCGATACTCGGTCTCTTATATATGAAGCGACTGGTCCGCAAGCACTTGCGAGAAAGTAGATTTTTTACTAATAATGCTTGATCTAACAATTATATTGCAAAATGATAAAGGAAAATATTGTTGCAAATGTTGTAATGTACCTCATCATATAAATTTAATCTACGTATATGTAAATTTTACATACATCTTATATTTATAGGATTCTATTTTAATATTTAACTTGAAATATCTTGGGAAAATATGAAAGATTTAGGAAAACGTTTTATACAAAAATAGTTTGGTTTAAAGGGAAACAAATAATAATAAATTTAATTTATGGAAAAAAACAATTTTTTAAGGTCATACAATGATTATCGCTATTTTTTAAATTGTAATTATATACTTCTTTTTTACATATCCCAGACAGCACACAACATCCAATAGATTTTTAAAGTATATTTATATTATTTAGATGTTTTAAAAATGTTAATTTTACGTACGTTAAAAAATATTCTCGTGTAAAATAATTATCAATTCTTTTTGACGCATATAATAAAAATGATAGCATGTATAAGAAAAATATTTTCTTAAAAATTATTAATTAATTATTCAATTTTTATTGCACATTCTTGTATAAGTTGACACCGAAACGTTAAAATATGTTCAAAAAAGTAATAATATCTATAAAATGTTCTTAAGATCTGATTTGGATGTTTTAAATACTTAATACAAACATCCTCTATGTACATTCTTAATATATTGTTAAAATGCTATGCGCTGTCTGGGATGATTTTGATTATTTTATAAAAGTATTTAAGTAAAGTCATTGAAAAATTAAGTTTACGAGATATTTTATATTTTATTCTGAATATTTCGACATGAAATATAAAATATCTTGTAATAAATTAGTAATTTTTTAATAATCCACAAAATTTTAAATAATGACTGTATCTTGATGCTTATACATATATATACATATATATATATGAAATATTAAGATAAATTAATTGTTATAAAAAAACATATGTTTTTAAACAAAAAATTGATTTTTTCTAAAAATTGATTATACCACTATTTGCTTTTTTATAGATTATATAATTTTTGTTTAAAGTGTCTTTTTTGATCCGTATTTTTCGAGACATTTCGATATTAAAAAATAAAAATCGAATATTCTGTATACATATATATTATAATTTTAATAAGTATATTTTATTATATGTATGACAATACTCAAAATATGTTTAATTATAAGGTTATATATTGAAATGTTTTATTTCTGACTCTGTGTCTAAATACTTAAATATGTTTTAGTTTTCAACGATATTTAGATTTGAAACAATAAAACTGTTTAAGTAAAATTGTTTAAAGCTGTTTAAAGATTTCAAATTTTAACATTTTAATGTTTTAAATCTAAACGCGTTTAAAATAAAAATACTTCAAGTATTTAAAAATATGGAGACAGAAATAAAACATCTTTATATTTTTCAGTTAAACATTTCTTTTTGAGTAAAGTTATTATAAAAATCAATTATACTTGCTTAATTTTTATAATTCAATCTCTTTACTTCTCTCTTTTTGTCTCATACAAGATCAGATCTGTCTTGCGAAATCCGACTCGCGAGTATTAAAGCTTTCATTTCGCCATCGCTTCAATAGAGCGAGACAGAGCATAAGCAAACAAGGATAGATGTTAGAGCTACACTTAAATTCAGGCCTAGCTCACTTCATAAATTAAAAGCGCCGAAAGGGCCTTTGTTCATGCAATCGTTGCGTAGCTGTATTTCGCGTATAATTTATCATGTGTCTATTAATCTTATAACATTTCTACACCAATCTTTTTTACGTACCGTTGTTTTTTATCGTAGAAAATATGAGTTTGTTTGACATATATTTCCAATTTTAGTAAGATTTTCTAATATTATTTTGTTAACTCAATAATGCATGATACGTAAAGTAATAGTTTTACAACATGTAAATGTATAAATAAATTAGAATTTAATAATAAAATACGCGATGACAATTTTATCTTATAATTTTTATAAATTTGAGATTTACAGATATACATATATCAAATACATATATATAATAATTTCCTATAATAAGAAACAAAAGAATGTGTTTAAAAAATCAGTAGCAATGCTGCAATGTTATGAGCTTCACAGACACAGGATAACAGATGAAATATAGTTATGCAACGATTACAGGAGTAAGGGCTATCACACACAAAATGACATAAGCTGCATAAGCATAGCATAAGAGCTCTAGGCTAATAAGCATCTTATGTATATCAATATGGCAACTTTATGCTGGGAACTGATTGGTTCAACGATCTTATGCTGTGCTTATGCAGCTTATGTCATTTTGTGTGTAACAGTCCTAAGGGTTTCTTCGACGCCTTCGCTTTATGAACATAAGCAGATCTGGATTCAGGCGGAGCTCTACGTTTATCTTTTCTTGTTTAATCTCTCTGTCTTACTCTATCGAAGCGACGGAAAAGTGAAAGCGCTTTACTTTACGAAGGTTTTGGACACTCTAGATCTAGATTTACTAGGTTTTTCTTGAATAAACATCAATACAATCAATAATGCTTACATATAAAGCTACAGTATTAATAAATTAAAATTGAATAGCACGTTTTTGAGAATTTTAAATTATAATCAATTACAATTCCCAGACAATACACCACATCCAATAGACGTCCAATTTTAGTCTTTTTTTTTATCCAAATGTCCAAAATATAGCAACAAAAATGAATATGAGTGATGACATTGTAACTTTAAGATTATTAAGAGTGACAGAGTAGCTCTATTAATTTATTAGTATGTTTTGCGCAATTAATAAATTGCCATCAATTTTATTTCCATTTGTTTCCATTTATTTCCATTAAAAACAAACACTCTACCTATAGATTTTTTTTTAATTTTTTAATGATTGAAATAAGTCCATTTAATACTTAAAACGGATATTTTTCAGATGTCCAGAAAAGTAACAGGACATCTTTAAATGTTCTAAAATGTTTAGGAATCTGATTTGAATGTTTTAAATACGTAAAAAACGTCTATTACGTACATTTTTAATACGTTTTTAAAATGTCTGTGCTGTCTGGACTAAACATTACTTTACAATTAAATACGTGTATAATGATAAAATTATTTTAAATATTATTATGTTTTTTTTTTAAATTGTAGAAAAAAAGGAAATGCTTTTAAAATTATTCAGAACATTCAGAAAAAAATGTTTAAAAAAATCCTGTAGTGCCTTTGAAATTTGATCGAGGTCAATAATGTAGAATCATTCATGCACATCATTAATGAGATTTCATATGTATTTCTTGTATAGATTTAGAATTTTTTTTTTCAGAATTAAAATACGCATATTAATATCAATCTATAAATTGAATTTTATATTGAGAACGAAAAAATTTTTTCTCATATTGCTCTACTTATCGATTTTTTTACGTGTACATAACTAAATTTTCTTTTTTTTATTTTCCAATTTGCGGAATGCAAATCTTTTTTTCTAGACTTCTAATCTTATTTCTAATTGCACGATATTATTCCTGAGAGTTTTTTTTAGGGGGCGACGTAATTATTTTATACATATAAATTGTAAATTTTTCAATAAACAAATATTGTCGTTAAGTGACTAATAAATAACCATTTTCTTTATTTATCAGAACAAATCGTACGTCGCCCCCTTCATTTTTGTGCGTACTTTAATCTTGTAAAAGGATTTTGCATTCTGTTATACCAATCTGAAAATCCAAGTTCCCAAAAAATGTCGGTAACTCTGTCACTCCTGGACCTCCTTAATTTTTAAATAGTAAAATAACAAATGTTTTCAAATAAGTAAATGTTTCGTTTATCTCCGTTTTTTAAATACTTAAATATGTTTAAATTTTTAACGCATTCTTAGACTTTAATTACTAGAATACTTTTAAAATTAAAATCTAACAGCTATATAAATATAGCTTTAAATCTAAAACATTATTTGAAACTAAAACAATTTTAAATACTTATAATACAAAAATAAAATACTTTAATATCTAAAAATTGCACAGTTTTTTTTTTATAAAAAAAATATATATTCAAATATGTATAATTAGAAGAAAATTATAATAAATATAATATATTATAAATATAATATATATCCGTAAAAACGTGCAAAGTATTAAAGTGACGTTTGTTAGTACAAGATGCGATCTGCAACCCTTGTTGCACAAATTTTTTTGCTACACATATAATTTTGTTGAATTTTAGTGGAGATTTTCAATGTTAATTGCAAATCTAAAAAATTAAACAATTAAAATGGCGGATTTAATATGGCCATTCCAAAATAAAAAATTAGTAATGACTCATTTATGTACAATATTTTGCACGTATGTTTTCTAGGATTCTGATTTCAAATTACTAGTCAAAATATAAAAATATAAAATAACGAATTGATATATTTTGGAATTAAATACAACGTTCGAGTGAATATCTGACGCCTATACGTATGCTTTCCTCCCCCTACCGCTAGTTCTTCTGCTCAATGTATCGTAAAAGAAAGATTTTAAATTAAGTAATTTTCCTAAATATAAGTAATTTTTAAAACAGTATCTTGCAGAGAGTCAAACTGTGATTCAAATTATTATAGTAAAATTTTTATAATAAAATTTATATAGGAAAGGCAAATAGACGCATTTAGAATCAGTAATGGATTAAAAAACAGGAAAATATATTTACGTTATTAATATACAGATAGATGTTTCAGGAACATAACGATATTAAATATTTTACATGAATTAATTGTAAATACATAAAAATTGCGAAGAAATTAATGGGTCATATATAATTTACTATGCAACAAGATGTTAAGACAAAAATCAACGCAACAAGACACGCGCGCGTAGAAAAGAAGACTCCCTTGCGGGGAAAACGTGCAGAATAGATTACTTACGCCTTCCGAAATATTACTTACACTTACCGGAACCTGATTCATAAATCGGAGTGCACTCTTCGTCCTCATCATCGCCGGCGCATCCACTTCCGGCGCCGGAGAATATGAGATCGTCCATGACGCCAGGAAAACCGGACGCCGGCGTCTATGCGAATCAGATTAATTATTAAAATTTGCGCCATTGAAATTACTTTGAGGACTACTTAATGTCATTAACTTAAGAGGATAACATACCTGTTGCATTCTTTGCAATGGCGGGGCACGATCTAGAAGACTTCCAGCTGGTAGAAGCTGCACATCTCCTCTGACTATAACTTTGCCGTCTTTGGCCGCAGCTAGCTCTAAAATCCTAGCACCGTTGACGACCAATCCGGCTATCACACCTAGAAATGGTCGTTCCACTCTGCCTTTGCTGCGATTCCATCGGCCACCCACTTGAATAGTGGACTGGCTGTTGAAAACTGTCAGCTGATAACCTGTCGAGAAACACATAAGTATTTGAATTTATTTTCGTTGAATTTCTTCGTGTTATTAGCCGACTTAATTTTTACAATTTTGTTGATGTTAATTCAAAATTTTTCTGGTATAAATATATATGGGAATATATATGTATATATATATGTATACATACATACATACATACATACATATATATATATATATATATATATATATATATATATATATATATATATATATATATATAGAACAGGGATGTGTCGGATAGGAACCGTATACCGTATACTATTACCGTATACCGAATACCAAATATTTGGTAATAGTATAAAACCAGATACTAATTTTTAAAAAATACAATGCATGACTAACAAAACTTTTAAAAGTAGATTTATTTTCTGATTTATATTTTATAATATTTTTCTGACATTACTTTGTTAATTTTATATCTAGTAATTATAGTTTAATATTAATAAAGTTTCTATAATAAATAATATTTCTGCGTTTTGCAATAATAATCTATTTTTGTTGTCGAAATAAAATGATTTTTCTGCGTTAAAAAGTCCTTCTGATTGTACGGAAGAAGTTGGAGCACTCAAATATGTTAACTAATAAGTAATAAGACCTATAATACGATGTAAATCACATTTTAGCGCGCCTGTATAATCCATACAATCAGCAATATTAGTCATAGTAGAATTAGCTTCAAAAGAGCCGTTTTGGGAAAAATAAGTGACTCAGGTTTGATTGTGCGTAGATTAAGATAGACACGTTTGCCACTCGCAAAAAGGTGGGGGTTATTACAAAATTACAGGTTGAAGTGAGGAAAAAGTAGTTTTTTGCTTGCGCCTCGTAAACTAAAAACGGAATCGAAAAAAGTTTCGAATAAAAGTTGTAGGTATTAAGTAGATCTACAATGATAAATTTGGTTCATTAAGATCGGTCAATTAATTTAGGTTTAAAGTAAAAAAAAACATAAAAAATGGCCATTCCTTTAATTATTTATAACTTTTTTAAAAATTAACTTAAGCATTTAAAGTTGTAGGAAAATATAGCTTTTATGAAGATAAAAAAGTGTACCAAATTTCATCAAAAAATTTTAACAACTTTTCGAGTAATGTCAATTGTTAATCCAAAATGCGCTCCACTAAAATTTAATTTTTACATTTTTGAGACCATGCACGAACCTGAACCAAAGTTTTTTCTCTTCTTAAAAAGTTGCAGTATTATATATATATCGATATTGTGAAATGTGTCCAATGCAATTAAATGCCTCAAATAAACGTGTAAAAAATAAGCCTAATTAACAATTAAATAACTTTTAAAATCTTAACACTATCGTATAACTAAAACATTAAGATTTTTTTAATTTAAATGTTCGTTAAATGCACTAAATTATGCAAAAAATATAAAACGTACACATTCCTTGCAATAAAAGTTATAAAAAAATGATATTATATTAACTTAGAGCATACACGGAGAGAATTTCTCTCTTAAACTTAGTAAAATTCCTCGAGGTCATACATTATTCCACAATTGTCAGATTTTGAGGGTAAATTTAAAAGAAAATTCTCTCCGTGTATGCACACGCCGCATAGGTAAATAAATTATTTATACATATTTAACGCGTCAAATAAATAATTTTAAAAAGGAAAAAATTAATTAGAACGTTTATTTGAGGAGATATAAAAAAATGGTTTAGCTCATTAGTCTTGTCTCGTCGAAATAGCTCAGTTTAAAAAATATTTAAATATGAAATAAATACGTGTTTTTTAAATTTTTAACTAAAATTATTTTTATAATTACTGGGATTTATGTATTTCCTCTCTCTCTCTCTCTCTCTCTCTCTCTCTCTCTCTCTCTCTCTCTCTCTCTCTCTCTCTCTCTCTCTCTCTCTCTCTCTCTCTCTCTCTCTCTCTCTCTCTCTTTTTCTCTTTCTCTCTCTCTCTGTCTGTCTGTCTGTGTGTCTGTCTGTCTATCTGTCTGTCTATCTGTCTGTCTGTCTGTCTGTCTGTCTGTCTGTTTGTCTATCTGTCTATCTATCTATCTATCTATCTATCTACGTGTATCTACATTCATTTATTCATTCATTCATTCATATATTATCAAAAAATATAAAAAATTGTTTTCTTTAATATTAATATGATGTTAAAAAAAATAATTCCTTATATTTCGGCCTGACGGAAGAAACCACCATCTTCTCGCGGTTTCCGTTGAGCAACAATGTGTTCGTTATTCATAAAAATATTTTAAAATATATATATTTTAAAATTATTTATTTTTGACTTATTTATTATACAACTTATTCTGCCCGATATTTTTCTCTTATTAAAAATTTTTTTATCCTTAGTTATTGTTTGCAAATTAAAGGGCAAACTAAATAAAACATTAGTAATTGATCCTAAATAAAATAATACATAATTTAATTTTTTATTTAATTTTTTTCACTAATCATAAACTCATTAAATAAACTAATAAGTTTTCGATGAAAACATACACGTTGGCCAAGAGTGAACTATCATTTATTCTTTTCTATCCTTTATTTCTATAGTTGTTATTCTTTTATGTATAGAAAAAAATTATTTAATTTATATTTTTAATTACACCGTAATTAAAAGACACGACAGTGTCTCACGTCTAGTGCAGAATTAAAGACCCGCAAGATTCATTAGACGAATCAAGTTTTGTTTTGTTATTTTATTATAACATATATATAATTAAATAACTGTATAATTATATATAATGTACAATTTATATACAATAAGTATAATAAATAATTTAATAGTACAAATTTCTAATCGTCGGTCTGTAAATATGGTTATAAAAGTGAGCGGAGAGTAACGTGATAATTACATGAGAATGAGCGAGAAAGTAATGAAGGCGAGCGACACGACAACAGAGCCTAAAGAGCGAGCGAAACAGTAATAGAAACGAGCGAGATAAGAATAACAGCACAAGAAGAAGGCTCGAAGCTCGAGCGACTCGAGGTCGTACAGCTTGGAAGAGGAAGAGAGAGCTGTCTGCACTCTTCCGCTTCCCGAAGCTTGGACGAAGCGTGGACGAAGCGTGACAAAGCTGGCTGAGCGCCGGCAGCACACGTACACGGCTCCTTCCGTATTTGCGTTGCCACCATTACAGCTTTGTGTCACACCGATTAGGTAGCAGAGCATCAAAAGTGGCAGCGCTGGTTGTACGAACAACATATGTTGCAGCTTGTGTTCGCGTTGATTTTCGCATAATTTTATGTTTTTATTTTATGTTATTTTATGTTTTAACTGTTAAACTGTCATTATGTACTTCCGCTGAAATGATTTACCATCAATTGAATTATACGCAAGGAGGCAGCAGATGCTCTCGCTGCTCGACGCAGGTCGAAGAGTGGGGATTGCTTCTATGAGCTCTGTATGCAGACAGTATAACCAGCCTTGCTGGCATGTATATGTAAACTGGCATCTCTTAATGCACGCGCCCGCTCGTCAAACAATTCGCGACATTACCTTTAGAGGGCATTCTCTCGCTACTTTCTCCTACATAAAAATCCGCTATTGCCTTATATTAGGCAGTGCTCGTGGTCAGATCTTCACCTCATTGTAGGTCTTTGTCCCCCTCACGCCCCGTTAGATTCTTGGTTTTTAAAGTCTTGCCCAAATCTATCTCCTAAGTGTTGGAATAATTTTTGAAATGCTACATGGTAGCAGATACGCGAGATGGATTTTTGCTCACTCCTTATAGTTAACTACAAGAACGACGACGATGTATCTTAATTCTTAAATGAAATTTTAACATTTTGGACTTTGCATTGCGATATCTCCACTCGAAGGGCTTGTAGAGGAAGAATAAAAATAGTTTTCTTATATAAATCAATCCCAAGCTTTTGATTGAGCCTAGTTACAACTCGATTGATTTAGCCGTTTCTGAAATCCGATAATTTCGGGTGCTCACAAGCAGAGTAATGAAAATGCAACTTAAAAAATAATGCATTATTTATTAATTTTTTAATAAGTAATTATTTCTTTACTCATTAGTTATTAAAACAGTAATCCGAAATGGAAAAAGTCACATTGATTATTTAAAAAGTAATGCATAATAAAAGAAATTGCATTGCTTATTTTAACAGTAATGCGTAATAAAAAAAAATCGCATTAATTATTTTAAAAGTAATGCATAATGAACAAAAATCGCATTAGTTATTTTAAAAGTAATGCGTAATTGAGAATCTTCGTATTGGTTATTGAAAAAAGATTCTTTAATGAAACCATAATGCATTACAAAAAGTAATGCATTATTTAGAACCCTGATAATATATGTAATGAGAGTAAAAATAAACAAGATATATATTTTTAGAATAAAATAAAATGTATAAAATTAGTATATATTAAATATATTATCAGTTCGTGATCATATAATTTAAATTTTATGTTACAGTTTATTTTTGATTCGGTTTAAGTCAAGTGCATGCTCATCATTTCATGTTGAATAAATGTATGAAAAATACCCGTAAATGTTGTTTTTCACGGTTAGCATCATTGTTAATTATTATTATAAATGAACTCGGTCTGCAATATATTTTAATACAAATTAATTATTTAAAAAGTAATACGTAATGGAAAAAATTGCATTAATTATTTCAAAAGTAATGCGTAATAAAAAAAAATCGCATTAATTATTTCAAAAGTAACGTGTAATGAAAAAAATTGCATTAATTATTTCAAAAGTAATGCGTAATGAAAAAAATTGCATTGATTATTTCAAAAGTAATGCGTAATTAAGAACCTCCGTATTGGTTATTGAAAAAATATTTTTCAATGAAATCGTAATGCATTACAAAAAGTAATGCATTATTTAGAACCCTGCTCACAAGTCGTGTACTGGTGTAAATATACGGTCGTTCGCGCTGCGCGTTCATTTAGCGCGAGATAGATACTGTGTCTAGTGATGTATTATTCAAAATAAAAGAGGTTCCAAGCGTTGTCTAATTATTTTAGAAGAACCAATTATGGTTGAAAACAAAATGAAAATATTTCTTGATTCTAATTTAATTCTTTTCGTACTGTTACTTAAGGTGGTTCTTTAATTATTTCTTTATTTAATAAATCTGATTTATTGCCGGGATTTTGTCTGAGATTAATACGTGTTGATCTCGTGTTTATGTGAGCGGGCCCGTACCTGCTTGTATTGATGTATATCGTGAGCGTCAGATTTGAATATATTTACTATAACGAACGAGAAGATATCTTACGAGTAAGTCGCGATTTGCAGGATGCATGCCGTAACATTCGGCGTACATTACGCGCCGGACGTAACACATCTATACAAACTATTTGCTAACTCCGCAATGACAGTCTCTCACGAAGTTCAGGACCACCTCAAACATTTCGATAGATATGATTGTGGATTTTATTTTCTTTTTGAATGGATAACGTAATATTCTTTAACATTACAATTACAGTGAAAATTATGTAATTTTTAATGTCTTACTAAAATGTTTCTTATAATAACGTTATATAAAAAATTAAGAAATACATTTTTAAACTGTTATGTTATCAAATCTCGTTATTGTAATAATATTGTATTAATAATATCTTGCTTACTGGACATCTTTCTTTTTTCGACTTCTTTCTTTCTCTTTCTTTTTTCTCTTTCTTTCTTCTTGGTTACCCTCTTTTTTTATCTATTCTTTTTTAACTTCAAAGTATCCATTTTTTCTTTTTTTCTCTTTAGTTTACTTTTGAATATTCTTTATTTTTTCTTTAGATTTAAATATTAACATTAATAATATTAGTTACTATTTCTTTCTCTTTTTCTTCTAGTATACTTTCGCGATCTATTATTTTATGAAGAAAAGAGAAAAAGAACAACTTTTATTTTTATACATACATATTACATATACATATATAAATACATACATATATATATATATATATATATATATAATATATATATCCATATATAATAAATTTTAATTTATTTATATGTATATAAATTAAAATTGAAATTAAAAATTTTATTACCACTACATTACACAGTTAACCAATATTATGATATGCATCATGAAATGTCAAAATGAGATCTTCGCGATGATAGTCACTCACGAAGTAAGCGCAGTAAACGAACCAACGTCACAGAAAAGTGACAACAACTCACTCAGTGACTCAGTAAGCAAGAAACATTTGGTGCGCTATTTGACTCCTTATTTTTTACTTTTTAAAAATAAATCACAACGATAATTGTATAACTAATCATTTATACAAATTTGACAAATTTTTATAGCTTCCAAAATTCAATCGCAATAACAGTTACTTTTGCAACACGAAATAAGCGTAACGAGAGAACCAATCAACTTCGCGGATAAAAAGCAACAATGAGTAAGTTTCCACCGAGGATTCAAATCGGGGCCAATTAGCCAATGACTATGCTAGTCACAACAGAAATTAGGTTACTTCCGTTGTAACCAGCATAACTATTGGCTAATTGGCCCGACTCTGACCCGATTTGAACTCTCAGTGGAAATTTACTCAATCACTTTGAGATTTTGAATCGATATAACATGCACTTTTTAGAAAAAGGATTAATAATATTATTAACTTTGTTATTAATTTAATATTATAAATAACACCCTGGCGGAAAAAATTTCTATGAATATCTAAAAATATTTACTGAAAGTAAAAATTCGTGGAATTTTTTATTGTTTTATATAAATATTATTTTTTGTAGAAATTTTTCCAAAAAATAATCACCAATTACTATTTTTTATTAATTATATAGTTTTAGTTTTATCAGAAGAACAGAGCAAAAACATGGTTTTATAAGTCATTCCACATGTTATTTCGCATGTGTAAAGATCACTAAAAACACTGTAAATTTATATTTATTTATAAATATATTTTCTAAAAAAGTAGGATATAGTCATTGAGAACTAGCCTGTTTGAAAAAAATTATTTAACTACAAGTTTTATTTTTCTGACATCTATTAAACTGATTTATAACAAATATGTATTCATGAGCATCAAGTGTTCATGGATCATCACGAAGTGTTAGGTTGCATAGAATCTTCGAAATCAAGCAACGTCGAAATCAAACAACGGTGGTTCACAGTTGGATGGGTTTTTTTTGATCGCAGAAGCAACGCCAAATGTGACTATGGTGGGATAATTGTGCTTGTGTGAAACAACGTAAATTTAATTTTTTTTCTTACATTATAATTATGTTATTTCAATATTTTCACAATGTTATTCTAACATTTTTGCAATGTTAAAAAAATATAAATTCAATATTATTTATAACAACATTGCAAATGTTATTTCAACATTATACCGAAACCTCCAAACTAAAACCAAAATTTATTCATAATGATGTTGTCTACAACGTTAAAAACTACATACTTGGAAATGTTACTATGTTAATGAGTAACATTATAATTGCAGCAATAATTTTTTGTTTACTGAGAATAAACTTCTATAGATTCGAGTATCGATGGCATGTTCTTTTTAGAAATGAATACTTTTATTATATCATATCTTGAAAAAATATTTGTCTTATTTTAAGTAAAAAAACACCAATTACACTTTGTGTATTAATAAAAGTTGAAAATCTAATAAATACATTTTTAAATTTAATGACAAGTACAAAATAACGAGTAATTATTGTTCTATTAATTTTAAAAAATTAAAAAACAATAATGAAAGTAATATTAAATTGTATTTTTGTGTTAAGTATAAAGGCGTTGAGTATTGCAAAAAGAATAATTATATAGCAACTTTCTAAAATAATGTTGAAATATATTTAACTCTCCGTCTGTACACTGACCTCAAAAGGAAACAAGCAAAATTTTTCACTTTTGTAGCCACAAGGCTGGTGATAAGCAAAGCTTGGCGCCCTTCCTTAAAAAAACTTAGTAATAGTAAGTATTCATACCCGAAAGAACGCTTCGATCCGGCTTGTTATTAAAACGGCAGCATGTAAACTTTTCAAGTGTTCCCAAAAAGACCCAGTGTACAAACCGTGTTAGTATTTCGTGACAGTAAGAAATATTTGATTTTTGTATTTTTGTATTAATTATTTTGTTATTTTTATGATGTTTTTACTTGAGTTACAAGCATAATTTGCTTTTTTTAGTCGATAATGGCAATTTAATCACAATGGACCGCGCGCAAAGCATTCTCTGTACCACATGGGTTTGCGACTGTGTCATTTCGCACTGTATCCGTTTTGTACTGTGTCTGTTTATTACTGTACGCATCTGGGACTTATTTAATTTAAACTGTTATTGTAAAAAAAAATTTTCAATAAATGACCAAAATAACTATCTAAATTTAAAATGTAGTCACTTAAAAGTAATTGAGAATTTTTTCAGATTTTTGGCATGTATTTAACAGAAAAGGACAGGACAGACCGTGTTAATGAAAATAAGTAGTGTACAGACGGAGTGTTAATATTAAACATTTTATTATATCGAAACGATAAGTCTTATTCTTTTTTCAAAAGTTGCAAAGGGTGCAATATACAAAGAAAATTTTTTGTTTCTTTGAATTTAGTATATGTATTTGTTTAAATCATATTTGTTTTGCTAGAAAAAATTTATTTCTTACAGAATATTGTATTATTGAGTAAAAATTTGATTGTTTCATTACATTAAATCATATATTGTTTGATGGAATAATTATTGTTATTTGAAATAATACTTGAAATAAATTTAATTTAAATAAAAACGTTATTTGATTCAAATAAGATTCAATCTTATAGGTCGCAGCAGCCGCGATGTAGTTCGCGGACCGCCATTAGGCGATGACACACGCGGCACCTTTCTCATAATGCAATTTACACTCCAAACGCTACATAAACAAACCACTCACGGTGACAAAAAACGTATCAACCTATGCTATCGTAGTGAGCTCTCGGGGCCTATGTGGTATTTTTTGTGTCTTAAAGACACATCTAACCTCCGTCTAAAGTGCGCGTGTAGCTGTATCAAACTATTTTTAAGATGGAACTATCTTCAGGATGGTAGAAATCCCAATTCAACGTCCCTGATATTAGAAAATATCGATTTATATGGATTTCTGCTTTGGATCTGGGGCATTGGTTAGGTTAGGTTAGGTTACTTGGTTTCATATATATATTTGATAATAAGTTAAATAATCCAAGTAAGTTCTTTAATATATTCTTTCTTTCATATATAAATTAATATATATTCGTAAAAGATAAATTCAAAAATAAATCTTTAGCTACATGATATCATATATAGATATCTGTGATAATATATATTCACGTAAATTACATACAAATACATACAAATTTAACAATCTACCTAAATAAGAAGCTGTTAGATTGTATATTAATTTTTTAATAAGTTTTGACTAAGATTAAAACTTTTTCCAAACTCAGCTTAACCCTCTGCCTACACACTTTATTTTTCTCCCGATTCCTACACACAGGAGTTACGCTAACCCCTAAATTTCGTTGATTTATATCTTCAAATGTATTTAATCAATTTTAATTTCTTTTTTTTTATCGAAAAGAAAAAATCTTAGAATTATAATGGTCTTGGCTGAAAAGTCGAAGATATTAAAAGAAAATAGATTTTTTAAAAAGAATGAGAAAGGAACGAAAAATTTTTGTAAAAATTTGCCTTTTCTGTAAACGGCTGTATTTATTAAAAAAAAAAAAACAGATAAAGTAATTAAAATGGTGATTAATGGAAAGGGGAAGAGCTGTACTTTAAGAATCTGTCGTCAGTTTTTGGATTCTGTTCAAAAAATATATTTATTTCGTAATGTGAATTTAGTAAAAAATGAATGCAGTTCAAACACAATAGTAAAAGAAAATAGTAATATTTATTTTAAAAATGTAATTATTAATACACAAAAACATAATTATTAATACAAAAAATATTTATTACAAAAGATTTTATTTGTTATAGAAAAAAATTTTAATTTGTAATACTACAATTGCAGTATATTTTTGCAAAGTGATCGCGACATGGGTAATATATATAAATACTGTATGCGTAAATGATACTTAATGAACAAACAAATAACTTTTACTTACCCTTCAAATTTGGAACTTTTCCACTTTTTGCTACGTTCCCTACACACCGGGTAACTGTAACCCCAACACACACTTTCGATGATCCTACTTCTGTTGTTTTCAGAACACTGACAACACCCAAAGAGGAATAAGTAAAGCACAGTTCAAACTCTCCCCCCCCAGTCCCAGCGTCCCCTTGCTAAATACTTTTAAGTAACGGGCATTTCAAAATCGACTGGGGTTACCGTAACCCCATGTGTAGGGTTAACCTCAAATTTATGATTCAATTGCTGGGAAATTGAAATAATATGATTATGACAGAAAATAAAGATTCCACTTCTTTTTATAGATCTTATTTAAAATTCAAAGATGTCGAGTTATAAAAATAATCCAAAAAAAAAAGAAAAGTATTTGTTGAGACTGAAACATTAATTATTTTACAAACTTGGGCGACAGATAAAATTAAAACTATTTTCTTCCATGACACGACACAATATGATTTACAATGTAATTGCAAGAAAATTGAACGAATGCGGACATAATAGAACAGCGCCAGAAGTAAAAAGCAAAATCGATAATTTAAAAACGAAATACCGAAAAATGAAATTTAAATCAGGTACAATATTAGAATCATACACAACATTCCCACAGTTTTACAAAAAATTCTTGAAAAACTTTATGAAAATTACATCTTTTTTTCTACATAAAGTTATATCAAACATTTTTGACGAAGAGAAAGTATTTTTACAAATTTTATATTTTTCTTTACCTGAAATACCATTTTTCATAGGAGATTCAACACCAGATTGGCCTTATTATTCCGTACTACACGAAATTCTAGGCCAAAGAGATGCATGTATTATTATAATAACGATATGTTAAAACATCGTCTTATCGATGATGAATCAGAAAATAACACAAGTAATTATTGTTATTGTTTGTTATAATTATACTAAAGTAATATCTCTATGATATACAGCTATTAATTGCAGTCTAGGTTTTGATTGTTTTCAGTAAATCTAATTTTACATATGTATAGGAAATAATGACAGATTTTTTAAGAAATTAACAACACAACACATACAGTCACAAATACAGAATACTAAACTTCTGCAACAAATAATACAGCACTCTATTACTATTAATTAAAGCTTACTGTACACACAATAATCATTGTATTGAACATGTTGCTTACGTACGATTCGTGATCGCAAACGATTGTCATTGGTACTTTTACTTCGAATGAGACTACAGATATTTTTTTTTTTACATAATATACCTGAAACAATAGTTGAATCAGAAGTCAATGAGTCTGAGAATATTAAAGAGGATACTGATGTGCCTTGCGAGGAACAAACTGAGTAAATTTTGTAACATAACTTTTTTAGAAAGATGATGTTAATATGAATATTTTCAATACAAAAATTGTTCTTTTTTTTTAGTATTGAATCGAGTAAGTCAAGTGACTCACAACAACCAACATTTAACGAAGAAGATACTCTATACAATTACTCATTTAGACCGAGAAATCCTTTCAACAAAGATTAGATATGATGAGAGAACAAGAATGAAATTCGAGATGATATGGTAACGCATTCAATAAATAGATTTTTGAATGCTTTTACAGCCCTCGCTGAAGACAATATTGTACAAGATACATCTGCAGTTTTGAATATAATGCCTGACTTGAACGTAATACCGGAAATATCGAATCGGCATCAACAATATTCCATCAAAATATGACTGCTTCACGACCTAAATCATCTACAATTGCATCATCTACCGTTACATCAGGAACACATAGGGTAAAGGCGGGCATTATGGCCAGGCAGGTAATATGGCCACAATGCCCGTATTAAATATTCTAAACATTGATAAACATCGATAATGTATAAAAACTAATTATTGCAGCTATCCTTGAAGTTTAGCAACAAGAACCTTTTTATTTTGTTGTTATTTGTGGTTTGGTGCTTCATTGTTCTCCATAACTATCAAAATATACACGTCAAAGTCAGATATCGCACTTCCAACTAAGCAAGATTTTCAAATTAAAACAAAATAATTTTGACTTTTCTCATTACACATTTCAAAATCTAAACCTTGGCTATATTTTTATGATAAATTTATTGTGCTTTGCCCATTATTTTTGTAATTATAATGCACATTATTAAATGTATTCTCGGCGGCTAATATGGCCAGTCAGTGCAACGAGAGAGCAGCGAGTACAACAGAATGTAAAGTACGCCAGTGCTGAGAGTGACAATAACAGCGAAGCAAGAAAATAGTGATTGTGAGAGCACGACAGCGTTACGTAGAGAGAGAGTGGAGAGGAGAGAGAGAGAAAGAAAGCAAGCCCGAGATTGGAGCGAGCCGGCTAACCTCACTCCGACGTTTCAAATGTTTCAATGTTTATGTTCTGTACAATTAAAATTACCTCACTTTTGCAAAATATTACTGTTTTGTACACTTTTCTTATAGTTGGCCATATTATCCACCCCACGTTTAATATGGCCAAAACGCATGCTTTCAGATTCTTTTTGTTTCTTTGAATATGGATAGATTTTAATTGATCAAGACATTTTGTCATTAAAGTTTATTAAATACACTAGAATTTCAGAAAGTTACGAAATAAAAAAGCCAGTTGTTTGAAAATTATGACCTCAAATAGAAACTATGGCCATAATGCCCGCCTTTACCCTAATAAATGTCAGCGAAAACCGAATGTTAATCAAATTTATATCATTGACGATATGGATTCCTCATAAGCAATCATCGTTAATGAAAATGACAGTCAGCAAATAGCGGATATTTTTGTGAATGATATTAATTATCTCAAATTTACGTGTAATGAAAATTCAGCTGAGCAAATCGAGTCAAGCAGCATTGACACATTTCAAGAAAACTCTCACAAAAATGAAATAACAAATTCCACACAACAAATATTGAATTTTTCGGAATCTGTATTGATGGAAAATCAAAGTTTACACAAGTCAAATAAAATTATCCGTAAGCCAATTTATAAGAAAAAAAATACGAATGTGTTGAAACCTTTTATGTCATCTTACACTAAAATGTTACCGACGATAAAAAGAAAAATGAAGTGTCAAAATATTCTGATTACAAACACATTGTGATCTTAATAGTAAAGATTTTAATAACATGCATGGCAAACAAAAAAAGTAAGAAAAGATATTTAAAACTGAAATAAAAGAAGAAAGTTTAGAAAATCATTCTCGAGAGTAGTGTGAAGCTCTGATTTCAGAATGGCTTATTCTTGCTCTCGGTCTCTCAAAAAATTCATTAAGATCGACAAGGATACAACGGACAACATGTCACACAATAGTTTCATATATAAAATCTCGTATATGGATTGTGACGCTACATACGTTGGCCAGACTAAGAGAAAACTGATTACTAGAATAAAAGAGCATCGCTCTGACATTAATAGAGATGTCTCCTCTCCTTCAGTCATTTCTCATCTTGGAGAGAAATCACGAAAACTGGAGAGAAATCACGATTTTGACTGGGACCGGGTGAAGATTTTAGACGAAGAACCGTCTTATTATCTGTCGCAGCTCTGTAGCCCTGTTTTTTTGTTATTGATTTTTTAATTATTTGAGCCATTCTATTTTATTACTTGGAAAGTAAGTTTCATTTATTAACTGTTTTTTCATAATAGATTTACATAATACGGTATACGTTATTTATTTTGAGGGATATTTTTATTTAGTTTTATTCGTATTTCGTAATAAAGATAAAAGTTAGAAATTTAAGTTCCCAGTCAAATTATGAAAGTCGAATACTATTATATTTAAGTATAACCCAAATTAATTTGAATGACTGTGATCCTGGATGATTTAAAGTATACATTTTTTCAGTTTTATTCGTATTTCGTAATAAAGATAAAAGTTTATAATTAAGTTCCCAATCAACTTATGAAAGTCAAATACTATTATATTTAATGTTATATTTAATATTATTATATTTTGATGCCTGTGAGACTAAATAATTTAAAGTACAAGTTTTTAATTAATTTAATGTATTGTGATGTTTCAAAGACTGATTAATATAAAATTTATATTTGTAAGAAAATGGTAAAGAATATAAAATTGTTTTTCAATAAATATATTCTATTACAAATTAAATATTTTTTATATAATTTATTACTAACAGTGACTTGTCATTCATAATTATCTATATATATGCCGTCATTTCACAGTCTTTCGGCTAGCATATTCCGTTTCAGTTTTGCTGCTGTTGGCATCCGGGACAGGTATACTATTGACATTGTCATACCTTTTTTTCTAAATCTACGTCTTAGCGATCCATTCTGGGTAAAAAGTTTCATCTTTAGTTTCACATAAATTGTAATTACAATAAAGAATTAAACAAGCTTTAATAATATATTTCATATTTTTAAGTAATAGATCAGCTCTTTTTAACAATATCCTCTCCATCGTTCTTTCAAACGGCCAAAACTATTTTCAACAGTCATGCGTGTGCTACTGAGTCGATAGTTGAAGTTCCTTTGTGCCAATGACATGTCATTAGATATCGGATATGGTTTCGCAACCTGTGTTAATAATGGGAATGCTGCATCTGATATTATATGGAGATTTGTTGTCATATGCAGATTGACACCTACATTAGTAAAATTTCTAAACAAACCGCTTCTTCGAAATACTGACGCATTATTGCATCACCTTAAAGCTTCCCAGGTAGCAAAGTGACGTCTAATTGACGGCATTTTTTGGTCATTTTATGACGAACCAGACGTCATAATGTCGAGATAAAATGACGTCTAAATGTCGTAAAACTGACGTACATTTGTCTCATCTTAACGACGTCATATATTGACGTCAAAAATACGTCATTATTTTCATATTATTGACGTCATTTTTAAGAAGCTAGTATCGTACATTTGACGGTATTTTATTGTTATTTTTATGAAAAAATATAGGTTTTTAGGTTACATTTAATAAAGACGACATTTTAACGTCATTTTTATGACTATCCCAGGTAGTAAAAGCCGTTATTTTGACGTTTTAGAAAATATTTCGGGTACATGTCCTATATATGCAGTACTTGCATTATGAAAATATCGAAATAACATAATTATAATGTAAAAAAAAATTACGTTGTTTCTCAACAAGCATCACGACCCACCACACCACAGTCACATTTGGAATTGCCTAACTTCCGCGGTCACCCATCCAACTCTGAACCGCCGTCGACGTTGCTTGACTTCGAAGATCGTACGCTACTTAGCCCTTTGTGATGATCCATGAACACTTGATGATCATGAATACATATTTGTTATAGATCAGTTCAATAGATGCGAGAAACATGAAACTTGTAGTTAACTAATATTTTTATAAATAAATATAAATTTACAGTTTTTTTCCTGATTTTTACATATGCAAAATAACATGTGGAATAACTTATAGAAATATGTTTTTGCTCTGTTCTTTTGATAAAGCTAAATTATACCTCAGACAAAACGCAATATTTATAAAATATTTATAAAATATTTATAATATTTATTTAAATATTTTATAAATATTTATCCAAATATTTTATAAATATTTTTGTGGTCTTAGATTTGACAAATCATAAAGATTTATCCTAAATATTATAAAAATATTTATGAAATATTTATAAATATTTACAAAATATTACTTATACAAATCTTTATCTTTTATTTATCATAAATATTATATAAAATCAGAGATGGGCGAATTTGTAATTGACTATTACCAAATTACAAATGCTCAAAACAATGAATAATTAAATGTGATTTAATTACACATTACTTTGAACATTTGTAATTAAACACCATTGAATTACTAATTTGTTTGAACATTTGTAATGGATGTTCAAAGTAATTAAATTACACTATTGTAATGTAATTACATTTGTGTAATTTATTTATACATTTGTGTAATTTAATTACATTTGTGTAATTTAATTACATTTGTATAATTTAATTACATTTGTGTAATTTAATTACATTTGTGTAATTTAATTACGTCTGTATGTGTAATTAAACAACGACAAAGAGAACGTGAGAGTGTACATACTGTACATACTGCAAAAATAATATATTGTGTATCTAGCGGAGAAAGCGACATTTTTTAGACGATCGTGAAGTTTGCCTTCTGCTTGGGCGGCAATCATACGAGTCTGAAAGAAAAGCTTTCTCCCATGCATAAAATATTTTTCATAAGTTATGAACTTATGTTAACTCAATTCGAATAAAAATTAAAATGTAATTAAATTACACAGATGTAATTAAATTACACAAATGTAATTAAATTACACAAATATAATTAAATTACACAAATGTAATTAAATCACGCAAATGTAATTAAATCACACAAATGTAATTACATTACAATAGTGTAATTTAATTACTTTGGACATCCATTACAAATGCTCAAAGTAATGAGTAATTAAATGGAACTTAATTACAAATGCTGAAAATAATGGATAATTAAATGGATTTCAATTACAAATTATAAAAGTAATATGTAATTGAATGTGTAATTTGAAGACAAAAGTATTTGCTGCTACCCATCTCTGTATAAAATATTTAATTTATATTTCAATATGTTGAATAAAGATTTTTTTTTTTCGTATATATAAAATATGTGTAAAATATTTATATAATATTTTGAAAAAATAAATATTTTGAAAAAATAAATATTAATAAATATTAATAAATATTTATGATAAATATTATGTGCTGCCTGGGATGATTCTAAAATATTGATAGTATTAATTATATAAAATATATTAATTTTAATAATGTTGTTTATTAACCAATTTTTAAATAATGATAGTTATAGGTAGCAAGGTGTCGTCCACTAGACCTCAATAATTTGTCATTTGAGGTCAAATCGTCAATTATTACAAAGAATTATAGTTAACGTCAGTAATTAGTCACTAATAAAATCTTATTAATACGTCGTAAAATGATCAATTAACTGACGTTATTAATTAGTCAAGAATATGACGTCGGAAATACGTTGTAGGATGAATAAATGACTGACGTAATTAATAGGTCAAAAAATAACGTTACTATTACGTCTTAATTTGGTAACATGACGTCTGCGACCTTAAATGACGAATTATTGACGTCGTATTAACGTCACCTTGCTACCTGGGTTTAATATTACCATATTTGAAAAATTAATTGCAAATATAATCAATAGTTACATTAAATTGTTAGACAATTATATGTAAACCTTTACAACATTACAGATAAAAATGAATAAAAATAACCTTGGTAAAAATTCCATTAGAAACTGATAAAAAATGTATCCTATCCGTTTGTAACTGTTTTACTATGTGTTTCTTTCCCTCCATTTACAGATAGAAACGGATAAAAAATGTTGTGCAGATTGTATAGGATTATATACGCAAAAATGGAAAGAAAGACTAACTGCATCTAACTGATCTGTAACAGAACTATCCAAATCTGTGCGCTGATGTAACTATCTGTTTCTGCCGTACGACTCGGACATCACGATGAGTCCATGTGACACGTAATTTCAGTGCGTTTTCTTATTTAACACCTGTTCCACGAACGTCCTCTCACCCTGCTTACCATCCTCAGGGGCACCAGCAAACTCATCGCCGAGTCGCGAACAGTATCTAACGAAACGATCCAACTCTATACGGTAACGTAACTATCCGTTTTTATATGCACTATACAAAAATTTAAAACATCCAGTTATAAATGCTGTAAAGTGAACGAATACAAAAACATGCACTTGCGGATAGAACAAAAAAAATCTTTTTAATTGATTGCACTAGTTTATCTTCTTTCCTTCGCACTAGAAGAAGAAAAATAAACTTTGAATTAGATTAACTAAAAAAACGTATCGTTATACGTCTGCATGCATACATACATTCAGATCATTTCGTTAAAAATCGATTATATACCTTAAATAAATTACTATAAGTTGACGTTGCAAACAGAGGCAGATGGATATAGCATCCGTAATTACGAATAGATACTGTCTACACTTGGTGCGTTCAGAATGTGGACAGAAACGGACAAAAATCGTATCCGTAATTCCAAACAGATTCCTATAAGTTGACGTTGCAAACAAAGGCAGATGGATATAGTATCCGTAATTGCAGACAGATATCGTCAGCATCTGATGCATACAGGATGCAAACAGAAACGGACAAAATTTATTTCTGTAAAAACTTATAAATGCTGATATACGGATAAATTACTAATACATACAGTTACACGTTGTTGCAATTTCTGTATTTGCAAATGCAATAGTGTTGCTTATAAAAACGGATAGTAGTTAAGTTTTTTCTTTAAGCTTGCAGATACAACGTATAGGATTCTGTTAGAAACTGTTAGAAATTCTATCTTTTTCTAACTGTTTTTACCTGTTTCTAACAGAAATTTTTACCAGGAAATGTACGTAAATCTATATTTGTCATCAACAACCGTTAATATAACAAGTGAATTAAATGACTTGTAATTATAGTAATCTTTTGCATATTCTGGAGGAGCTAATATAGAGATACGATAGCCATCCGTGGCTCAAAAATAATCAGGAAATTGCCATCTATTGAAGAAACGTTGCGAAATAAAGATTCTTTCTTCTTCTGTTTTTGGAAATTTTATCGTTGTAGAACTTTTTCACTAAAGCATCACAGAAATCGTGTAACATGTAACCAACAGTACCACAGTCTAACCATACCCAGTTGCGACAATGAGCCGTCTGACTTGTAATCAAATTTTAGTGCGCATGTGCGAATGCGTACATCTAACAACATGGCTGCGCCCACGATTTTTAAATAATCTTAATCTGCCTCAATTTATATATGTACATATTTACAAAATATATAAGTCAATATTTACACAAATTTATGTGTGGATGCATTTCAATAATTGAGTGTATGCATTGAATCGTAGCGCCGATGTACATCTAACAATATGGCGGTATACCACGTGACTGAAGACAACTACATCAAAGGTGCCGACTCTTACTGTAGCAACTGGGTATGGTTAGACTGTGACAGTACTCTTGCCAATACCAAAAATATCAGCAACACTCCAAAAGTCAATATTCTCCTTTAACATTATTAAAGTCACAGTAACTCTTTTAGAAACTGTAATAGCTTTTCACATAATTGTATCCTGACATTTTATGTATGGCGATAACTCCCTGCACAAATATTCAAACAATGTTTTGGAAAAATATAATTTTTTTTTTAAATCTACTATCTATAACAATTAAAGTAATGTTAATGTTCAATATACATAGAATTTGAAAAATTTTAAGTTGGTTGATATAAAGATTAAGGACTAACCTGTATAATTAAATACAAATTTTCCAAAATTTTTTCATGATTATTTAAGAATAGTTCTGATTGAATCTAATAAGATCTGATGAAAGACCTACGTCGACGGCTCCAAAGAATAAATGCTATTAAAGCACGATATTTTTGTCTTCTTAATAGTATTAATTTCGCTCTTTTTGCACATTTTCTTGCTATATTCTATCTTTTAATCACTTATTATATAATTGTAGCGCTATACAATTTATTAGTATTCATTGATGGTTATTCATTACGATTATCAATTATTGACACGTTCAAATTATAACAAAAATATTTTTAAAGGTTATATATCGCGCGAAACAAAACAAACTATTGATTGATATCGATAGTTATCGATCTTTAAATAGAGCGTGTAACTGAGTAGTCGTTTCAAGTGCAAGTCACTTCAACGTACTATCTTAAAAATAGTTACTTAAAGACAAGCGTATAGACCAGGCATTAGCCCTAGTCTACAATGAAGGATTTAAGCTTTAAGCCGTAAGAAACTGGCCAATCACAGTAGATTTTTATAAAAATACTCGATTGTGATTGGTTAATTTCTTGCGGCTTAAAGCTTAAATCTTTATTGTAGACGAGGGCTTATGGTTAAAAATTTTAACTTTGGTAACGAATTCTTTTTCTGCGTGTAATGATAATTACGTATTCGGTCACGAGCTTTTGTCTCCTTAGAAAAAAAACATGTTCTTCAATAGTGAAATAATACATAGGTAAAGTAATATATTACTTTGAGCGACACAATAACATTGTTTGAATAATATAATAAAATTGTTTAAGCCTTAAACTTTAAGGTAAAGATATATGTAAGATAGGAATGTATAAAAGATATATTTGAAAAGTCAAACAATTGCATTTTATGGTTTAAAAATTGATTTGTTTGGACTATTCCAATGCATAGATTTCTTAGAATTTAAGAAAATTTCTTAAATCTAAAGAAATCTCTCTGTGTACTGGCAACATTTTTTTGCGTATGAAATTGATAAGACAACTTTAGAGCAATTTTTTGTAATATCTCCATTTGATATAATCTAAAACTTCATTTAACCGCTTCGGCGGCATTGAGGCCATATGGCACGGAAAATACGTGTGCCCCAGTGGGCATTGACGCCATATGGCGCACATCGTTTATTTTTTAATTGGCCGGATCGATTTGCATAAAAATTAATATCCAAAAGTTTTTTGTGTCGCTGAATATGAATCTAAGGTCCAAACTCCAAAATTCAAAATGGCGGCGGACCCAAAATAATCAAATTTTCCGATTGTTATGAAATCTGGTATTTAGGTGTTTTTTGGATCATTGAGTACGAATCCAAGATCAAAACTCCCAAATCAAAATGGCAGACTCAAAGTGGCTGTCAAAAATACGCGAGGCGATACGTGTAAGCGGGGTGAAAGTTGAGAAGGTCAGCTCGTGAGCCAAAACACGCTTGCTTTACCGCCGAAACAGACTGCTCCACCGTCTCTTCTCCGCCGCTAGAGCGTCTATCTTTCTTTATTCTCTCTCCAAAACGCTCACGAGATGACTTTGGAAAGGTCTGATTAAGATAGAATCGCGAACGTAAGGCAGAATTGCGAAACAGTCGGGTGATTCCAATGACAAAAAATATATACAAATATACAAGTGCTAAAAATTGAATAATGAACACAATACACCAGAATATAAATACTATCCACAAGCTGTTTTAAGATACAGCTTCACTCTACCTTAAAATAACACTGGTTATTTTAAATGTATAAAAATGTAAATTAGAATCAATAAGAAAAAAAGCAATTTGCTTGTAAAAGGAAACTACAAAGTGAGTAATGGAAATATAAATTTTACAACGAGTATTTGCAAAAAATATATAGGGGAGAATGGAGGAAATACGAACGCCGGGTAAAACCGGACATCATCATTTTTGTATTTGTCCGCCATCTTCTCTTTCCAGTAATAGTGTACCGTGTACAAACTTGACACGCTCAATTATAAACAAACATTCACGACGACAGGCTGCGAACACATTTCAAGATAAGTTATGACAAAGATTTGTTACTTTTAATATTTCGATCAGTGTATTTTCTGCGTTGCGTTTTTTTAAGTAGTAATATTATAATGTTCTATGTTTTATTTGGTTATTATTAAATTAGAAAATAATACTGTATATACATTTTTTATGTGTGCATGTTCATATGTATCTTGTAACACTTTTTGAAGTTAGATATGCTGTGGGGTAATGCTGAACATTTACGGACGTAAAAGAAAAAAAAATAAAAGAAAAGAAAAAAAGAAAAACGTAAAAGAAAAAACGAAAACAAATTAAAAAAGGAAAGTAAACAAGAATTACTAAAAAGACTACCAAATAAGAAACCAAAAATTGAAAGAGGAGATTTGAAGAAAAGAGAAAAAAAGCCGAAGAAGTACAAAGAACGTGAAAAAAGAAAACATTCTGCACAATTTGCAATAAGTAGTATATTGTTTTAACAATGCACCCATAATGTGCATTAGATAATTTGGAATGGATATAATTTGTCGACGTTCGAAATGGCCACGTTCGGAATGGCCACGTTCGAAATGGCCACAGTCGGAATGGCCACGTTTGAAATTGCCACGTTCGGAATAACCACGTTCAAAACGGCCACGTTCGGAATAATTTTTTTCTTGTTTTGCGTGGAAATTTGCAAACCCATGTGGTGCAGAGAATGCTTTACACACACACACACACACGCGCGCGCGCGCGCGCGCGCGCACGGTGGGGTGCAAGGGGAACCTTCGGTCTCCCTCTCGCACCTACCCCGTCCAAGTCGCTAACCCATGTGCATTGTACTGGAAATTATGTAAAACATACGTGGCCATTTCGAACGTGGCCATTTTGAACGTGGCCATTTCGAACGTGGCCATTTCGGACGTGACCGTTTCGGACGTGGACAAATTGAACTCCATGCAATATTTTCCGTGGTCGTTCCGAACGTGGCCATTTTGAACGTGGCCATTTCGGACGTGGCCGTTTCGAACGTGGGCAAATTGAACTACGTGCAATATTTTTCGTGGCTATTCCAAACATGGCCGTTTCAAAGGTAGCAATTTCGAACGTGGTCAAATTTACGCGTGGCCATTTCGGACGCTCCCGATAATTTGTATTAAATGCCAAAAATTGGTACAAGAGAACTGCATTGGTAGCAGTTTTTCAAGCGATTGCGTTTATGACAATTGTTTTTTGTGACAAGAAACTTATTCCTTATGCCTGTATTAATTTCATAATGTCCATAATTACTTATACGCTATTACCCTGATAGGTTCGAATAATTACGGACAGTAAAATTTTTATTTTTGTTTAAAATTTTCAAAGTTTAATGACAATTATTATAATATATTTTGTTTTTCTTATACAAGAATAAACAAAGATTTGTTTTTCATCAACAAAAAGTGAATTCCATATGTAGATTTCTTTTAACTTAAAATCTCCCTTAAGGATTCGTTTTTCCCACACTCCCCTATATACATATATAATATATATGTATATATATATATATATACATATATATATATATATATATATATATATATCAACACATAAATACTTATCCGTTATTTCCAATAATAAAATTTTGTACCTCAAATTTAGCAATTCAAAAATCCCTGTATTATGAATTTTATCCAAATAAACTACATTATTTTCGGTCCGCCATATTAGATCTGCCATTTTGAATTTTAAAATTTTAATATCTGATTCGTAATCAGCGACCCCGAAAGCCTTTAGATACAAAGTATCTTTGAATTACGATTACTTTTTTTTTGCTCACAGGGGCACAAACAGTGAAATTTCGTTTGCCGCTGAAACGGTTAACTTTATTAAAAACTGCTGAGGGCAAAACAATGATATGGATTTAAAAAATATTATAAATGTATTATATTTTGTTATACATATTTTAATATACATATAAAGTATAAAAATTGTAAATTTTATAATGCATTTGTATCATTATTTATGTTTTGCATCAATTATTGCGTATTTTCCACACCAAACTTGAATTTTTCCAACATAACTAGATCACTATCTTCAGCTCTATTAATTGTATCAATGTCTTCGACAACTCGTTTTTTACTTTATGGTTTATCAACTCCACAAAGAACTAGTACAATTAGTACGATAACATTATCAACTATTTTAAATAAAATTCCAAAGGGTATTATTTAAAATATTAATTTTAATGTACAAAACAGTTTCTTTTCATCACATGTGTTTCAGAATTTGTTTTTGAATTTTTTATTAGAAACCGTGCATGTCTTAATTTACTAACTATGGTTATAACATTTATTTATAATTCTAAAAAATTATATAAATCATTTACGTTTGGATTTTCAAACGACTGACATCGCAACGTTATAACGTCGGTTCATATTTTTAAAAATCCGACTAATTAATTGCAAATTCTTCCAATCATGTTTGATAACCATATTAATTTATTACTCCGTAACGAAACCAGTTGTAAAAGCATGTTGAATTTATGAGCACTCGTTTGATCCATTTGATGGACCAACTGAGATGGACACTCGGGAATCAGAACTTTAGAGGGAATCACAATTTTTGATCGCTCGGTTTATAAATACATCATATACCTTGACTCCGTTATCTCTTTTGTTATATTTTTATATTTAAAATTGTTTTCGTTGATAATGACTTAAAATGCAGTTAAACGCGTCCGTTTAAATTCATTTTATTTTAAAATTATATTAGAATTTTTACATGTATTAAATATTAATTAATAAGAACATATAATTATTACGAACAAAAAATTACCGCGTTTTACTTTTACAGCCTAAACTTACTTAGGGTAGTATATTTTTCTTTGTATTTTAATCATATAAATATTATCCAAGGATATTGAAGTGTATATTACTGACGAATTTGTTATACCTTTGAAAATAAAAATTAACTTAAATGCAAATAATCTAAGCGTAACTCTTACACATTTAAGTGTGTAAAAGTGTATTCACGTATGCGTTTAGATACAGGTTATTTAGATGTGTATCAATATTAAATTACACGTGCATAAAACGCGTAATAAGTGACTACACGATTTTATACAGAATAATACATACTTAGATTTAGAGTATATAGAAGAAAAAATAACGTACAGAAGAAACCCTAAGAGCCAAAAATCGACTTTATGTCGACTTGTAGTCGACTATACCGTAACTGTGACTTGAAAGTAAAGTTGACTTTTTTAAAGACGAAGGTCGACTTAAAGTCGACTTGAAGTCGACAAATGTCCCAAAAAACGCCGACTAAAAGTCGACTTCCCGTCATAACAAAAAGTCAACTTTCCATCAACTTTAAACGTCAGATTTTAGTCAACTTTCTATTCTGTACTGCCTACTGATAACTTATCAGTGTCGTTGCGCAGATATTTTATATGGCAAAAAGCCTGCACAACGATAGTTGTCGGTAACCGGTACAGAATCGAGCCCCACGTCGAAAATACGAAAATTTTGGATGGAAGTATATTTTTAAAGCTATGAGTAGATGTTTAACTCGTCCTGTCAAATATGAGGAAAAGTTTTCGGGAATTATCGAAACGTCAGGAAATAGACGTACTTTAATTGCTACTTTATCATCGTGATTCTGAACCTCCTGTTTCAAACAAATCATGGTGGTGATATTCTTATTCCTAAGTCATTTGCGATTTACGATAACTCAATAAATAATTTGGCAGACGTTTTGTTTTCCGATGCATTAGTAACTACGTCGATTCTCTTTTTCTTGTCGGCTCGAGATCCTTTCTTGTCGGCCCAAGCACAAAGTCTTTTACGTCTAATGAATGACACAGATAGAGTAATAACACTGCATATAGAATATATGCGCTTCCCGAGCACTAGTCGACTAACTTTCGGTCAACTTTTAGAAGTCGACATTTAGTTGACTTTCTGTCAACTTCTAGAAGTCGACTGTTTAGAAGTCGACATTTAGTCGACATTTCTGTAAACTGTGCTCTTAGGGAAGAATCAAACATTACCACCAAATTAAAACTTAAATTATGATCCAACAATTGTAATTTAAAATAAAGTGTATATATAAAATATTTTGTTGCTTTTTAATTTTTTTGAAAAAAAATAACGCACCTCGATATCTACAGACTAATTGGCAAAATTGGAAAATTTTTTTTTAATTTGCATTTTTTTGCAAATTTTACATTTTATAAATTATTTATTTTTGTACTTGTTTAATGGGCCAGTCTTGACGGTACTGCAGTGTTGGGTTGACCTGCGGTAGGATCGGAGCAAGTCCCGGAACCCCGCTTGGTCACAAAATTCAGTTTAATATTTTGAGGGCAAAACAATGATGAGGAATGGATTAAATATTAAGCTGAAAAATAGATAAAATCGTTCTTTATTTAAAATCAAAAGATATTCCCCAGGGAGACAATTCCCCACTGGGGTATAACAAATGTGAGCGGGCTAGGTCGCGCGCAAAATTTAAATATTATATAGGCAGGAGATAATAGCCCCATCTATATAATATTGTGAGTAAAATGACTAATTAAGAGCTGAGGGACGCTTCCTCCAGCCCGCGCAAGATATCACATATGTTTCATCCCCCCAGCTCGCTTGCTGGGAGGATACGTTATCACAATTGTGTGGGCGTCCCCTGGGAATATCACAGATAGTGGTCGTCAAAAATAATAAAAATCCCAGGGGTACGCGCACGCGGCAATAGGTATATATAATTAAAAGAGTCAAAACGCGGCATTCATATACGCTAAAATACAATATAATTTTCGCGACATTCATAGTCAAATATTCAGGGCCCCACAAACAAGAAAATAAAAATTAAAAGAAAATAAACGGGTAAAAATAAAGGTAGAATAAATGGAGTAAAATAGATAGGATAAATAAAATAAATAAAATACTTAAAGTGTATAAAATGAATAAATAAATAAATAAATGCAGTAAATAGATAAATAGTAGAAATAAAAAGCGGAGATGTAGTCAGATGTATAAAACGGAATAAATAAATAAATAAATAAAACCAGTCAGGAGGGGCCCCACGCACTAGTCAAATAAAGTAAATAAATAATAATAATTAAAATACTAATTGTTAAGAATAGAATAGTAAAGTGCATTTTGGGCCGCTCCCTCCTGTGATAGAAACGTTTCTCTTCGACTTATATAGAGTAGAAGGTTGCACTTTACTCCCGAGAACCGCACGCCGCTTGGTGGCAGTCACAGTAAGCCTTCGGTTCGATTGTCCTCCTCCACGGTCAATCCCTCCTTTCTCTCTAGTTGAAACACGTGGCTGAAGCCTTCTCTAATGTATACAATATTATTTTGAGAAGGTACTTCTAAATTCTCTTTTAAACGTTTATACGGCGATATGTAATAATCGTTCGGATTTCCTCCTTCATCTTTTATCGCCTGTGTTAGGCGTTTTATTAATATATCTTTCTTTCCTTTAAAGGGAAGGCCACGGCGCTTCAAATCTAAGATTAAGTCGATAACTAAGGCTTCATTAAGTTTTATTTTGTTTGGCATACTTTTATTTTTACAGTATCTAACAGAATAATTTAACAGAATAATTATATGAAAAAGACCAGCCACCGCGACTTTTGGGCCTTTTTCGTGCGACTGAAGCTGCGTTCGAAAACACTCCCGAGACAAAGTTGCGCAGGCGTATCAGATATTAAGCTGATAAGAACAGATTAACTCGCTCTTTATTTCAAAAGATAGTCCCCAGGGGGAACAAATCCCCCCTGGGGCAGGTACAAAAATGAGCGGGCTAGGCCGCGCGCAGTCTTAGATATTTTATGGGCAGGGGACAATGCCCCCCCTGCCAGTGGGCGTATTGACTAATTAAGAGCTGGGGGACGTTTCCCCCAGCCCGCGCAAGATATCACATATTTTTCATCCCCTCAGCTCACGTGCTGGGGGGATACGTTATTACAGAGATATGGGCGTCCCCTGGGAATATCACAGAAAAATGGTCGTCAACGATAATAAAGTCCCAGGGGTACGCGCGCGCGGCAATAAATATAATTAAAACATTGGAAAGTCAAAACGCGGCACTCACACACGCTAAAATACAATATTTATTTCGCGACATTCATACTCGGATATTCAGGGCCCCACAAACAGAGAAGTAAAAGTTAGGAAGAACAAAATAAATAGGTAACAATAAATAAAAATAGAATAAATACAATAAATAGAGAGTAAAAATAAAACCGAAATAAATAAATAGATAAATAGATAAAAGTAAGTGAGTGTATAAATAAAAGAGAGAATTGGGTCATGTGGTGTTAAAACGGAATAAATAGATAAATAAATAAATAAGTGAATAAATAAATAAATAGATAAAACCAGTCAGGAGGGGCCCCATGCACTAGTCAAATAGAAAAATCTAATAATAAAATTACTTGTTCTTAAGAATAATAAATAAAAGTGCATTTTGGGCCGCTCCCTCCTGTGCGGTTAAAAAAGGGGGGCCAAGACGAAGACGATGTTAAGTTACGCGACATTCATACATTCGGATACGCGACGCGCCGCTGTTCCATTTCTCCGGCGAGCCAGCGTCGGCGAACGGCTTGAGGCGGTGTCACAATTCCACCACCGGCAACATGAGGAGGAGCCTCGTACTGCCTGATGCCGGACACATGCTCCACGTATATGTCCCTAGACCAGCGTATGGTATCCGAGACGATCAAGCGGCGCATCATGGACGCATACGGGGCGCCAACCCGCAAGAGTCTCAGCACCGCTTCGTTTCTCGGATCCCATGACCCGAGAGCACCGACGACGAAGGCCGTCACGACCACACGGTACCCCTTGCGTTGGAGCTCCTCGGCTAGCGGCGAGTACTTGGCGATTTTCCTCGCGCGAGCGTCCTCGAAAGCCTGCCAACGGTTCTCAAAGGGCACCGTCACGTCGCATATGACGACACTCTTGGAGGGCTCGTGCCTGACCACAAGATCAGGTCGTAGCCCTCCAAGTTCCCCGTCGATCCCCTCAATACGCTGGTTGACCCGCTTTTCCCCTGGTAGACGGCAAGCCCTCCAGAGGCGGTGCAATGCAGCGTTGTGCCTCAGCTGTATTGCGGCAGAGTGGACGCCGCAGTGGCAGAGCACGTGGGGAAGTGTCTCCGATACCTCACCGCCGACAGCGCTTGTCTCCCTCCCCCCAACGCCGCGCGCCGTTGAGGGGCAAAACGTCAAGACGGGCCTTATGAATGAAGCGCCAGTCGGCGAAGCGAGTGAAGCTGCCGCCGCGGATGAAGTGATTGCTCACTCGGCACCGCGACGACACCTCGAAGACCTTTTCCTGGTCCTTCTTAGCGAGCAGAGTGCTCGCGTAGTGCTCTGCTACAGCTGAGCGCAACCGACCCACGACCTGGTCGCGCGCTCCAGGCGGGATCTTAATCGCCGCTCCTCTGGGACCTCGGCATTCCAAGATCATCTCCTCCGTCTCCTCGACCCACCGCCATCGCAGCAACAACCTCTCCGACTGTCTCCTTGCGGCGTTCCGAGCCCTCGACCAGAGCGAAGCCTCCCCTCCGTCCCTCAGGTTCCCCTCCAGCGAGCCGGAAAGGAAACTGGCGATATCCTCGCAACTAGGGACGTGGCCGATCCTGCGATGAACCACTCCCCTCAACGATTCCCACGCCAACGTCCTGACCGCCGCGTCACGCACCGTAAGCATACGGAAAACGTGGGCGATGGACAAGACGTCGGCGAGATCTGAGAGCGGCAGGAGTCCACACCCCCCCCATTTGGGTGGCATGTAGACGCCCTCCGCACTCGCTCGTTGAGGGAGATTCATCCAGGATTTCGCGTATCGACGGATGGTTTTGTCCACGGCCGTGAGAGGACGCTTCAAAACCCTGGCTCCCCGCAGCAGAAAATCTAAACGGGGCAGGATGAAGGTAGCCATGACATCAAACTTCTGCCACGGGGCGAGGAGGGAACGGTCGACCGCCTGGAGGTCAGAGACGATGTCCCCGACAGTGGCGTAGGGCGTCTGGTCGACGGAGAATCCCGTTGGAACCCCGAGATGTTCATAGGATTCACCCTCTAACAGCGGACGCATCGGTTGGCCCTGGATCCGGAATGACGTCGGCAGGACCCTGCCGCCATTGCCCGCACCGATGTGTAGGGTGGCACATTTGGCAGGGTTGAACCGCAATCCTACCGACGCTGCCTCCCTCTCCACTGCATTAAGCAGTCTCCGCATTCCCTCGGGCGTCGATGACAGGAGTGCAATGTCATCCGCGTAAGCCAATGTGCTCCACCGGTGGCCGTGGAGCCGATAGCCGTCATCGAACTCGGTAGTTGCACGCAACACCGAGTCGATGGCGATATTAAAGACAATAGGGCTTAGCGGACAACCCTGCTTGACGCCCGAGCGAATGCGGATGGGCGCGGTGAATCCGTCGGCGGCACGCACCCGCGTCGTGCAACCATCGTACATGGAGTCCCATATCGCTATGAGACCCCGTGGGACACCCGCTCCAGTTAGCGCATGACGGATCGTCTCGTGCGGGATCGATCCAAACGCATTGGACAGGTCCAGCCACGCGACGACCGCTTGCCTCCGGGTCCTCCGCGCATCGTTCAGGACCTCCTGAAGGACGAAGTTGTGCTCGTAGCACCCCTCGTCCCGCAGGAAGCCCTTTTGAGCGGGACTGAGCCGGCCGTGGTCGATCGACCAGTCGGTCAGACGGTCGGCCAAGAGCGCGGCGAAGAGCTTAGGGACAGTGTCCCCCAAGGCGAGAGGGCGCCAATTCTCCAACACGTTCTGGTCACCCTTCTTATGAATAAGAAGAGTGTTGGAGGTCTTCCAGGACGCGGGAACCGCCTCGAGACGCAGACACGCATTAAACACCGCGCTGAGGAGCCCAGCTCCCGGATCCGCTCCACGCAGGTCCTTGTAGGAGACACCGTCGGGACCCGGCGCAGAGTTGTTCATACGCCGGAGCCGACGGTCCACCTCTCGCTGCGTGAAGGGATTCAGGAGATAGGAAAACTCCCCCGCCACGTCCGAGGGGTCAGTGTGATTGGCCTCGCGCACCCCGACGCCGGCCAGGTTCTCCCGGTGGCCGGAGTATAGTTGTTCGAAGTACTCCTGGACCCGTCGAATCGGCACTTGGCATGACTCGGCGGGACCCTGGAGCACCTCTCGAACCGCCTTCCGACGGTTCGCCCTGTACAGCGCCTGGATGCGCTTGGCCTCACACACCCAGTCCCCGCGTGCTTCTCCCGACGCTGCGGGGCGAGCCGGTGCTGGCCCCGCGCTATTGGCGCCCTCTCTCCGCAGAGACTCACCTCACCTCGCCCCCCGACGCGCTCCCGCGTTCCGCGACCGAGTTGGGCGGTCTTGGGCGCCGGGAGCGGCACGTCCGGTCCTTTCCGCTGCTTCCTCCCCGAAGAATGCCGCGACCGAAACCGCGACAGTCTCCAAGTCCGCAATCGTAGCGACGGCCTCCGCACGCCCGACCAGCGCGTCGCGGGCAGCCACCCGCTCACGCCTACGCTGCCTTGCGACAGTCGCAGGCGCCGGGCGATCCCGCGGCGGCTGGCCGGCCGGAACGTCGACACGCCGCCGACCGTCGTGCCACCCCCGACCCCCGTGACGACAGACAGGGGCCGGAGGTGCGCCACCCTCCTCACGAGGTGGCACGCTGGGTGGCACGGCTGCACGCCGCCGACCCATTACACCGCGGACACTTACAGGAGCATTCGGGTGTACGGCACCTACCTGTGCAGTATTTTCCCGGTTGCTTGCCTCCTCACGGTCCGGCGATGTCCTGCGACAACTTTCCGCCCCCGTCGTGGGTGGTGGGACGGATTGGGTGGAAGTAGCCGTTATTTCGTTGTTGTTAAAATCTTCGGATATATTTAAACTCTCGCGATGGCTGGCAGTTTCGCGAGAGTTCGCCGACGCTTTCGACGACGCACTCGGCGGGGTACGCGCGCGCGCGGCCAACGGGGACTCGGAGTCAGACGGGGGTGTAGGGGGGAGGCGCCTTCTCCCCGCTCTTCTCCCCAGGTGCACCCTCCATGCACTATCCTCGTCCCCCTCACTCTCCGGTGTCCTGGATGGCGCCGCGCTCTTCCTTCCTTCCGGGGACTCCCTCCTAGGTGGCGCTGGTGGTCGTTGCTTAGGGGGAGTCCTCAGCATGACCGCCGCGCACGGTGACGCCTCCACGATGGTCGGGAGGGGGGGTAGGCGCGGTGACATTTGCCTCCCCCCTGCGGGTAGTCCAGTGGACATCACTGGACTCCCGCACGTCGTCGTCGTCACCGTGCAGGTGGTCAGCGTTGTCGGTAGCGACGTCGCGGGCGAGAGAGATGGAATTCTCTCGCTGGGGCCCCCCGTTGGTCTGTCGCTGGTGTTCGGCGACAGGCTGGGGGGCCGCACGGGGGGTTGCTTCGCCGGGGTCCTCCTCGTCGACACCCCCGTGCTGCGCGACGCCGCACTGCCCATCGCTCTGGACGATGTTCGGTCCAGAGCAGCCCGCCGGCTCTCCAGGGCGCTGTTCTCAACCGGAACGCTGGCTGCCCGACTCCTCGTCCTCGTTACGGCTCCGCCTTGGCTGGTGGACGGCGGAGTCTTGTCGGGCAGCTTTCTGGTTGATTTCCTTGTCGCCCCCGCGCCGCCGATGTTCCTTGGCGTGCCCTCCCCGTCCGAGGAATGGATGGAAGTTTCCTCGGCGGGGGGGTGCGGAGGGACGCGTCCCGGTCTGGCTGCGTTTTTCCTGGGCTCGCTCTTCTCGATCGGCACGCTCGCCGCTCGACGCGTCCTCGACGCGATTGGCCTCTCGAGCGGCGATTTCCTCGGAGCTCCCTCCCCGCTCCGACGGGTGGTGGTGGGCGCTCCTCCTGCCCCCGCAGCTGATGTTTTTCGCTGTGGGGGTTGGGAGAGAGCGCGTGCCGATCTTGCCGCGATTGGCGGGCTAACTGCCGCACTGGCGGGCCGGGTGGTGGTTTTGTTATAGTTGGCGCCGGCCCGCGAGGTTGACGGTTGTGCGGCAGTTTTCCTATTGATGGGCATGCTCACTCTTTCGTTCGACAACACTGTACACCTCGTCGATGTTGTCGTTGCGGCGGTCCTCGCCGATGTTGTGGCTATTGGCGCGGCGCTTTTGGCGGCAGTGGGTCTGCGGGTACCTATTGTTGTTGGCGGGGTTGTCCGTGGCCGTGTGCTGCCCGCAGTCACTGCCGCGTAAGAGGGGGACTCTGTTGCGACTGGCGGTGATGTCGCGCTCGTCCTAGTGGCCGCCCTGGATGTTTGTGGCGGCGGGGTAGGCACGAAGGGCAACCCGGGTTGCCGCAGGTCGCGTGGGGCATTGTTTCGCACCCCCCTGGCCGCCCCCGATGGTCCCGCGCACGCGCCCGTCGCACGAGTACGCACGCCCGTACCGCTTGACTCGCCGGATTGCCTATTATTATCGCGAGTGCTCGGACATGGCGCACCCGCAGCGGGGGATTTGTGGTGTTTCTCTATATGTAATTTAACATCTTTCAGGGGGTATCTACTCGACCCCCTGAAATTACAAAAAGCGCATTTATATAAAATAGTATCCCCCGCATGTTTCTTTTTCATGTGTTTTGCAAGATGCGCCATGTCGCAGAAGTCGCCCGTCACGCTTTCTTTGTGACTGCCTGCCTCCCTCGCTGCCCAACACCGGGGGCAGCGAGCGCGATTGTTCCATTCTGGAGGCAGGGGGTATTCAAAAACAAATTCCGTTGGACCCGACATTGCTATTACTTTCAATTAATTAAATTTTAATTTGCTATTTAAGGGCCCTCTCGTTGTTTGGAGAGACTACTGGACAAGTCCAATAGCCTCTCGACACGCAGTGACGGGGCGAATCCGCCTCGCCGGAAGAGAGCCCGGCGCGCGCGCTGGTTGTTCGACGAGAGAGCCAATCGGCGCTCCCGCCGTGCGCGCACTACTTAAAATTGAGAGCGCCGCCGGGCGACGCGCCCACGCCACGCACGCCGACGGCGCGGAAGAGTACGAACGTACCCGCGCACCGACGGCGACGCGACGAGAGAACGCCGACAGGCGCCGCTCGTTCCTCCCGGGAGTTGGCAACTCACGTGCCGGGGAGGAGGGGGACTGCGCCGGACTCTCGTCCTGCGCGGCTTCACTTTCGCACCGACCACTGAGTGCCGGCCCACCACCAAAGTAGATAGCAATGTACTTACCAATGTCGGGTCCAACGGTCCCTGGGCGATCTTCTGCTTCGTCTTCCAACAGTGTGTTCACTCGCGGTACTTTAACTTTTACGGCACTCGCGATATGTATACCGGGAACTTGTCCGGTGAACGAAGCCTAATACTTATGAACCGAAATTAATGCGTTCCCGGTTCTAAGTTAAAGCGGCGCGTGTACTTAGTCGAAATCGCTCCTCGGCAGAAACGCGACGCGACATACACACTCGGACTTATGAACTAGTCTCTGAGCTATTGAACGCACTCGGCGTTGCGGGTCCGGCTTAAGCCCGGTGCGCGGCCGCCGTCTAAGTCATACTCTATGGCACATGGCGTGTATATTGCCATGTGCCATACTACTAGTTGTTAAAATTCGTGCAGTGCACAGTGAATTTAATGTAATACGGCAGCCGGCAACGGACTTAGGATATTTTCCAGTGCCGTACCCGCAGGTATGCTCGGGGACTCAGAATATTACTACACTTTATCTATAGATTATTATTAAATTCGAGGTAGGCGCCAGGCTCGCCTTCGCGATATGTATAATACATTTATATATGCAAGAACCCTTCCTTGGAAGGCTTTCACTCCTTCAGAAAATCTGGTATTCATATTTAACATGCTTGCTCGGGATATTGAGGATATGGCATGAGCTGCTGCCGTCAAGTATATAAAATTGACACTGTGGAGAGGTTTGATATCATTATGATCAAGAAGAAATTTCAGATAAGGTCTGTCTTCTTTATTGAATTGCTTCAGAAATTCAATTGCAACTGACATGGATGCTATTTCTGGACCATGTAATTCTGGAAAGTTTAACACATCTGGATTTTGATCATAGACATAATCCATTATCATCCAGATGTGACTCATTTCTGCCCATTGGAGGAGATGAACTATTCTATCAAATATAACATGCACTTGATCATCAATAATACTAGCAAGTGATCTTAGTATTCTGAATATACAAGCCCTAACCGGATGATTAGCTGCTGCTGATGTATAGATAGCTTGGCATGGTCGTAGCAAGGGTGGATCAACTCTATCTACATCAAATATTACATTTGCTACATTGGCAAGTGCTCGCCATCTGTTTCTGAACCATCCAGCTCTATTATTTTCATTCACGTTTTTCCCTATCAATATTAACAGTGATAGAGCTACAATAGTATAAGCTTGAGGGTTATCATCAAATGGCCCAGTCTTCATACTGTCAGCTAATATAATTTTAAGATCCGCTGTCTCATCCATCAATGCCTGGACATTAGCCCATTCCTTTTTCTCAATTTCAATATGGCAATGACTTAATGCAGTTTCTAACCCAGCATCAACCAATGCAGAATATGGCACATAAGATCCTAGTATGGTGATAATGGACCCTAGAGTTCCTCCTAAGAAGGGATTCGTTTCTCTGATCCAAGATGGATCATAAAGGTTTGCTAATGCATAAACATGTACTGATGCTCGAATTTTCTGTGTCATTGCATCATTCCCTTTGAACACTCCTATATGGATCTTCTTATTTGCAGTAGGAAGAAACTCAATTCTCTCAAAATCTCGCGTTCTCTTTGCTGACATCAGGCTTGCATTGTGTATTAAGAATCTATCTCCATGAGTAAGAAGTCCTTGGTGCTCTGCAGGAAGTCCTGAAAGGAATTTCTGTCTCTTTTGGTTTAGAATTTTAGCCTTATATATATCACTCATATCCCCACTTGTTGTCATCTTGACTTATTCTTCTATACTTTAGAAAGAAATTAATAATTCAGGATGACTTTCGTGCTCCAGACCCGCAGGTATGCTCGGGGACTTCAGAATACTACACTTTGTAATGTTTAATCTTAAATTGAGTAAGGCGCCAGGCTCGCCTTCGCGTATGTATTTAATACATTTATTGGGCCGAACTCGACGGCACTGCAATGCCGAGTCGACCCGCGGTAGGGTCGGAGCAAGCCCCGGAACCCCGCCTGGTTGCAAAAATCAGTTTAATATTCTGAGTCCCCTATGGGGACTGTATCAGATATTAAGCTGATAAGAACAGATAACTCGCTCTTTATTTGTCAAAAGATAGTCCCCAGGGGGAACAAATCCCCCCTGGGGCAGGTACAGAAATGAGCGGGCTAGGCCGCGCGCATGCTTAAAATACTTTATGGGCAGGGGACAATGGCCCCCCCTGCCAGTGGGCATGACTAATTAGGGGCTGGGGGACGCTTCCCCCAGCCCGCGTAAAGTATCACATATATTTTCATCCCCCCAGCTCGCGTGCTGGGGGGATACGTTATCACAATTATGTGGGCGTCCCCTGGGAGTATCACAGATAGTGGTCGTCGGAAATAATAAAAATCCCAGGGGTACGCGCGCGCGGCAATAGATAAATATAATTTAGAAATTAAAAAAAGTCAAAACGCGGCATTCACACACGCTAAAATACAATATTTATTTCGCGACATTCATACTCGGATATTCAGGGCCCCACAAACAGAGAGAAAAAAGTTAAAAGAGAGAAGAAAAAAAAAATAAAATGGAGTAAAATAAATAATAAAAATAAATAAATAGTAAATATAAATAGAAATAAAAATAGATAAATAGATAAAATAATAGGAAAGTATAAATAAATAAATATAAATAGATAAAAATAAAAGAGTTGAGTCATGTGATGTTAAAACAAAATAGATACATAAATAAATAAATAAATAAAACCAGTCAGGAGGGGCCCCATGCACTAGTCAAATAAAATAAATAAATAATAATAATAATACTAATTGTTAAGAGTAAAATAATAAAGTGCATTTTGGGCCGCTCCCTCCTGTGCGGTTAAAAAGGGGGGGCCAAGACGAAGACGATATTAAATTACGCGACATTCATTCATACGATTACGCGACGCGCCGCTGTTCCATCTCTTCGGCGAGCCAGCGTCGGCGAACGGCTCGAGGCGGCGTCACGAGTCCACCTCCTTCGGCATGAGGAGGAGCCTCGTACTGCCTGATGCCGGACACATGCTCCACATAGATGTCCCTGGACCAACGTATGGTATCCGAGACTATCAGACGGCGCATCATAGACGCGTACGGGGCGCCAACCCGTAAGAGTCTCAACACCGCTTCGTTTCTCGGATCCCATGACCCGAGAGCACCGACGACGAAGGCCGTCACGACCACACGGTACCCTTTGCGTTGGAGCTCCTCCGCTAGCGGCGAGTACTTGGCGATTTTCCTCGCGCGAGCGTCCTCGAAAGCCTGCCAACGGTTCTCAAAGGGCACCGTCACGTCGCATATGACGACACACTTGGAGGGCTCGTGCCTGACCACAAGATCAGGTCGTAGCTCCCCAAGTTCCCCGTCGATCCCCTCAATACGCTGGTTGACCCGCTTCTCCCCTGGTAGACGGCAAGCCCTCCAGAGGCGGTGCAATGCAGCGTTGTGCCTCAGCTGTATTGCGGCAGAGTGGACGCCGCAGTGGCAGAGCACGTGGGGAAGTGTCTCCGATACTTCACCGCACCGCCGACAGCGCTTGTCTCCTTCCCCCCAACGCCGCGCGCCGTTGAGGGGCAAAACATCGAGTCGGGCCTTATGAATGAAGCGCCAGTCGGCGAAGCGAGTGAAGCTGCCGCCGCGGATGAAGTGATTGCTCACTCGGCACCGCGACGACACCTCGAAGACCTTTCCCTGGTCTTTCTTAGCGAGCAGAGTGCTCGCGTAGTGCTCTGCTACAGCTGAGCGCAACCGACCCACAACCTGGTCGCGCGCTCCAGGCGGGATCTTAATCGCCGCTCCTCTGGGACCGCGGCATTCCACGATCATTTCCTCCGTCTCCTCGACCCACCGCCATCGCAGCAACAGCCTCTCCGACTGTCTCCTTGCGGCGTTCCGAGCCCTCGACCAGAGCGAAGCCTCCCCTCCGTCCCTCAGGTTCCCCTCCAGCGAGCCGGAGAGGAAACTGGCGATATCCTCGCAACTAGGGACGTGGCCGATCCTGCGATGAACCACTCCCCTCAACGATTCCCACGCCAACGTCCTGACCGCCGCGTCACGCACCGTAAGCATACGGAAAACGTGGGCGATGGACAAGACGTCAGCGAGATCTGAGAGCGGCAGAAGTCCACACCCCCCCCATTAAGGTGGCATGTAGACGCCCTCCGCACCCGCTCGCTGAGGGAGATTCATCCAGGACTTTGCGTATCGACGGATGGTCTTGTCCACGGCCGTGAGAGGACGCTTCAAAACCCTGGCTCCCCGCAGCAGAAAATCTAAACGGGGCAGGATGAAGGTAGCCATGACATCAAACTTCTGCCACGGGGCGAGGAGGGAACGGTCGACCGCCTGGAGGTCAGAGACGATGTCCCCGACAGTGGCGTAGGGCGTCTGGTCGACGGAGAATCCCGTTGGAACCCCGAGATGTTCGTAGGATTCACCCTCTAACAGCGGACGCATCGGTTGGCCCTGGATCCGGAATGACGTCGGCAGGACCCTGCCGCCATTGCCCGCACCGATGTGCAGGGTGGCACATTTGGCAGGGTTGAACCGCAGTCCTACCGACGCTGCCTCCCTCTCCACTGCATTCAGCAGTCTCCGCATTCCCTCGGGCGTCGATGACAGGAGTGCAATGTCATCCGCATAAGCCAGTGTGCTCCACCGGTGGCCGTGGAGCCTGTATCCGTCATCGAACTCGGTGGTTGCACGCAACACCGAGTCGATGGCGATATTAAAAACAATGGGGCTTAGCGGACAACCCTGCTTGACGCCCGAGCGAATGCGGATGGGCGCGGTGAATCCATCAGCGGCACGCACCCGCGTCGTGCAACCATCGTACATGGAGTCCCATATCGCTATGAGACCCCGTGGGACACCCGCTCCAGTGAGCGCATGACGGATCGTCTCGTGCGGGATCGATCCAAACGCATTGGACAGGTCCAGCCACGCGACGACCGCTTGCCTCCGGGTCCTCCGCGCATCGTTCAGGACCTCCTGAAGGACGAAGTTGTGCTCGTAGCACCCCTCGTCCCGCAGGAAGCCCTTTTGAGCGGGACTAAGCCGGCCGTGGTCAATCGACCAGTCGGCCAGACGGTCAGCCAAGAGCGCGGCGAAGAGCTTAGGGACAGTGTCCCCCAAGGCGAGAGGGCGCCAATTCTCCAACACGTTCTGATCACCCTTCTTATGAATAAGAAGAGTGTTGGAGGTCTTCCAGGACGCGGGAACCGCCTCGAGACGCAGACACGCATTAAACACTGCGCTGAGGAGCCCAGCTCCCGGGTCCGCTCCACGCAGGTCCCTGTAGGAGACACCGTCGGGACCCGGCGCAGAGTTGTTCATACGCCGGAGCCGACGGTCCACCTCTCGCTGCGTGAAGGGATTCAGGAGATAGGAAAACTCCCCCGCCATGCCCGAGGGGTCAGTGTGATTGGCCTCGCGCACCCCGGCGCCGGCCAGGTTCTCCCGGTGGCCGGAGTATAGTTGTTCGAAGTACTCCTGGACCCGTCGAATCGGCACTTGGCACGACTCGGCGGGACCCTGGAGCACCTCTCGAACCGCCTTCCGACGGTTCGCCCTGTACAGCGCCTGGATGCGCTTGGCCTCACACACCCAGTCCCCGCGTGCTTCTCCCGACGCTGCGGGGCGAGCCGGTGCTGGCCCCGCGCTATCGGCGCCCTCTCTCCGCAGAGACTCACCTCCCCTCGCCCCCCGACGAGCCCCCGCGTTCCGCGACCGAGTTGGGCGGTCTTGGGCGCCGGGAGCGGCACGTCCGGTCCTTTCCGCTGCTTCCTCCCCGAAAAATGCCGCGACCGAGACCGCGACAGTCTCCAGGTCCGCAATCGTAGCGACGGCCTCCGCACGCCCGACCAGCGCGTCGCGGGCAGCCACCCGCTCACGCCTACGCTGCCTTGCGACAGTCGCAGGCGCCGGGTGATCCCGCGGCGGCTGGCCGGCCGGAACGTTGACACGCCGCCGACCGTCGTGCCGCCCCCGACCCCCGTGACGACAGACAGGGGCCGGAGGTGCGCCACCTTCCTCACGAGGTGGCACGCTGGGTGGCACGGCTGCACGCCGCCGACCCATTACACCGCGGACATTTACGGGAGCATTCGGGTGTACGGCACCTACCTGTGCAGTACGTTCCCGATTATCTGCCTCCTCATGGTCCGGCGATGTCCTGCGACAACTCTCCGCCTCCGTCGTGGGTGGTGAGACGATTTGGGTGGAGGTAGCCGTAATTTCATTATTATTTAGGTCTGATAAATTTAGACTCTCGCGATGGCTCGAGTTTTCGCGAGAGTTCGCCGACGCTTTTGGCGACGCACTCGGCGGGGTACGCGCGCGCGCGGCCAACGGGGACTCGGAGTCAGACGGGGGTGTAGGGGGGAGGCGCCTTCTCCCCGCTCTTCTCCCCAGGCACACCCTCCATGCCTCCTCTTCGTCCCCCTCATTTCCTGGTGTTGTAGGTGGCGCCGCGCTCTTTCTTTCTTCCGGGGACTCCCTCCTAGGTGGCGCTGATGGTCGTTGCTTAGGGGGAGTCCTCACCATGACCGCCGCGCACGGTGACGCCTCCACGATGGTCGGGAGAGGGGGTAGGCGCGGTGACATTTGCCTCCCCCCTGCGGGTAGTCCAGTGGACATCACTGGACTCCCGCACGTCGTCGTCGTCACCGTGCAGGTGGTCAGCGTTGTCGGTAGCGACGTCGCGGGCGAGAGAGATGGAATACTCTCGCTGGGGCCCCCCGTTGGTCTGTCGCTGGTGTTCGGCGACAGGCTGGGGGGCCGCACGGGGGGTTGCTTTGCCGGGGTCCTCCTCGTGGACACCCCCGTGCTGCGCGACGTCGCACTGCCCATCGCTCTGGACGATGTCCGGTCCAGAGCAGCCCGCCGGCTCTCCAGGGCGCTGTTCTCGACCGGAACGCTGGCCGCCCGACTCCTCGTCCTCGTCATGGCTCCGCCTTGGCTAGTGGACGGCGGAATCCTGTCGGGCAGCTTTCTGGTTGATTTCCTTGTCGCCCCCGCGCCGCCGATGTTCCTTGGCGTGCCCTCCCCGTCCGAGGAATGGATGGAAGTTTCCTCGGCGGGGGGGTGCGGGGGGACGCGTCCCGGTCTGGCTGCGCTTCTCTTTGGCTCGCTCTTCTCGATCGGCACGCTCGCCGCTCGACGCGTCCTCGACGCGATTGGCCTCTCGAGCGGCGATTTCCTCGGAGCTCCCTCCCCGCTCCGCCGGATGGTGGTGGGCGCTCCTCCTGCCCCCGCAGCTGATGTTTTTCGCTGCGGGGGTTGGGAGGGAGCGCGTGCCGATCTTGCCGCGATTGGCGGGCTAACTGCCGCACTGGCGGGCCGGGTGTTGATTTTATTAGAGTTGGCACCGGCCCGCGAGGTTGACGGTTGTGCGGCAGTTTTCCTGTTGATGGGCATACTTACTCTTTCGTTCGACAACACTGTACACCTCGTCGATGTTGTCGTTGCGGCGGTCCTCGCCGATGTTGTGGCTATTGGCGCGGCGCTTTTGGCGGCAGTGGATCTGCGGGTACCTATTGTTGTTGGCGGGGTTGTCCGTGGCCGTGTGCTGCCCGCAGTCACTGCCGCGTAAGAGGGGGACTCTGTTGCGACTGGCGGTGGTGTCGCACTCGTCCTAGTGGCCGCCCTAGATGTTTGTGGCGGCGGGGTAGGCACGAAGGGCAACCCGGGTTGCCGCAGGTCGCGTGGGGCAGTATTTCGCACCCCCCTGGCCGCCCCCGATGGTCCCGCGCACGCGCCCGTCGCACGAGTACGCACGCCCGTACCGCTTGACTCGCCGGATCTCCTATCGTTATCGCGAGTGCTCGGACATGGCGCATTCGCAGCGGGGGATTTGTGGCGTTTCTCAATATGTAGTTTAACATCTTTCAGGGGGTATTTAGACGTCCCCCTGAAATTACAAAATGCGCATTTATATATAATTGTATCCCCCGGATGTTTTTTCTTTAAATGCTTTGCGAGATGCGCCATGTCGCAGAAGTCGCCCGTCACGCTCTCTTTGTGACTCCCTGCCTCCCTCGCTGCCCAACACCGGGGGCAGCGAGCGCGATCGTTCCATTCTGGAGGCAGGGGATATTCGAATACGAACTCCGTTGGACCCGACATTGCTATTACTTTATTAAATTAATTTTAATTTTGTTTTTTGCTATTAAGGGCCCGCTCGATCTTTGGAGAGACTACTGGACAAGTCCAATAGCCTCTCGACACGCAGTGACGGGGCGAATCCGCCTCGCCGGAAGAGAGCCCGGCGCGCGCGCTGGTTGGTCGACGAGAGAACCAATCGGTGCTCCCGCCGTGCGCGCACTATTTGAAATTGAGAGCGCCGCCGGGCGACGCGCCCACGCCACGCACGTCGACGATGCGGAAGAGTACGAACGTACCCGCGCACCGCGCGACGACGCAACGAGAGAACGCCGACAGGCGCCGCTCGTTCCTCCCGGGAATTGGCAACTCACGTGCCGGGGAGGAGGGGGACTGCGCCGGACTCTCGTCCTGCGCGGCTTCACTTTCGCACCGGCCACTGAGTGCCGGCCCACCACCAAAGTAGATAGCAATGTACTTACCAATGTCGGGTCCAACGGTCCCTGGGCGATCTTCTGCCTCGTCTCCTAACACTTGTTTCACTCGCGGTACTTTAACTTTTACAGCACTCGCGATATATATACCGGGAACTTGTCCGGTGAACGGAGCCTAATGCTTGTGAACTACTATTAATTCGTTCCCGGTTATAAGTTAAAGCGGCGCGTGTTACTAGACGAAATCGCTCCTCGGCAAAGACGCGACGCGACACACACACTCGAACTTACTGACTAAGCTCTGAGCTAATGAACACACCCGCCGGTGCGGGTCCGGCTTAAGCCCGGTGCGCGGCCGCCGTCTATACTATACTCTATGGCACATGGCGAGTACATTGCCATGTGCCATACTACCAGATGTTATACTTTGTGCAGTGCACAGTGAATATAAGTAAATTTATTATAATACGGCAGCCGGCAACGGGACTTAGAGATTTTACGTGCTCCAGACCCGCAGGTATGTTCAGGGACTCAGAATATTACTACACTTGGACGTGTTTAGTCTTTATTCTAAGAGGCGCCAGGCTCGCCTTCGCGAATGTATTTTAATACATTTATTGGGCCGAACTCGACGGCACTGCAATGCCGAGTCGACCCGCGGTAGGGTCGGAGCAAGCCCCGGAACCCCGCCTGGTTGCAAAAATCAGTTTAATATTCTGAGTCCCCTATGGGGACTGTATCAGATATTAAGCTGATAAGAACAGATTAACTCGCTCTTTATTTTCAAAAGATATTCCCCAGGGGGAACAAATCCCCCCTGGGGCAGGTACATAAATGAGCGGGCTAGGCCGCGCGCTATCTTAAAATATTTTATGGGCAGGGGACAATAGCCCCCCCTGCCAGTGGGCGTAATGACTAATTAAGGGCTGAGGGACGCTTCCCCCAGCCCACGCAAAATATCACATATATTTTCATCTCCCCAGCTCGCGTGCTGGGGGGATACGTTATCACAGTTATGTGGGCGTCCCCTGGGAGTATCACAGATAGTGGTCGTCAAAGATAATAAAAATCCCAGGGGTACGCGCGCGCGGCAATAAAAAAGTAGTTAAAATTAAGAACAGTCAAAACGCGGCATTCATACACGCTAAAATACAATATAGTTTTCGCGACATTCATACTCGGATATTCAGGGCCCCACAAACAGAGAGAAAAAAGTTAAGAAAAAGAAGAAATAAATAGGTAAAAGATAGAAGTATAATAAATAATTAAATAGAATAAATAGATAAATAGGGATAGAATAAATAAATAGATAAAATAGTATAGATAAAATAGTATAGATAGATAAATAGAGAATATAAAAATAAATAAGTGAATAAAACAGAATAAATAGAAATAAATAAATAAATAAGTAGATAAATAAATAAATAGGTATATAAATAAATAAAACTAGTCAGGAGGGGCCCCATGCACTAGTCAAATAAATAAATACTAATATTAGTTTTGTTAAAGAATAAATAAATAAATAAAAGTGCTTTTTGGGCCGCTCCCTCCTGTGCGGTTAAAAAGGGGGGGCCGAGACAAAGACGATGTTAAATTACGCGACATTCATTCACACGGTTACGCGGCGCGCCGCTGTTCAATTTCTCCGGCGAGCCAGCGTCGGCGAACGGCTCGAGGCGGCGTCGCGAGTCCACCCCCTTCAACATGAGGAGGAGCCTCGTACTGCCTGATGCCGGACACATGCTCCACATAGATGTCCCTGGACCAGCGTATGGTATCCGAGACTATCAGACGGCGCATCATAGACGCGTACGGGGCGCCAACCCGTAAGAGTCTCAACACCGCTTCGTTTCTCGGATCCCATGACCCGAGAGCACCGACGACGAAGGCCGTCACGACCACACGGTACCCTTTGCGTTGGAGCTCCTCCGCTAGCGGCGAGTACTTGGCGATTTTCCTCGCGCGAGCGTCCTCGAAAGCCTGCCAACGGTTCTCAAAGGGCACCGTCACGTCGCATATGACGACACTCTTGGAGGGCTCGTGCCTGACCACAAGATCAGGTCGTAGCTCCCCAAGTTCCCCGTCGATCCCCTCAATACGCTGGTTGACCCGCTTTTCCCCTGGTAGACGGCAAGCCCTCCAGAGGCGGTGCAATGCAGCGTTGTGCCTCAGCTGTATTGCGGCAGAGTGGACGCCGCAGTGGCAGAGCACGTGGGGAAGTGTCTCCGATACCTCACCGCATCGCCGACAGCGCTTGTCTCCTTCCCCCCAACGCCGCGCGCCGTTGAGGGGTAAAACGTCTAGACGGGCCTTGTGAATAAAGCGCCAGTCGGCGAAGCGAGTGAAGCTGCCGCCGCGGATGAAGTGATTGCTCACTCGGCACCGCGACGACACCTCGAAGACCTTTCCCTGGTCCTTCTTAGCGAGCAGAGTGCTCGCGTAGTGCTCTGCTACAGCTGAGCGCAACCGACCCACGACCTGGTCGCGCGCTCCAGGCGGGATCTTAATCGCCGCTCCTCTGGGACCTCGGCATTCCAAGATCATCTCCTCCGTCTCCTCGACCCACCGCCATCGCAGCAACAGCCTCTCCGACTGTCTCCTTGCGGCGTTCCGCGCCCTCGACCAGAGCGAAGCCTCCCCTCCGTCCCTCAGGTTCCCCTCCAGTGAGCCGGAGAGGAAACTGGCGATATCCTCGCAACTAGGGACGTGGCCGATCCTGCGATGAACCACTCCCCTCAACGATTCCCACGCCAACGTCCTGACCGCCGCGTCACGCACCGTAAGCATACGGAAAACGTGGGCGATGGACAAGACATCGGCGAGATCTGAGAGCGGCAGGAGTCCACACCCCCCCCATTTGGGTGGCATGTAGACGCCCTCCGCACTCGCTCGTTGAGGGAGATTCATCCAGGATTTCGCGTATCGACGGATGGTCTTGTCGACGGCCGTGAGAGGACGCTTCAAAACCCTGGCTCCCCGCAGCAGAAAGTCCAAACGTGGCAGGATGAACGTCGCCATTACATCAAATTTCTGCCACGGAGCGAGGAGGGAACGGTCGACCGCCTGGAGGTCAGAGACGATGTCCCCGACAGTGGCGTAGGGCGTCTGGTCGACGGAGAATCCCGTTGGAACCCCGAGATGTTCGTAGGATTCACCCTCTAACAGCGGACGCATCGGTTGGCCCTGGATCCGGAATGACGTCGGCAGGACCCTGCCGCCATTGCCCGCACCGATGTGCAGGGTGGCACATTTGGCAGGGTTGAACCGCAATCCTACCGACGCTGCCTCCCTCTCCACTGCATTAAGCAGTCTCCGCATTCCCTCGGGCGTCGATGACAGGAGTGCAATGTCATCCGCGTAGGCCAATGTGCTCCACCGGTGGCCGTGGAGCCGATAGCCGTCATCGAACTCGGTAGTTGCACGCAACACCGAGTCGATGGCGATATTAAAGACAATAGGGCTTAGCGGACAACCCTGCTTGACGCCCGAGCGAATGCGGATGGGCGCGGTGAATCCGTCGGCGGCACGCACCCGCGTCGTGCAACCATCGTACATGGAGTCCCATATCGCTATGAGACCCCGTGGGACACCCGCTCCAGTTAGCGCATGACGGATCGTCTCGTGCGGGATCGATCCAAACGCATTGGACAGGTCCAGCCACGCGACGACCGCTTGCCTCCGGGTCCTCCGCGCATCGTTCAGGACCTCCTGAAGGACGAAGTTGTGCTCGTAGCACCCCTCGTCCCGCAGGAAGCCCTTTTGAGCGGGACTAAGCCGGCCGTGGTCGATCGACCAGTCGGTCAGACGGTCGGCCAAGAGCGCGGCGAAGAGCTTAGGGACAGTGTCCCCCAAGGCGAGAGGGCGCCAATTCTCCAACACGTTCTGGTCACCCTTCTTGTGAATAAGAAGAGTGTTGGAGGTCTTCCAGGACGCGGGAACCGCCTCGAGACGCAGACACGCATTAAACACTGCGCTGAGGAGCCCAGCTCCCGGATCCGCTCCACGCAGGTCCTTGTAGGAGACACCGTCGGGACCCGGCGCAGAGTTGTTCATACGCCGGAGCCGACGGTCCACCTCTCGCTGCGTGAAGGGATTCAGGAGATAGGAAAACTCCCCCGCCACGTCCGAGGGGTCAGTGTGATTGGCCTCGCGCACCCCGGCGCCGGCCAGGTTCTCCCGGTGGCCGGAGTATAGTTGTTCGAAGTACTCCTGGACCCGTCGAATCGGCACTTGGCACGACTCGGCAGGACCCTGGAGCACCTCTCGAACCGCCTTCCGACGGTTCGCCCTGTACAGCGCCTGAATGCGCTTGGCCTCACACACCCAGTCCCCGCGTGCTTCTCCCGACGCTGCGGGGCGAGCCGGTGCTGGCCCCGCGCTATCGGCGCCCTCTCTCCGTAGAGACTCACCTCCCCTCGCCCCCCGACGCGCCCCCGCGTTCCGCGACCGAGTTGGGCGGTCTTGGGCGCCGGGAGCGGCACGTCCGGTCCTTTCCGCTGCTTCCTCCCCGAAAAATGCCGCGACCGAGACCGCGACAGTCTCCAGGTCCGCAATCGTAGCGACGGCCTCCGCACGCCCGACCAGCGCGTCGCGGGCAGCCACCCGCTCACGCCTACGCTGCCTTGCGACAGTCGCAGGCGCCGGGTGATCCCGCGGCGGCCGGCCGGCCGGAACGTCGACACGCCGCCGACCGTCGCGCCGCCCCCGACCCCCGTGACGACAGACAGGGGCCGGAGGTGCGCCACCTTCCTCACGAGGTGGCACGCTGGGTGGCGCGGCCGCACGCCGCCGACCCATTACACCGCGGACATTTACGGGAGCATTCGGGTGTACGGCACCTACCTGTGCAGTACGTTCCCGGTTGTCTGCCTCCTCACGGTCCGGCGATGTCTCGCGACAGCTTTCCGCCTCCGTCGTAGGTGGTGGGACGGATTGGGTGGAGGTAGCCGTGATTGCGTTATTATTAAAATCCGATAAGTTAAGGCTCTCGCGATGGCTGGCGTTTTCGCGAGAGCTCGCCGACGCTTTTGACGACGCACTCGGCGGGGTACGCGCGCGCACGGCCAACGGGGACTCGGAGTCAGAGGGGGGGGTCGGGGGGAGGCGCCTTCTCCCCGCTCTTCTCCCCAGGTGTACCCTCCATGCACTATCCTCGTCCCCCTCACTTCCCGGTGTTGTAGGTGGCGCCGCGCTCTTCCTTTCTTCCGGGGACTCCCTCCTAGGTGGCGCTGATGGTCGTTGTTTAGGGGGAGTCCTCATCATGACCGCCGCGCACGGTGACGCCTCCGCGATGGTCGGGAGGGGGGGTAAGCGCGGTGAAATGTGCCTACCCCCTGCGGGCAGTCCAGTGGACATCACTGGACTCCCGCACGTCGTCGTCGTCACCGTGCAGGTGGTCAGCGTTGTCGGTAGCGACGTCGCGGGCGAGAGAGATGGAATTCTCTCGCTGGGGCCCCCCGTTGGTCTGTCGCTGGTGTTCGGCGACAGGCTGGGGGGCCGCACGGGGGGTTGCTTTGCCGGGGTCCTCCTCGTCGACACCCCCGTGCTGCGCGACGCCGCACTGCCCATCGCTCTGGACGATGTCCGGTCCAGAGCAGCCCGCCGACTCTCCAGGGCGCTGTTCTCGACCGGGACGCTGGCCGCCCGACTCCTCGTCCTTGTCACGGCTCCGCCTTGGCTGGTGGACGGCGGAGTCTTGTCGGGCAGCTTTCTCGTTGATTTCCCAGTCGCCCCCGCGCCGCCGATGTTCCTTGGCGTGCCCTCCCCGTCCGAGGAATGGATGGAAATTTCCTCGGCGGGAGGGTGCGGGGGGACGCGTCCCGGTCTGGCTGCATTTCTCCTGGGCTCGCTCTTCTCGATCGGCACGCTCGCCGCTCGACGCGTTCTTGACGCGATTGGCCTCTCGAGCGGCGATTTCCTTGGAGCTCCCTCCCCGCTCCGACGGGTGGTGGTGGGCGCTCCTCCTGCCCCCGCAGCTGATGTTTTTCGCTGCGGGGGTTGGGAGGGAGCGCGTGCCGATCTTGCCGCGATTGGCGGGCTAACTGCCGCACTGGCGGGCCGGGTGTTGATTTTATTAGAGTTGGCACCGGCCCGCGAGGTTGACGGTTGTGCGGCAGTCTTTTTATTGATGGGCATATTTACTTTCTCGTTGGACAACACTGTACACCTCGTTGATGTTGTCATCGCGGCGGTCCTCGCCGATGTTGTGGCTATTGGCGCGGCGCTTTTGGCGGCAGTGGATCTGCGGGCTCCGATCGTCGTTGGCGGGGTTGTCCGTGGCCTAGTATTGCCCGCAGTCACTGCCGCATACGAGGGGGACTCTGCCGCGACGGATGTCGGTGTCGCGCTTCTCCTTGTGGCCGTCGTTGATGTTTGTGGCGGCGGGGTAGGCACGAAGGGCAACCCGGGTTGCCGCAGGTCGCGTGGGGCAGTGTTTCGCACCCCCCTGGCCGCCCCCGATGGTCCCGCGCACGCGCCCGATGCACGAGTACGCACGCCCGTACCGCATGACTCGCCGGATCTCCTATCGCTATCGCGAGTGCTCGGACATGGCGCACCCGCAGCGGGGGATTTATGGTGTTTTTCTAGATGAATTTTTACATCTTTCAGGGGGTATTTAGTCGTCCCCCTGAAATTACAGTAAGCGCATTTATATAAAATTGTATCCCCCGCGTGTTTCTTTTTCATATGTTTCGCGAGGTGCGCCATGTCGCAGAAGTCGCCCGTCACGCTTTCCTTGTGACTCCCTGCCTCCCTCGCTGCCCAACACCGGGGGCAGCGAGCGCGATTGTTCCATTCTGGAGGCAGGGGATATTCAAAAACAAATTCCGCTGGACCCGACATTGCTATTACTTTTAATTATTTAATTAAATTTATTCCTTGCTATTAAGGGCCCGCTCGATCTTTGGAGAGACTATTGGACAAGTCCAATAGCCTCTCGACACGCAGTGACGGAGCGAATCCGCCTCGCCGGAAGAGAGCCCGGCGCGCGCGCTGGTTGGTCGACGAGAGGGCCAACGGCGCTCCCGCCGTGCGCGCACTATTTAAAATTAAGAGCGCCGCCGGGCGACGCGCCCACGCCACGCACGTCGACGGCGCGGAAGAGTACGAACGTACCCGCGCACCGACGGCGACGCGACGAGAGAACGCCGACAGGCGCCGCTCGTTCCTCCCGGGAATTGGCAACTCACGTGCCGGGGAGGAGGGGGACTGCGCCGGACTCTCGTCCTGCGCGGCTTCACTTTCGCACCGACCACTGAGTGCCGGCCCACCACCAAAGTAGTAATAGCAATATTACTTACCAATGTCGGGTCCAACGGTCCCTGGGCGATCTTCTGCTTCGTCTCCTGGTCGCTTGTCCACTCGCGGTACTTGTAAATTTTTCGGCACTCGCGATATGTATACCGGGAACTTGTCCGGTGAACGGAGCCTAATATTTATGAACGAACTTTAGTGCGTTCCCGGTTCTAAGTTAGAGCGGCGCGTATACTTGGTCGGAATCGCTCCTCGGCAAAGACGCGACGCGACACACACACTCGAACTTATATACTAATCTCCGAGCTATTGAACATACCCACTGTGCGGGTCCGGCTTAAGCCCGGTGCGCGGCCGCCGTCTATGCTATACTCTATGGCACATGGCGAGTATTGCCATGTGCCAAGCCAACAGATGTTATAATTTTCGTGCAGTGCACGTTATAATAAGTGAATTTATATTACTACGGCAGCCGGCAGCGGGACTTAGGATATTTCCAGTGCCGTACCCGCAGGTATGTTGGGGGACCCAGAATATTACTACACTTGGACGTTTTTACTATTAGATCTAGAGAGGCGCCAGGCTCGCCTTGTATGTATTTGATAATACTTATTGGGCCGAACTCGACGGCACTGCAATGCCGAGTCGACCCGCGGTAGGGTCGGAGCAAGCCCCGGAACCCCGCCTGGTTGCAAAAATCAGTTTAATATTCTGAGTCCCCTATGGGGACTGTATCAGATATTAAGCTGATAAGAACAGATTAACTCGCTCTTTATTTTAAACAAAAGATAGTCCCCAGGGGGAACAAATCCCCCCTGGGGCAGGTACAGAAATGAGCGGGCTAGGCCGCGCGCATGCTTAAAATACTTTATGGGCAGGGGACAATGGCCCCCCCTGCCAGTGGGCATGACTAATTAGGGGCTGGGGGACGCTTCCCCCAGCCCGCGTAAAGTATCACATATATTTTCATCCCCCCAGCTCGCGTGCTGGGGGGATACGTTATCACAATTATGTGGGCGTCCCCTGGGAGTATCACAGATAGTGGTCGTCGGAAATAATAAAAATCCCAGGGGTACGCGCGCGCGGCAATAAACAAATAGTTAAAATTAAGAGTAGTCAAAACGCGGCATTCATACCCGCTAAAATACAATATAGTTTTCGCGACATTCATACACGGATATTCAGGGCCCCACAAACAAGAAAATAAAAGTTAAGAGAGAATAAATAGGTAAAAATAAAGAAAAATAAAAATTAAAGAGTAATAAATAGAATAAAAAAGAAAATGTCAAATATGTAAAAAAAAAAAAAAAAAAAAGGAATAAATAAATAGATAAAATAAATAAATAAGTGTATGAATAAATAAATAAATAAATAAATGATTAAATAAATAAATGAATAAATAAATAAATAAATAAATAAATAAATAAATAAATAAAACCAGTCAGGAGGGGCCCCGTGCACTAGTCAAATAAAAAAAAAATAATAATAATAAAAAAGTTTGTACTTAAAAATTAAAAATAATAAATAAAGTGCATTTTGGGCCGCTCCCTCCTGTGCGGTTAAAAAGGGGGGGCCGAGACAAAAACGATATTAATTTACGCGACATTCACACATTCGGATACGCGACGCGCCGCTGTTCCAGTTCTCCGGCGAGCCAGCGTCGGCGAACGGCTTGAGGCGGTGTCGCGAGTCCACCACCGGCAACATGAGGAGGAGCCTCGTACTGCCTGATGCCGGACACATGCTCCACATAAATGTCCCTAGACCAGCGTATGGTATCCGAGACGATCAAGCGGCGCATCATGGACGCATACGGGGCGCCAACCCGTAGGAGTCTCAACACCGCTTCGTTTCTCGGATCCCATGACCCGAGAGCACCGACGACGAAGGCCGTCACGACCACACGGTACCCTCTGCGTTGGAGCTCCTCTGCTAGCGGCGAGTACTTGGCGATTTTCCTCGCGCGAGCGTCCTCGAAAGCTTGCCAACGGTTCTCAAAGGGCACCGTCACGTCGCATATGACGACACACTTGGAGGGCTCGTGCCTGATCACAAGATCAGGTCGTAGCTCCCCAAGTTCCCCGTCGATCCCCTCTACACGCTGGTTGACCCGCTTTTCCCCTGGTAGACGGCAAGCCCTCCAGAGGCGGTGCAATGCAGCGTTGTGCCTCAGCTGTATTGCGGCAGAGTGGACGCCGCAGTGGCAGAGCACGTGGGGAAGTGTCTCCGATACTTCACCGCACCGCCGACAGCGCTTGTCTCCTTCCCCCCAACGCCGCGCGCCGTTGAGGGGTAAAACATCTAATCTGGCCTTATGAATGAAGCGCCAGTCGGCGAAGCGAGTGAAGCTGCCGCCGCGGATGAAGTGATTGCTCACTCGGCACCGCGACGACACCTCGAAGACCTTTCCCTGGTCCTTCTTAGCGAGCAGAGTGCTCGCGTAGTGCTCTGCTACAGCTGAGCGCAGCCGACCCACGACCTGGTCGCGCGCTCCAGGCGGGATCTTAATCGCCGCTCCTCTGGGACCTCGGCATTCCAAGATCATCTCCTCCGTCTCCTCGACCCACCGCCATCGCAGCAACAGCCTCTCCGACTGTCTCCTTGCGGCGTTCCGAGCCCTCGACCAGAGCGAAGCCTCCCCTCCGTCCCTCAGGTTCCCCTCCAGCGAGCCGGAGAGGAAACTGGCGATATCCTCGCAACTAGGGACGTGGCCGATCCTGCGATGAACCACTCCCCTCAACGATTCCCACGCCAACGTCCTGACCGCCGCGTCACGCACCGTAAGCATACGGAAAACGTGGGCGATGGACAAGACGTCGGCGAGATCTGAGAGCGGCAGGAGTCCACACCCCCCCCATTTGGGTGGCATGTAGACGCCCTCCGCACTCGCTCGCTGAGGGAGATTCATCCAGGATTTCGCGTATCGACGGATGGTCTTGTCGACGGCCGCGAGAGGACGCTTCAAAACCCTGGCTCCCCGCAGCAGAAAGTCCAAACGTGGCAGGATGAACGTCGCCATTACATCAAATTTCTGCCACGGAGCGAGGAGGGAACGGTCGACCGCCTGGAGGTCAGAGACGATGTCCCCGACAGTGGCGTAGGGCGTCTGGTCGACGGAGAATCCCGTTGGAACCCCGAGATGTTCATAGGATTCACCCTCTAACAGCGGACGCATCGGTTGGCCCTGGATCCGGAATGACGTCGGCAGGACCCTGCCGCCATTGCCCGCACCGATGTGCAGGGTGGCACATTTGGCAGGGTTGAACCGCAATCCTACCGACGCTGCCTCCTTCTCCACTGCATTAAGCAGTCTCCGCATTCCCTCGGGCGTCGATGACAGGAGTGCAATGTCATCCGCGTAAGCCAATGTGCTCCACCGGTGACCGTGGAGCCGATAGCCGTCATCGAACTCGGTAGTTGCACGCAACACCGAGTCGATGGCGATATTGAAAACAATGGGGCTTAGCGGACAACCCTGCTTGACGCCCGAGCGAATGCGGATGGGCGCGGTGAATCCGTCGGCGGCACGCACCCGCGTCGTGCAACCATCGTACATGGAGTCCCATATCGCTATGAGGCCCCGTGGGACACCCGCTCCAGTGAGCGCATGACGGATCGTCTCGTGCGGGATCGATCCAAACGCGTTGGACAGGTCCAGCCACGCGACGACCGCTTGCCTCCGGGTCCTCCGCGCATCGTTCAGGACCTCCTGAAGGACGAAGTTGTGCTCGTAGCACCCCTCGTCCCGCAGGAAGCCCTTTTGAGCGGGACTAAGCCGGCCGTGGTCGATCGACCAGTCGGTCAGACGGTCGGCCAAGAGCGCGGCGAAGAGCTTAGGGACAGTGTCCCCCAAGGCGAGAGGGCGCCAATTCTCCAACACGTTCTGGTCACCCTTCTTATGAATAAGAAGAGTGTTGGAGGTCTTCCAGGACGCGGGAACCGCCTCGAGACGCAGACACGCATTAAACACTGCGCTGAGGAGCCCAGCTCCCGGGTCCGCTCCACGCAGGTCCCTGTAGGAGACACCGTCGGGACCCGGCGCAGAGTTGTTCATACGCCGGAGCCGACGGTCCACCTCTCGCTGCGTGAAGGGATCCAGGAGATAGGAAAACTCCCCCGCCACGCCCGAGGGGTCAGTGTGATTGGCCTCGCGCACCCCGGCGCCGGCCAGGTTCTCCCGGTGGCCGGAGTACAGTTGTTCGAAGTACTCCTGGACCCGCCGAATCGGCACTTGGCACGACTCGGCGGGACCCTGGAGCACCTCTCGAACCGCTTTCCGGCGGTTCGCCCTGTACAGCGCCTGGATGCGCTTGGCCTCACACACCCAGTCCCCGCGTGCTTCTCCCGACGCTGCGGGGCGAGCCGGTGCTGGCCCCGCGCCATTGGCGCCCTCTCTCCGCAGAGACTCACCTCCCCTCGCCCCTCGGCGAGCCCCCGCGTTCCGCGACCGATCTGGGCGGTCTTGGGCGCCGGGTGCGGCACGTCCGGTCCTTTCCGATGCCTCCTCCCCGAAGAATGCCGCGACCGAAACCGCGACAGTCTCCAAGTCCGCAATCGTAGCGACGGCCTCCGCACGCCCGACCAGCGCGTCGCGGGCAGCCACCCGCTCACGCCTACGCTGCCTTGCGACAGTCGCAGGCGCCGGGCGACCCCGCGGCGGCTGGCCGGCCGGAACGTCGACACGCCGCCGACCGTCGTGCCGCCCCCGACCCCCGTGACGACAGACAGGGGCCGGAGGTGCGCCACCTTCCTCACGAGGTGGCACGCTGGGTGGCACGGCTGCACGCCGCCGACCCATTACACCGCGGACATTTACGGGAGCATTCGGGTGTACGGCACCTACCTGTGCAGTACGTTCCCGGTTGTCTGCCTCCTCATGGTCCGGCGATGTCCTGCGACAGCTTTCCGCCTCCGTCGCAGATGGTGGGACGGTTTGTGTGGAGGTAGCCGTTATTTCATTATTATTAAAATCGGATAAATTTAAGCTCTCGCGATGGCTGGCGGTTTCGCGAGAGTTCGCCGACGCTTTTGGCGACGCACTCGGCGGGGTACGCGCGCACGCGGCCAACGGGGACTCGTGGTCAGAGGGGGGGGTCGGGGGGAGGCGCCTTCTCCCCGCTCTTCTCCCCAGGCACACCCTCCATGCCTCCTCTTCGTCCCCCTCACTTCCCGGTGTTGTAGGTGGCGCCGCGCTCTTCCTTTCCTCCGGGGACTCCCTCCTAGGTGGCGCTGGTGGTCGTTGCTTAGGGGGAGTCCTCATCATGACCGCCGCGCACGGTGACGCCTCCACGATGGTCGGGAGGGGGGGTAGGCGCGGTGACATTTGCCTCCCCCCTGCGGGCAGTCCAGTGGACATCACTGGACTCCCGCACGTCGTCGTCGTCACCGTGCAGGTGGTCAGTGTCGTCGGTAGCGACGTCGCGGGCGAGAGAGATGGAATTCTCTCGCTGGGGCCCCCCGTTGGTCTGTCGCTGGTGTTCGGCAACAGGCTGGGGGGCCGCACGGGGGGTTGCTTCGCCGGGGTCCTCCTCGTCGACACCCCCGTGCTGCGCGACGCCGCGCTGCCCATCGCTCTGGACGATGTCCGGTCCAGAGCTGCCCGCCGGCTCTCCAGGGCGCTGTTCTCGACCGGAACGCTGGCCGCCCGACTCCTCGTCCTCGTCATGGCTCCGCCTTGGCTAGTGGACGGCGGAGTCCTGTCGGGCAGCTTCCTGGTCATTTTCCTTGTCGCCCCCGCGCCGCCGATGTTCCTTGGCGTGCCCTCCCCATCCGAGGAATGGATGGAAATTTCCTCGGCGGGAGGGTGCGGGGGGACGCGTCCCGGTCTGGCTGCGTTTCTCCTGGGCTCGCTCTTCTCAATCGGCACGCTCGCCGCTCGACGCGTCCTCGACGCGATTGGCCTCTCGAGCGGCGATTTCCTCGGAGCTCCCTCCCCGCTCCGACGGATGGTGGTGGGCGCTCCTGCTGCCCCCGCAGCTGGTGTTTTTCGCTGCGGGGGCTGGGAGGGAGCGCGTGCCGATCTTGCCGCGATTGGCGGGCTAACTGCCGCACTGGCGGGCCGGGTGGTGGTTTTGTTATAGTTGGCGCCGGCCCGCGAGGTTGACGGTTGTGCGGCAGTTTTCCTATTGATGGGCATGCTCACTCTTTCGTTCGACAACACTGTACACCTCGTGGATATTGTCGTTGCGGCGGTCCTCGCCGATGTTGTGGCTGCTGCTGTTGGCGCGGCGCTTTTGGCGGCAGTGGATCTGCGGGTATTCGCTGTCGTTGGCGGGGTTGTTCGCGGCCGTGTACTGCCCGCAGTCACTGCCGCGTATGAGGGGGACTCTGTTGCGACCGGCGGTGGTGTCGCGCTCGTTCTCGTGGCCGCCCTGGATGTTTGTGGCGGCGGGGTAGGCACGAAGGGCAACCCGGGTTGCCGCAGGTCGCGTGGGGCAGTATTTCGCGCCCCTCTGGCCGCCCCCGATGGTCCCGCGCACGCGCCCGACGCTCGAGTACGCACGCCCGTACCGCATGACTCGCCGGATCTCCTATCGCTATCGCGAGTGCTCGGACATGGCGCATTCGCAGCGGGGGATTTGTGGCGTTTCTCGATATGTATTTTAACATCTTTCAGGGGGTATTTAGACGTCCCCCTGAAATTACAGAATGCGCATTTATATATAATTGTATCCCCCGGATGTTTTTTCTTTAAATGTTTTGCGAGATGCGCCATGTCGCAGAAGTCGCCCGTCACGCTCTCTTTGTGACTCCCTGCCTCCCTCGCTGCCCAACACCGGGGGCAGCGAGCGCGATCGTTCCATTCTGGAGGCAGGGGATATTCGAATACGAACTCCGTTGGACCCGACATTGCCATTACTTTATTATATTTATTTACGGCTATTTAAGGGCCCGCTCGATCTTTGGAGAGACTATTGGACAAGTCCAATAGCCTCTCGACACGCAGTGACGGGGCGAATCCGCCTCGCCGGAAGAGGGCCCGGCGCGCGCGCTGGTTGGTCGACGAGAGAGCCAACGGCGCTCCCGCCGTGCGCGCACTATTTAAAATTAAGAGCGCCGCCGGGCGACGCGCCCACGCCACGCACGTCGACGATGCGGAAGAGTACGAACGTACCCGCGCACCGCGCGACGACGCAACGAGGGAACGCCGACAGGCGCCGCTCGTTCCTCCCGGGAATTGGCAACTCACGTGCCGGGGAGGAAGGGGACTGCGCCGGACTCTCGTCCTGCGCGGCTTCACTTTCGCACCGGCCACTGAGTGCCGGCCCACCACCAAAGTAGTAATAGCAATATCACTTACCAATGTCGGGCCCAACGGTCCCTGGGCGATCTTCTGCTTCGTCTCCTGGTCGTCTATTCACGCGCGGTACTTTAATTTTTAACGGCACTCGCGATATGTATACCGGGAACTTGTCCGGTGAATGGAGCCTAAGACGTGTGAATTGCAATTAATGCGTTCCCGGTTATAACTATAGCGGCGCGTATAACTTCGACGGAATCGCTCCTCGGCAAAGACACGACGCGACACACACACTCGAACTTATATACTAAGCTCTGAGCTAATGAACATACCTGCCGGTGCGGGTCCGGCTTAAGCTCGGTGCGCGGCCGCCGTCTACATCATGTTCTATGGCACATGGCGAGTATATTGCCATGTGCCAAGTCAATGGATGTTAAATTTTGTGCAGTGCACGTTATAATATAAATGGATATACTAATACGGCAGCCGGCAACGGGACTTAGAGATTTTTCGTGCTCCAGACCCGCAGGTATGTTCGGGGACTTCAGAATACTACACTTGGGCGTGTTTAATATTAATTCTAAGAGGCGCCAGGCTCGCCTTCGCGTATGTATTTAATACATTTATTGGGCCAGTCCCGACGGTACTGCAATGTCGGGTTGACCCGCGGTAGGGTCGGAGCAAGCCCCGGAACCCCGCCTGGTTGCAAAAATCAGTTTAATATTCTGAGTCCCCTATGGGGACTGTATCAGATATTAAGCTGATAAGAACAGATTAACTCGCTCTTTATTTTAAACAAAAGATAGTCCCCAGGGGGAACAAATCCCCCCTGGGGCAGGTACAGAAATGAGCGGGCTAGGCCGCGCGCATGCTTAAAATACTTTATGGGCAGGGGACAATGGCCCCCCCTGCCAGTGGGCATGACTAATTAGGGGCTGGGGGACGCTTCCCCCAGCCCGCGTAAAGTATCACATATATTTTCATCCCCCCAGCTCGCGTGCTGGGGGGATACGTTATCACAATTATGTGGGCGTCCCCTGGGAGTATCACAGATAGTGGTCGTCGGAAATAATAAAAATCCCAGGGGTACGCGCGCGCGGCAATAAACAAATAGTTAAAATTAAGAGTAGTCAAAACGCGGCATTCATACCCGCTAAAATACAATATAGTTTTCGCGACATTCATACACGGATATTCAGGGCCCCACAAACAAGAAAATAAAAGTTAAGAGAGAATAAATAGGTAAAAATAAAGAAAAATAAAAATTAAAGAGTAATAAATAGAATAAAAAAGAAAATGTCAAATATGTAAAAAAAAAAAAAAAGGAATAAATAAATAGATAAAATAAATAAATAAGTGTATGAATAAATAAATAAATAAATAAATGATTAAATAAATAAATGAATAAATAAATAAATAAATAAATAAATAAATAAATAAATAAAACCAGTCAGGAGGGGCCCCGTGCACTAGTCAAATAAATAAAAAAAAAATAATAATAATAAAAAAGTTTGTACTTAAAAATTAAAAATAATAAATAAAGTGCATTTTGGGCCGCTCCCTCCTGTGCGGTTAAAAAGGGGGGGCCGAGACAAAAACGATATTAATTTACGCGACATTCACACATTCGGATACGCGACGCGCCGCTGTTCCAGTTCTCCGGCGAGCCAGCGTCGGCGAACGGCTTGAGGCGGTGTCGCGAGTCCACCACCGGCAACATGAGGAGGAGCCTCGTACTGCCTGATGCCGGACACATGCTCCACATAAATGTCCCTAGACCAGCGTATGGTATCCGAGACGATCAAGCGGCGCATCATGGACGCATACGGGGCGCCAACCCGTAGGAGTCTCAACACCGCTTCGTTTCTCGGATCCCATGACCCGAGAGCACCGACGACGAAGGCCGTCACGACCACACGGTACCCTCTGCGTTGGAGCTCCTCTGCTAGCGGCGAGTACTTGGCGATTTTCCTCGCGCGAGCGTCCTCGAAAGCTTGCCAACGGTTCTCAAAGGGCACCGTCACGTCGCATATGACGACACACTTGGAGGGCTCGTGCCTGATCACAAGATCAGGTCGTAGCTCCCCAAGTTCCCCGTCGATCCCCTCTACACGCTGGTTGACCCGCTTTTCCCCTGGTAGACGGCAAGCCCTCCAGAGGCGGTGCAATGCAGCGTTGTGCCTCAGCTGTATTGCGGCAGAGTGGACGCCGCAGTGGCAGAGCACGTGGGGAAGTGTCTCCGATACTTCACCGCACCGCCGACAGCGCTTGTCTCCTTCCCCCCAACGCCGCGCGCCGTTGAGGGGTAAAACATCTAATCTGGCCTTATGAATGAAGCGCCAGTCGGCGAAGCGAGTGAAGCTGCCGCCGCGGATGAAGTGATTGCTCACTCGGCACCGCGACGACACCTCGAAGACCTTTCCCTGGTCCTTCTTAGCGAGCAGAGTGCTCGCGTAGTGCTCTGCTACAGCTGAGCGCAGCCGACCCACGACCTGGTCGCGCGCTCCAGGCGGGATCTTAATCGCCGCTCCTCTGGGACCTCGGCATTCCAAGATCATCTCCTCCGTCTCCTCGACCCACCGCCATCGCAGCAACAGCCTCTCCGACTGTCTCCTTGCGGCGTTCCGAGCCCTCGACCAGAGCGAAGCCTCCCCTCCGTCCCTCAGGTTCCCCTCCAGCGAGCCGGAGAGGAAACTGGCGATATCCTCGCAACTAGGGACGTGGCCGATCCTGCGATGAACCACTCCCCTCAACGATTCCCACGCCAACGTCCTGACCGCCGCGTCACGCACCGTAAGCATACGGAAAACGTGGGCGATGGACAAGACGTCGGCGAGATCTGAGAGCGGCAGGAGTCCACACCCCCCCCATTTGGGTGGCATGTAGACGCCCTCCGCACTCGCTCGCTGAGGGAGATTCATCCAGGATTTCGCGTATCGACGGATGGTCTTGTCGACGGCCGCGAGAGGACGCTTCAAAACCCTGGCTCCCCGCAGCAGAAAGTCCAAACGTGGCAGGATGAACGTCGCCATTACATCAAATTTCTGCCACGGAGCGAGGAGGGAACGGTCGACCGCCTGGAGGTCAGAGACGATGTCCCCGACAGTGGCGTAGGGCGTCTGGTCGACGGAGAATCCCGTTGGAACCCCGAGATGTTCATAGGATTCACCCTCTAACAGCGGACGCATCGGTTGGCCCTGGATCCGGAATGACGTCGGCAGGACCCTGCCGCCATTGCCCGCACCGATGTGCAGGGTGGCACATTTGGCAGGGTTGAACCGCAATCCTACCGACGCTGCCTCCTTCTCCACTGCATTAAGCAGTCTCCGCATTCCCTCGGGCGTCGATGACAGGAGTGCAATGTCATCCGCGTAAGCCAATGTGCTCCACCGGTGACCGTGGAGCCGATAGCCGTCATCGAACTCGGTAGTTGCACGCAACACCGAGTCGATGGCGATATTGAAAACAATGGGGCTTAGCGGACAACCCTGCTTGACGCCCGAGCGAATGCGGATGGGCGCGGTGAATCCGTCGGCGGCACGCACCCGCGTCGTGCAACCATCGTACATGGAGTCCCATATCGCTATGAGGCCCCGTGGGACACCCGCTCCAGTGAGCGCATGACGGATCGTCTCGTGCGGGATCGATCCAAACGCGTTGGACAGGTCCAGCCACGCGACGACCGCTTGCCTCCGGGTCCTCCGCGCATCGTTCAGGACCTCCTGAAGGACGAAGTTGTGCTCGTAGCACCCCTCGTCCCGCAGGAAGCCCTTTTGAGCGGGACTAAGCCGGCCGTGGTCGATCGACCAGTCGGTCAGACGGTCGGCCAAGAGCGCGGCGAAGAGCTTAGGGACAGTGTCCCCCAAGGCGAGAGGGCGCCAATTCTCCAACACGTTCTGGTCACCCTTCTTATGAATAAGAAGAGTGTTGGAGGTCTTCCAGGACGCGGGAACCGCCTCGAGACGCAGACACGCATTAAACACTGCGCTGAGGAGCCCAGCTCCCGGGTCCGCTCCACGCAGGTCCCTGTAGGAGACACCGTCGGGACCCGGCGCAGAGTTGTTCATACGCCGGAGCCGACGGTCCACCTCTCGCTGCGTGAAGGGATCCAGGAGATAGGAAAACTCCCCCGCCACGCCCGAGGGGTCAGTGTGATTGGCCTCGCGCACCCCGGCGCCGGCCAGGTTCTCCCGGTGGCCGGAGTACAGTTGTTCGAAGTACTCCTGGACCCGCCGAATCGGCACTTGGCACGACTCGGCGGGACCCTGGAGCACCTCTCGAACCGCTTTCCGGCGGTTCGCCCTGTACAGCGCCTGGATGCGCTTGGCCTCACACACCCAGTCCCCGCGTGCTTCTCCCGACGCTGCGGGGCGAGCCGGTGCTGGCCCCGCGCCATTGGCGCCCTCTCTCCGCAGAGACTCACCTCCCCTCGCCCCTCGGCGAGCCCCCGCGTTCCGCGACCGATCTGGGCGGTCTTGGGCGCCGGGTGCGGCACGTCCGGTCCTTTCCGATGCCTCCTCCCCGAAGAATGCCGCGACCGAAACCGCGACAGTCTCCAAGTCCGCAATCGTAGCGACGGCCTCCGCACGCCCGACCAGCGCGTCGCGGGCAGCCACCCGCTCACGCCTACGCTGCCTTGCGACAGTCGCAGGCGCCGGGCGACCCCGCGGCGGCTGGCCGGCCGGAACGTCGACACGCCGCCGACCGTCGTGCCGCCCCCGACCCCCGTGACGACAGACAGGGGCCGGAGGTGCGCCACCTTCCTCACGAGGTGGCACGCTGGGTGGCACGGCTGCACGCCGCCGACCCATTACACCGCGGACATTTACGGGAGCATTCGGGTGTACGGCACCTACCTGTGCAGTACGTTCCCGGTTGTCTGCCTCCTCATGGTCCGGCGATGTCCTGCGACAGCTTTCCGCCTCCGTCGCAGATGGTGGGACGGTTTGTGTGGAGGTAGCCGTTATTTCATTATTATTAAAATCGGATAAATTTAAGCTCTCGCGATGGCTGGCGGTTTCGCGAGAGTTCGCCGACGCTTTTGGCGACGCACTCGGCGGGGTACGCGCGCACGCGGCCAACGGGGACTCGTGGTCAGAGGGGGGGGTCGGGGGGAGGCGCCTTCTCCCCGCTCTTCTCCCCAGGCACACCCTCCATGCCTCCTCTTCGTCCCCCTCACTTCCCGGTGTTGTAGGTGGCGCCGCGCTCTTCCTTTCCTCCGGGGACTCCCTCCTAGGTGGCGCTGGTGGTCGTTGCTTAGGGGGAGTCCTCATCATGACCGCCGCGCACGGTGACGCCTCCACGATGGTCGGGAGGGGGGGTAGGCGCGGTGACATTTGCCTCCCCCCTGCGGGCAGTCCAGTGGACATCACTGGACTCCCGCACGTCGTCGTCGTCACCGTGCAGGTGGTCAGTGTCGTCGGTAGCGACGTCGCGGGCGAGAGAGATGGAATTCTCTCGCTGGGGCCCCCCGTTGGTCTGTCGCTGGTGTTCGGCAACAGGCTGGGGGGCCGCACGGGGGGTTGCTTCGCCGGGGTCCTCCTCGTCGACACCCCCGTGCTGCGCGACGCCGCGCTGCCCATCGCTCTGGACGATGTCCGGTCCAGAGCTGCCCGCCGGCTCTCCAGGGCGCTGTTCTCGACCGGAACGCTGGCCGCCCGACTCCTCGTCCTCGTCATGGCTCCGCCTTGGCTAGTGGACGGCGGAGTCCTGTCGGGCAGCTTCCTGGTCATTTTCCTTGTCGCCCCCGCGCCGCCGATGTTCCTTGGCGTGCCCTCCCCATCCGAGGAATGGATGGAAATTTCCTCGGCGGGAGGGTGCGGGGGGACGCGTCCCGGTCTGGCTGCGTTTCTCCTGGGCTCGCTCTTCTCAATCGGCACGCTCGCCGCTCGACGCGTCCTCGACGCGATTGGCCTCTCGAGCGGCGATTTCCTCGGAGCTCCCTCCCCGCTCCGACGGATGGTGGTGGGCGCTCCTGCTGCCCCCGCAGCTGGTGTTTTTCGCTGCGGGGGCTGGGAGGGAGCGCGTGCCGATCTTGCCGCGATTGGCGGGCTAACTGCCGCACTGGCGGGCCGGGTGGTGGTTTTGTTATAGTTGGCGCCGGCCCGCGAGGTTGACGGTTGTGCGGCAGTTTTCCTATTGATGGGCATGCTCACTCTTTCGTTCGACAACACTGTACACCTCGTGGATATTGTCGTTGCGGCGGTCCTCGCCGATGTTGTGGCTGCTGCTGTTGGCGCGGCGCTTTTGGCGGCAGTGGATCTGCGGGTATTCGCTGTCGTTGGCGGGGTTGTTCGCGGCCGTGTACTGCCCGCAGTCACTGCCGCGTATGAGGGGGACTCTGTTGCGACCGGCGGTGGTGTCGCGCTCGTTCTCGTGGCCGCCCTGGATGTTTGTGGCGGCGGGGTAGGCACGAAGGGCAACCCGGGTTGCCGCAGGTCGCGTGGGGCAGTATTTCGCGCCCCTCTGGCCGCCCCCGATGGTCCCGCGCACGCGCCCGACGCTCGAGTACGCACGCCCGTACCGCATGACTCGCCGGATCTCCTATCGCTATCGCGAGTGCTCGGACATGGCGCATTCGCAGCGGGGGATTTGTGGCGTTTCTCGATATGTATTTTAACATCTTTCAGGGGGTATTTAGACGTCCCCCTGAAATTACAGAATGCGCATTTATATATAATTGTATCCCCCGGATGTTTTTTCTTTAAATGTTTTGCGAGATGCGCCATGTCGCAGAAGTCGCCCGTCACGCTCTCTTTGTGACTCCCTGCCTCCCTCGCTGCCCAACACCGGGGGCAGCGAGCGCGATCGTTCCATTCTGGAGGCAGGGGATATTCGAATACGAACTCCGTTGGACCCGACATTGCCATTACTTTATTATATTTATTTACGGCTATTTAAGGGCCCGCTCGATCTTTGGAGAGACTATTGGACAAGTCCAATAGCCTCTCGACACGCAGTGACGGGGCGAATCCGCCTCGCCGGAAGAGGGCCCGGCGCGCGCGCTGGTTGGTCGACGAGAGAGCCAACGGCGCTCCCGCCGTGCGCGCACTATTTAAAATTAAGAGCGCCGCCGGGCGACGCGCCCACGCCACGCACGTCGACGATGCGGAAGAGTACGAACGTACCCGCGCACCGCGCGACGACGCAACGAGGGAACGCCGACAGGCGCCGCTCGTTCCTCCCGGGAATTGGCAACTCACGTGCCGGGGAGGAAGGGGACTGCGCCGGACTCTCGTCCTGCGCGGCTTCACTTTCGCACCGGCCACTGAGTGCCGGCCCACCACCAAAGTAGTAATAGCAATATCACTTACCAATGTCGGGCCCAACGGTCCCTGGGCGATCTTCTGCTTCGTCTCCTGGTCGTCTATTCACGCGCGGTACTTTAATTTTTAACGGCACTCGCGATATGTATACCGGGAACTTGTCCGGTGAATGGAGCCTAAGACGTGTGAATTGCAATTAATGCGTTCCCGGTTATAACTATAGCGGCGCGTATAACTTCGACGGAATCGCTCCTCGGCAAAGACACGACGCGACACACACACTCGAACTTATATACTAAGCTCTGAGCTAATGAACATACCTGCCGGTGCGGGTCCGGCTTAAGCTCGGTGCGCGGCCGCCGTCTACATCATGTTCTATGGCACATGGCGAGTATATTGCCATGTGCCAAGTCAATGGATGTTAAATTTTGTGCAGTGCACGTTATAATATAAATGGATATACTAATACGGCAGCCGGCAACGGGACTTAGAGATTTTTCGTGCTCCAGACCCGCAGGTATGTTCGGGGACTTCAGAATACTACACTTGGGCGTGTTTAATATTAATTCTAAGAGGCGCCAGGCTCGCCTTCGCGTATGTATTTAATACATTTATTGGGCCAGTCCCGACGGTACTGCAATGTCGGGTTGACCCGCGGTAGGGTCGGAGCAAGCCCCGGAACCCCGCCTGGTTGCAAAAATCAGTTTAATATTCTGAGTCCCCTATGGGGACTGTATCAGATATTAAGCTGATAAGAACAGATACTACACTTTGATCTTAGCTCAGAGAGCCGAGAAGCGATAGTTAGAAACATTTCTCTTCGACTTATATAGAGTAGAAGGTTGCACTTTACTCCCGAGAACCGCACGCCGCTTGGTGGCAGTCACAGTAAGCCTTCGGTTCGATCGTCCCCCTCCACGGTCAATCCCTCCTTTCTCTCTAGTTGAAACACGTGGCTGAAGCCTTCTTTAATGTATACTAAAACATTTTATATTTGCAAAAATTGTTTTGCAATTTTTTTGCAAAAAATTTTTTTTCAATTTTTTGCAAAAAAAAAATTTTTTTTTAAATGTTCTAATTATTTTATATCTCTTTAGTGAATATATATGTGTGTTTCTGACGCTATTTTCTCATTGTATTGACGCTTATAGTAATTCTTACAATTTTATTTCTTGAATATTTATATTATTATATTCACGTGTTTACACGTCGTGTTAACCTGTCGTCGCTGAATTTACGTATTGTATCGTATCTAATTAATTTATATAAATATCTGCCTCTTAAGTATACTTGACACGATCCATAATTCGACAGACTTTAAGATATAATTTTTTTTTTTAATTTAATATATTAAATTGGGTTAAAACTTGAATTTGATCTATTGTACATGGTTTAATGAAACATTCTTAGCAGGTTAATGGATTAATTGTGACCAAATAAAAAGGTTTAAACTATTTTGCATTTTCTATTTTGAATAAATTTAGATATCTGATTTGCTTATCTTTGATACTATCATGTTTATAATTTGCACACCACAATCTATATACTTACATATTATACAATACAGTGTTTGAGTGTGTATATTAAATTCATTCTTTAGCTACTGGTCTCTCTTACGATGCTGCAAGTATATTCAATTAATATCAAAACTTTCATAATTATATTTGCAATTATAATATTAATTTTGCGATTGTATTTGCAATATATAATATCCAATATGTAACATTAATTTCGCAATTATCAACATACAATATATTATTACGCAATATACACGTATAATATTAATTTTGTGATTATATTTGCAACATACGGTTAGCAATGTATGATATTAATTTTGCCATTATATTTGCAATGTTTAATATGCAATGTGTAATATTAATTTCGCGATTATATATTTACAATATATTTTACGCAATATTTAATATTAATTTTGAAAAATATTTGAAAATTATATTATATTATAATTCTACAATTATATTTGCAACTGTAATACATAATTATATATAATATTATAAAATATATTTGCAATATATTTTACGCGATATATATACAACATATTATCACACAATATACAATATTAATTTTGCGATTATATTTGCAATTAGAATTATAATATTATTTTTGTGTTTGTATTTGCAATATATGATATGCAATGTATAATATTAATTTTGCAATTCTAATTGCTTTATGCAATACGCAATACATAATATTATGCAAAATATTAATTTTGCCATTATATTCGCAAAACGTTATGCAATATATAACATTAATTTTGCGATTGTATTTGCAAAATATAATATGCAATGTATAATATTACTTTTACGATTATGTTTGCAATTATAATACATAATATTAGTTTCGTGATTATATATTTGCAATATATAATAGTCATTTTATTGATTTATTGCATAATTGTTTTAGTTAACTTAAATTGTTAAATTAAAAAGGCATGAATTTGTGAAGGACTTCTTTTTCAATCTAATACAATTTCGTAAGCTGTTTATAAATTACTTTTATTATAAATAAAATATTTGTTTTGAATAATCTTTAAAAATTTCTACGTTCAGTTGAATTATGTTATTCTTATTTGACTACAAAAAAGCTTTTACTTTTGATATCTGTTTTCTGTTTATACATGATATATTTATTCGGTTTTTTAATATTTATTACATAAAATAGTTAAATATTTATATATTATTTTTTTACAGATACATCTCTTAAATAAAAACTTCTATTATTATTTTTTATCTCAACTAATTATATTTTTAGCATTATTCAATGCCTTTTCGAAATAAACATAAACTTTGCGGGATACTTTATAAGTCTATTTAACTGATTGCAAATGTTGTTTTAAACATACGAGTCTAACGACAGAAGAGTAACAGTTGCCACTCACTGGCCAGGCATAGTCAGTTCACCAGTATGACATAAAAATGCAGCTGGTACACCAGTCTTGTAATCAGTTTCGTGAGAAGCGGAACCATGTGTGCGAGCAGTGACATGCGAAGTGTTATATGTGCATACGTGTCCCGAATTGACTGCACAGATTCGTTCCCCCTTTTCTCCTTTTTTTTCTTTTCTGTCGAATTGAGATAAGAATGTCATTGACGCTGCATTCCGATCTGAAGAAGTCCAATAAACTGTATCACTTTACTAGGGAAGCATCAACCCAACGGGTGTGGTCGTGCTTCCGTCTGGCACCGGGAATCGAATAGAGCGTGGAGCCAAATCTTTAGAAGCGAGGAATCCGTAATCTAGAGTGAGATGAACTCATAATCTAGAGCAGTTATAGCAATTGCGGTATAAAATCCAAACGACGGTAATATTATTACCATATGACATAGATATCTTTATAAAGTTTTTATCAAAATTTCAAAAATATTTTTGGCAAAGAATAATAAATTGATTGTTTACGTAGAAAATAAATCTGTAATTTTTTTCTTAAATAAGGAAACAACAACATGTCTTGCAATTGCGGAAATAAACTTTAGTTTGTCATATACATTTGCAGTTTGCGAAATAAAACTGGGCTTTCAGATAATTAACTCTTTAGTGACATAGTCTAAATTGATACATAAATTGACAGAGAAGTATAATATACTGGGAGGCTAAATTTGAAAGTGGATTGAGTTGTCATACTTAGACAAGTAGCACACTTGGTTAAAGTAATGAGGAGACGAGAATGCTCGATATATTCACATACACAGTAAAAAATTTTGTGTTTTCTTGTTAAAAAAATATCCTGGTTAAAACTTTTATGTTAAAATTTAACATATTTGCTTGTTACTTTAACATATTGCTGTTGTGTTAATTTAAGTAAAGTGTTAAATTACTAAAATAACTAAAAAAGAGTGTAAAAGTAACACAATGTGCACGTACTTTTAATTTTACACCATAAATACGTTCTTTATTATTAGTGACAGGATTTAGCTGTTAAAATTGACAGAAAAAAATGTTGAATTTACTCTATAATTGAGTTTTAACAAAGACCATTTCATTTTTTAGGACTTTACTATCTAATCTGAGATGGCACATTTCTCGTGAAAAAGATTCACCTATTAGGTGAATAAAAGGGGGTCGCCAAGAACAGAGAACCAAGTACGTTTGCATTCACATATATTATAATATTGGACTGATTCCAATAATATACACACAGTTTTTATCGATGATCCTGGAACGATCTATATATGTAATTGTAAACATTTTTTTCAGCATTTCTAGAATAATTATTATTTAACATATATAATATGTTAAATTAATATATATAACGTGTTAAAATAATATGATTGTGTTAAAATAACATATATAATATGTTATTGTTACACGTTATACACGTTACATTAACATTATTATAATGTTAAAGTAACATATTACATGTGTTACTTTGACATAATTTTCTCATTAAATTGTTACATAAAAATTATGTTACATTATAAAATTTATATTTAGTTTTATGTTAAAATATAACATAATATTTATGTTGCTATTTAACATATGCTTAATATGTTAAATTAACAGAAAAATTTCTATAGACCGTTTTGGACATGCGATATCTGTTAAATTTAACACAAATTTTTTTACTGTGTAGCACTTACGTATTTTACATTAATTGATTAATTTTATTTGTCTTTTTTATAGGTCTAAATTTTCTGAGTTTATCTGTTTCGGAACAAATTTAGAAGACTGAAGATTATTAATATCTAATTTGCACTAATATATTTCAACTTTTATTATAATAGAATTTGTAATATATGTTAATTATATATTATATATATAATATAATATATATAATATGTATAATGTATGTTTTAGGTATGTGCCGGATAGTGAAATTACCGTATACCGGATACCGGATATCTGGTAATAGTGTAAAACCGAATAACGGATATCTAATCGGATATTTGGTGCCTTAATTATTCGACCGGATATTTGCTGGATATCCGATACTATTAAAAAAAATACAATATATAAGTGACAAAATCTTTAGAAGTAGATTTATTTTCTGATTGATATTTTGTAATATTTTTCTGACATTATTTTGCTATTTTTGCATTTAGCAATCATAGTTTAATATTAATAAAATTTTTATAATAAATAACATTTCAGCGTTTTGCGTTAATAATCTGTTTTCGTTATCAGAATGAACCGATTTTCCTGCGCTAAAAAGTCTTTTTGATTGTACGAAAGAAGTTGAAGCATTCAAATATTTTGACTAATAAAAAATAAGACCTACGACGTAAATCACATTTTAGTCCGCATGTAATACAATCAGCAATAGGGCTGCGTCAATGATAGCAATAGTAATGACATGTGCACATATTCACGTGAAATATTTTGTGACTATATGTATGTATGTTTGTCCAATTAATATAGCATAATTACATCAAAAATTTAATATAAAATTATATTTGCCAGATACTAACGATATTCGACTGTCCGGCTGGATAATAATGAAAGGGTCGGGTAAACCGGATATCGGATATTATTGGATATCCAACACATCCTCATAGTTTAAAACGCTAAATATTTAAAATTAAAACATCTATAACAGCTTTTAATTTTTTGTTGAATAAAAACTGAAACATTTTAAAAACTTAAAAAACGGAAACAAGAAATAAAATATTTTAATATCTTAAAATAAAATACTTTTTTTATGAATGTTAAATTTTTATGGACATTATATTCGAGAATAAAGGGAAGGATTGCGCGGTCCAAGCTAAAATTAATTCGTGCGAAAATTAAAAGACCTGAATTTAAGACGGAAACTCTCACGAACGCGCTTTGGGAACCGTCGTTGGTTTTACGGTGAGAACGGAGAGCGGCTGGGTATGGGAAACATCGATGATTCCCAGGCGGTGGTAGCGGCATTTCGTATACGAACGTGAACAGCGAATGTAAACGCGACGCGCACGTGCACGTACATTTCATTCGTACATCGGCTGGCTTGTCGCTTGTCCGGTCGTAGCGTGCGAGACAAATGTACACGCGCTCAGGGAGCTGCAGTACGCCTGATTCAACCGTGGGACATGTTCGCGTCTTCATTCTAATATCGACAATACGTTCGGCAATTCAATCGTTCGAGCTTGTAATTACCAGCCGCTTAAGAAGCGGTAAATATTTAGGCCAGGATAAGAATCGGAAATGCAGATCACGGTTTGCTCGCGCAAATTGATCCGCGTCGTTTGTCAGGCTGACGGGTAAAGATCCTGCGGCATTAATCAGACGGAAGATTCCGCTCGATCGTCTTCGACTAGTAGCGCGTTATCACTGCATCAGAATTAATTAACTGCCGGGTCATTAATCTTCACATCTTCATTCACGATGCTGGCCGACGATGATTGATGAGCCAAGAAAACGAGTTTTATACATTCGCACGTTAAGCTAGCCCCCAGTGTACTGACACAATGTTAATTACAGATTTTGATTATTATTAAGATTATTTTGATTTCAAAAATATCTGTAAGTTTATTCGACAATTCTTATGTGAAAAGATGTGCAGTAGAGAATAAATTCGTGATAAGATAGATAATAAAAGTTCGTAAAATTTTTGTTTGCACTTATTAATGCAATTTGCAAGCAGGCATTTGTTTAAATATATTTTTTAATTGGTTAAATTTCAAATAGAAGTGAGTTGTCAAAACCAGCGCATTGTGTAAGTTTTCGAAATTATATCATTTTTGAAAGTATCGAATAATTTGTACGCAATAAAAATGAATTTTATTAGAATATATAATTTTTTATTAATAATAAATTAATTAACTAAAAACCTTTTTGTAACAAAATTCTGCAAAAAGTATAATTCAGACGATCAGTTAGAGATTTTTTAAATTAATACCATCTCCAAATGTAATTAAAATAATTATGAATTAAAAATAATATATAATATAAAAATTTTCATTAATTAATATATATTTTATTAATAATTTATTTAAAAAAATAAAAATAAATAATACTAACAAAAAAGTAAAGATATCGAAATAAAACTGGCTTGAATTAATTTTTGTAATTGATACATTTTTGTTTATATCAATTAGTTTTACTTATTAGTCTTACACATCAATATCATTTATTATAAAATAATAAAATAATAGGTAAAATTCATAATAAAGAAAACTTGATTTTATAAAACGTATCTTTATAATAATTGCAAATCTATAATAAATGCAAAATATTCTACATTATCTTAATAATTAATCTTTTCTTTGTAAAAATATAGAATTGTATATAAATTAAATTATTATCAGCTATGTAAATTGATCAAAACCTAATATAAATTGATTTTGTTAATAGTATTATTATAATACGCACAAAACGACATGTAATCTGTTAAATTTTTTTCAGACGTTAGTCATTTTTTATTTTCTTTATATTTTTATCGCTCAACGTTGCTTATATAAAATAAAGATATAAAATATTGATGAGATAGGCAACCGCGATACGATCAGTAACTCTCTACTTTACAATTTAAAATCTGCCACGAAGAGAATAGCAGATCGCAAGACTGTCTTTTATTATCTATTTATTTTAAACTCTTTTCTCTATAATGCACTCGCGAATTTCCAGATTTCTTCTGTATAAAATCTTTTCTCTTTGCTGACTTGGTGTCTCGGTCTTCGACCAATAAGAGTAATATGCGAGGAAGCGTCGCAGGAATCAGTGCACTCGACCGGTCGCTGAATCCTGCCCGGTAGGTTTAGAACGACCTTCAGATTCCAAGGCTGTTCCTAGCGTACGAGAGCGCAGCTTAGGTCGACTACTATCTCGCTATGCTTGCCTGGTTCTTCTAAGCATGTAACTTAGAACGACTAACCTATCTGATGAAGCGCGAATATTACCAAATCTATTGCTAGTGATAACGAGTTACAGCACAAATATTGAAGAAGATATTTTTAAGAAGGATTTTAAATCCGTATTTTATTTTTCTACATTATACAATTAAAATCTGATGAAAATATTAATATCTTAGGGTTTTAGAGAGTGTCATATCTATGAAAAAAAAAAAATTTAGTATTAAATTTAAAAGAAAGCTTGTGCAAAATAATGAGTACTATTTTATGAATTTTATTTATTTTTAGTAAATAATAAAAAAAAGGTATTATAGCCTCATTTTCATTTTGTACAGTAATATTGTTAATAATCAATATTTTAAGTTGAAAACATAAAACACATACATTTCCATTCGTCAATATGTGTTGTTCAATCGATTCCAGATTTAAATGTTATTTATAAAAAGGTGACACTGCATAATGGATAAAAAAATAGGAGTAATGATGTGGCTTTTGCATTAACATAGATAAAAAAATAAGTTTTATTTGAAAAACATAATGTTTTATATGATAAGATTATATATTTAATTAAAATAAAGAGAACATATTGCAAAATATGCAACTATATATTCGTATATATTAAAGCCACTACATAACTGCGGGCTACTGAACAAATGATTCCATAAGTAATTACTAGAATTCCTCATTTAATAACCAAAAACGGGCAACAATACTACTTTCTGCTCTATTAAAATAAATTATTTGTATTAAATTTATATTACATCAACAATTAGCATCAATTAATTAATCGCCTTATTCGTTTTATTAAAATAACAATTTTAGCATTAATACTATGTAAGAGGGTAATATAACATAAAATTATTAAAAATTCATTCCAATGTTTCAATCATCAAGATAAAAAATAGAAGAGACAATTATTCGCGCCTCTTATTACGTCCCAGGTCGTTTCTTGTCATATAACTTTCAGGTTGTTTCACGATGTAGCCGTAGGTGTGGTCAGGACGATAAACTTGCTATGTTAGGTCTAACAAACCCCTCCCTCTCTCTCCTCTTCCAAAAAAAAGAGGAGACGATCCTAGAGGCGACGGATTCCGAAATCGTGAGAAAAAAGTCTCGTAGCGGTTTCGGCGTCGCGTTCCTTACTGGCTTTCTCATGGCGCACGTCGCTTCTCATCGTTTACTGATACAAAAAATAATGAGATTTCGGAGGTACACAACAGCGAGACATTCGAGCGTGAGAAGATGCTGAACTTGGGGCTGAAATCGCCGCTCCGTGCACCAGGCATGTATCAAAGTACAAGAGCGATTCCTATCACGTGTCCTTTGAAAAGTTCTTCAACCTTTTAGCCGCGAAGGTCGCGTACAGGGTGATTCGTTATTGGACGACAACGACTCCAAAACGTGAGAAGCAACACAAGAAATGTCAAGAAGACTTATATAAATCGCGCGAGATTTTATACTTGAGAAAATTCTTTTTTGATATTAACAATTTTTTCCTCTCTCATTTGTCCCAGCATGAATAATGCCTAATTATCTTGCAAGATTTATTATTAAAATACCAGTAAAAAATTTGCTATCCCATTCAAAGAAACAAGAAATTAATTAAACAGAAATTAATAAAAATTTGAGATGGGTTATTTGTGATCAAGATACAATAATAAAATTATATTTATTTTCTTAAAAAAGAAGATATAAATACTAATACTATTTAAAATATAATTTTTTTTAAGTTCTTAGCCTGTTAAACAGATTTATCAACTTATATACGTAGAAAAAAGAATCTTGTTGAATTAATTGGAAATCTGGTATGTTTAATTAGAATCTGGTTGAACCTATTAGATTTCCAATTCATTCAACAGGACATTTTTTAGTGTATATGCGATATTATTCAAAATTATCTTAAAATTTAAAAAATTTAATACTCAACAGTTTTTCAAAAATAAAATTAAAATATTTATTATATATTTTCAATTTATTCTTTTATTAATCTAATGTGTATTAAAGATATCTTAATAATAATGAATAACAGACTTCTTTATAGAAACGACGGCAAAATGCCGAAGAAGAAATTTGTCGGCTTATGCTTCAATCTTATAAATATATCAAAATAAGTAAAAGCTAAGTAAAAGCTTTTTCATATTTAGATTTTAAATTTTGTCTCGAATCTCTTGTTGTAATTCGTAAATTGTCAAAACATCCTTACAGTCTGATATGTTTTGCACTTCTCATACATTGCGACCGTTGAAAAGGCGCGTGTCGCGCGCGTGCGCGACTTCCGGTTCAAGTTTTCTCACGAATTCCGGACGCAGGCTCATTCCCACAGGCTCTGGATCAACAGTAACGTGAGACAGAATGTCCCTGAGGCCAGCCAAGCGATCTGGTTCGGTAGTAGGCTTGCAGACGAGTGAAAGAGTTTCGCGATGGATTTCAGGCTTGCACACGCCGGTCTTATTTATTGGGAATCGAACTTGTCGGAAATCGAATCTGTCGAGCATTTTAAGACGAAAACTCAAACACTCCCTTCTCACATTTAACAGATCCACGTGGCTTCCTATTCCTGGGCGCAACAAAATAAAAGAGTAATCCCGTCATTTTCTACGAACCGAAATCGTCATTCGGTACGATACAATCAACTCCGTCGAGCTATGCAATTAGAAGTCCGAGAGGAATGGATCATGATAAGGGTCAAGCTTTACGAGAGGGCATTCAATTCGAGGTCGACGATCCTCGACACGAGGGGTTAAACCGCTTAAAATGACCAGCGCCCGACGGAAAAAGAAAGAGAGAGAGAGAGAACGAGAAAGAGGGACGACACGGTGGGAGGAGGATAAAGCGCCGTCTTGGGACAAGAGGCTGGCTTCTTAAGCCAATTAAATTCTTCCCACGGGATCGCACCGTGGGAGAGTCTCTCCAGGAACGCAAGAACACGAGATCCAAGACTGCCAGGACTTCATCCGCTCTCAGGAAGTTTCTCGTTTCTCTAAACATTTACTTGAATACTTGTTTACCTGACATCAAATTATTTTTTTTTGTTTTATTACTAATAAATCGTCGAGATGTTTTTTTCAAAATCATTATTAAATAACAAATCAATAAAGTTTTCAATGTACATACACAACATACTTTGTGAAATTAGATTCAGATGCATATTCTTTATCAGAGTTGGGTAGTAACTAATTAAATAATAAAGTTAAAATGTTGATAACTAAACTTTTTATTTTATTTAAAACAAATTAATTTTTAACTTTAACTTATAGTTATTTTTAAAACACATAAACTTTAACTTATTTTTTTTTTAAGTTGAAAATTTTTATGTTAAAGAAAATATTATGAACAAAAAATGCATATAAATTTTTTGTTCTTATATTAAAACAATATTTCTTTATTATTTCAGAAAAAATTTAATTTATAAGAATATTTAAATTTATTTCGACAATTCATATTATAATTTTTTTGAGTAATCTAACTTTAAAAAATTAAGACATTCTATTTTTATATATAATTAATGCTTTTTAAGGTTTTTTAATTCAAGTTAATCTAAACAGAATTTAGTTCTAATAGAAGTTAACTTTTTGTTCAACTTTTAATGCAATTAAATCAATTTTATTAGCCATTTACTTTAATTTTATTTAATTAAAAAAATCTTAACATTTCTAATCCTGTTCTTAATCTATAAAGAATTAAAAAAAATAGTTTAAAAGCAAAACTCGTATTTGGGCATATTTTATACTTCTTTAAATTTATCCTTTTATTCTTTTTTATTTCCTGAGCAAAATTAGTTTAACAATTTATTCGTACTGTGTTTAAATCGATATGTTTGTTAAATAAATGATAAAATTAATATATTATAAAATATATATACTTAAGAAACTTATGCACTTTTTAAATTTTATATGATTCTACACAGTCGTATTCAATTAATTATTTCGAAAAAATAAGAAAATCGCGTTGTGTGATCTTAAATTTAGACTCTATTTGCACTTTAAATTAGATACTTATTTAGACTCTAAACAATAGATACTGTTCTCGTTGCATAGCATTCTGCATACCATTTTTGGCAGTGCTTAAAAAGAATATATTGCATCGTGCAACTTGATCGACCGGGGAAATCATTTACTATTCTCGCGACCCTCTTTGCTCTTCCCACTCTTTCGCCCGTGTCTTTTTTATGCGGCCGTATCGAGGCACACATGGAGGAAGGGAAGGAGCTCGCGTGAGAACTTGGAGAGGGCTCGTGGGAAAACCACGAAGGCGCGTGGCGCTTCTGATACCAGGGTATCATGAGAGCTTAGCAAGTATCACGGGTACCCTTGATATCTTTTGTACATCGCTCATCCCTCTATAATTTCTTCTCCCCCATTTAAACGAACAGGTGGGATTAAATGGACGGACGCGTGATGTAAAATTTGAATGACTTAGAATCGGGTTTTACAACTGCCATTATCTTGCTCAATATTTCATCAAATGCCTGTAAGCATACACTTGTGATATTTGATTATTGTTATTGAAGTGTTACTGAATATTTTGTAGTAAATTGGCATTCAACATTTTTCTTAGCATTAAAATAATACAAGTTGTATAATAAATGTACAAATAACAAAATCAAATACAATATAATATAGTTTGAAAAAGAAATTCTAAGATAAACGAGTAAAAAAGAATAAAATATTCATAAATTAAATAAGTTACAATTTTGAAATTAACAAAAAGAAGGACACAACAAAAAAGGGATTATGTGAGTCAGGTGCGAATTTTAGTGTATCAAATAACATAATTGCTATTAAAAAGTTATAAATCTATTGTTTTCGTGACAAGAAAGCATAATAATAGTTTGTTTTAATTTAGATTATTGTTACGTCTTATTAACATCACGAAAAAAAAGATTTGTAACTTTTTAATATCAATTATATCATTATATATTGATGTACTAAGATCCCGTAATCCTTTCCATGTTATGTTCTTCTTTTTCTGTTTATTTAAACAAATAAAATGTATATGTCAACATATTACACAAAAAAGAACATTCTTGTTTTCAGATTATCTTTATTAAAAAAATGTTAAATTTTTAAGTAAAATTACATAAAGTTAGACATAATTTGTTTACACGAAGAATTTTATGTATAATTTTAGTTTTCCCCAGAAAAATATATTTTTAATTTTATTAATTATAATTAATAATTTTTATAAGTTAAGTGAAAAAAAATATTGAATGAAGAATAACAATATCTTGAAATAATATTACCTTTAAGAATTAAAATTTTTTTATGTTGTTTTATTAAAATTATCATATTGTGCTCTTTAAATGACTATTATAAGAAATATTAAAATAAAAATATTACATTTACTAAAATCTGAAATAATTAACTTCTTTAAAAAATATTAAATTATATATAAGAAAGATCATTATTGTTTCACATATAAGCCAAAATATAATTTCTTGTTTATGTATGAAACAATGTTTTTTAAATAAAATATATTAGTTAGAATTTGATACTATATAATTTTTGATACTATTTTTTCTTTGTAAACATTAATTTTATCAAAAAAATGTGCTTCCGCAATTTGTTTTCAAATTGTGTTAAAACGTTATTTTTTGTGTTAAATAATTAAAAATAACATTTTAACATAATTTGAAGACAAATTGCAGAAGCATACTTTTTGTCTTTTATATAATATTTGTTTTTAACGTATTCATTTTATATTAAATTAACAAAAAATTTGGTTAAACCAGTTGAGGCCATGTTAAACGTTAAAATTAACACAAAATTTTTAAATACATTTTAATATATAACTTTAATGTGTGTGTGTGTGCGTGTGCGTGCGTGCATGTGTGTGTGTGTGCGTAAATTTTCACGACTAGTATTTATATTATTATACGTATTTCTGCCTTTTACAACGGTTATATTATTTATTATATAACATTTATTGTATATCGCAATTTGTGACGTAACATGAGGAAATATAATTTTACAACTCTAAGCTCTATGACAACGAGGGGTAAAATTAATAATATTTGAAAAAAATTTATTAAGAAAGCATTGACTGCAGAGTCGGAAAAAAATTATAAGCCCGAGGTAGTTGATCCCCTTTTGGAATAGGGCAGCATGAATCAATGCTTTTCCGTGGCCTTTTCGAGGGTTCAGGTCTGTGCGAACCCTAAGAATGCGGTAAGAAGAAGATATTACACTCGTCTGAACAAGTCCATTCATTTAAATGACTTCTGTCAACAATGGTGCCAGGCCAGCAGAAGATGTAGAAGTACATTTCTACAGTGTCAGTGACAATTAAAATTAAACTAGACGTAGCTTATTTGTAATAAGAATAATGTCAGGATTGATAATATTAATATTAATTTTTTTCCTCATGCTTGAAAATGATAATTAATTTTATACGTACAATTTATTTTTACAGATATTTTACACACTAATACTATACACGTGATTTGAGTACTAAATTCTTTTCTTAAAAGAGAGAGAGAGAGAGAGAGAGAGAGAGAGAGAGAGAAAGTACTACAATAATAAAAAATTGATTGAAAGGTTCTCCAATATTTTTCAACGGATATCTCGTGTATTTCAGTGAGCAGGGCAGTAGAAATGATAGAAAGTTAAAAAATCTCTTGTGTAGGAATACGAGAATCTTTAATGCCAATCTTTAATCCAATTTGTGATCGTTTAATAACGCTCAAAAGAAAGATCGCGTAACGACCATCGCTCATTATATATACTATCGTAATTCATTGAGAGGCGTGAAAAGCATTGTAAATATAAATTAGTACAAGATTTTCTATTAGGCTAGCAGAAACGTCGAAGTGGTCCTTGACGAAATTCGACCTTGACCAGTCTCTAAACGAAAAGGCCCTAAAGAAAATCGGGTTGTTACGTCAAACGAAGCGCTTTTACACAAGATCTACATTCCTCTTTTGTGCATTTTGACCACTTGTATATATCGTCAAGTATTAATGATGTTATATGATATTATATATTTTTGCATACATTTTGTTTTCCCATACTTTTGTTATTGTTTTATTTCTTTCTATCTTTTTATGTCTCTTATTTTTTCAGATTTATATTTTTATCTTCAGACCTGCATAATTTTGATTCATATAAAAACTATATACGTGAAATTCATAGTATTCGCTGCTATTGTATTATATTTCCAAGTAAGGAAAAGAGTTTACTTACATTTAATCTCATCTATAATTGCGATCTGTAATTTTATCCATCAGAATAAAATCTAATCGCTTCTAGTGAATATCTAATTAGCAGGAAATTGGAATAAAATTCGTGTAATTACGATTTATAATTCTTATTCGCGGAACGTTATGTCTTGCTATTATATCGAAAAAATGTGCTAACGGAAATTTTATAGCCTCCTCCTATCAGGTTTGCATGTCATCGAGGAAGCAGCGGGACATCTAAACTTCGTTCACGCACACAGCAAACAGTCATGACACAAAATGCTGTTTATCTTGCATTGATACATTTTGTTCGGTTGCATCTGATACTAAAATACATTGATAATGACATCGTTAATGACGTGTTAAGGGCTGAACCGAGGCGTGAAGAACGTTGTAAACACGAATTAATCGAACACCCAATATCAGGCGGTCAGGAAACGCCAAGAACGTCACGCTGAAGAAGAAAGAGAGAGAGAGAGAGAGAGAGAGAGAGAGAGAGAGAGAGAGAGAGAGAGACCCAACACATATACATATTAAAGAAAAGGTGAATTTTTGTCAGCGTTCTCGGTCGGGATTCTGACCACATCTGGTACTGCACATTCCATCTTGTTTACAAACGTTACGCAAGAAAACTCTTTTAGTTTTCCTTCTTTTGATGAAAGAATCTTTTCAATAATGAAATATAGAAATCAGAGAGAATTTAGAATGCGTGATAAATATAATAGATTGTAGCACAAAAGTGTATGTAAAGTCAGAATGATAAAATTGTTCGGATTTTTTTTTATTTTAAGCAAAATTTTTTAATATGTATATTACAAAATAAAAACGCTAAAAAAGAGGCAATACCTATAATGTCGTAGAAAAAGATAGAAAAACATTATCTTTATGATATCGATAGAAAGAGAATTATCCATTTGTCTTTAATTAAATGAAATAATCCAAGAGCAATAGTTGCTTGCATTTTAATTAAAACAAATGCAATTAAAATAAATTTACAATAATAGTAACTTACAAATAATTGTTTAATTATTCATTTATGCCTGGCTGTATATTATTTCTTCAACTTTGAGATAATGTTCGAAATAGAATTGTTTATACGTCTTTGATTGAATTGAATAACTCAAAAATGATAGTTGTTTTTCTATTTCAATTCAGACAAATTAAAATAAATTTTAAGTGACAGTATTTCACAAGCATGTGATTGCTTAACTGTAATTCTTGATTGGTCACATTAGTATTATTTCTTCAATTTTGTGACAATTTAAAAACTCATGTCTTACATTTCAAATTTTTTATTAATAAAAAATTTATTGAATATTAATTTAGTCTTTTATTACATTGAGTATATAATGTAGTAATGTTATATTACGATATAACAGATTGTATTGCATTCATCAATAGTTTTAAAAATTTTGTGATTATTTAGCAAGTTCTATCTAGTATATTGAAAATGTCCCTTTGCAATTTAATGATTTTCACAATATTAAAATAAATTAAAATTCAGCATCTGTACAATTACGATATTACTTTTATTTTACATTCTATCAGAGAGTTCGTCAATGAATATGACACTAATTCAATTACGTTCAAGTCTATAACGAAAATTCATACAGAACAAGAATTGAGAGTCGTACAGAAAGTTGGATTTGTTAAGGAGGTTTCGACAAGAAGCTATTGATTAATGGACGCTTTTCAAGGAAGATCAGTCGAGCGTGTCATTCTTATTGGGAAAACAGAATACCATGGAAGTACTTGGAAAGGATCTTTGTGCAACTGTATGCGAAACAACGGCACATAAACACGAAACGTCGACAAAACTTATCATGTAAATTAACTTCATTAAAATTCACCATGAAAAAGCTTGCATGACTTAATGCTACGTCTTTTTATAAGCCGATCTTATCTACATTTGCAAAGTGCAATTACGTTCCCTTATTTTTTTAAATAAAACTGTATTTTTTACATAAATATTTTTCTAGTTATCTTGTGTGTGTGTGTGTGTGTGTGTGTGTGTGTGTGTGTGTGTGTGTGTGTGTGTGTGTGTAAAAATTATTGGAAGCAGAACTACAAAATTACGATAAACAAAAATTTGTTATAAATAAAACAAAGTAACAAATCATGTTTCTTTAAAAATTTATTTTCTTTAAAAGTTAATTTTTAAAAATAAAACTATAATATTTGATTAATTAATTATTTTACGATTAATTGAAATGTTGAGGAAAAAAATGTTTAATCAAAATATTTTACATATTTCTAATTTTTAATGATATATACATTATATAATTTTTAATAACATAAATTTTAATAAAATGGGTATTATATATACTATATATATATATATATATATATATATATATATATATATATATGTAGTACACATTTATATATAAATATAATTATTTTAAAAAGTTAAAAGATTGTGTTTTACTAAACGTAAGTTAAACGTAATAACAGTATTTTTTGAAGACTATTAACTTAAGAACAATAAAGACAACAGTGAGCTGTCATAAAGTGATAAGAAATCTGTTTAAAAAGATAAGTATTATATCTCTCCTCTTTTTCTAGCAAATATTATCAACCTAAAAAAATCTGAAAGAATATGTTAAGAAACTGTTTCAACTTTCTGTTCAGAATTATCAAACTATTAGCAATCTTTTCTAATTTTTAAAAGCAAAGCTTTTCGAGAATTTTGAATGTATTATTTATCTCTAAAATGCGCACGTGGACATGTTACGATTCATTATTATTATTATTTCTATAAGTTATTTTTTAATGTTCACTAATATGTTCTTAATATTAATTTCGTTGGAGTAACTTCGCACTTTATGCTATTATACGACAATTCTGATAATCTTTGAATGAAAACGTATCGTTGCATTAGCAATATCTTAACTAACGGATTTAATAATGAGTAAACAACGTTCTTCGTCTAACTAACACACTGACTAATTACGGAAGCGTAATTAATGGGATTACTTAATAACCGTCTTACAGGCGCCTGCGCCCCAAAGAAGCTTCTTGGCACGGAATGATTCCCTAGTAACCCTGAGAAGATTTCGATCTCTCTTCGAAGCTGCTTTCTCACGCCCGTTGCGACTCGTCCTTCGATTCCCACGAGCCTAACGGATGAGGCTTTGCCTTTCAGCGAAAAAAAAGAAAAAGAGAAAGATCCATAGTTATCTTCCAAGAACTATGATACCTCGGATTTTTCAACGATCTCGAATGAGGGTGGTCAGTCGTGAAAGTCGTACAATGGCACTTATTGTTAGAAAGGACTTTACGATCGAAATATTTTGCAGTTATTTCGTTTTAAAGAATTAGTCTAATACGTGGTAGAATGGCGAAAGATAAGAAAAAATGTTCATTAACTTAACAATTATTTTAACACATAAAACTCCACGCGACTTGTAATATGCAACATTACGAGATGAGTAAATCATATTTTTTTCTGATATTTCAACGAGTTTAAAATCAAGAGATATGGAAATTTAAAAATATTACTTTAAAATAAATGTCATCATTGTAATTATTTATTAGTTAACAATTTGCGCGATTGTGCAAGCATATTTGCAGTGCTGGATAAATATTAAAATATTATAGATTCTATAAAAATATTTATATAATTATATATATATATATAATTTTTTTTATTTATAAAAAAATTTATTTAAAATAAATTTTTGAGTATTATTGTAAATATAAAAAAAGCAAATATAACACTTACATATCCATCTACTTGAAATAAAATATTTATTTAATATTTTAATATGTTTTAGGTAAATAAGTTATCTCTATTTTTTCTGTTTATTTACTATTTTATATTTTTTAAGAAAAGAGAAAATACAAAGTAAAAAATATTAAAAATAAAGGCACAGCATATATTTTGTGAATTTATAGATGTAATTAAATTTCTATAAACACATTTTAAAATAAATTTATTTGATTATTTAGCTACTTAAAAAATCTAGGTAAGAAAAATGAGTCACAACTCATAGGTGTTGGTTTTTATTTTACTATTTTCTATTTTACCCTTTCTCTCTTAAAAAATAGAAAATATTAAATAAACAATAGAAAATTGAGAAAACTTATTTATTCATAATGTATTATAACATATTCATGATAAATGTAAAATAAATATCTTATTTCAAGTAAAAAGTAATATAAATATATGTATATATATATATATATATATATATATATATATATATATATATACACACATACATATAAATTAAAATACCATTTGTATTACATAAATGTTATATTCATTACACAAAATATCTATTTCAAATAGTATTTTTATAGATATATCCTTTAAATATTTCATTATCTAACATATTTTTTATTTCAATTATTTTCCTCGGTATATTGCATATTTGGGATGCCTTTTAATAGAGAATTTGATTGGACGCACTAGTGCGCACTAGTGCACATTAAAGCCGTAAGTATATAAATTGACGTAAAGGTCTATGACGTGTGATATGTTACTTTTACACTTAAATTAAATTGAGGCTTTAACGTGCATCAGAGTGTGCACTAATGCAGCTTATTCGAATTTATTGTAAGCAAATCCACACGCGCGAAGAATTCAGACTTTATAAATCCGTACGAGGAAATATAGTTACATTACTTTATTAGTAACATTTTTTATACGTTTTATTGTTAGAGTACAAGATATTTTTGTGACATGAAGATGTGGGAGAAGTTTCAAAGCTTTCTAAGGAAAATTAAAAGGATAGCCTTTTTCATCTTTGAGACAGTTCACTGATTGATTTCAAAATATTCTGTCGTTTTGAGTCTGTTTTCACGATGTAGATTATTTTGACGCGACATCGTCTCCGGTCTTCTTCCACCATGCTGAGAATTATCGACACGAAATTCTATGGGTTCAAAGGTCCTCGTCTATATGCCGCAAACGCGGAGGGAAGATCGCGAAGGAGGATCCAAGGTTCGAACCCTCTCACGACCCCTCGACTATATCGGAGGACGCCTTCGCCGAGGACGCTGGAATCCTGCCTCGAGCGTGAGAACGATTCTCGCCCACGGTCAAATTCCGTCGATCGAGTATTAGGGTGTCAGGGCGACGCAGGAAGAAACTTTAAGACGTGTCCGTCAGAGGGATTAAGAGAAATAAAAGCTCGTTTTTATACAAATGAGATGAGAGTACGATGGAAAGTGTTGAACCCCAATTTAACATCTCGAGCTGACTACGAGCGATTTCCACGATTGAAGGAAAGTACTTTATCTTTTTGCCATTTCTCGAAAATAATCGCTCGAAATAAAACAGATCTTTAATTAATTATGACTTCGTTATGAACTATTGTTCCAAAGTAATAAAAAATCTGTATCATTCTAATAAAAATTGTTTCTATATCTTATAAAATTCAATATTATTAAAAAAACTATGTCTTTTTGATAACAGTATAAGAAAAAATTAACTAAAAGTAATTAAATATTAATAATTTTAATGTTAACAATAATAAAATTATTACAAAATAACACATGTATTTTACACACTATCGGAGACATAAAATTTAATTATAAAAATCTACATATTGCTCTTTAAATTGCAAAAAGATAATAATATTATATAATTTCTTATTATATGCAAAAAGATAATAATATTATATAATTTCTTTTTATAATAATATAAATTATGAGCAAAAAGAAAGATAGTTTCTTTTTCCAACATTTCTAAAATTAGTTAATCATTGATAAATTTGTAAGTAGACGTATTTGAGTAAACTTAAAGTCTTCCATTTATGACTTGGAACGTTCATTTAGCATCAATGGTATATATGGGTGGGTTAAAACGACGCGAAATAATGGGCAGAAGAGGCTATTATTCCTACATTAGAATGCATAGGCGTTCCCTTAGGGACGCGGATTATATTACCCCCGAGGGTACACCATGAATAGAGTTCCTTAATTAGAGACCAGGATAGCATGGAATTCGAAGAAGCGTCTTCGAGTCCTTATAGGCGTAGCTTTCGCTTTTCGGAATAATTTTATACTTCAAAATTCGTCATTAAATCGCAATACGATTTAATAATGAAATAAAAGTTTAAGAAACAGAAACGTCAGATTCACTTTGATTATATAGAATACTAATATATTTGTTTCTACCTCTTTTATTTAGAAAATTATAATTATAATATGTGTCGCGCTACAGTATAGAAATTATTTAAACGAAGAACGGCACGTTGTAATGAATTTTATAGAAACCGTCAAATTTACGAAATAATAAAGTCAATAGATTACTTCGCAGGAACGACATACTGTGTCAGAGGATTCGTGGCTCATAGAGGGAAAAGGGTTGATCCTTCTAGTCGAGTTGATCTACTTAGATATCAGGAAGATAGGACGATCAAGGAGGATTGCATGGGATGTCCTCGTAAAGGATACTGAAAGTTTTATTTTCAACCCTCGTTCATCATCGTGTGATCGATAAAGCTTTATTCGCGTCTCTTCTATTAATATGTCATAATTTCTTAACAATTTGAATTTTTAGAATTAGAGAATCAATCTGGGACGCTTACGCTATGTTGAGGTGCACCTCATCACATCAGCTCACACACATATGAATATCACGTTTGTGCATATTTACGTCGTCGCGCAGAGTAAATAATAATCGCGAGGTTTTAATTTTCGAGCACCACGTGTCGTTCGAACTATTTTACGACAGGGACAGCATAGAGGGTAAGAAGTGGCACAGGGGTGAAACACGTAGGCATCAGAGCGAAGAACGTAATGAGAAAAAAGGCCTACTATGTGACCTTTTCCATCAGAGATGCATGCGACGTAAGAAGGTGCCGTTAGGAGCTTTTCCTCCGAAGGAGTTGCTTTCAATTAGTCCAGAAAGGGTAATTCAATTGAGGTGGCCGACTCAATTAAATTATTGTCGACTTCCATGTCTTTAGTAAGCAATGTGTATTCCATTCTCGGCGTGTCGATCATGCAGTTTGAAATCGGTGGAATACTGTATATTCTCTTGTCCCTTTCTTGAACCGCGAATAATATAATTGAAATTGATCCCGGCGCTATTGCGATATTTTTCTCTTTTCTTTTTAATCTAATAATTTGTTGAAAGCGGAGCAAAATAAACAATTTTGTCTTTGGCAAAAACATCTCGTTATCAAAAATAAGAAGAATATTGTTTAAAGTAAAAACTCATCTGAAAACTCAAGTCACGTCGTTAAGCACGTTCTTTATTACTATTTTATAATATTGCTATCGTGTTGCTTCAAGCGTTTTTAACTTTTCATCAAATTTATACAATTATTACTTATTGTATTTTGAAGGACAATTCTATTCAATGTTTGCAATCGTGTTTTATTACATAAACGTTTTTTTTTTTCTAAATATAAAGATATATCTTCGCTTGTATATTCGAGAGAAGATGATGCAAGCGTAAGAGAGAACACGTGGCTTGGGGACAAGCAACCTTCCACACATGAAGCAGAGCAGCAGAAAGCGCGAAGAGGATTCTCTTCTTGCTTTCGTTGCAAGCCGCAACGATACGCGAGTCATATGGGGCAGAGGGAGGATCGCAGCATCGTGCATGCTCCAGAAAGGATTGAATTTCCTAAACTCGAACTTCGCGCGAATTCGCGATGGTGAAAGCAACACAGTGAGAGTCATCAGAATAAAAAGATGTTAGTTCTACTATCAAGAAAAGCTGCTCAATTTACTTTATTTTTTTTTAGTAAATTAAGATTATCTTTAACAAAGAAAATTTTCTTGATAATTGTCCTAACATACTCAAAATAAAGAATTTATACTCTTTCAAAGAATACTATAAAATTGAAGTCAAAGAACAGTCAAAATAATAAGCAACTCAAATTTTTGTTTTAATTTAATATTATTGATTAAAGTATATTAAATTATTACGGTTCAGAACATATTTTATATTAATTTGATACGATGTATGCACATATAAAATATTCGTAATAAATAATATTTATTTAAGTATATACATTCAACTATATACATTTGTGTTGGTAAATTTATTTTAAATAAATAGACATTGTTTCAAATAAATGTAACGACATTTAAGATTACTACCAAGAAAATATTCGTTATAAAAATAAAGTTGTAAAGATATTTGAAAGGGAAAACTAAAAATTGAGTAATCAATTGAGTAATTTTCTTGAGAGAATGAAATTTTTCTACGTGCAAGATATAATGCATACACAAATAAACATAGAGAGCTTACAGCAAAATATATTTTTCATATAAATTTATCTTATAAAATGTGTCATTTAGTATTATCATTATGTTAATGTTTATTATAGTGACATCAAATTATGCAAAAGGTACCTAAAACTATCCATATAATAATCTCCGTAATTATTAGTCATAAATAATTAATATATTTTTTTTCAATATCAGAATTTGGTAACAATTTTTCATTAGTAACAATTCTATTTGTTTACGTAAATGCATGCGAGGCTGTCGTTCTATATAAAGTAAATATTACAATAAATTTAAAAAATATTAAAATGACGGCATTATTAAAATATGCTTCCTTTCTGACTCACATAGCACTCGGTTTAGTATTGTAATTATCTAAAAGATTATTTATTATTATTACATAAATATTTCAAATAATTTAACAAAGATGTACATTGATTGTCTGAATCAATTATAACTGAATTAACATCACACCGTATATCAATATATTATGGTAATTTCTTGGTAACAATTATCGGTTGGAATCAACTAATACTATTTAGAAAATTTTACAAAATATCTAATCAAAACTATTCGCGTATTAACTTTTATTAGAAAGACAGAGAAAAAGATAACCAAAATTCTGAAGAGTTTCAAATAATTTGAGAACCTATCAGGACAGCAACGTTGGTCAGGAGTTTTGCTCGTGCGACACCACTAAGCAGGCAATTGGGGTGCAGCAATAGACTCAAAGGGTTAATGTAACAAAGGCTATATTCCTTGAAGTCAAAGGCCTCTTGTGACGCTTAACCGAAAATTTTGCCCAAAGAGATGACACAATTTCCTTAGAAATTTCCGATAACTTTTGACATCTGCTTTGGCATTAGAACTACATGGAGAGAATTTTTTCATAAAATTTACCGAAAAATAATAAATAGTAGTAATAGTTGTAAGACAGCACTTCGAAGAATATTTTATATGATTATCTGATTTATTAATGTAATAATTACACAAATATTTTATTATATCTTGACAGTAAATGTAAAATATATTGGATTATTTTTACCAAACTGTACAGTTAAATTTCAATAATTTTTAAATATATTAAATTTTATAATTTGTTATTGTTTTAAATAAAATAAATATCAAATAGTTATAAAATATTATACTGCTACTTCTACATGTTTATAACATGTAGAATTCCTTATATAAGTTTTACAATGCAGTATAATATTTTCAATCTGATTTATTAGCTGATAATTTTATCATGCAAAATGTTGATTAATTAGTGCGCTGTTTATACCATATATAACAATATATAACACTTTTATTAGAAGAAATGACACAGCATGTAAAACAAGAGATTCATGATCCAAAATCCCAGATTAGAATCTTACTAAGGTGAGTCCAAAAACAGGCTAAAAATTGCCTCTTTTGCCACCCTTGAATTCCGACTTGAATTTGATGCTAAACAATAGTTATATATAAGACATTAATTCTCTAGAAGTTTCAGATTTAGCCCACTTTTTATCTTCAATATATGAGAGGTCAAAGTTTGCATTCTGCAACGCTATACAGGCACACACAAAAAAAAGTGATCTGTCTCTGGGACTCTACTAGTCAATCTCTATGTATTTTGACCTGCTGAACACGAATCAGAATTGCTCCATCACCTACCTTTTTTTTTAATAAAAAAACTTTTTTTAAATAAAAATTTGAAAATTATAATAATTTCGCTGCACGCGGAAAATAGTGGATGATGGGACAATTCTGAACACCGGATTTGTGTTTAGCTCAAAATACACAAAGATATTATGATCTGGTCCGTGATACAGACCTTTATTTGTGGGTGGCTGTGCTGCACTACCGCACCAAAAAAAAAAAAAAATTTTAATCTGTATTATGGCCCATGATATCTTTATGTATTTTGAGTCACTAAACACAAATCCGGTGAATTTTGCCCCATCATCCACTATTTTCCGCGTGCAGCGAAATTATTACAATTTTCAAATTTTTAGACCATTCTTTTTATCTCAAAAAAAAAAAAAAAAAAAAAGATGATGGAACAATTCTGACACCGGATTCGTATTCAGCACGTCAAAATACATAGAGATTGACTAGTGGAGTCCCAGAGACAGATCACTTTTTTTTTGTGTCCGTGTAGCGTTGCAGAATGCAAACTTTGACCTCTCATATCTTAAAGATAAAGAGTAGGCTCAATCTGAAACTTCTAGGGGATTAATGTTTTATATATAACTATTGTTTAGCACTAAATTCAAGGATGGTCGGAATTCAAAGATGGCGAAAAAGGCGATTTTTGGTCTCGCTCTTTGTATACGATCACATATTATTATGTAAGCAAATTTTGTCTCGAATTATAAAAATTCTGCCTTAGAACATTGCACACAAAAAAGAAATTGATCCAATAAAATATCTTGTGGCGACTGCTAACAAATATTTATACATTATATACTCAATATAATAATATTTGCTATTAATACAAGTACAACGATTTCGATGGAATTATGATGTTAATTTTGCATTAGCATATACTATTGTATTGCGTATATCTTCTGTTGGCAACAAGACATTTTATTGGATCAATTACTTTCTTTTTTCTGTGTATGATATTGCATCGTAATCTTTATTAAACAATTTTAATAAAACGTTTTTTGTATATTTCGAAAAAATTCTTATCATTATTCATAATATTTGATAGTTTGTCAAATTGTCTCAAGTTTATCACCACACATGATGAACTTTGTAACAAATTTCATAGTGAAATATAATGTAATGGAACATGTTTTCTGTGTCTAAACTGTACTTTATTAAAGGGATTATAGTTACAGTTTACTTTTAAACAGAAATTTATTTTAAAAAACTTGTAATTATACAATACTTGTATATACTTTAAGAATCAAGACATTTGTGTTTCTTTATTAATTTAATACTTTTCTATTTTTTATTTGCATTATACATACTATCATCTTCAATGAACGAACAAATAAACAGGTATAATTATTCAAATTATATGCAGATAACATGATTCAAAAAAGCAATTAAAATGTAATAAAAAAAGCAAAAATATGAATTTAAATTAGATCTGACACATATTTTTATATTTATATTCGTGCAACAATTATTCAAACGGTTATGCTACTTATCGAATTAAAGGCAAAAGATTTTGTAAATATTCGTTAAATATTAAATTCACGTGCGTATTTGCGAGTTCCGCACTGCGCAAACGATGCCCGCGGGACCGAAAAGCTCGTACACTTATGAAAATGCATCGTGCATTAGTCGACGATAAATTTTCCCGGGTCAGGAAAACGAGTGCAACGCAGTCTATTATGCGCAATGCTACATCGTAATTAATATCTGTGTAGAAATATGTAAACAGAAGCGTGAACCGTCTGATTATACATGGCGAAGTAAATCTAATTTGTTGATGCGTTGAATGAAAAAATATGGTAGTCAATGAAGCCACGCGAGATCTTAATTTGATTATACAGATTATACTTATAAAATATCGTTTTTAAGCGTATAGTTTGTATGAAAAGTAAGATAAAATAATTTCACGAAAATAACAAAAATAAAAATAATTACTGATATTACAAAGTTAGAGGGATGCTCGGTGAAAAAAATGCTGAACATTATTATAACGCGCCATATTTAATCTATGCTGTATTCATATAGGGACGGATGCTAAATTATATTAAGTAAACCGACGGTTTATTATATGTGTGTAAACAATTTGAGTAATATAACTAAGTGAGGCACTTAATTATATTAACGCGCGCAACACCGCAGCACGAACAAATGCAATTTCTAATAAACATGATATACGAGCGACATTATAAAATTAATTGCACACGCGGAAAATAGAAATCCTGTTTTCCCGTTTACTAATTAAATACGTAACGTTTGCCGAAGAAATTCTTTTCTGTTTATTCATATCTCTTAAATTAATTAATTAATTTGCTCGTCGGCATGTGTTTATTTAAATTTTTGACAGAGTAAAACGTAATTAATATTTCTACGATGCGCTGACTGATATGGACATATACTAATATCTCCATAGATTTTAACCGTAATATATTATATATTATCACATTGTTTTTAGATAATATTTTTAGACAATAGTTAATAAAACTTTGAAAACATGAATATCCTAGAAGTGCATTTTATTAGATGGTATCCCAGGTTGTAGATGTTCGTTTTATAAACCTTTTCTAAACATATCTAATATTTTTTAACTGTCAAGCACTAATAAGAAACTTTTCAACGGAAACGTTTTTAAAACCATAGTTTAAGAAACGTATTTTTCACATTTCTATAGATAGAATAAAAATTAATTTTTTAATTCAAAATTATATATACAGAGGAGAAGATAATGACTACTCAATTACGCATGCGCGTGTATGTGTATGGGTTTGTGTATAACACGTTTTTGAAATAAATATGTGCTACTTGGGACATTTATGTGATAGTACATACGTTATAAAGTTTAAAAAGACTAATGAAGAAGTATATGTGTAATTTTGAAATGCTCGAAACCAAAATGCCTTTTGTAACAAATGGCTATTGTATATATTAGCGCCAATTATGTAACAGCAGACTGCTAAATAAATATATGATTCCATAAGTAATGCATTTACACATATCACACACATATTACACACACACACACACACACACACACACACACACACACACACACACACACACACACACACACACACACACACACACACAACACACACCACCACACAGCACACCGACCCACACAACACACACCACACACACACACACACACACACACAGCCAAAAACCCAGAGATAGTAGAGAGAGAGAGAGGGAAGAGAGATAGAGGAGAGAGAGAGATCAAGTAGTCTATAGTAAGATATATAGTAGAGATAGAGGCATGCAGGAGATAAAGATAGATATATAAAGATATCATAATAGTTATCTGAGATATAGATCTAGATAGAGATAGTAGATGATATATAATATAGATAGATATATAGAAGAATCTATAGTCTCTGCGATCTCTATCATCTCTCTCTCTCTATCTCTATAGCTATCTCGATATAGATCGACTCGTCTCTCTATAGTATCTAGCTCTCTATCTGTTCTACTCTAGTCGTCTCTGCGCTCTAATCTCTTTCTCTACTGCTGCTAGCAGCTCTACTACCTCTCTCTCATCTCTCTCTCTCGAAAGTCTCTACTCACTGAAAGGTACGCGCTCTCGTACTCTCTGCTCACATCAGCTCTCCTATCTCTCTCTCTCTCTCTCTCTCTGCCTCTCTCTCTCTTCTCGTCTCTCTCTCTCTCCCGCTCTCTCTCTCTCTCTCTCTCTCTCTCTCTCGTCTCTCTCGTCTCGCTTAGCTCTCTCTCTCTCTCTCCTCTCTCTCCTCTCTCTCCTCTCTCTCTCTCTCTTCTCTCTCTCTCTCCTCTCTCTCGCGTCTCTCGCTCTCTCTCTCGCTCTCTGCTCTCTCCTCTCTCTCCTCTCTCTCTCTCTCTCTTCTCTCTCGTCTCTCTTCTCTCTCTCTCTCCGCTCTCTCTCTCCTCTCTCTCTCTTCTCCTCTCTCTCTCTCTCTCCTCCTCTCTCTCATCTCTCTCTCTCTCTCTTCTCTCTCTCTGCTCTCGTCTCTCGCCTAGTCTCTCCCTCTTCCTCTCTCTCTCTCCCCTCTCTCTCTCTCCTCGTCTGCTCCCGCTGGTCGTCTCTCTCTCTCTCCCTCGCTTCTCTCTTCTCTCTCTCTGCTCTCTCTCTCTCTCTCTCTCTTCTCCTCTCTCTCTCTCTCTCCTCTCTCTCTCTCTCTCTCTCTCGCTCTCTCTCTCTCTCTCTCTCTCTCTCTCTCTCCTCTCTCTCTCTCTCTCTCGCTCTCTCTTCTCCTCTCTCTCTCTCTCTCTCTCTCCTCTCTCTCTCTCTCTCTCTCTTCCTCTCTCTCTCTCTCTCTCTCTCTCTCTCTCTCTCTCTCTCTCTCCTCTCTCTACTTCTCTCTCTCTCTCTCGCTCTCTCTTCTCTCTCTCTCTCTCTCTCTCTCTCTCTCTCTCTCTCTCTCTCTCTCTCTCTACTCTCTCTCTCTCTCTCTCTCTCTCCTCTCTCTCTCTCTCGCTCTCTCTCTCTCTCTGCTCCTCTCTCTCGCACGCTCTCTCTCTCTCTCTTACTCTGCCCATATGAGAACGCGGCGCTCTCCACACTTACTGCTTATTTTTCTTAAATACTTTTGACAAATAATAATTTTTCACAAATAGAGAAAAAAACAAATTTTAACCGTTTCTTAAACGTTTTTTTTTTTTCCTATTAAAAAAAACGTTTTCCTAAACGTTTTTGAAGTGGACATTTTTACTAATTAGAGATGTTTCTAAGAGCCGGTTATGAAACGTTTCGAAGAAACATTTGTAATGAGTGCTATCTGGGATAGTAGTTTTAATAATTCTGTTTTACATTTTGTAATAAATCAATGTCTTTACAACATAATCAAAAATAAAAGAAATGATCCCTAAGAAATTGGACACCAAAACTGGCATAGTAGGCAGTAATGACAGAACTTAAACATGACCTTATAAATATTAGAGAAATTCATTATAAAATAAATTAATAAAATTTATGTCCACATTTTTGTATTGGTTTCACAGTTACAAATAAACTTCCTGCTGGGACAATTTAGACCGATATATGTATAGTTGATGGGTATGTATGTTATTTTTTTATTTATACACGTATCTCATTATATTGTTTTGTAAAATGGAATAAAACAACTTTTTTTTTGCTTTTTTTTAGAAAAGCGACATTATTATTAAAAGACATGTACTACATTTATATAATTAACCTAATCTTTATATAATCATGTTACATATTGTATTTTTTTCAAAACAACGTAAGATATTTGTATAATTGATAAAAAATTTTTTATTAAAATAAAAGATTTTTAGGAATTTTACGTTAAAATGAAAAGTTTTTAGAAATCTTCATAATATACATTAATTTATAAATATTTTGCACATTGCTATATGTTAAAGGAAAAGAGGAGAAAAAAGGTAGCTTATGTCAGTTTTAGGATCACTCTTTCAGTTCATTTTTGATTATGTTAAAAATACTTAATTATTATAAAATATAAAACAATATTATAAAAATTGCTATAGTATTTGACAGAAGACACTTCTAATTCACATTCATGTTTAAAAATTTCATTTTTAATTTTTGTTTAAGAAATATTTTCTAAAAATAAAATAAGAGATATTAGTCTCTTTTTTTGTAATACAAAGTCCAATAATTATGATATGATCACTTTAATATAAAAGTACTGGCGAGAGTTAATTGATCTATTTTTTTATTGACCCATGCATTTTATTTCTTTGAAAGGATAGATTGTGCAGGTATTAGAAGCAGGACTGATATGAACTCAGGCCTCTTGTTAGATAAGCGAAAGCGTTTTTTAAAGGTCAAGTTATCAGGACAACATGTTATGGATGGAAATTTCAAAGCTCGTAAGAATAAATAAACTTAGCTTGCGTTCGATAAAACTTCGATCACTCGGTTGAACATTAGAATTTCATTTAATGGAACGAAAAATATGTCATTGTATGTGCGTCAAGATAGAGCGTTAAAAATTTTAAACATATCAAATTTGTAATTAAGTAACTGATTAATTAATATTATTAAAGTGTAAAATAATTATAGAGAAGTGGTAATGTGATCAGAGGTGATCTTTATAACTCGATAATGAGAATAATATAAAATTATTTCAAATTAATTATTTCAAGTCAGAAAATCAGGCGGATTAAAAAAAGTAACAAATTTTTTAAGATTTTCTTAGAAATTTAATTAACAATCTTATATGAAAGAAATCTTAATGCTAACGCAAATTTTCTATGCAAAAAGTAGTTATTTTGAAGAAAGAAATAATATTGATGATTTTGATTTAGCATTTTCCACTCTCTTTATTTCTTATATTTATAAGTATTTCTTAGAATTACTTCCTTACAATTTTGCTCATTGCAATTATATGTTTATATTTAACTAATTGATTAATAAATTATAGGAGATACGTATTTAACATATCGATAGTGAATTTACTAAAATAGAATGTTTCTAAGAATAATCTCTCAATCAATATCTCGATTTATAGAATAAATAATATTGGTGTTTGCGTCAGATAGATAGACGTGTTCAGGATGAAAGAGGCGGGAAAAAGTTTCAATTTCCTCCAAAATTATTTATTTTTTATTTTTAATTATGTAAAAATGTAACTTTTAATTTTAACGCTGAGTAATTTTTTGTTATCACATAAAATATTTTCTCATAATTTTTTAATTTTATAAATTTCAGTAAATAATATTTGCTTTATTTATTACTTCTCTTTTTTCCTTTTTAACTTTAGTTGAATAACACATTTTTAATAATGTTTAACAATGTTTTTATCTATAAAGAGAAATAATCATAAATATTTTTATATAATAATACTAATAAAAATAAAAATAGTAATAATTTAAGAAACTACATTTTTTAAACATAAGTGTATTTGGTTCAATACTTTCAAGAAAAAAATTGCAAATTATAACTTACAAAGTGTTACAAAATCTAACACTTTTCACCTTAAAAATCAGTAATCAGGAAGCATTTTAAGTTCTAAAGTATTCGGAAAAAATAATTAACGTAAAAAATTATTGTTTATGTGATAACAAAATCAATAATCCTTTCATCTCAAAAAAGTTCTTAAATATGCAAAGATAATTTATTATCTTCTAAATTCAATCCTAATTGAGATAATATTTTTTGCAATAAATTTTCTTTAATATTTCGAGGTTGGGATTATATATGTTATGGTTAGTTAAATTGATAATATTATGTTATTCAAGAGGCACGGTAATGCCTTGCGCCAAGTGTATGTACGCGCGCGAGGCACTGCCATGCCTCTATTTACGCGAGACGCAGTTTGCGAAATTCCATAGATTATCGGATCTCAATAATGGCTGAATTGATTGATTTTTAGATAAGCTTAATGGATAGCTCGTATCCAATTTATATGACAAAAGTGTTTTTATTTTTCTGCTACGTGACTTACGAGCGAAGATATTGCAATTTAAAGTTTCTCATCAAGAGTAAAATTTTTAAGAAACGTCGTCATTATTGTCGTCGCCCGGGACAGATGGTGGGGATTTGTACTTTTGCTTTTCTCGCGATAGATAATTACGAATGTGACAGGGGCACGAGAATTGACAAACAGTGCATGTTCGTGTCCGTGAAAGCGGCGCCAAGTTTTTGTAGCAAAATATTTATTTGTATTAAAATATTTATTTGTAATATTTGTACAAATAAGTATTTGTAAAAGTAAATGTTCTAATTGGTATGAACATCCATTTTCATAGTTGGTGCATTTTCTTCATATCATTTTATAGTGAAAATATTTTTTTTGTTCTTTTACAAGAATACATTTTTGAGAACGTTTTGTATAAAAATACATTTTTGAGAGGGTTTACGATCTTATGATGAGAAAAAGATCCGTTTAAAAAGTAACGAACAGATTTTACCGATCTCTTAGTAGGGAAAAAAGCCGATGAAGGTCAATGAAAACAGATCAAAAATGTCTAATCAGAAAGTTCCGATTATATCATATTTGATTAATAAACCTAGCTAATGAAATTCATTAAATACTGATAGATAACACAACGCAAAACATACAAAACACAGTACACAATACACAATACTGCGTCACACTGCTGTTCACGTACACACTGCTTTGATGATGAAGGAAACAATAGAGACAGGCTCGTACACGTCTAATCGGTACGATTGTTAGCACGACTAATCGCAATCATTTATTGATGCGCACGCAATTACCGAAATCTGCGCGCGCATATATTTCATCGGACTTTTGAATTGATTATAATACATTAGATCGGACTTTATCGGTAAACTAACCTGTTTTTAACCGATTAATAAGTGCAATGTCCGATTATATTGTATATAAATTTAAACGGATAAATAATCGCGGCTCATTATCCGTTCATATTTTATTTTAAAAAGTACACTTTATCGGATAAAGGTATCCATTATTTTATCGAATCCATTCCAAGATCCAGCTCCAGATCCATTCAAAAGCAATCGCATAAAATGTCCAAACGATTTTTTCCAATTAAAAATGCTGGTTATTTTTCTCGGTGTAATTTTATTCTAAGTAGTTGTGTTAAATATTTGAAAGCAAGAGCGCGCAATTCGAATAAAGTACACTCAGAAAAAAATCCGTTTAAAATTGATTAGAAAATCCATTTAAAAGGTAACGAGAGGATATTACCAATCTATTTAATCAGACAAAAACCGATGAAAGCTAAGATAAAAACAGATTAAAAATGTCTAATCAGAAAGTTCCGATTATATTATATTCGATTAATAAACCTAACCTAACCTAAGCCTTGAAATTTTTTAATTAAATATTCATAAATAACAACGATAGATAATAAAATACACAAAACATAAAACACAATACACAATACTGCGTCACACTGCTGTTCACGCACACGCTGTTCTGACGATAAACGTAATAATAGAGACAGGCTCGTGCACGTCTGATCGGTATGACTTAGCACGACTAATCGCAATCGTTTAATGAGGCGCACGCAATTACCAAAATGTGCGCGCGCATATATTTCATCGGACTTTTGAATCGGAAATAGTACATTAAATCGGACATTTAGTTTAATCCGATAAAAAAAACTCAGTTTTTAACCGATCAACTGCAATGCAGGACTACATTGTATATGAATTTAAACAAATAAAGAAATTGTGGCTATTATTCGTTTATATTTTATCGGAAAATACAATTTGGATAAAAGCATCCACTGTTTCATCGGATAGCCCCAAATCCATTCAAAATCAGTCGAATAAAGTGTACAAACGGTTTTTTTCCGATTAAAACTGCTGGATATTTTTCTCAGTGTACCATTGTATTGTTGCCGCTTTATCGCGATGCTGATTGGTTTTCTCGCAAGCGCATACTTTGTGTTGCAAGAGTAACTGTCATTGCAATTGAATTTTGACAGCTGTCAAACTTGTATAGAGGTTATCTATACAATTATTGTTGTATATAGTCTATTTTTAAAAAGTAAAAAATAAAAACATAAATAGCGCGCGCGAAGCGCGTATCTATAGTGCCTAATCCATCCACCCATAATGGGTGCGTTCCGAAATCTACTGCCAGTACTGACAGTACTGTTTTTTCGTTCCGAAATCGTTTTCAGCGTGCTGTCAGCAACTGTAAATTACTATCTATTCTACAAAAATAGACCCTAGGGAATTACTGACTTCCGGCTAATTTTACACATTGTCCGGAGGTAGTGCAAATTCAGTAAAGCATATGGCCGCCGTCCGCCGTACATTAATAGGTTAGGTTTTTATGATGGCATCAACAGTTGCTGATTTGACTGTAAACGCATTCCGTTTTTCAGTGTTGCCAGTATTCACTGGCGTTTCGGAACAGCTCAAACCCAGTAATTTCAGTAGCAGTACTGTCAGTACTGTCAGTAGATTTTGGAACGCACCCTAAAAAAGGCCGTGTAGACGCGAGAAGTGCGCGTTTGATCGCGTCGTATTGTTGCCGCTTTACCGCGATACTGATTGGTTCTCTCGCTGCGCTTATTTCGTGTTGAGAGCAGGGTAATGAAAATGCAAATTAAAAAATAATGCATTACTTATTATTTTTTAAATAAATAATTTACTTTACTCATTAATTATTAAAAAAGTAGTGCGTAATAAAAAAAATTGCATTACTTATTTCAAAAGTAATGCGTAATAAAAAAAATCGCATTACTTATTTCAAAAGTAATGCGTAATAAAAAAAATCGCATTACTTATTAAAAAAGTAATGCGTAATGAAAAAAATCGCATTACTTATTAAAAAAGTAATGTGTAATAAAAAAAATCGCATTACTTATTAAAAAAGTAATGCGTAATGAAAAAAATCGCATTACTTATTAAAAAAGTAATGTGTAATGAAAAAAATCGCATTACTTATTTAAAAAATTATTTGTAATAAAAAACATCGCATTACTTATTAAGAAAGTAATGCGTAATTAAGGATCTTCGCATTAGTTATTAAAAAAATATTTTTTAATGAAACAGTAATGCATTACAAAAAGAAATGCATTATTTAGAACCCTGGTTGAGAGTAACTGTCATTGCAATTGAATTTTGACAATTGTCAAATTTGTACACATGGTTATTTATGCAATTATCGTTGTAGTATATTTTTAAAAAGTACAAAATAAAAACCTAAACAGCGCGCTCGAAGCGCGCATCTACAGTGCCTAAATCCATCTAAAATAATAAGGGCCGTGTAGATGCGCAAAGTGCGCGTTTAATTGCGCCGTATTGTTGCCACTTTTCCGCGATGCTGATTAATTTTCTTGCTTGACTCACTTCATATTCCGAGAACTGCAATTTGACAGTTTAGTCAACACAAGCACGCACGAAACGGGCGCTGCGTGTTAGTCCATCCATCCATCCATAATCCATTTATAATAAAAAGCCCGTGTAGACGCGCAAAGTGCGCGTTTAAACGCGCCGTATTGTTGCCACTTTTCCGCGATGCTGATTAGTTTTCTCGCTTGACTCACTTCATATTCCGAGAACTGCAATTTGACAGTTTAGTCAACACAAGCACGCACGAAACGGGCGCTGCGTGTTAGTCCATCCATCCATCCATAATCCATTTATAATAAAAAGCCCGTGTAGATGCGCAAAGTGCGCGTTTAAACGCGCCGTATTGTTGCCACTTTTCCGCGATGCTGATTAGTTTTCTCGCTTGACTCACTTCATATTCCGAGAACTGCAATTTGACAGTTTAGTCAACACAAGCACGCACGAAACGGGCGCTGCGTGTTAGTCCATCCAACCATCCATAATCCATTTATAATAAAAAACCCGTGTAGACGCGCAAAGTGCGCGTTTAAACGCGCCGTATTGTTGCCACTTTTCCGCGATGCTGATTAGTTTTCTCGCTTGACTCACTTCATATTCCGAGAACTGCAATTTGACAGTTTAGTCAACACAAACACGCACGAAACGGGCGCTGCGTGTTAGTCCATCCATCCATCCATAATCCATTTATTATAAAAAGCCCGTGTAGACGCGCAAAGTGCGCGTTTAAACGCGCCGTATTGTTGCCACTTTTCCGCGATGCTGATTAGTTTTCTTGCTTGACTCACTTCATATTGCGAGAGTTGTAATTTGACAGTTTAGTCAACACAAGCGTGCGCAAAACGCGCGCTGCGTGTTAGTCCATCCATCCATCAATAATCCATTAATAATAAAGAAGCCCGTGTAGATGCGCAAAGTGCGCGTTTAATCGCGCCCTATTGTTTCCACTTTTCCGCGATGTTAATTAGTTTTCTCGCTTGACTCACTTCATATTACGAGAGTTGTAATTTGACAGTTTAGTCAACACAAGCGCGCAGGAAACGCGCGCTGCGTGTTAGTCCATCCATCCATCCATCCATAATCCATTTATAATAAAAAGCCCGTGTAGACGCGCAAAGTGCGCGTTTAAACGCGTCGTATTGTTGCCACTTTTTTGCGATGTTGATTAGTTTTCTCGCTTGACGCACTTCATATTGCGAGAGTTGTAATTTGACAGTTTAGTCAACACAAGCGCGCGCAAAACGCGCGCTGCGTGTTAGTCCATCCATCCATCTATCCATAATCCATTTATAATAAAAAAGCCCGTGTAGCGCGCAAAGTGCGCGTTTAAACGCGTCGTATTGTTGCCACTTTTTTGCGATGTTGATTAGTTTTCTCGCTTGACGCACTTCATATTGCGAGAGTTGTAATTTGACAGTTTAGTCAACACAAGCGCGCGCAAAACGCGCGCTGCGTGTTGGTCCATCCATCCATCCATAATCCATTTATAATAAAAAGCCCGTGTAGACGCGCAAAGTGTGCGTTTAAACGCGTCGTATTGTTGCCACTTTTTTGCGATGTTGATTAGTTTTCTCGCTTGACGCACTTCATATTGCGAGAGTTGTAATTTGACAGTTTAGTCAACACAAGCGCGCGTGAAACGCGCGCTACGTGTTAGTCCGTCCATCCATCTATCCATAATCCATTTATAATAAAAAAGCCCGTATAGACGCGCAAAGTGCGCGTTTAAACGCGTCGTATTGTTGTCACTTTTTTGCGATGTTGATTAGTTTTCTCGCTTGACGCACTTCATATTGCGAGAGTTGTAATTTGACAGTTTAGTCAACACAAGCGCGCGTAAAACGCGCGCTACGTGTTAGTCCGTCCATCCATCTATTCATAATCCATTTATAATAAAAAAGCCCGTATAGACGCGCAAAGTGCGCGTTTAAACGCGTCGTATTGTTGTCACTTTTTTGCGATGTTGATTAGTTTTCTCGCTTGACGCACTTCATATTGCGAGAGTTGTAATTTGACAGTTTAGTCAACACAAGCGCGCGCAAAACGCGCGCTGCGTGTTAGTCCATCCATCCATCTATCCATAATCCATTTATAATAAAAAAGCCCGTGTAGCGCGCAAAGTGCGCGTTTAAACGCGTCGTATTGTTGCCACTTTTTTGCGATGTTGATTAGTTTTCTCGCTTGACGCACTTCATATTGCGAGAGTTGTAATTTGACAGTTTAGTCAACACAAGCGCGCGTAAAACGCGCGCTACGTGTTAGTCCGTCCATCCATCTATCCATAATCCATTTATAATAAAAAAGCCCGTATAGACGCGCAAAGTGCGCGTTTAAACGCGTCGTATTGTTGTCACTTTTTTGCGATGTTGATTAGTTTTCTCGCTTGACGCACTTCATATTGCGAGAGTTGTAATTTGACAGTTTAGTCAACACAAGCGCGCGCAAAACGCGCGCTGCGTGTTAGTCCATCCATCCATCTATCCATAATCCATTTATAATAAAAAAGCCCGTGTAGCGCGCAAAGTGCGCGTTTAAACGCGTCGTATTGTTGCCACTTTTTTGCGATGTTGATTAGTTTTCTCGCTTGACGCACTTCATATTGCGAGAGTTGTAATTTGACAGTTTAGTCAACACGAGCGCGCGCAAAACGCGCGCTGCGTGTTAGTCCATTCATCCATCTATCCATAATCCATTTATAATAAAAAAGCCCGTGTAGCGCGCAAAGTGCGCGTTAAAACGCGTCGTATTGTTGCCACTTTTTTGCGATGTTGATTAGTTTTCTCGCTTGACGCACTTCATATTGCGAGAGTTGTAATTTGACAGTTTAGTCAACACAAGCGCGCGTAAAACGCGCGCTACGTGTTAGTCCGTCCATCCATCTATCCATAATCCATTTATAATAAAAAAGCCCGTATAGACGCGCAAAGTGCGCGTTTAAACGCGTCGTATTGTTGCCACTTTTTTGCGATGTTGATTAGTTTTCTCGCTTGACGCACTTCATATTGCGAGAGTTGTAATTTGACAGTTTAGTCAACACGAGCGCGCGCAAAACGCGCGCTGCGTGTTAGTCCATTCATCCATCTATCCATAATCCATTTATAATAAAAAAGCCCGTGTAGCGCGCAAAGTGCGCGTTAAAACGCGTCGTATTGTTGCCACTTTTTTGCGATGTTGATTAGTTTTCTCGCTTGACGCACTTCATATTGCGAGAGTTGTAATTTGACAGTTTAGTCAACACAAGCGCGCGTAAAACGCGCGCTACGTGTTAGTCCGTCCATCCATCTATCCATAATCCATTTATAATAAAAAAGCCCGTATAGACGCGCAAAGTGCGCGTTTAAACGCGTCGTATTGTTGTCACTTTTTTGCGATGTTGATTAGTTTTCTCGCTTGACGCACTTCATATTGCGAGAGTTGTAATTTGACAGTTTAGTCAACACAAGCGCGCGTAAAACGCGCGCTACGTGTTAGTCCGTCCATCCATCTATTCATAATCCATTTATAATAAAAAAGCCCGTATAGACGCGCAAAGTGCGCGTTTAAACGCGTCGTATTGTTGTCACTTTTTTGCGATGTTGATTAGTTTTCTCGCTTGACGCACTTCATATTGCGAGAGTTGTAATTTGACAGTTTAGTCAACACAAGCGCGCGTAAAACGCGCGCTACGTGTTAGTCCGTCCATCCATCTATCCATAATCCATTTATAATAAAAAAGCCCGTGTAGCGCGCAAAGTGCGCGTTTAAACGCGTCGTATTGTTGCCACTTTTTTGCGATGTTGATTAGTTTTCTCGCTTGACGCACTTCATATTGCGAGAGTTGTAATTTGACAGTTTAGTCAACACAAGCGCGCGTAAAACGCGCGCTACGTGTTAGTCCGTCCATCCATCTATCCATAATCCATTTATAATAAAAAAGCCCGTATAGACGCGCAAAGTGCGCGTTTAAACGCGTCGTATTGTTGTCACTTTTTTGCGATGTTGATTAGTTTTCTCGCTTGACGCACTTCATATTGCGAGAGTTGTAATTTGACAGTTTAGTCAACACAAGCGCGCGCAAAACGCGCGCTGCGTGTTAGTCCATCCATCCATCTATCCATAATCCATTTATAATAAAAAAGCCCGTGTAGCGCGCAAAGTGCGCGTTTAAACGCGTCGTATTGTTGCCACTTTTTTGCGATGTTGATTAGTTTTCTCGCTTGACGCACTTCATATTGCGAGAGTTGTAATTTGACAGTTTAGTCAACACGAGCGCGCGCAAAACGCGCGCTGCGTGTTAGTCCATTCATCCATCTATCCATAATCCATTTATAATAAAAAAGCCCGTGTAGCGCGCAAAGTGCGCGTTAAAACGCGTCGTATTGTTGCCACTTTTTTGCGATGTTGATTAGTTTTCTCGCTTGACGCACTTCATATTGCGAGAGTTGTAATTTGACAGTTTAGTCAACACAAGCGCGCGTAAAACGCGCGCTACGTGTTAGTCCGTCCATCCATCTATCCATAATCCATTTATAATAAAAAAGCCCGTATAGACGCGCAAAGTGCGCGTTTAAACGCGTCGTATTGTTGCCACTTTTTTGCGATGTTGATTAGTTTTCTCGCTTGACGCACTTCATATTGCGAGAGTTGTAATTTGACAGTTTAGTCAACACGAGCGCGCGCAAAACGCGCGCTGCGTGTTAGTCCATTCATCCATCTATCCATAATCCATTTATAATAAAAAAGCCCGTGTAGCGCGCAAAGTGCGCGTTAAAACGCGTCGTATTGTTGCCACTTTTTTGCGATGTTGATTAGTTTTCTCGCTTGACGCACTTCATATTGCGAGAGTTGTAATTTGACAGTTTAGTCAACACAAGCGCGCGTAAAACGCGCGCTACGTGTTAGTCCGTCCATCCATCTATCCATAATCCATTTATAATAAAAAAGCCCGTATAGACGCGCAAAGTGCGCGTTTAAACGCGTCGTATTGTTGTCACTTTTTTGCGATGTTGATTAGTTTTCTCGCTTGACGCACTTCATATTGCGAGAGTTGTAATTTGACAGTTTAGTCAACACAAGCGCGCGTAAAACGCGCGCTACGTGTTAGTCCGTCCATCCATCTATCCATAATCCATTTATAATAAAAAAGCCCGTGTAGCGCGCAAAGTGCGCGTTTAAACGCGTCGTATTGTTGCCACTTTTTTGCGATGTTGATTAGTTTTCTCGCTTGACGCACTTCATATTGCGAGAGTTGTAATTTGACAGTTTAGTCAACACGAGCGCGCGCAAAACGCGCGCTGCGTGTTAGTCCATTCATCCATCTATCCATAATCCATTTATAATAGAAAAGCCCGTGTAGCGCGCAAAGTGCGCGTTTAAACGCGTCGTATTGTTGCCACTTTTTTGCGATGTTGATTAGTTTTCTCGCTTGACGCACTTCATATTGCGAGAGTTGTAATTTGACAGTTTAGTCAACACGAGCGCGCGCAAAACGCGCGCTGCGTGTTAGTCCATTCATCCATCTATCCATAATCCATTTATAATAGAAAAGCCCGTGTAGCGCGCAAAGTGCGCGTTAAAACGCGTCGTATTGTTGCCACTTTTTTGCGATGTTGATTAGTTTTCTCGCTTGACGCACTTCATATTGCGAGAGTTGTAATTTGACAGTTTAGTCAACACAAGCGCGCGCAAAACGCGCGCTGCGTGTTGGTCCATCCATCCATCAATAATCCATTCATAATAAAGAAGCCCGTGTAGTTGCGCAAAGTGCGCGTTTAATCGCACCGTATTTTTGCTACTTTTCCGCGATGGTGATTGGTTCTCTCGCTGCGCTTACTTCTTGTTGCGAGAGTAACTGTCATTGCAATTAAATTTTGACAATTGTCAAATTTGTACAGATGCTTATTTATACAATTATAGTTGTAGTATATTTTTAAAAAGTGTAAAATAAAAACCTAAACAGCGCGCTCGAAGCGCGCATCTATAGTGCCTAAGCCATCCATAATCCATCCATCCATAATAAAAAAAGGCCGTGTAGATGCGCAAAATGCACGTTTAATCGCGCCGTATTGTTGCCACTTTTCCGCGATGCTGATTGGTTTTTTTGCTGCGCGTACTTCGTGTTGCGAGAGTAACTGTCATTGCGATTGAATTTTCACAATTGTCAGATTTGTACAGATAGTTATTTATACAATTATCGTTGTAGCTTATTTTTTAAAAGTAAAATAGTTCATATTATATTTTAAAAAGTATAACATTTTATCAGATAAAGGTATGCATTATTTCATCGTATAGCTCCAAATCCATTCAAAATCAATTGGATAGTGTCTGAATGGTTTTTTTCTGATTAAAACTGCTAGATATTTTTCTCAGTGTAATTTTATTCTAAGTATCTGCGTTGAAAATTCGAAAGCAATCTCGCGCAGTTTGAATAAACTGCAAAATATTTAAATCACACGACAAGATCCGCTTTGACCATTTTTTCGTTCATCTCTAATTAAATTGTATTATTCACATATACGGTCTTATATGTCATTGTACAAAGATAACTTGTTTCAACAAATTAGTTGTCCATTAATACTAGAGATGTTAAGCAAAAAGTAGCGGATTTAAGCGGTTATCCCTAGTCGCAAACACGATATTTTTGGTGATTTTTATAAGAAAGTTTAATTTATATTTTTTTACAACTAATTGTTGATATTAAACAATATTCAGGAATTTTTTATTAAAAAATATTGTAAATTAAAAGTTACAGCCACGTTAAAGAAACCAATGGTATTGTGCGATGACAACGATTTCTCCAAGTCAATTCATCTGAAATTAAAAAATCCAAAAGATTCTATTAATATATGATTATATCTTGTTCGAACGAAGAATTAAAAAAAATATAATTTTAGACAAAATGGCGGCTGTTTTGAGAAAAAACGTGATTAAATTAATTATTAAATTAGTCACGTTTTTTCTTAAAACGACTGCTATTTTATCTAAAATTATTTTTTCGAAATATTCTTTATTCACAAACAAGATATATTCATATATTAATAGAATCTTTTGGATTTTTGAATTTAGATAAATTGGAGAAATTGTGGTTATCGCTCAATACCTCTGATTTCCTTGGCTGTAATTTTTTTTATTTACAATTTTTCAGCGAAAAAATTCCTGAGTGTTGTTTAATATATGTACTTTTACATCAACAATTTGTTGTAAGAAAAAATAAATTAAACTTTCTTATAAAAATCCTCGAAAATCACGCGTTTGCGACTAAGCATAATCCTTTAAATAAATCCTACTAAAAAATTCTTACGTTTAATTATTCGACGAAAAAATTTAACAAATGTTATATACCGCCAAGGAGAGAGCGTCTAGACGGAGATCTCCATAAATTTTAGAACCAACAATGCATTCGAGTGCAATTGCGCGTGGAGGGAGGAGCATTTTCGGATAATCGCCGGATAATTCTCAGTCAATCGATAAATCATTTCCAGTACACGAACAAGCCTTCCCGTGAGAGCGGTAGGCGGCCTTCCAGCTCGTGGAAAAGGACGAGACAATGGCCAGGCCTTGCAAACGACCGATCAAGGCCGTTTCCCATGGTTGGGACGGGTCAACGGCCGTCGACATCACGATGCTCATAAAAGAGCGCATGGGACCCCTTCGCCTTCAGTTTCTCGGCGGTTCTCGTGGTGTCCGGATCGTCTTGTATTTATTATACGCGGTTTACACGCAGTTCTTGTTTGCTCTAAACACTACGTTTATTCACGTGATTGATTGTAGTATCATGATTATTTATCGTGACAATTGGGGAGATCGTAATCGCGCTTTTTCAACTTGGTTCTTTAATTTATGTATCGAGGAAGTTTGTGAATCCCCCGATAAAAAAGTTCTCTAATATCTCAGCATATTTTTAAAAATTTGCCATGTCTTGCACTTGCAAAGATTAAAAAGAACATTACGTTAAATTTCTTTATATTACATAATAAATTTTCTTCAGACATTATAGAAACGAGAAATCTTATATTTTATCATATATTTCTTAAGGTACCTGAGTTAAATAAAGTTTATTTATTTTTTACTTTAGTTTGTAAAAGTAGAATCAATTACATAATTAATCTTATTCAATCCAAATGTCTTACATGAAGAATTTTAGAAAAGACAACTTTCTCGGCACTTCTAAAAGTGTTTCAATAAAGAAAGTGAGAATTTTTAGGAAAAAATTAGAAAATATTATATAAAAAATGTGAAAATTTTTTTAATACATGCAGAAATTCTGAAAAATTATGTAAAGAAATTTTTAAGAAAATTTTTTATCAGAGGATTCTTTGTCTCGTCACATGTGGTATTGACTTATTAATATTTATTTTGATTTAAAGCTACATTTGATATAAAACGACACTTTGTCTCTTACCGCACATCTGACATAAGACTGACGAGACAATCAATCGAACATAACAGCTTATCAAGCATCATAGAATTATTCCCACGGCATGCATTATACAAAAATTACTTACCCGCCGGGTGATTAGATTGCAAATTGTAGTCATCGACTTGTAATGTGCTGTTCGGCCCAGTTCTGGTAAATCTAACCACGTGATATTGATTGTCGTTAACTTTCACACCAACTTCGCCGATCGGGTGGTCGTTGGTGCCCATATTATAAACTGCGAAAACGTTACCTTCTACCTACGACATAAATAAGTCATTCATCTTTATTTGTGAAATTTGATTCGTGCAAATCAGATTAAATTGAAATGGAAACTTGAAGAATCATGAACTAATACATCAATAAGCTAATACATTAAATAAAACGCTTGAATAATTAATATGTAATATGTTAATCCTTATTTTAGATCTAATAATTATGCAGTTCAAAATTAATAATACACATATATATATATATGTATATATGTGTATTAAATTGTATGTATATATAATATACATACTCGTACTTGAGAATAATATTCTATGATATATTAATTCAACTTTATCATATATACTAACAATTTCGATTTCGAGATAATCATTACTCGATGCAGATTCTATCCTAAGCAGCACAGCGTCGTTAACGCCGGTGACGAAACCTAAGGCCACGGTATCTCTTTTCATTTCCGGTCGACGATCGGGCGGAAAGGTATACGTGATAATTCCTTTCCCGGGTCCAAATTCGTAAGCAACAGCCTCTGCAAAACAAAACATTTGGATATTATAACACAGTGTTTTATCTGTTATATGTATATTAAATTTTAACTCTTATTGGGACTATAGCTTTAGTTTAGTGTAATTATAATCATGCATCTTGGTGTAAAATTAATTTAATTTTTATTCTAACTGTAAAAGTGTCCTATTTGTCAAGTTTCGTCAATAACTGCGATTAAAAATATTTCAGAAAGTATTTATCCCTCGGCAAGAAAAATCGATTCTATCCAAACTACGAATTAGTTTTACATCTCTGTAATACCTATTTATTACACTGTAGAAAAATCCGATAACGGTATCGGACTTTGATAATTTTATAAATTACGTTTAAAACATACACGCATAGACTAGTATATACACAGAGAAAAAAGTTTCTTTGTATTTAATAAATTTTCTTTAAGTCAAACAAATTCGATCATTGGTATACGCCAATGAAACTGATATTTGAACCAGGGTTCTAAATAATGCATTACTTTTTGTAATGCATTACGGTTTCATTAAAAAATATTTTTTTAATAACTAATGCGAAGATCCTTAATTACGCATTGCTTTTTAAAAAAGTAATGCGTTTTTTTCATTACGCATTACTTTTTTAATAAGTAATCCGATTTTTTTCATTACGCATTACTTTTGAAAGTAATGAGTAAAGAAATAATTATTTATTAAAAAATTAATAAGTAATGCATTATTTTTTAATTTGCATTTTCATTACCCTGATTTGAACTAATAAATACAATTGTTTGAACTTTTAAACAAAGTAATTATTTTTTTAAATATTTCTTTTTAATTTAATTTTCTTTGATTTAAATTATAATGTTATTAAACAATAAAACACTATTGGAGCACATATTTTTTTCCAAGGAGACAGAAGCTGACCGAATACGTGATTACCACTACACGCAAAAATAAAGATTCGTTACTGAAGCTAAAATTTAGCCAAGACAGCTAAGATGTGTCTTTAAGACGTAATAAAAAATACATAGTACTTTGAGTGCGCACCACAAGAGCATAGGTTGATCCGTTTTCTGTCACCGTGGGTGGTCTTTTTATGTAGTCTTTGAAGTGTAAATTGCATTACGAGAAAGGTGCCGTATGCGCCGTCGCCTAATGACGGTCCGCGAACTACATCGCGGCTGCTGCGATCATATAAGATTGAATCTTATTTGAATCAAATAATGTTTTTCATTTAAATCAAATATTGTTTCGAATAATAGTAATTATTCCGTCAAACAATATGATTTAATGTAACAAAACAATCAAATTTTTATTCAATAAAACAATATTTTGTAAGAAATAAATTTTTTCCAGCGAAACAAATATAATTCAAACAAATACATATATTAAATTTAAAGAAACAGTTTTCTCTGTGTAGAAAGAAAAATTTTGCTATGAAATATAGATGCAAAATAATTTTGTTGAATCATTAAAATATTGAATTTAGTTGGTTACTAGAATTTCTTAGAAAAATGTAATATTGGGCAGTATTAAACTAGCCTGTAATTATTACTTATTTTGCATATTAAAAGCATTAACAGCAACTTTTAATCTAAAAATAAGTTAATCACTAGCCAATTTAGTATTGCCTAGTATTATAATATTTGTATAAAGCATATCAAAACTTTTCACAGCAATTTTATCACGCTTGAATGTCTTACATAATTATTTTGATGATTTATCATCGAGATTCAACATTTTTTAATCTAAATAAATTTTTAGGTATTGTAGTAAAATACAAAAAGGTAGCACGTCTAATAAATGTATAATAAAATATTATTTATTAAAAAGAATATCGGTTAATTTCTTTAGCACTTTCGGCATAAGCGCAAATACGAAAGCAATTGTGCACATCCCCCCTTTTTTCCTATTCCTTTACCATCGTTACAAGTTGGCCCGGTAAAACTCGTCATGTCGCAGTCGCACGTGTAGCTATTCCACTGTTGCACGCATGTCCCATGATTGGCGCAAAAATCGTGAGTGCACTTCTTGCCCGGATGCACGTTTGTGTAAATGTCGCATCCGGATGTGACGAGGGAACTCGGCACGACGGCATCGGTAATGAGGTCAGTGCTTTCCCCGCTGAGATCCAACGACGCCAGACACCCCTCGAATCCATGACGGCTGAGAATATGCTTTGGTAATTGACCATATTGTGCCCTCTCTACTCCACCTGAAATAAACGAGACGTTAAACTTTTTTTACGTAGACTGCTTGATTAAAAAAAAGAAATTTTTTTAAATTAAGTGTATTCATCTATTACGTGCTACTGTAATTAACGTTTACTTTGATTTGAAATTTTTTTAAGTGTCATTTTTTAATTTTAATTAAATAAAAAAGGATGTATTTATTATATCTCAAAGCATTGCCAAAAATATAAAAATTTCATAGATTGTTCTATTATTACTTTTGAGAATGTGTGTGAAATTTGAGCACAATTTCTACACGGTATAAGATATTTTTCAAATATTTAAAAAATTTTAAAACACTTTACATAAATATTTTTGAAATATTTATATGCCCATTAGATATTGTCAAAAAACTGTTTCAGAAATAATGTAATAAAATTTGCATACATATACACTCAAATATATTTAATAACATTTGTAAAAAATATTACTTTAAAAAATAAAATATTTTTAAAAAATCATACAAATATTTCACAAAAGCATTTTTTGTAATGTTCTTTAAATATTTATAAAAAATTTAAAATTTAAAAAATTTTTTTAAAATATTTGTAAAATATTGTCAAAACATTTTTTAATACATGCTAGACTTTGTATCAATAGTTAAGTTCCTTAAGAGAGTTCCTTGAGATCTTTTAAATTAAAAATTGTAATACTAAAATATAAATTTTTTAACGGAAAAGATATCAAATAAACTAATTAAATTATTATAAATTTGTCCACTTAGACATGGTAAAATAGTTAAGATGTATGTAAAATCATATTAATAAACAAAATTAAATTCCTGAATACCTGTATCATGCGTTATGACATGTCTTATCGCATGAATTTTATACAATTTTATACAATTTGTGTGATTAATCAAATATAAATTTTTCTTATTTAAAAACTACTGTGGATTCGACATTTTAGTATATTTAAAATTTTCTTCTTAAAATCCTTTCAAGACTTTGCCATTAACAGTTATCATATAAACTTTGGAACGCTCTATTTTGCGAATGTATTTAAAATTATTTATAATCCAGTTAAATTGTTGTAGAAAAAATATTCTAAAATAAAAGTAAAAAATACAAAATTTTATTGAATCTATGTTAATTTATTATACATCTGTAATACAAATTTTATTGATATTTAATTGTAAAAAAATATAATATATTTATCTGTAATATATTCATGATAAAATTTGTTTAAAAAATATTTTTTTTAATTATAAAATCAATAATAAACAATAATAATTAAGTTAAAAAAATTGTTTTTCAAATATTTCGAAACAATATTATAAAAATAAGAAAACATGTAAGTTTGAAATATTATTTCAAAAATATATATTTCATACATTTTAGTAAATATTTTTTAGGTGTATATATATGTATATATTTTTAAAAACATTTTTAAAAATATTATCTTTTTTTTTCAATTTTAAAGCCATTTAAAATTAATGCTAAAATCTTTTTTAAAGTGTTTTTTTGCAATATTTTTATGAGAAATATATTTTAAAAACACTGTTTAATATTGTATTTTATATAGGTTCTATTATTGGTTTAAAAATTATTTCATCTTTTATTTGTTCTTAATTTTTATGTAAAATCACATTTTGTAGCATTTATTTGTTTGTGTTATTTTTTGTACACTATAGAAAAAAATAGAATTACAAATTATTAACAATTTTTTAATATCTATATTAATAAAACTTTCCTAAATATTTGTGCCAAAGTCTATTCGAATTTCACTTCTTTATTTAAAAAGTATATACTTAATACTGTAGCAAAAAAGATCAAATTATTTAGCTTATTTAAATCATTTTAATCTAAATTATTCGTTGTTTGTTTTGTTTTTTATTGCTAATTTTAGGTTCAAAATTTGATTTTTTCGTGATCAAAATTTTTGTTGGTGATTAGGAAGAAAAGAATAAATCTATTAGAAGCCTGCAGTTTTTAAATTTCGATAATTTTTAAGTGATATCCAAAATATTCTGTAAAACTTTTCACCAATCCATTTTCATGGCGAGTTTGCATATCGACATTTGACGCAAGATGGAATTGCCAAAATGTAGACGGGATGTCGCGTTTGACGTAAAATATCGAAACCGAAATTCGGTAGTTAAATCAAAATCATCCTCTCTCGCAAACTCTCTCTCGCCATGCCTTGCGATATCCGCAGGCTTTTCTGCCTCTCGGCAATCGCGGATATCGCGGGTGCTCGACGAACCGAGACGACCGCACGTCCGGTCGATCTCGCCACCATAAATCCTGTGGGATCGCCGCCGGTCGAAAATTATTTCGACGGTCACACATTATACCTCATATGACCGCGCGTCCAGGAACTTCGAAACGCAAACGCGCGGCTATCAACTCGTATGTAGCACAAAAGTTTCTCATCCAGAATACTAACGATTTTTACGAGCCAAACGAAATGCGATGTTATATATAGCATCCTTTTCCTCCCTCTACTATAATACGTAAAAATACTTAATAAATATGTAAAATAAACTTTAACTAAATAAATTATGATCAAATAAATTTAGATAATAAACTTTAAACTGTCTATCGCATTATGTCCAAAAACTACATTGAGAAAAAAATTAATTTTTCAAGTATTTATATATATTTAACTTAAATTGAAAACAAATTAATCAAGTTAAAATATTGAATCAAGTTAATAACTTGTTTAAATAAGAAATAATGAGAAACTAGAAAATCAGTGAGCGAAGAATATTTAATTAATAGAAAAATTATATTCAGCATCAAGATCCGCTGGAGATCAAAATAGGCAATCCTAATTTTACGTTTAAAACATTTATTGATCAAATAGTTAACTTACTGTTATTGAAAAAAACAGTTTTTGATTTATAAAATTTTTACAATAAGCTTGAAGAAGATTATTAATTATTAATTATTATTTATTAATTATTAATTAGGCGAAGCATTACGAGTGCATAGTGCCTTGCTTTCTAACAAAAAATTAACAATGTTAATCAAAGAGAGTACGTTTTATTTTTCAAGAGATATTTCATATAATTGCTGTTTTATATAACTACTTAATTGTCCACCGTAATTGAGTCAATTAAATTTGGGGAAAAAATGTCACTAAATATAAGAATAAAAATTCCAATTTCTAGTTTTTTTTAAACTAATTTTCTATTAACGAAAGAAAAGTAAATTTTATTTTTTATCGGTGTATTAAAGATTAATATATTTAAGGAAATCTTAATGCAATATTACGTTAAACTGGAGTGAAATTTTGGTTGTGATTTTGTCGCGACGGGTGTCGAACGCGGTTTGATAATCGCTATTGAAGAATAATTGATGACTGATTTATCAGCCCGACGGTGATCGATAGATTTATTAATGAATTAAGCAACAGGAATGATATGAATGCATCTAATTAATGGTGATTCATAGCGTGCTACTCTGATACCGACCAACTGAATTTCCAACCAACCAGACATTCGTAGAGATTTACCCGTTATTAATTGGAAATGCAAAAATACTTGCATTATAATTTCTTTGTCAACCAAAACTTATCATTTATGTAAAATCGTGATTCATCGTTGTCATTCTGAAAATTAATTGTATTATGCATTGCCAAGAAATTATATTTCTCGCTGTAGCTGCGACATTGTTTCACAAATACCACGAATAATAGAACAAGATTTTCTAACTAGATAAACGGAATAATTCCACAGATGTGTACAAAGATAAAATCAGCTAAATCTCCACACACTTACACACACACACACACACACACAAACTCGCGCGCGCATACAATTTCTCACGTTATTTGTTGTTTGAAAAGTCATCCGCTTACACAACGCGGCAATAATCGTCGCGTGACATATCTTCGCAAAGTTTACCGCTCCTCCGTAGCCTTCACAGTAATTACAGTGGAATTACAAAGAATTGCAACGATAAATAATTCTCTGCGTTGCATCGTAATACGTAAAAATAAAAAATTAAACGGTTGAGACCGCGCGTATTAACGTGACGAGAGAAATTGCATTACACGGTCAAGGTGCCCTGAATTATATTTCCTTGCATAATGCGGCAATTAATAAAAGAGTCGATTAGTTTTTTTCCTACCATCGATAATCTTCGAAAATTCATGTAGATAATAATGATTAAACGAACGAGGCACTAAAGATAACGCTCAGTAATTCATGAATCCGCCGATAATGGAAATATAAGTATGAATTCATAAAATAAACACAGAGATAAGTCATCGATATGATGATAGGTTGACACGTATGTGCTATTGGTATTATGTAGAAAATTGGAAAAAAGACAAAAACCATTTTTTAACATTTACGTAAATATAATTCAAAAATACCGTACCAATAATAATAGTTGAAATAAAAAAACTACAATTGTTATTTACTTTTTTACAACAATATTGTACATCAAAGCTAAGATTATCGAAGGTATGTCCAGTGTAGATAATTGCCCAGAATAAAGCTCCCTTATCAAATATGGAACGACATGAGATGATACAAACGCGTAACGTTTTGTGACTTATGATGCAGTTGTATATCTAAGAAAATAAAAATAATATCAACAAAAGTGTTTTACAAATATCTGTTATTTTCCACTTCCTTGCAGCAATTTAAGTTATATTCAATTAGTATATTACAATATATTTTAATTTTAAACATTTTTTGAACCTGTTAAATAAATTTAAAGTTACATTGTAAAAAAATTAAAATTATTATTGAAATAATTAATATGTATAAAAATTGCAAAATTTATAATGGGAATTTATAATATTGCAAGTTTTAACAAAAAATTTAATACTTTTATTTCTATATAAAAATTTTTGTAATATTATGTAACGTAATGGTAATACATATAATATTTGGATTTTTATTTTTGTACATTATAGCTTAAGAAACCGTAAATTAATTTTTGTAAGTTGTTTTTTATATAAAAAAAAAAATAAATAAATAAACTGAAGTTATAATTTTACGAATGCAGAATGTGTAAAAACACAAAAATTCTGAAAAATTCTGACAGAAGGTACAGATTCTTTTAGTATTTCTGAAAAATGTTCCAAATCATGTAAAAATTCATAAAAAAAATTTTTATTATGAAGATCAAATGTGAGTTCGATTGAAACAACAAATTAGATAATATTTCAGTAAATTTTAAATTCTATAACTTTTTTTCTAGACGTATTCAAATGTTAAACAAAGGGTTACCCACATCCAAGCGTGTTTTTCACACTTCTACGAATAAAACTAACCCGAACACAGCCTTATCAGCAGGCTGTGACGTTTATCGCGTACGGCATACTCACACCTATCGAGCTATCGTTAAATCGTATTAATTGTAGTAACGGTAGGCCATTTACTCACTTGAATTTAATCTTAAATTTGCGATTGCTCTGTGGTCGAATGCCGGATGTGCTGCTCGCTGAGTTAGTTAGAATTTATCATGAGGGGGGAAGGAAGGGGTGAGAGGGCCGATCATTTTCGCGCTTCGAGCAGTCGTCTATGCATCATCGTCGAAAGTGCACAAATTCGTAGAGCGCTCGAATCGTGCTCGCCGGTGCAATCAGGCTCGAGGAGTTGGGCTCGACGTCGACGTCGGCGAGAATCGGCGGAAATCAGTTGACGCGCGACGAGAAGATAATAGGTTGCGGTGGCTTTATCGCTCTCTCGGATCGGTATAATTCGTAGAACCCCGGATTCACTAATCATCGTTGCCATAGCCGCTCGTGTCACGAGATATATAATAAATCGTGGAGATTCAATAGCTACTGTTTTCCCCTAGTTATCGGTCATTATGTCTCCTCGCGATCTCGTTTTTCGTTTTCTGCTGTTCTGTTCGGTCGTCTATTTCTCGACAACGTCGATCATTCGACCGCAAAAATTGTTCGTCGTGCGACTCTCGCCGGAATCGCCAGCGAGGAACCTGGGCAATGTACCGGGTAGATGGAGAACGGTGCAGCCGGAGTTTAAAGCGCCACAAATCGAGATTCGGTTGATGAAGAATCACATCTCGCCGGACTGGAACTTCATCAATGAATACAAATACTCCGGCAAAGATTACCAGTACGTATGTAAATGAAAACGAAGAATATGCCTGGAGTGCGAGGTGAATTAATTTCAAGACCTTGTGTCGTTTTCGATACATGTAATGTATAGATACGCGTTTCGAAATTTATTAGATTTTCCGATACACTAGAAAAAGAGTGATAACACAACTATCAAATGTTAAAATAGTAGCAATTAAATTTAACCAAATGGGTTATTATTATATTATTATATTTGGTTGGTTATATAATAATAATTACTTTTCTAAATGTTTAGAAAAGTGATGTTTTAGAGAGTTATTTTAATAAAAATTCTTTTATCATTATACTGTATTAACCGAAGAATAAATGACCAGTTATAGATTATACAATGAAAGTACAATTCCAATGTAAAGCAATATAATTCCGAATTTTTAATCAATTACAAGACGCCGTGTGTTCAATCTGAAAACGTATAAACCAGAATTAAAAGGCATTGATGACGCAATCGCACATTTAAACGTCGCGAAATCTTAATCTAATGCGAATAATCTTAAGTTGGCTACATACGTTCAAGTAAACTTGTCAAGTATACTTGTGCAAGTCAACCGGAACGTGTGTACGTACATAGAAAAAGATTAGTATCAATTCAGCAATCATTGCCTTATATAAGCAAGAATTTTTTTTTTTTTTAATTAAATTTATATGAAAAACTTTAATTTTAAGAATAATATTAAAAAATTTTCAATCTTTGTTCTGATTCTGTAGATAAAAATAATAGTATTGTTATTTTTTATCCAATATTTTTTCTCATTTCAATAAAAATTATTATTGAATAATGAGAATATATTTTTTTTCATAAAATTAGTTTATATTCTTGCTCATATGAGACAGTGACTGTAAATTTGAAACTAATTTTTTCTCTATGTATTACCGTATTTGTGGTAACTATTTTGTCATTTAGATGTTTCGATAGACTTGCACAAGCGTGCTTGTACTATATATGTATGTGCAGCTTAAAAGTAATTACATGAAACATATACCAAACAAATGCACTTTAATTGAACAACAATTAAAAGTCTAACAAAGGAAATAGAAAAACGATTGATAAGCAATCATTATGAAAACTTTTATAAGAACAACTTTTAATAAAATTAAATGTAAAGGAATAGAGATTATATATTTGTTCTGAGTAAAACTTTATGACCATTTTACTTGTAATAACATAATTGTTATTTAAAGTTGAGCAAATATAGACATATAGAAGAAATAATTAAAAAGCAATTATTTTCTATAAGTTTTTTTTCGTAATTACTTTTATTCGCAATATCAACTTTTGATTGATCTGTATCTCTAAATCTGTCACGCCGTTCTTTGATTTACTTGAGCAAGCCAGTTTGGTGCAAGTATATCGAATGATTTTTCGCATTTACTCCAGTCGCTTGCGCAAGTCAAAATAACACGATGCAGTTTTGTTATCTACACACTCCAATAAACTTGGACGAGCGTGCTCGCGCATGCATACTTGACAAGTTTACTTGAACGCGTGCGGCCGACTTTTACATGGTGGTGAATCGATTAGTGGTGCACCAAAGATGACATCGGCGACAAACGAGAGGAAAGTCTCACGAATTAGAAACGGCGACATGAAAGTGAGAGAAAAGGAGAAAGAGAATCCGGATAATATCCTGATGCCCGATGGAATCATCCCGCAGATTGGATCTAGGAATATTATTGCAGTGCCGACGTACTGCCCGGAAGGGCAAAGGGAAGATAGTAGAGGACGTTGTAGAACTGTCATGTGAGTCATCTCTTACTTTTCATGATAATCTTTGATTACAGAATAATCAGGTGTCTTTTATACAGGAAAATGTATATATAGTTACTATCTTCTCTCTAGAGACTCTTTTTGATAAATTAAAATTTTAAAAAAGAAGATTCAAAGCAAGTTATTTTCTTGCTTTAACTTTATAAAGTATTTTAGAAAAAAATTATTAAAGCTCCTGTGAAGATTTTGTGATTGAATTGTTTTCTAAAAGTTATTAAAGACGTATAAACTCTCTAACATTAAAACTGCTAATATTTTGTATTTTTTTTTACGAAAAAATTAACTGCAAATTGATCGCTCTTATAATATAACATTATTTATATAAAACATTTTATGACTTTATACGATTATTACTAAATGGCTATTAATTTCTAATTATTAAATCATGAAATTCCTGATACGTCTAGCACATGTTTATACAAGAATTCATTAATCAATTTTATACTTTCTGTTATAGAACGTAAAAGAGAACAAGCAATAAAGAGGATGAAAAAGGAAACATTTGAATAATTTCAAACTTTTCAATTATTGGTATTTATCTTATATCGTCAAATATTAAGAGTGTATAAAGCTATTTTGTTTTTCTTAATAAACTGTTATATTAAATTTGTAACTTCTTAGGCGTCTACATTTTTTATTCAAATGTAATTCAATCAATATCAAAATTATATTTTATATATATTAATTATAAAGTTTTCATAAAGTTATCAAAGAGTTAAAAGTGGATTTTTCGAATATCAAAATTTAGCCCATGCGATGTTTAATTTTCTATAAGAGAAATTATATATCGGCGAGACTATTAATATTGTTGAAATATATAATTACTACATATTTCAAAATGCGAGAACTGAATCGTAAAAAATGTATAAAGTTCATAAATGTACACACATTTTTGCTCAATAATGAATGAAAGGAAGGAACAGCTTACATTTTTCAGAGATAAGATTGTAGAACTTGAGGATTTCGTTAGCAGTCTTATCATTAAACAGGTTCTATGACAAATGTGGTAAGCTAAACGGCAATATGGTTACATAACATAATTCATTAAACTAATTAAGAAACCAATATATAAATGACGTATTTAACTTATACAATAAACGGATTGCCGATGTAAATCACGACCGGCTAATTAAATTAAATTAATACCGCGTACACGCCGCTATTTTATTGTAGTAATATCTCCCGAATGAAATTGTCGAATAGAATCCTGATTAATTGTATTACCACGCGTTATATAACGGGTGGATTAAATAGAGAAAACGCAACATACAGATTATTATAATTAAACACGTTGTATATAATACAAATAAATTAATATTAGAAAAAGTTAACAATTTCAAAAAATTTTTTTAAAACTCAGTTTTATCAATTTTAAGACAACAGTTAATTTTAAAACAACAGCTATACAGCTTAAAAAAATTGTTTATACATATATTACTTTTAATAATAATTGTTTTGTGCAACAGTGCAAAATCAGTATTTAACGAAAAATATTACAATTTTAAAATAACTCTTATGATTATACGGCTGTAAGTTGACAACTCTGATATAAGATATGACGTCATGACATATGATATATATTTGACGTGCGCTATCTTATTATTCAAATAAGAGTTTTAAAACAATATTTTGCGTTACATATTAATTTTACGCTGATAATACAAGAAACAATTATTATAAAAAGCTATGTTTGAACTACTCAATATCTTTTTTTAAAATAAAAAATATAATAACTATTTAATAATTGTTTAAAAATTAATATTAAAACTAAACTATTTAGATTATATCAGGTCCTTTTTAATTCTCAACGATTAATTGCATTTTTATGCATTTATCATTAGATAAATTTACTAATATTAATAAAAAAATTTTTTGTTCAACAACAATTAAGTCATACATATTATTTCCCTTTTTTTTTCACTTACCTATGTACAAAATGCCATCGAGGTCAAGATTCTCGTTGCTGCCCTGACTGTTGACAGCGGTCACGTGATCGTCCACGGAGAGAGTGTGCCTTTTTGAGGCAGGTCTACCGATACTGACGGCGTGCCACTTGCCATCATTTAACTTGGTCTTCGAAGTGTCCCTGACCCTGACAGCTCCGTCGCCTAAGTCAAACACGTAGTGAACGTGGCCGTTCACCAGCTCGATCGCGATGAAATCGTGCTCCCTTCCGGCGTTATAAAGGATCAAGCCGTTTGCTTCGCGCGTTTTAAACTGAAAAGTAATTTGTAAATGTAAGGCGACGAAATTCTCTCCCAGCGATTTGATTGAGTTGAATTTTTATGATTGATGTCGTAAAATCTCTATTATTTAACACAGAAAAATGCATCTACTTAGCCATAACTTTCCTATGGCCTCTTCCTGTACAGTTCCTGCGATGCATTCGCAAAGCGCAATAGCGCCCTTTTTAAATTCATGTACTTTCTTTATAAATTATTATTAATTAATTCTCCTTTTTATTATATCTTCAAATAATTATATCTTTAAATAAAAATATTAACAAAAATTAGTTAAAAAATGTTTTACAAAATGTACATTATATTTTTATATTATTTAATTTAATATTTTAATTTACTCAAATTTTATTTAAAATATATTTTATATAATTTTAATAGATAATCTAGCTAAAAGATTTTATCAAAAGTTGGATAAGAATTCGATAAAAATGAACCCACGCGGTTTCTTGTTTGCCGAATGACTTAACAGAAAATAACGTAATGCCCGTTACTCGCAAAAAAAAAATATATAAATTTTCACCTGGAAATAGATATTGGTTTCAAGGTACGCCTTGAGTACCGGAAGCCCTACGAAAGTGTGTTTGGAGGTAAAGGTCACCGGATGGTGGACCGGATGGTTTCTCTTGCCGAACTTGCCGGTGACCCGGATGATGGGCGTGACGCCCTGATGCGAGGCTTGATGACTTCCAGCGCTGCGCGCAATCTCTAAGTATGGATATCCATTGAACCAGATTTGCTGGAGCTGGCCCACGAAATGCGATATGTCCTCGCCCGCATGAAGATATCCACCCACGTGGAGAGTGCGGAATTCCAAGATGCCCTGTTTTCCAAGCTGCGCTTCCGCTATATCCGCGTACAAACAGCCGTTAGTCATTCAATTGAGAAGCATTGAAATGCTAAATAGGTTTAAGATAATATAAACAATTTTTTTTAATTTACAATCTTATCTCCTTTACGTTTATTATTTTTTAAAATGAAAGTAGCGATAATAGACAGTTACATTGAATAGTTACACAAAAGTTGCCTCCATATCAAAGAGGCATAAACTGGGGCTGATAATTTGGATCATCGTTAGCTCTAGGTAAAACAAGGGCTTAACTTTGTTCTGATTTTTTTGTAGAAAAATGGCAAGAAATAAAGGTCTTATTTATTTAAATCTCATACTTTCTTCTAGTTAAGATTTAAGTTTCATTAAAAAATAAAATAGCGTTGCTATTTAAGTTTTCATAAATCATGTTTTTTAAAAATTGCATTTACGGTAACCTCAACTGCTCCCACAGGATTAGAAAGCAAAATAGTATGACAGGTATATAAAGAACTCTAGTGATTGACTTAACCACTTTTTCAACTATTACGTTTGAACAAAATGGCAACTGGTCAAAGTCAACATAGCAGTTTTTTTATTATAAATTATATGTGTTTTGACTACGACAAAAAACTAAGTATCGTAAAAAAAATCCTTCGTTAACTATTAATTTCTGGTGTCTAGGAAAAATCGAAGATTTAATAAAATCCGTGGTATCTAATTATATTAATTTTATTTTTGTTTGACATATTTATAGTGTATTCAAGTGTTTACAAAAGTACTTCAGAATCAGAGAATTGATAAACGTAGAAAAGAATTGATAAACGAGCGACCAATCGCGAGCCGAAATTTACGATGTTTATGAAGATTTGAATACGCGAAAACTTTAGCGTTTAAACTGAACTGCTGAACTACACTGGGGCTTAAGACGGGAACCGCATGTGTTTCGCTGTGCGGCAATTATCGTCCTATAGCGCGATCGATTGCGCCGAAGTAAAGGCCGTGCAGGGCTCTACTGCAATTTAGGCTATTGCCACCTAACTCAATATTGCCAGCACTCGCCGTCAGTTTAATAGGGTGATCCGAGGGACAGCTTTGCGAGGGTGGTCGTTTCACGCTGGCCACTGCGGTGAGGTTGTTTTGCAGGGGCCGATTCGGGCCAGGCTGATTGGTAAGCCAATCACGTGCGGTTCGCATTATCGATATTAATAAGATACGACCGGGACTGTGTTCAATCATGTCAGTGCACCGTTCCTAGTGGAAGAGTACCAATTACTATCTTATGTTATCTTTCACATAAATGCTCACGTAACGTGCAAATTTCGCTAAGGAAAATCCTAAACTAATAAACTAATACCGATGTATAGGGTATAAAATTACCCAAATTGGCTGTATAGAATTAAAAACCCTTTTATTTGTACAAAATGCACGTAAGAATAATAAATGGTAGAATATTCAATTAAGGCTCAAAAACGTTACAAAATTAGAAAATTATGTTCAGTTTTTAAAGGTCACTATGGGTTACTAAATTTTTACTTCAAAATATTAAGAATTAAAAGAAGTTATAAGCTTTTAAGTAAAAAAAGTAAATTTTTACAGTTATTTCCTTTCTTTAATTTCTTTCACTATTTTAAAATTATAATTTGATAATTAAACTTAATATAATAAAAACCAGATTGCTCCTTATTTTAAAGCGTTCAAACTTTACTGAATAATTTTTTGCATAAAAGAATTAAATAATATCATCGCAGCAAGCATTTAAAGACGTTGAGGTGTATTTTACCTCATGTACCTCTAAGGGTTTAATATCAATAATTTTTATTTTTTTTAAGTTTAAGTTAAGTAATACATTTCTTCGTGTGCTCTGAAAATAAAGTTGTTAATTTGATTAAATCTTGCAGCTTGATTATGTTTCTTCACTTCAAATATTTATTTATTTAACTCAAATACATATATAAAATCTTTAAACTTTAGTTTCAAATATTCATACATTTAATTGAAATACATAAATGTTTAAACTGAAGAAGCCGAGTTAAAAAATTCAATCGAGCAATATTTTTTCCTCGGTGTATGTACTCTAAACTTATAAAAAGAAGTTTTTCAATTCTGTACAGAAAATGGGGAGAGTTTTGTATCCTGTGCAATGTCTAGTGTGTAATCTCCCTCGGTTTAGGATCCCATTAATGGCCCGCCAACATAACACGATCGCGCGAATCCTGGCGGAGAGACGCAGGTCATAACGACGCTATCGAGCAGATAATATCGATATCAAAAATGCCAACTATCACGAAGGCCCCGTATTAAGATCCCCCGATATATCAACATTGTTTGCTCATCCGTGGCGTGCTCGGATCGTTCCGCTAACCGCGGAAATTGCGCGCAACTGGAGAGAGCGAGAGAGAGAGAGAGAGAGAGAGAGAGAGAGAGAGAGAGAGAGAGAGAGGGAGGGAGTCCCGAGGGAATTTCTACGGAGCGGTTCACAGTTGATGGAATCGCGCGAGGATATAATTTACTTTATACTTGAAACGCTTGCGCTTTTGCGACGGAGTGCCGCGAATGCCGCCGCAGATCCGTCGATCCTTATCGCCGATTCCGGATGCACTTTTCTCGTTGCGCAGCCAGCGGTGGCGGCGGCGGTGACGGCGACTGTGTGAAGAGCATTTCGAGGAGTCGGCTCGATAAAAAGCGCATTTGCATGGTCGCGATTTGTAATCCGTCCGTGTTAGAAAATCGATAGCGCTGACTCGCGTATCTATACCGCTCGTAAATAATACGGTCGGCGAATCGGCGTAAACAGTGAAAAATCGACGACGGCCTCGGAGACGAACTTGCGCGTGGAGAAATCTCCGAAGGAGAACTGCTGCTGTGTTTCTCCAATTAATCATACGCCTGCTCCCGGTGCAGCCGGAAACGTGGAGTAGTAGAGTAGAACTTCTTTTTTTTACGCTTCACTTTTACGCCCCACTTTTGCGTGGTTTTATTATAACAAAATATCGAGTTTGGAAGCCTCGCTGTACCTGAGCGTGGGGCGCGGGAGCATTCTCTTTCAACCGTAAAGTTCTTTTCGCGCCGGCTTTAAAATAAATCTGCTCTATACCTTATTCATTGTACTTCATCGCTCGATCGCCCCTGGGATGCCTGTGCTTTATGGTTCGCTTATACGGCTGATACATTTTTCAGCCTCGTCACTATTGTACCTCTACAAACGGACTTTTCGTTCGCGCTGATGGTATTTTTCGCGACTGACACACACCGGCCGAATGCAACGACGTTTGCAGACTTGGAAAATCTTCGATTAGCATTCATAAGAGTGTCTCGATTCGAAGGGTCGCCGACGGAATGCAAAAGTGGACGCATCGCGCGATGCATTTTGAATTTCTGATTGCAGGAGGATCGAGAGCACCCCCCGGGAAACTTGGTAATTTATCCGACGACGGAGGAAGCGCAATCGGAAAAGGTGAAACTTTAAGCTGTATCAAAATCGAAATCGCCTATAATATAGCGCCGCCTGCGAAAATGATTGCGTGCGGAACGATGCGATTTCCTTTTTTTTTAACCGTTTCTTGAAATCGGAAGCAAACAAAGGAACTTACTCATTAATGATAATTATTTGTATTATATTAATTGCGTACTCTTATTTGCATACGCGCAAAATTGTATAATTAATTATTTATTATAATTACACATTAATTTACTCAGATTGTGTAATAAAATTATGAAATCTACATATAAGCGTCGACCCGAAGAAAAATGTAATTCCCTTCATCACATACGCAAAAATAATAATAAGTAATTTTTATTGTTATATATATATTTTATTATATTGCCATCCAAAATTTATATATTTGAGTTATACATTATAACTCAGTTATAAAATTAATTAGTAATAAACTAAATAATCAACGTTAAATTTTTGAAAGCAATAAACAAATTCATGAATTATTTAAAGAATAAAAACGTACACATACTATAGTTTTAAAAAATATAAATGTTTTATATTGTACGTAAAAACGCAAAATATTCTTTAAAAATCCGTGCATTTAAATCTTTCCCTCCTCCTCCTTTTCTCGATCCATTTTGCTGGAATGACATCAATCTTCCTAAGTTTTGCAATATTGCCCATATCGACAGAGTTTAAAGTGTCAGATAAGCTGTAACGTATGTCCCAAGTTCTTAGTTCTTAGTTTCTTAGTTAGGAAACTAGTATTTTGCACCAAACCAGTAGTTTCTAATTCGCCATTTGTCCCATTTACACAACTTATGAGGCAAGCGCGATGAGCAGGGTCTTGAAACTTGCGTGAAAAATTGCCTGAGAAATTTTTAATTTCGTGCGCCCGCTCGTCAATTCTGCGAAAACTTTCCCAACGATTTTCATCAATTATTCAAAATCCACAAGGCGATCAAACCAACGCGATTACTCGTCTCGTAGCGTGACTCAAAGTGTCCTTCGCATGTATAAATATTTTCAAAAAATACTTATATAAGATTTAAATTTTAATTAGAATTTTCATGTACAAAGAAAAATGTTTGTACCAATTCGAATATTATATATAAAAAAATGTGCAGAACAATCTATTTAAAATGTTATTTGCTGCTTATTTGCTGCAAATTATTAAAAATAACGATAAGTTTTTCTTTAAATCCTCGGAATACAACAAAATCTTACTGTATTTACAAACTTACGAGAGAGCTCTTCTTTATAAAGAGAATTTTACGTAAACAATTGGCGCGGGTCTTCGTGCATTTTCCAAAACGAGCGAAAGATTTGTAAAACTGTCACATTCGACGACTCGTTCGATCACTGCCAGCAACGATGGTCGAAAACGACGGGACGATTTAGCTCCCAAAATGCTCGGCGTGCCAATTTCCCCGGACTCGTCGGTCCGGCAAATAACAACACTAATATTGGGCACGGACGAGCGATCGCGCGGCGGTGGCGCGATGATCGAGAGAAGGTGGAAAATTATTTTCCGCACGAGGGAGCGCGCGGAGTTCCCGCGCACACGCGCACTCGAGAGGTTACGTCGCAGGAGTGCGTTGTATACTACGCTGGCCGATATAAATCTTGATAGATCGAATGATCCTGCCGCCGCAGAGAATCCACCGACTGATAAATCTCGATGTGGAAATTGATTATCGGACGGGAATTCTCCCATGGCAACTCCACCCTTCGCCTCGTGTGTACATACACCTGTATTTATACGGTCGGGGCAATTTGGTCGTACGGTGCAGTTAATCCTTACCCTTTTTCCCTCCCCCTCTCAACCTCTTTGTCTCTTTCCTTTCTTTGTCCTCACGCACCTCGCGCTTTCTCACCGATTATACACACATGCACATACAGTTTATTCGACTCCGGCCCAAGAATATTTCTGTTTTCCAATTTTCGAGGACGACATAATTTTGTCACGAGATAATTAAAATTTGCATCTATCGTTGTTTGTTTATCTTTCCGTGCGAGTGTCCGGTTGTAATTTTTTATTCTTTTATGAGAGAACCTGTTATCATTTTTAAGGTTGTTGTGAGAATATTTTTCGAAGAATATTTTGAAAGCTATAAACGGTGATAGTAAAAATTATAAAATTATTCCGAATTACTTGACAAATTTTGAAGAAAGCAACAAAAATATTAAAAATAATATATTAAATATATATGTTGTAAAAGCCAAAGTTATATTCATTAAAAAAAAGAAGGTAAGAAGATAATCTTAAAATTTTCCAAATTGTATATAATTTTTTCCTAATTTCTATAAAAATAAAAATATATGGTTTTTTTCAGATTTATTAAAGCCTTGTTCACCATCCATAAAAAATTAAAATTCTGTTATCGAAAAAATTAAATTACGTGTTAAATTTTTAAAAATTTATAGTTTTTGAAAGCGTGTAAACTACTTTATCTTGCCTTCAGGATGCACGTAAGTTAATATTCATTGCGTTTATTTGTTTATTTAATAAAAATGTGACAATGCAAAAAATTAAAGATATTAATATGTTGTTATATACGTTATTATTTTTTTAGTATTGTACATTAATTTTATGGCATAATTATAGCAAACACTTTTAAAGAAAATAAAAGTATTTATTATAATTATGTCATTTTTTATAAACACACGTTAAAAATGATTAATATAAAATAATATAAAATTACTATTTAAAACCTAACAAAAAATTTTTGAAGTAATAACAACAGCTTGCACAGATCAGAAAATATTGCAATGTAAAAATTGCAAAACTAAGCTGCTCGAGACTTTTACATAAAATTTATTAGTCATAGTGTTATATATTTCTTTTATTTCTTTCAATTTTAATTTTCATTTGTATATTAAACTATAAGAGAAATATTTTTTTTTAATTAAATGATTTGAAAAATTATTTCTTTAATAAAGCAAAAACAAAGTTTTATAAATAGAAATATGAATACATTGTTTTATTATATCCTAAATTGTTTTGTTCAACAAAATAATATAATCTTTAAATTATTAGATTATTAATGAATATAGAGTTCATTTTTTAGATAAAAAAGTTAAATTTTTCTTATTTTCTTCTATGATATATAGTTACACATTATAATTTATATCTTATCTTTAAATAATAATCTCTAGATAATTGTTATTATCTAGAGTACGAGACTATGAATAATGCCAATTCGATATATTGCGCACGAACGATTGCGTTATCGAAAAAATCTAAACGCGATCTTTCTTACACATCTGCCGACTTTAGTATTTTCGTATTTCAATGTGTGTCCTTCTATCTCTACATGTATATTTCACCACGACTTTTTTCCTGCTCTGCGACTTCCGCCGCCACATATTTATGTTAAATAGGGATTTCGAAATACGATATTGCTCCCTTGCGTGAGCATGCGCCTTGTGACGAAAAGTTCGAACGTGTACATGCATACCATGCATAAGGATCCTACGAGCCGGTACAATCGATATAAAGTGCAAAGTATCCCTAGTCCTCTTCCGCGCTTCGAAATGTCATGACAGGGAAACTTCTTTCTTTCGAAACTTGCAAATGCATTGTATAAGCTTTATCGTACATTGAGAAATTACTGCGCATCGGTATAATAACTTTCTTTCGATAATTTCGTCATATCAATGTATTAAGATAATATAGATTTTCACAAAATATCTCGCACTAAACTTGCACCTGCATCGACTTACGTGTTTATAATCCAGTATTAAGTCTTTTTTTTTTAAATATAAAAAACTTCAAGTTGTAAACAACTAAAAATGAAAAGAGTATAATTCATAAAATAGTAAAAAAGAATTTTTTTTCAAAGAAATTGCTTTTATATTGCTTATTAATATTTAATTTTAATTTATGCTTCAGAATTGCATAAACCTATGATTGGCTTTAAAATTATGCTTCTTTACGACTAAAATGAAATTTTAAAAATTAAAATGACAAATATTTTAATACACTCTTGAAATAAATATATACATATATTGTAGATTTTTATTTTACTACAATGTGAAAAAAAGCACATGCACTTTACGAAAAGCTGAGAAAGGAAGTAATTATTTTGAAGTAAAAGCACGATACGGAGGAGGAAAGGAGAGATAAAGAAAAAAATACATACATCCCGCGTGATAAAAGCATGAAATAAAAAAATGGAGGCAAAATAAAAGCATAAAGTATAAGAGAGCAATTTCAAATAAATAGCCTTTTGATTTTACAACAAAACAACCATTTGTATTTTAAAGCCAAAGCTATTACACTATCCTGATAGCGTATCAATAACTCGATCAAAAAAAATTTTTTTTTATCTTTATTGTATTTGCTATAATCTCACTTGTAAAAACTTTTTAGTTGAAAGAGTAGACAAGTTCTTAATCTTTTGTACAAAATAAGGAGCATTATAATAGGCTTCATTTTATGCTTACAACTTATTGTCTAAGTATAGTTAGATAGTTAGTATAGTACTTATTGTCAAAGCATAGTCAAAGCATCGCTTTTACTCTCATTACTAATTCAGGTTTAATTATGAGACGACTTTAAACCGCGTGTAGAAGGAGCACGAGAAAACGGTCTATTGATTACTGTAAAAGCAAGGCTGATACTCATCTATATTTCGAACGTCCCTGTAAGAGCGTCGCTTAAATAGATTTATCCGGATGGTTCTCATGTCAGCTATTATATTACGAAATTTCATTTTGCAAGAAATTTTTATTTTAATAAATACATTAAAATATAATTAACTAACGATTATTTTTATCTGTTAACCAATGCATTCCCTCAAAATATAATTTGCCACTAGAATAAAAAGTCAGTCGATATTAAATAAAAGATATCAGAACATTCTTTTTTTGTCTCAATCTAATTAGAAATATCTTCTGTACATTCGAAAACTCTGATATGCATTTTTAATATTTTCTGTTTACTTCTCTTTCTCTTTCTTGCTTTCAACATTTTAAAATAGAATCGTCTTTCCCTTGTCGCTATTTCTCACCCATTGCGATTGAAGATGCCATTTGCACTGCTGTGCCATGAAACCATGCAATCAACTGTTTTGCATCTGGTATCGACATATAATTTGCTGCACTTTACGCGGCATCCTGTTTCCGTAATAATGTAATTTGTGTCTAAATTAATCGACTTTTCTTTCAATTTCCAATACACTTTATCACATCTTATACACTCTACTGTCTCATGAATTAATTCCAACGACGAGATTAATATACAGAATACGTTTGAACTGGTTTAATTTGTTTTGAAAACTTTAGAATGCAAAAATGTTTTTTGTACAAAAGAACAAGAAATTCAATATGTATGCTGTCAAAAATTTGTTCAATAATTTATGGCAAAACTTTTTTTTAACTTTAAAATGTCCATATTTATTCAAAAACTAAAATTAATTTAAATTGTAGTTCGGCAAAAGAGGCGTTACTAATTTTCCAGTTGTCGAAAATAAAGTCTCATCGGAAAGAAATTTATTTGAAATTTTCAATTTATCTTGCGTAAAATCATTCATTTCTCGATATTACCATGATTTTAACACTCTATACAAAACTCACGCGTATCGCATCAATAAATCGCTTTATGAGTTTCTGAAATCTCATCCCATACGCATACTCGAACATACGCATTTTGTATGCAGCGATGTAATTTGTTGACTTTAATAAAGTATATGTTTCTCTCTCTGGAATATATATTTCTGTCGCACATAAGCGATATATCATTTCAGACGTATGTACGTACCTCGTATTGCCGTTTCACCATCGATCTGAAACTTGAGCGAATTGAATCGTCTGGAGAACCTCAGTGTATGCCACAAGTCATCATTAAGACCTTGCCCAGCTGTTAATACCTGAAATAAAATAATATCTATTAAATCTATTCGCATTCTTTATTTAATAAAATTTATTTCTCTTTCATTCTATTTCGTTTATTTTTTCTTTCTTTTTCTATCTAATATAAATACTGTAATTTTTTAGTTTTAGAAAAGAGCATTTTATTATTAAGAATGTTTTGGTTATACAATATTTGCTAAAGTTGTAACTGTACTCTCAAAATTAGTGTTATTCATTGATTGCAGTTGTACTTACAACTGTGATAATTAGTAAGTGTTCACCGCCTTTTGACGATTTTGACTTCAGAATTAGTGTACTATCACTGAACGATCAATTCATTTATTTTACTGATAGATAAGTTGTAAGTATAACAGTGAAAATTATTTTCACAAACTTCACTGATTGTCATTTTGAGAGTAAGCTTAAGATTTTTTTTTCCTAATCAGCGACAAAAAAATTTGAATTTGAAATATTCAAATTTTAACCTTAAAATTAACTACAAAGAACGAAACAATAAATATTATAATTCTTTTTATGATGACTTATGTAGCAAAAATGATATTTTGCTTTTTTAAGTAAATAATTTTTAAAAGAGTAAGTATATATAGATTTAATCAGATAAACATTTATTAAAACTTTATTATAGTGTACATACATAAAAAATTTGATTCATGTGTCAATGCTATTTTTCCATCAAATTTGTAAGTAAATATGTAAAACGCGATTTTACATAAAACAAACCAAAAAGTAAATTATTCTTAAATCAATAAGGGAATTGTGCTCACATTTTATACTTAAATATTATAATAGAATAATAATAACAATAATAAAACGGTCCGTAAAATTTTTATATTTTATATTTTGTTTTTTGTTTTGAGATATAACATACATCTTTAATTTAAAAGTAATTGCAGATTTTTTGAAAAAATAATTATATTAATTATATTAATTTTATTATAAAAAAATTTTTTTCCTTTCTTTTTTGTTTTTAAAACTCATTAAGAGACTAAAGATTTACTAAAACAAAGTTGGAAACAATATACAGGCGCGACGATCTCCAATTTTTATCGCATTTTTGCAGCAACGTCATCGTGTCGCAATAGGTTTAACGCTATCGATAAACCATCTCTATGAGATGCCTGTCATTCGGCCAAGTCTCATAAATCCAAGCAACTCGTCACTATCTGGCACAGTTCTCATTGCAATATACGATATCACGCGTGTGTGACACCTGACGCACGTTTGTCATCTAACGTCATCTATGCATCGCTGCAATTGCCATCGAACATTATTATTATTATCACGAATACTAACTTATCGTTCAATTCGTGTCAATTGCTGAACGTACTCGGTGTCTTTATATTTAAAATAACTCACTATCAAATTTTTATTCAAAAGAAATTGAATTTATTTAATTTTTATGGAAACGTTTGTGAAAGAATCAAATAAGATGTGCAATGTATGATAAATTAACCCGATGAACACGTATTTTTATCAAGCTGTTACTTTAGCGCTGTCTTTGAAACTTTTCTAGCTTTACTTAAATCTTAAATCAAAGTTGAGGGATGCATCGAGAAAATTTAACTTTATATCACGTAGAACAGTTTAATATATTTGTAAAACATTCGTTATACAGCTAGCAAAAATTATATAATATTACTGAGGAAAGATTTTATCAGAGAGTAGATTTCATAAATGATTTTTAAAATAAACTTATATAAAATTATTAAAAACGAATACGTCACTTAATAACTGCTTTAATAATTAATGCACAACATAATACTTGGAAATTTTTAATTTCTTTTTCATCACGGATAATACGAGTAAGATGGAAAAAAGTAATTAAAATTGAATTAGTAATAAAATCGAGAAATAAAACAGAAAAATAAGAGTAATAATCTTTTTATAATAATAAAAGTAACAAGAATGCCTCAAATTAATGAAGCACCAACTTTACCATTAATAATTAATACAATTTCTTGCTCCCAATAAAAAGTAATTAATAAATTATTGAAAATCAGGGATGATAATCTCGCAATGAAGAAAAGCTCGAGGTTCAAGCTCACCGCCGCGATAGAAATCTTCATTGAGACGTATTCGAACTTCCTAGGAACTTTGTGGAAATCTGGTTTTCTGTAGACTAATCGTCGAGCAGCGCATTATCGTATCAATTATTCCGTCCAATTAACGAGTCCGTGTAGGTACAGAGATTGAAACATTACCCTAAATTACCGTGCGCCTTGTACGCTCGCGCTTATATGCGTGCACTTGTGGATTTGTACGTTGGCTTCTCATTCGCGCGCGATATGGGAGTTCCAAATGACTTCGACCCAAGATTGTTAATCTGAGTTTAACGCATATCTATTTAATATCCGCAATAATAATGTCGCACGTTGGATTACTGCTTCCCAACTAATTCTACTCAACGCTTAGCTTAGACGATCTAGAATCTGGAATAAATTCCTTTATATATTAATATAACTATATCAAATTACAAGTATGGAAACAACTTTATGTTGAATTAACCGTAGAATGCTTGAGTTAATTTTCATCCACAATGGTACTATTTTAAGTACTGCTTTTGATTAAATGTATAAAAAGTCTTAAGTTGTGGGTAAATTTTAACGTACTTAAGAATTTTTTAATTTTTAAGATTTTTTCATGAATTTCCTACTGTATAGATTGAAAAATGTTAAAACAAAAATAAAACTGTTCTTATTTTATTGGTAATATAATTTGACTTATTCACTAACCAATATGGGTGCCATCATGTTCACTGCAATATTGACAGTATATATGAAATTGTTTAGTAGCCAATACTAGTGTCATTATGGATATTGAAATATTGATAGTGCATTAACATTTTATTAATAACCAATATTATTTTCACATTGGATAATATTGGCCAAGATTTTCCCAATATAATCAATATTTAACGAACGTTGACCAATGTATTGCCAATGTACTGTGCTACTAGGGAAACCGCGTATTTTACTATTTTTGGGGTATGCTCTTTTGATTTTCAAGGTCAAAATTGCATTTTCATGTCTCAGGAAACTAGTATGGCGGATTTTAAGTGGAAAAATTCCGAAAAATTGAAAAATTTTTTTCGATATTTTTTCCTCTAAAAAAAGTATTAGGATTCGAAGTCGAAATAGTCGAAGTTTAACGAGAAATTTTTTTTGAATCCAAATTCACTGTAATCTTTCAAAATGGTAAAAATTGCAAGAAATTCAATAAAATATGGATTTTTTCTTAATAATTTTATTGAATTAAATTGAAAATTAAGCATCGTCAAGCTTTTTTCCTTTATAGTATAAATTTTGGATGAATTCAACCGTTCATGTTTTATTAGAATTTACAGTCTTAATAATAGCGGATCTAATATGGCGGTTAAAGAACTAAAATAATGAATTTTTTCCTGATTATTTGCAGCAAAAATTTTGAAATCATAAGTTTTGTACATCTTTTTAATGTTTTGGATACCGCCAAATATCGGATCCAATATGACGAATAGAATATAAAAAATGCCAGAATTAAAAAAAATTGTATTCTACAAAAAAATTTTTTGAAGAACGTATTCTTGCCAATTTCTTCATTGAATGCGTTGTTTTTGAAAAAATAAAAAGTTTTTAAATTATAATCACTATAAAGTAAACGTCTCAATGACCGGACATGTATCTCTATCCGGACACTTCCACACAAAAACTTAATATTAATCTCAAATGTTCAATGTTCTCTTTTTAACAATAATAAAATTTAATTATAACCTTAAATATTTAAAGATTACAATTAAATTATAATATTATAGTATTTAAGATTAATAATAATATTAAATTTTGTGTAAGTGTCCGGATATAGGTACATGTCCGGCCACGGGAACGTTGATCTTACACTTACTCTTGAGCTATCAGGCCAAAGAGAATTATCCTTTGTACGTTTCTACTATAAACTATTCTAAGGGTTTCTGAGATTGCTGAGTCCGAATCTGCTGATTTTCAAAATTAAAAATAGCAGATCCAATATGGTGGATGAAATATTAATTTTTTTAACATTTTTTATTTAAGCAAGTAATTTTAAAAATCTGAGATATGCGTAATCAGCAATAAAAAAAACAACCTATACAACGCCTATACTACATATTAAACTTTATTTTCTGTATACAATTATTATACCCATAAAAGTAAATGTGAAAAATAAAAGTACTGCCTTTAAAACCACTTATGGGCAAAAGTATGTATTAATTAAAGAGAATCATGGTAAATATTTTTTACAGGTTTGCATTTGTGCCAAATTTGAAATAAATCCAAGTGTCTCTAGTTGAGCAAGTTTATTTGTAAATCAAATTGAATATATTCAGAAAAATGATGCATTGTAAAATTTACATAAAATATCGCATACGTCTTTTATTATTTCCCTAGTAGCACAGTACATTGGCAATACATTGGTCAACATTGGCTAAGTAATGGTTATATTGGGAAAATCTTGGCCAATATTGTTCAATGTGAAAAGAATATTGGTTATTAATCAAATGTTAATGCACTGCCAATATTGCAGTATCCATAATGACACCAATATTGACAATTAAATAATTTCATATATACTGCCAATATTGCAGTGAACATAATGACACTCATATTGATTAGTGAATAAGTCAAAATATATTACCAATATTGCAGTACACATGATGACACCCATATTGGCTAGTGAACAACTCCAAATGGACTGTCAATATTGCTGTCCCCATAAAAGCACCAATATTGGCTAGTGAATAAGTCAAAATATATTACTAATATTGTAGTATAATAACTTACTATTTATTGCATTTACATTGGAAGTGCATTAAGGTGCTTTTTTATGCTGACGCTCATTTTTAGCGTCAAAAGACATTACGTGACTAAAAATAAAGGTACCCATTCGTCATTTTTAGTCACGTGATGTCTTTTGATGCTGAAAATGAGCGTCAAGCGTCAGAGTGAAAAGGCTCCTTTAGACAAGACTATAGTGAATTGCAGATTAGCTGCATGTGTGCGCGCGCGCGCGCGCGTGTGTGTGTGTGTGTGTGTGTGTGTGTGCATGCGTGCGTGTTTTTTTCGTATTTATATAAATATAGTTTAACTATACATATATGTTATTTATCTCTCTGACAATATCTATTGAATTCATCTATAACAAATATGTATTCGTAAGCATCAAGTGCTCATAGATCATCAGGATGTTAGTTTACGTAGGAACTTCGAGGTAAAGCATTATCGGCGGCGACTGGCAATTGGATGGTAACCGTTTTTCTGATTATAGACTTAAACAATGGATGAATACGTGTAACATGCTTACACAAGGTTATCGTAAAAATGAAGCGACACTAGATTTGTAAATTTAGGTATTTCCACGGAAAAGTACAAATTTTTTCAATTTTTTTTACCAGATTTGTTGTTCCGGAATTGGATAAATATTGTTCCTTAATTTTAGTCCAATATTATTGAACTAATATTGGGTAAATAAAACCAAGCGTCTACTTTACAATATTGGACCTATATTAGGAAACAATTCATACCCAAATATTTCCAATTATTTCACAATATTGCGCCAATGTTTTGTGCTACTAAGGTTGATATTCTATTTGAAACAATAAAAATCATTAAAAAAAAGAATCACAAATTGTTCTACAATTTTTTAAATTATTAAAAATTTTACTATACAATTTAGTAAAAATAATATAATAACATTGTACTTAGAAAAATATTTTTTCTTATAACAATGTTTTTTTTTTATTCATTAATATCAAATACACATATTTTACATTTTATTGTGTTAAAATAATATAACATAAAAAAATATGTTCTACGAATATCAGAACTTTCAGAGTACGTTTTATGAGAAAATTGCCTTTATATAATGTTAATGAAAAAAAGTATGAGCACTCCGGAGTTAATTGTATGTATATCCTGGCTATAAATAATGCAGATGTACGTTTAATTTTTTTAAAATACCCTTTCATTGTTAAACGAAACAATGGCAAATATAATATGTAATATTTTGTGAGACTTGTATATAATCGTCAATGGAAGAAAAGAGAGGAAAAGAAGGGTAATAAATTGCACAGTTACGCATCGTCTAATGAAATAGCTGCGAAATTGAATCGGTCGATTTGCTGCTCGTTCGGCCAGAAGCGTCGCAATTGCAGAATTGCTTATATTCATGTATATGGGAATGGCAGGTATAAGACAGGGATGTAGTGTGTTGGAAATTGTGTGAACGAGAGGTTACAGGATGCATTCAGAAATGCATTTGGCTCCCGGGAAAACGATCGATGGAGCAGCACGGAAATGCGACCTTCAGATAACTCGCTAATTCTTAAAAATTTTGCGAAAATTTATTATCTACCTGAAATAAGATACTTTACGAGATGAAATAAAAGAACCCTTGAATTTAGTGCGTTATTCAAATTACTTGCATACCTTATTCTACATAACTTTATTGTATTAAATTTTTATCTTGCCGGTTGGTAATATTCTTATTAAAATACAGTAAAAATTATTTTGTTTTTGTGTAAAATCAATCCTTATGTTTAAAAATGACCGCAAAAGTTGCCCGTTTCATAGACCTTGAGTGTTGATCCGATTTTGATGGTAAATGATTATATATCATCAAATTGAGCATATCTTTTATTGCTGAGATAAGAAAGATTGAAGTTCGTATTCACGAATAAAGGGCACGCCATTTTACACGTTCAACACAAGATACTTGTGTTGAACGTGTAAAATTTGAAGTTATTTCTAATACCAAAACATCTTGACTACTTTTGTATACAATTTTTCGTAGCTCAATAAAAATTATGCAATCTGTAAAATATCTCGGTGCAAAAGCTACCACTTATAGTTATAAAGGCTCGAAAAGAAAACTTGTTTTTTGCATTTTTCCACGGATTTCTTCAGATTTTTTTTCACAAAAGTAGAAAAATTTGTTTGGAAAAATTGGCATATGTGTTCGTAAAACTTACATTTATTTTCGTATTTCTAAATAACTAGAGTTAATTTAAAGTCGGTCTGTCACAAATTTTGTTTTTAAAGTTTTTAAACTTTTTAATTAAAAACAATGTTAATTACAAGGAAAACATCAAATCATAGTAAATAAAAACAAAATCAAGCGGTAGCGGCGCGACTCGAAATACATAAAAAAATGTGCCGCGCGACGCAATCTTCATTGCGTAAATGTCACGGCGCTACTAAGTTTTACCTGGAATTTAGCTGTCAAATTCACTTTCAGTTAAAATATCTCAGACACTAAAATTATAATTAAAAATTTAGTGGTAATTTCATTATATAATTTTGATGTAAGCCTTTGATTGCGACCAGTTCAATTAAAATTAATACACTCAATTCTGAGATCTTGAGATCTTTTGCGCGAAAAAGCTCACTTAAATTATTTTCTACAGATTCACGTGTACACACGTAAAGCCAGTTTGTTGTTCAAAGAGCTTCACAATGTGTCTACGTACAATTTAAAAAAAACTAAAATAAAATTATTTCGAAATGTAAGTGAATATTGATACGTGAATATTGATACGTGAAAAAAATGTAATAAAATTTACAATAAATAAAATAAATAATAACAATTAACAAATAATATACATGATATGTAAATGTTAAGAATTTTATTTAAAAAAAATTAATAAAATTACGAGTATAAGTTTCTGAATGTTTAAGCTATACCTACGGTAAAGATATTTGTTAATCCGAATATAAAATGAGCATAATAACAATAATATAATTACAATTATATATATATATATATATATATATATACAATATATCAAATAAATGTAACATTATGATGTAAAAAATATAATTATATGAAAATAGAAATTCATACAAATTACATATTACTACTTCATTTATTACGTAAACAATTTAAAAAATTATATACTTTTAAAAAATAAATACAATATAATTTTTCACATTAAATTAACGCAGGAAAATTATGGACTAATTATGGTACTAAATCTATACTTGAAAGAACTGATATAATAAAATAAAATGATAGTCTTAATTTTTAAATTGATGTTATTCAAATTTTGTAATAAGGAAATTACAAATCTGAATATTAAAACTATACCTATCGACAAAGATATCTGTCAATGCAAATAAATATTTAAATTATTAGTGCAATTTTTCATCGCGCACAGTGAAACTATAATCAATGTACATTATGCAAACATGATATGTATTAAAAGCGCAAAAAAGCGTTAATGAATGGTTTAAGTATAGAGAAATGCAACTGGCCTCGAAATGCTAAAAATACATTTATATTCTTTGCAGAACAAATAAAATAAAATATATTAGATTATGAAAATATACATATAAAATATACATACATATAAAATTAACACATTTAAAAGTATGTATAATAAAACTTGATGTAATTAAAAAAATAAATAATTCTTTAACTTTTACAAAAAAAGTAGAATCCCATAAAAAAATCTTTAAAAAGTAAAAGAGATACACTAAGTACATAAACGCGTACTTTCAAAAATAATTTTGAGATCAATAAAATTAGCCAAGTATATTAAAAAAAAAACTTAAAGAAATTTAATAAACATCAACTTAAAATTATATAAATAAAATTAAAAAATAATAAGATTAATCAAGTATATTTTTGAAAAACTTACGAAAATCCTATAAAAATTTATTCAAAAATTATTTAAAAAATAAAAATGTTATCAATGGTAAAAGAGATAGTAAAACAAAAAACTTAGCGTGCCCGGTTCGTTTTTTTTTTTGTATTTCCAAGACTCTGTTATTGATATTCATAAATGTTTATATAAGAATGCAATTAATATGAGCTGTGGGCACGCTAAGTTTTTTGTTTTATTATCTCTTATCATTGATAACATTTTCATTTTAAAAATGATTTTTGAATAAATTTTTATAGGGTTTACATAAGCTTTTTAAAAATATACTTGGTTAATCTTATTGTTTTTTAATTCTATTTATATAATTTTTAAGTATTATATTTATTAAATTTTTTTAGGCTTTTTTTTAATTAACATATTTTTAAATAATTCATGTATTTTTTAACTAAAATATATTTCATCTTCAAATTAAATCTTTAACTTATAATTTAGCATATTATAAAACTTTATAAAATAAAAATAAAAGCATTTACACATTTTAAACAGATTAAAACAAATTATAAAAATTTTTTAATAAAATAAATTATTAATTTGTTAAAAACTTAATCTAATTCGCAGTTCTAAGGATTAATATTTTTATAAACTTAATATTGTAAATGCAATACGTGTCTGTGTGTGTGTGTGTGTGTGTGTGTGTGTGTGTGTGTGTGTGTGTGTGTGTGTGTGTGTGTGTGTGTGTGTGTGTAAGGAGAGTGATTAAAAGTTTATATACATATATAAAAGTTTTTAAAATTAGTTTTAATTTGTAGTCAACATAAATCACTTACCGATATATTTGAGATGCTATTGTATTCTTTGCGCAACGTACATTCGCAAACAATAACGTCTGGCTACACTAACTGCGCTAGTTTAGAGTGTGTCTTTTTCCAATATGAAAACATGTGGAAAGATAGTACACTCAGAAATCTCTCGAAATTAGTGTGGTTAGTATAGTCAGGCATTTTTGTTCGCATTTATGTATAGAGCAAACAATAATTTTTTTCAAAAAAACATTTTTTCCAAAGGACCTGGTTTTTCTGTTTTTTCTCAGCGATTTGAAAAAAGCAGCTTTTTTAAAACTATACTACCACTAAAATATTAGAAAAATGACAGTAAATTCTATCGCAGCATTTTAGAAATCGATGATATGTATATTTGTAATATCGTTATAAGGTTTTCGGATTTATACAATATAAGGCAAGATAAAACCATGTTGACATAAGACAACAGTAATAAAATACTTCCGTATATACACATACTCATTCAGAGACCGCAGAGATAGGTATCCAATATCAGTTAAAAATTTTACTACAAATCGCAAGTTGATCTCTAAATGACCTTGACAATTTTGATTCAAATGTCGATTTGAGGCCACTATAAATTAGTCTTCTAACAGGTAAACAAATCTTATCTGTAACATTTTTGATGTGAGAAATAACCTCGAGGTATTTTGTGTTGAACGGACAAAAATGGCATCTTTCATTAATGTATAGTGACTTTAAACCTCAGTAGAATTTAAACCTCATATATCAGTAATAAAGGATATGTTTAATTTGAAATTTTCAGAGAATTGATGTTCTATGATGTACAATTATTTATTCGAAATCGACTCAAACTTTGATTCACGAAACGGGCGATTTTAGACCCCTTTTTGCGGTCTTTTTTTTTTTAATACCCAAATGTTAATTTAATATGTGTTATTTAAATGTTTTGTACTAAATATATTTATATTACATATTTCTTAATATCAAAATAACACAATTTATGAGTAAATAAACAAATAACTAAAAAATATTGTAGTTTTAACAGAAAAATTATAAAATAAATAAATAAATATATGCTTGTCAACATATCATAAATGTTAATTTTACTGAAGAAAAATGCTTTCATAATTTATTTTCAAATTGTGTCAAAATATTACATTTTTCATATTAATGTTTTACATAGTATTTATATTACTTTATGACATATACATTTTATGTTATATTCATAGATTAAGATGGACCGAGATTGTAAAATATATGTAAATAAAATTTAATACATTTCACATAAAAAAAATTTTACTGTGCACTCAAAAAAAGTTTTTGCTGATATAGACAGATTTCTTAATATCGCAACCAAAATGTATCGTTAATTTTTGTACCAACTAAAATTTTGGCTGTCATGTATAGAATTGGAAAATTCTGCTTCTATCAATCATGCATATCACAATATTTGCTAAGTATTTATCTATCTCGGCTAGATTTCACACACATATAATTTTGAAGTTGCAAGATTATTTTCTGAGTGTAATGTTATTCTAAAGAAATGTGAAAGTTCTTAAATCTCAAGTAGGTCGTGTTATTGTGTTGTTGTATTTAGTTACAAAATCTTTTCTGCCTTACGTCCCGCTAAAAGGAGGAGTTAATCTAGCAAAGCGTGAAAACCATTGCGCGTTATCCTCTATTTCAGGAGCAATTGCCGGGAATATGCTTTATGCGTCCAACATTTCCGTCAGAAAGAATGTTCCGTTACGCGGAGATGAGAGCCGCCAGCCGTTTACTTGGCGGATGTTGCTGCAAGTGACGTATTAAGTTAATGTCATGACGTCGTTCACAACGGGAGAACGATCTACGTCAACTATATATCGGGACGACGTTCAACATCGGGGATGCTTCGGGAATGTAAATCCTCAAGGATCACGCGAGGTCCTTTAACTTCTGAGCTGATGCTCGTTGACATTAAGTGGATCGAATTTGTCCGAGATAAATTCAATATTTTGTCTTTTCAACAACGTGTCCTTATTTGTGATAAGATTTATTCAAATAATATTTATAATAAAATGTAGTATTCCAAGAAAAAGAAATCTACACAGTAAGAAAATTTGTGTTAAATTTAACAGATATTGCATGTCCCAAACGGTTCACAGAAATTTTTCTGTTAATTTAACATATTAAACATATGTTAAACAGCAACATAAATATTATGTTATATTTTAACATAAAAATAAAAGTAAATTTTATAATTTGACATAATTTTTATGTAACAATTTAATGAGAAAATTATGTCAAAGTAACACATGTAACATGTTACTTTAACATTATAATAATGTTAATGTAACATATGTAGGATCGGAATTTCTTTAACATGTATATATATATAGGGTGCGAGCGGCATTCCTCTCAGAGAAATACTTTGCTGCCCGTTATATTTATTCGAACCAGTAATATAATAGAGTTGTAAGTACTACATCGAAGTCGACTTTCAGTGTTTGTTGACTTTCAAAACGGCTAAGTTAAGGGAAATAACAGCGATCACCTTGTTTATGCATGTAAATCTTGACGAGATTATAAGACTAATCGAACCGAAAAGCAAATGTGCAAAAATGCGGAGCGATGGGGGAAAAACATGAAAGACTGCGAGTAAAGAAGCAGTTCCCGCCCGACTCGAAGACGAGACACATCGCCGAAATCTCTTATACTTTTACTTCAAATATACATATTATCGTATTCTCTCATAACGGCTATCTATTTTTCATCATACTGCTTTTGTACCTGCCCTTCTTCTCTTACACATGTATAACGTGTTACAATAACATGTTATGTATGTTATTTAACATGATCATAATATTATTTTAACATGTTATATATATATTAATTTAACATATCATATGTTAAATAATAATTATTTTAAAAACGCTGAAAAAAATTTTTTTAATTGCATATATAGATTGTTCCAGGATTGTCGATAAAGGTTTTATGTACGTATATTATTGGACTAATCAGTCCAATATTATAATATATGAATGCAATTGTACTTGATTCTCTGTTCTTGGCGAGCCCTTTTTATTCATCCAGCAGGTGAATCTTTTTGACGAGAAATGCGCCATCTTGGGGTAGATAGCCCGCCCCGATGACCTTGGCCTTGACATATGTTGTCAAGATTACCCTCCTGAGTGACCTTGAAAGATTTTAGCCGTCGCTCGTGATTTGTTGAAAAGTTATTAGCAAAAAAAGTTTCATAAATATGACACATAATTATTCAGTATAGAAGTATATCAGATATACTCCTATACTGGGCGGGCGAAGCCTCTTCTCCGCCTACGCGTTTTCTAAGAATAACCCAACCAATTTTGTGTCGCTATTAGGATAATGCGAAAACATTGGAAACGAACAGTGTGGATCTTGTTTGGCGTGGAAAGTCGCAAACCCATTTAGCACTTTTACCGTATTTATGAAATGTATATATTTATATGAACACGTGGCAATAACGGAATCATACTTAGACTATAGGAATTCTTATAGTCAATATTAAGAAGTATCTCAAGATATAAACATGCACACCACGAGTTTCTCCATTTAACCAACAATTACGAAGAATTAGTGCGTTATCTTTGTGAAAATAATTTAGACAAACCATTGAATGTCCGCAATGTAAGAAGACTCTTGAAATAGATTATGGAAATATAAGTTATTTCATTGCACTGGGCATTATTACAAAGTTATTCGTAGACGAAGGAAACAAAAGCAGACATGCAATTTCAAATTAAGTCCATTTAATGAGACATTCTTTTCCCGTCCACTAACATTTTCTCCTACTTACAACGTGTGAAAGTCGCTGCTTTACCAAAATACAATTAACATATACATCTCTACAAAAGATCCACGCTGTTTGTTTCCAATGTTTTCGCATTATCCAAATAGCGACATAAAATTGGTTGGGTTATTCTTAGAAAACACGTGGACGGGGGAGGGGCTTCGTCCTTCCCCCTGCACTCCCTCCCCGTATTTTTTCCTAACCTAATCCAAACATTTTAAATTCGCTATTTGGCCACAATTACAAATCTAATATCGCAAACCCTTGTGGTAAAGTACAAGCGTGGACGTCGTTTTGCTCTGTAAGCAGGGGAGATGGACTTCGCTACACGTGGAAAGTTGCAAACTCATCTGATATACTCCTATAATGAATAATTATGTCGTATTTATGAAACTTTCAATTGCTTTAAGAATTTAAACTTTTTTTGTTAATAACTTTTGAACGAATCACGAGCGACGACTAAAATCTTTTCAAGGTCATTCAGGAGGATGACCTTGACAACATATGTCAAGGCCAAGGTCATCGGGGCGGGCAACGTTATAATATAATAATTTTAATCTCAATTGTAGTAAATATAACTATTTTTTAAACATTTATTTACTCTTTACATAGTGATATTAACTAATAACTATATAATGTGCATTGTTAAAACAATTGTAAATATAATTATCATCGTGAAAATAGCTTTAAATTACAATTAAATTATAATAATTGCAGTAAATCTTTCTCTTTGTGTAATTAATTTGAACAAAATCAATTTTAAAGTTTACGAATTTAATGATATTCTCGTATTATTCAGGAAAAAAACAAGTGCTTGTGGAACTAATTTTCTAATCTTTCAAAGTGTTCCGTAGAATTCTGATACCCCTTCCACTACACACACACACACACACACACACACACACACACACACACACACACACACACACACACACCAAATCGGCTAATACAATGCATGGTGTAGCGTCACTATGGCCGCTTACACGATGGAGTAGGGATAGTTCACGGTTGCCTAGTCATTTAAGGTAGAATGGGAACAACTTACTTCTCTTAGTCACTTCTTTAAAGTAACTTAGAGTCAGTGCGTGTGAGATAGCGAGTTAATTGTTCTCGATTTCTGATATCATAATAAAAGTAGCTAACCGTCAAAGAGAGCGACCCGCGGTTGTAGCTTGCATTCGCGAGTATATCTCGAGCGTCCGGGGCCCCGTGAATAATTACTCACGTGATCAACAAGATCATATGCGAGTTTAATAATTACTCACGTGATTATCAAGATCATATGCGAGTCAAATAATTATTTGTCACGATTCGTCGTGTTCACTCATTAACAACATTGTACATTATCTAAGAGATTTTTATGCCGATCTGGCTTTTCCCCTCGAGCAATAAAGAAACTTTCCCTTGGCTCGAATATTATTTGTGTCATTATTTACCTTACCCAAAAAAGTAATACCGAGACTTGTCCGTAAGGAAGGTTTCGACAATACACAAACTATATTTGAGCGTTTAAATATTCTGCAATCTTACCTTTTCTCGATCTCCGATGTGAATCAGCATCTGTGCCTTACCCTCGTCCAAATAAATCTGCAAGCGATCGGCGCTGTTTTCGAAACTAGTCGCGAATAGAAGGCCGCGCGGTCTCGTCGTTTTGAATCGCACGACAATTTCTTCCGCCTGCGTTTTTGAATCATCCGGCATCAATGCCGTCATTTGTTGCGTGCCGTTCAGATGCAGTGTCGATGCATCTGCAATAAGACACAATAGCTTGTCAATTATTAAAAATACATATTCATGAATTATAAACTCGCGAAATTTATTTAATTTTGGGATTTAACATAAGATGTTTCTGTCTCGATGGATTATTATATAATAGTTTTGTCTTAAGCCTAAAATTTATAAACATATTAAAGGGTTCCTTTGTTTCAAACATCGAACTATCTTGAAAAAGTTATTTATACGAAAATAAACAAAAAATATATGTTTTTACCTTTGCCACAAGTGGGTCCTGTAAAAGATGTGTTAGTGCAGTCACAGTGAAATCGATTCCATCCTTCGATACAAGTGCCCCGATGCATACACGGGTTTGAAAGGCAATGCGAGGTTTGAATGTGGCATGCAGGTCTCACTGCACCTGTAAAATACAAACACAAACATCGGAAAATATTATAGAATTAATCTATTCAATACAAAATAGTATATTACGCAACATAATTTTTTATTTAAAAAATATTATTTGATTTAAAAAATTAATTTATTTGTATACTTCTAATTAAATATTTATTTGAAACAAATTATTACAATTTTGTTAATTAAAGATAATTTTTAATTAAAAAATATTTGCTTGACAAAAAATTGTAATAAAAAAATCAAATGTCAAATTTGAAAAAATATATTTAATTTATTAAAATACTTTTTTATTAAATTTAGAAAAAAATAATATCTAGAATTAATTAGATTTATGTTATTTAGAGAAAAAAATGTTATTTTAATAATCTAAATAATTTTCAAATTCTTTCAGATCAATATAATGTTAAAAATATTTAACCAGAAATATTTAAACCAATTATTAAACTCTTAGACACACGTATTCGTGTTGCTATAGTATTTTAATATACTGTATTAACACAACACTTTATTTACTTTTATTTTAGAATCCAATTTTGAAATCTAAAACATCATTATTATTTCTTAAAAACATGATTAAAGAAGCTTGCTGTGTCTTTTTATTCTGTTGTGTTGTTTTTAATTATAAGAAATAATCTTTGTCCATCTATCAATAATGCTCAGTATTGTTCGCTCAATTTTTTATATTACAAAGTATTTGATCTTATTTACATAAAAAAATTATTTTTTTAAACAAAATTATAGTTTTCTTACTCTGTATATTATTTATATACTTACAAAATAATGTATTTAGTTTTTGCTTATTTTTAAAACATATAAATATTTATTGAACTATAATTTTTTTATTAAATAGTTTATTTTCTTTTTTTAAAATAATTGTTTATTCTTTTATATTTTATATTTATTTATATTTTTTTATATTGTATTTTAAATCAAAGCAATCTCTTTTTAAATTAAAAGATTCAAATTTGAAAAAGTTACTTTATATATGTTACTTTATATGTTAAAAAAAACATATTTCTTTGATTGTATAAATGTTTTGTGAAATCCAAAATGTTTTTTAAAAGAAACACATAAAAAATACAGTAATTTTTTATTAATAAATATTTTTTTTAGTATAGCAATTGAAAATAAATTATTAATAATCGGTTATCTATAACGTTATACATATATCAAACAGAAAGTGCAATTTAAATAGTAAAAAATCAAATTTGTGTAATTTATTCAGAAATTCTTTGTTTATGTGAAAGTTTTGATATAGAAGTAGACAAAATTTCTATATAGAAATTATTTTGCCAAAATGTTTTTCTAAATTCTTAAAGCAATTGAAAGTTTTGCTTGTATTATTTTTAATTAATTAATTGTTATTTAATCGAAAAATGCAACAAAATATCATGATATGTATGTATTTAATTGTAATAATTAATAAATTATAATAATTAGATCTCACATCTGTCATACGTTGACGGCATTGCAACCAATTTTTTCGATATAAAAAAATTATGCTTTACTCGTTCTGTATAAATACTAGTAATACCACATGCCGCAGGATGTTTTCAGTAACAAATAGTTAACAAACATGGTTTATCTCCGTGTAGGACAGAATAATATTTGGTTTCAACACAAACAACAACGGTTTGATTGTTACTTTTAATTACATTATTTCAGATCTATTTTATCTGTCCTCGAAACCTGTTAATGTAAATAATATTATTCAAAATCCATATATTAATGCATATTAATTTAAAAATTAATGTAAAGTCATGATATTGGCAACGGCGATCAAATATCGATAAATAATATCTGAACAAATAATATCTGTGTTGTAAACATTATTTAAAATTATATTTTAGTGAAAGAAAAATATAATCTTTTTATAATTAAAACACAGACTTCGTACTATTTTTCGTAATCAATTACAAATCGTTATTCTTCTTTAACAAATACTTCGTAAGTAATTTTGCATCATCTCCTGGATAAATGTTAAAATTTAATTTAGCTACCTGAATCCTGTTGCTGTGCATATCCCGCGATGTCTATTGGATGTCCATTAATGACGAGATCTCTCATGCAACCCACGTAGCCCTGACGAAGGGTGCCCGTCCACAAAACGGGCGGAACAGTCAATGGCGCAAAAGGCGCACCCACACCACCGATATACAACAGGCCATCCAAGTCTAATTGCGTGGAATCTCCTATCAGCAAATATTGATTGTATTATTAATACGTTTAAACTATTTTTAATAATTATTAAAGAAACTACGTGTCGATCATATTTAGCGTGCACAATAGATCAATTAAGATTTAATAAATTGCAAAAATGTATACGCTGTGACATCGATGTCGATGTTTGATTAATATCGATTCTAAACTTTTATGAACCTCGACTAAATTGAAGCTTTCCGATGTTTCCTGATATCATCGGTCTAAACTTTATTTTCGATATTTTGTACCATAAATATGAAATATTTTCTAGTTTAGACAGAAAAAATTATAAGTCTAAAATTTAATAATTTTAACATCTCTCATCTTTTTCTTATATCCTCTTGATTTCTGTCAACAAATCTAGATTTTGTTTTCCTTCGTACCGCAGTTAAACAAATTATTTCGCAGAGCATGCGAAAGCCAAAGATCTTTTTCTACGCCCGGCAGTGATCCGTGTTATTTGCTTGCGGTTTTACAAGGGCGCGAGGACGGAATTGCTCCAGGTTACGTTGGTACGATTCAAAGGAGAGTTTTGTCGGCGAATTAACCGTCCGTGTAATTCGGCTAACCGCGACAGGCTCCAGTCGTGGTAAGATGAAAACGGTGACACACTGACTAAAGTTATAAATTTATTTCGGGAATGTTCGGTGAGAAGAGGAAGAAAGCAGAAAAGAGAGATAGGCAACTTGATGTATGTACAAATGGAGAAACGAAAATAAATGGAGAAATTTATTGCGATTTGAAATAATTTGCCTCGAAATTCAATGCAATCTGCAGTGTAATAAATAAAACGTGGCAAATAAACCAATTAATAAAATAGGTTATATCGAGTATGTACGTGTTTGAATAATGCATGTTAATTTTATAATATCAACATATTAATCTTAGGGTAAATTCGGGTACAATGACCATAATTTTTTTTTTATGCAATAAAGATACTTTCATTTTTATTATTTTTAATAGCATTTCATATTATTTTACTTTACTGAAGCTTAAAGCATATAATACTATTGACATTAGAGAAAAAAAATTAATGAAAATTTTATATTATCAAAACAATGAAACATAAATATTGGCCATCTTTCACAACTTTTAGAGAAAAGTATTATAAGACAGTTGAGTATATATTTTATGTATTTAACATTTATAAAATAATTTAAAAAACTTATAATTTTACAAATTTTTTTATTGCCCCATATTATCACATATTTAATTTTATTTTTAATCATTTTCAATAATAAATGTTCATATAAGTTTAGCATCTGTTCAACTCATTGTTAGTCCTAAAAAATATCTATGATATATCAATTTTAAAAAATTAAGTGCGCAACTTAATTCGCCTCTTTTTATAAAATATATACACAGTAAAAAATTGTGCGTCCATACGTTAAAATTTTACTATTTTAATGTAAAATTAACATACAATTCATATGTTGTTATTTTTTAAATATTTTTATGTGTTATATTTATCTCAACTTCATAATTTAACATTTTTGATATGTTTTTTAGAAATAGAATATTATTTTGAGTGATTTTAACACAAACATTTTAAACAATTTACACGTCTCAAAGTCAATTTAATATTCTAAAAAAAGTTAAAGTTACTTTTTAAATAATTGTAAACTTCGACATACAAAATAATCAAATTTACTAAAATTAAATGTTTCTATTACAAATAATTGAAGTTAAAATAATAAATAAGTTTGTGTGTACATTTTTTTCTTAAAATGGTATTTTTTTCACTACCCACCGCTACGTGACGTGACGCGTTTTCTCGTGAACAAAATAGCCGATCGTGAGGAGATCGAACGTGAATATGACGATCCTTCGAGCTGGTCGTCACATGTGGTTCATTTCGCAGAGTCTATCTCGAGGAGATCGAGCGCCACTACGACTTCGTTCCGACTCGCACTGCAACTTGTACGCAATTCAACACTGTCGCGGTTCCTCCGATACTGCGTGTAATATCATTAACACCATCGTCATTCTATGAGACTGTTAGTGACTCGCGTGTTCGGAGACAAAACGATTCGCGCTTGATGGCGGTATTACGCGTTCTGATTTTCGAGGACCCGACCGTTTCGGGTGATCTCGGCGATTGATTAATCTCGGCGATCATCCCTCGACGGCGTGATCCCCGGGGGTGGACTTTCAGTATTGGTGGATCCAGGATCACGCCACAAGGAGCAGCCGCAATTGGCCGCGCACGCTTCTATATGTCGGATCGCGCCGCGTCGATCGTGCACGCGCCGGTAACGTGTTCCGATCCGCGCGAATCGAATTCTCGTGCTCCCCCACAAGACGTATGTCAGGCTACGCGATACCGTGACGGGCTGCACGGGGCCGTTGATAACTCGGGGGCAAGGACCTGCCACGATTGCCGCGCAATCCGCAAGAATCAACATTTTTATGAGTTGTTGTAACTACTCTTTCACGTAGTTTTTAACTAATTTGTATGTTGTTTTGACATTACATTTAAAATCATAATAACATTAATAAATGTAAAATATTGTGTTATTTACTTAACACTTCTAATGTGTTAATAAGTAACACATGATAAATGAGTTATTTTAACTTAAAATTTGGAGTAAACTTTCTTGGACATGCAAAAAATGTTAAAATTAACATTTTATTTTTGACTGTGTACCTTCGTTATGTGTTTAACGTTAATTGTGACAATTTTACTGCACTTTATTCGACGTTGTAGCAATTTTCAATAAACATATAAAAAACTTTGCAGGCAGTCAAAAGTAAAAAATATAATATCTATAATATTGTTATTTCGAATAGTATATACGCACATAAACTGCAATAAATATCGATTATCTTTGAAAATAATTACAAAAACACATTATTTAGAAATTATTGGAGAAATTATAGCCATCGGCCGTATGTATATTTTCCATCATACCCTAATTTACCGTACTTTTAAAAATAGCATCAAATTTTGCGCTCGCCTAATTCAAAAAATTGTTTCAAACGTATATAAAGTTATATTGAATTAGATTTTTACATGTAGTAGTGTTTGGCAATGGTAAATTGTCTGCGTTGCCAGCATAAAAAAAACGGAGATAAAAATGTAGTGGGATAGAGAAGTTGCTGATGAGCGGCAGAATTAACAGAAAAGCGGAAACAAACGGATAACTTAGTCCTTCGCTCGGCGAATTTTAGGGGGAAAAAATTACCACTATTCCGTGCGGATAGGTTAACAATTTATTGTCCGTTAATTAGCATTTGGCTTTTGACAATGAATCGGATTGGACGAAAGTTGATGTTTCCGGAAAGTTATAAAAAAAAACATTATATATGCATGTATATGCATATTCGTATATAACAGAATAACAGAAAATATTTGATCTTTCAAGCCAGATAGCTGTTCCATTGAAATATGTAATTGAAAGAGTGAAGTGTGTATCATCGTTGTATAATACGCGCTCTTTTCTAAATGCGATGGCATTTCAATTACGGGGATACGGGCATGTGCATGCTTGTTGGGTTTAAAATATGCGTGGATATGCAAGCTGTTCCGGATTTATCGAATACCCTTTTCGCTACATATTCTGTGACCAAATCAGATAAAACTTTTTTCCGTTTAAATGTCGCAACTCGTATTACTTTGGTTAAATTAACAAAATATAGTTTAAAAATACATTTTTTTTAAATAATTGTAAATTAAGATTTACATGTTTTGCTTGAAATAATGGGTTGCACACCAAAAAGTTTCTTACCTGTTTCTACTTTTTTATCTGTCAGTTAATAATATCATTTTTAAAGACTTTTTTCTTACTTTTGATACATAAATTTTTCAAGTTTGCTAACTCTTCCAGTTTTTAAAAAATAAGTTAAATAATAAGAACTACAGTGACATCTTCAGCAAGTTAAGTTACCGTTATGTAGAAGGATATATGAATCTTCACTGTCTCAATGAAATTCTTTTATCGTTTTTGTGGTATCGTTCACGTGTTTGCGACCGTACATACGTAGTGCTTTATCACTTAGCCATAGTGCGGTGAGTAAATTCTGGACATCGTGGTCCACCGACGTAAACGGTGAGCTGAGCGGACCGAGCAACTCATAATTCAGAGTTACACGCTCGAGGACACTTATCTGCCAGACCGGGTTAGACACTTTATATATACGATGAGATAGCTCTTTTTGAAAAACTGCTACTGCGTACGCATAAATACGCCGCGATAGGAATCGGCAATTCATCGATGGATACATTTCATATTTTAAGAATATTATTTTTCTATTCCGAGACGTATAAATAACAAAACGTGAACATTGAATATATTAGGCTGATGTATATATTAAATGTCACAGTTTCCTTAATTGACAGTATTGGTATCACTATTTTGGCCATATTAGTTTTATAGCATAATCTTATAAAATTTAATCACTTATTATTATTAATTACATTGTGCCCATAAGGTTTTTTTTCAAAAGTTCACAATTTGGTTATTTTGTTTAAAGTATATAGAAGAAAGTTACTAATACCAACATATTATTTTGTATTTCTTAAGAACTATATTAAGGACTATATTTCTTAAGAAGTTATATCACTGTAGCGGCATGAAAATGAGGTACATATTCAATTTTTTTATGTCAAAAAAATTTTTTATATTAAAACGAGTGCATGTACTTTTTAATATGGATATTAAACTTAAAAAAAATTTTTGTAATAATATTTTATTTAAAAATAAAGGTGCAGGAATTACCATAAGAAAACCTTTTTTTTTTAAGTGGCTTCGAGACTTGCAGGCTAGCGACTTTAATTGTTGACCTATATAAACAAAAATTTTTTTTTAATCTACATTAAATTATTTAGTGAATTTAAAAAATATTGTTTTTTAAAAAAAATGGCAAACATTTAAAGTCAAAATAGTGTTTTTATGTAAAAATTGACATAAAAAACAGTTCATAACATAAAAAGTTTTCAATTAATCAAAAAATTCATACGTGGTACCTCGCGGAATGTTGTTTTAAAACTACTGTTAAAATTTCAAGTAAATTGAACCAAAATTGTTAAAATTATGCTGGAAGCCAATTTGAAAAATACAGTTTCGAGAAAAACGCGTTTAAAGTTTCAAAACCGATTTTTTACCTTTTACACGTAAAAATTTTTAGGTTTGAATTTTTTTACTTTTAGTCTGCAATGCCAGAACCATATAATTGCCCTTCTATGGCGATATCTTTCTCCTCTTTCTCTTTGCGAGACAATGTAGAAGACGAGCGCACCTTTTTTACGGCATCCGTGAGCGAGCGTTCGGCCTGTATGCGCATCTCGTTAACTTCTACACAATAATTAGCAATTTTGTCCAATGACGATCATACCTAGCAGCTCCATAATTTTCATAATGCTGCATAAACCATTATTAAACATACAAACTGCAATATCAGTATACGGAGAGAATTTTCTCTTAAAATTTACCCTCAAAATCTGGTAATTGTAAGATAATGTGTTACCTCGAGGAATTTTATTATACTTTTTAGTATAAATTTGCTATACTTTTAGTAAATTCTACTAAAAGTATGGTAAATTTTATAAAAAATTACTATACTTTCAGTAAATTTTACTAAAAAGTGTAGTAAAATTCCTCGAGGTCACACATTATCTTATCTCACAATTACCAAATTTTGAGGGTAAATTTGAAGAGAAAATTCTCTCCCTGTAGCTATGTCAAGTGTTATGTTACCGCTTAAAAAACTCTTGGGTGCTATATTCCAAACTATACCATTAAAGCTTTTATTCCTTTTTTTAAACAATTATTAATGCCATCTACAATTACTTGGGGAAGCTCATTATTCGAAAGTAAGTTACTTGTTACCTATGAAATTCAAAGATTTAGGTATGCGCGGCTGCCGTGCTGAGATACGCTCAAAACGGCGTTGGCACTGCGACTGTACGTTCATAAAAACATCATAAAAATGTTTTGAGCTATAAAACCAATTGGAACTTGTTTTTAAAACATTAAGGCATTATTTAAGCAAAAAAATTTTTTCAATTTTTTGAAAATTTTACAGTGATATAACCCCTTAAACAAAAACTAAAAATAAAACTTTAAAAACACAATACACAATTAGAAAGTGTCTCTTATCAAACGGTATAGCAGTTTTGTAATAATTAATGTTTTTTTTTTTTAATATGACCGCAAATAGAGTGGCTAAGAAATTGAGTTTAAAAACTAATACAATAGGCAGAACTCGTGGCCCCGTAGTAAAGGAATCTGTTGGTTCCATTTTTTGATAATAGTTCTAAAGCATTTTTTGACAATAACTATAGAGTCACTTAAAAAAGGTAAATCGGTTTTATAATCATAAGTAGATGTTACTTTGTGCCGGATTTTTCAGATCCATATATAGTTGAAAGATTAACGTTATTATTCTTGCCAATTTATATATATTTTACTTAGATTATGTTGTTTTGCAAGCTTCAGTTAACAGGCAAGCATTTTTTATCGGTTCATCAATATAGTTGCATAGCGCGATATGGAAGATTAAAGTTACCATAGAAGAGATTACTAGTTTATATAGTTTATTCTTATGAAGAAATATGCCAGTTTAACCCTTTAACGTCACACTAGCACTGTTTTGTATCGTTCACTTCAATCATTCAGCACTCAATGAAAATGACGAAAATATCCATAAGAAATGCATATCCGGGTATTTTCGAGTATGCTCTTTCCGATTCTGATCTTCAAAATTCGAAAAAATTCCAAATTCTTGATGATTTTTGAGATTTAAAAAAAAACCTATTTTTTACAGATGAAATCATTTTGTGGTTTTAATTCGAAGTTTTGATCATGATACACCTTTGATATTTGATCGGAACCTTTTTAAACCGTGCAATTTTTGTTTGAACTTAAAAATTATGTACTTTGTTAAATGAATTTCACCATGGCGGATGTAATGTGGCGGTCGAAACGGCGGAAAATACCAAAATTTCGCTTTTTTCTCATATTTATCGTTAATAATTGATCTCAAATATGCATTAAATCATTCTGATGGATGTAATATAATCACAAAATAATACTAACAAACAAATATGGCAGAATCCAAAATGGCGCTTCGAAATATTAAATATATCGTAAATATTAAGAATTTTCTCGATTTTTTTGCACTTTCTTCGAAAAAATCATATGAAATTAAAAAATTTACATCTGTTGGGGATTGGAAAATTTTAAAATAAGTAATATTATGTTTATTTAACTGTATATAATGATATGCGCACGATCAAATACATACTAACATAAGTTTTGTTTGAATGAAGTTGTGGCCAATCATTATTACATGCATGAATATGCAAATATGTATATATTTATATATACGCATTTATCTACGCACGTGCGCGTCTGTATTTGAAATTTTTATATTGTATAGAAAACAATTCTATAAAATTAATACAGCTGAAACGATTATATTAATATCTTCAATTAGCGAGATCCAATTTTATATGTGCATTAATCTAATAAGTGATTATTAATAAAATGTTTTTTACGATCTATAAAATTGTGTTATAAAATAGTGGCTAATATTTTGTTAGTATCTTATATAATTACACATAAACACACATTTTATAATTAAAATTGTTATATGAATTCGTTACCTGGCGTACGAAACTCAATTGTGTTGCTGTCGACGGTGACTCGACCGTCTCTTTCAACTCTCCTTAGGACAACATCGTGCCAGGCGCCATCATCCACGCGTGTTTTTGACGCTCTTACTTTAATAGGGCCACTCCCGAGATCAGCGTGCAGATAAAGATGTCCGCCAAGAATCTCGAAGGCAAATAGATCTTGCTGTAATAAGTACAAGTACGGAAGTTTACATTACAATATTACCACTTCAATATAAATTGTTCCCGTGCACCCACAAGTTTTCTACGGTCCAAATATGTAAACGTTTATTTTTATTATATATTTATCTGATTTTTTAGTAAAAAAGTATTTAATTAAATAATAAAGTTTATTTATTTAATAAATAATATTAATTTGACAAGCAAGATTTATACTTTTTATAATGAGGAAATAGAACAGGAAGTTTCTTAAATATTTAATAAATTGTAGCATAATATAAAAACTTTGTATTTTTTATTAGTTTTTTGTCTAAAATGAAGAGAAGCTCATTGTCGCAATTTATTGAGTTTGTGTTATCCTGGATAGATGGATGAAGATATATTATGTCGGCGTATCGTTGTTGTTAATAGGATTACGGGTAAATGAAGATGTATTATCGCAACCCAAGTTTACCAACCATCGAAAAAGACTTGTCAACTTTGGTAAATAACGCAATTGGTAAATAACATAAGATCGATACACATCTTTTTAAATCTAACAGTTTACAATTCTTTCTCTAATAAAAAATGCAATAAAAAATATAATATAAAAATACAATAAAAAATATTATAAAATACAAATAATTACATAAAGTATTTTAATTGTATTTAAGTATAATAATTAATTAATATTTGTCATTTTATTTTATTTATAATAAAGAATCATTCTGTATACTTATAGTTTATTCTATGCATTTGACTATACTTATTATTTATAAGATTATGTATTGATTTATGTGCTTATTTTTGATAAATTCTTTACAATTTTTTAAGAAACTTATAGTATCGTTATTAAATTTGATAATCATAAATTAATTTGAGATAGTATTTTTATAAATTTTAGTATATAATTGCCTTTTAAGTTTAGCAACTGTAGCGGCACGTAATTTACAAAACTGAAAGATATATTTAATAATTTTAATATTGTGAAACTATTAATTTTTTATAAACACCGACATTCCGATCAAGAAATAACATTTTCTATTATTTCTTGTTATACTTATTAACGTGAGTAAAAACAAAGAGTAATTATAAAATTCGTGTTTTCTAAATTTTAAAATAATTACATAATAATTTTATATTAAAAAAAAGGGATTTAAGTGTTTAATATTTTGAAAATATCTCAAAGTGCTAAATAATCGTAAAATTCGGATGCGAAGGTCACTGACCGTCAGAACTCATCGATCGTCGGAGTGTCACAGGAGGGTGGAATTGTGCATCGATAATTAAATTACTGTCAGTCGAGTGTGCAACCGCGACTGAAATGAGTTTTGGGACAAAAGCGAGTTGTTATTTCGAAAAACGTTTTTAGTAGCCAATAATTGTTGGACGCGTAATCGCACTTTGACAGCCGCATTTGGTTTCATTGTCCGAAGCTCTTCTGCATTAGTCCACTTTTTTGAGTAACGGATTACTCGTTTTCATATTAAGAGAAATTTTCTCATATTAAGAGAAAATTTTAATATCATATCGATCATTTGGTTCTTGTTTTTTTTTGTTTTTTTTTTTTATTACAATGACAGCAGTAATTGAGAGAAAGCTGAATAAAGGATACGTACCCTCGTCTGCGCTCCGCTGCGGCTGTACATGATCAATCCATTGGGCTCGTTCGTACGAATTTTGAAGGATATAGTTCCAGATTTGGCGCTCTTCCAGGGTGGCAGAACCTGAAACAAATGAGACAGATGGTTTCTACTACGTCGCCTGGGAGTTTAGGGAAGAAAAAAAGAAGCGGTGGTGGAAATAACGGAACGGAAGAAGCCGCGTCGTCCTCGAGGAGAATGGACGAGCTAGCCTTGTCGTGCCCAGCATCCGCAATCTCTACGTGCAATCTTACGAATCCGCCATTCATCATAAAGCTCTTGAAAGAATCAGATCACTCGTTTAGGCATGAGCGACGGCGGGGTGAAATCATCGCACTCGATCTAATGGTGGCTTGCAGTGCCGGTCGTGGACCTCTATTCACGTGCTCATTCAAAATGTTCAGTCAATATTGTAAATTTGTGATTTTTCAAGATAGCCGTCACTATGGACTCAGTCAGTAAAAATACTTGATCAAAAGTTTGAGTAATTGTGATTAATACTTAAAATTTTACTACTTCATTTTTGATTGTAGTTGTAACTGTGACTAAAACCAGAATTGGGAAGTAACTAGTTACTTGTAACGAAGTTATAGTTAGCATTACTTTTTTTCAGTAACTATAACTTTACCTCGTTCCTCTTTTTTATCTGTAACTGTAACTTTGTTGATTTTTGAGATAACAAGTAATTACTTTAGTAATTACTTTTATACACATATTTCAATTTATTCATCAGCATGTGATTTGTGTTCGGTACACATACACAAAATAAACAATAAATTTTTGATAGCTGTATAAACAGTAATGTGAAAATTTTATTATTTAAAACAAAACACGATACTTTTGATTCATTTTGTCATAATTTTATCATAAAATTTGAATTCAACGAACTTTTTAACTAAAAAATATTAATCTTACAATTATATATACATATACAATTATATATATATATATATATATATATATATATATATATATACACATTTAATTTATATTAGTATACATATAAATATTAAATTCTTATACATTATTAACTCAGTTAATATATTAAATATATTTTGGATTTAAATTCTTATAATAACTGTGATTTATTATACAAAATAATAGAGCATATAACCGAATGTATAGTGTAAGCAAAATAATTTAGTATAATATTAGAAATGTGTATAAATTTTTATACTTTAATTTAAACATCAATATATATAAACATTACAAAAATAATAATTAATAGAAATAATTAATACAAAAATAATGACATTATTTTTTCAATGACTATAACTGTAACATGTTACTTTCCAGAATCGGTAATTTGTAACGGTAAACTACAGTTATTTCTACAAAGTAATTTTTTCAATCCTGTTTAAAATTAATGTGACGATAATCTTTTATTTAATTACATATAAATGCAAATGCATATTTCCCATGTATAAATTATTCTATATAATTAGCCGTCCGAAACATAATTCATACGCATGCACGCACACTTACACACGCATATATTTTACATACCTTTAGACTCCTGTATAAAATATAGAGATCTTTTTAATTAAATATTTTTTTCCTATTTGCCTTCAATATTTCAAATAGTTTCATAAATATTTGCTGCACTTTTACCAAATAAAATAGTCATTCCTTTATCAACCATCGCATCTAGCGAAAATATTTTTTTTTTTCGAGAAACAAAATATTTCAAACAAAAATATATCTTTTTATACAGTACTTGTTACAACAAGTGTTTAAAGTATCAACAATACTCAAACGACAGTGCGTTTCCTATTTCTGAACGAAATAAAGGATAAAAAAATGTGTCTTCGGTAGTTCTCCCCAAGTATGAAACTCATTTCGCGTGCCAGCAGTTTGCGAAATAATAGAACGTTGACAAACATGCGTAGAGAAAAATCCGAGAAAATCACAGAATTGCTACCGTGGCGAAGCGAGCGATACACCCACACATACGCAACACCCACACAAAGAATGCGTTCCACACCGAAATCGGAGGAAACAAGAAAAAAAAGAGTGCACGGACAGCATCGCGCAAAGACCGGAAATAGTCGGTCGAAATAGAGGGTTGCATTCGCGTGTGCAGTGTGTGTATACAGCCGTTTCCGCATTCGCGAGAATGGACTCTATCCAAATGTAAATATAAAAGCGTCCCGTTGTCCTCATATCACTTTTATCCTGCAATTATTTCTTATAGGTTTTACGAATCTCATTAGCTTGGATGACCTTTATATTCCTTAATTTCTAATCATAGCTCAATTCATAGTGATTGTTATAAAAATTACTATATACAAGTCTTATTCACAGGCTTATTGTACATAATTTGATAAACTATTTTATAGTTATTGCAACTAGTTTTAATTGCAATAATTATAAAATGATTTGTACAATTACGGTAATATTATTTGTGCAACTATTAATTCATAGTGAAGTAACTGTAATTATGTAATTATATAAACTTTATACTTAGTAAATGACAATTATATTCCTCTAATTTATGTACGATCAATTAAGCATCGGAAGTAACTACAATTGTGAAACAGTCATAATATAACATCCTAAGTGTTAGGAGTGAGAAAGACTCTCAATCGATTCAATTTATTCGTTATTTATATTTTTTTTTTTTCAGTCAGTTTATCCAATGATTCCTTACAAGTAATTAATATTATCATATTTGTTTAATTCATACAATTTATTATTGTTTTTATTATATCTCTATGATACATAGTTGAGCTACTATTTGTTCACAAATATAATTATAATTATAATTGCCACAATTTTTTCTCCGAGGGTACATACTAATTTGTTTCAATGTAAATATAGCCAGTACTTAATATTATTACACCGAAATAATGTTATGACACCGAAAGAAAAAATAGTTGCAGAACCATGATATCACTATAACTTCTGTCATTTTTGAATCCAACTATATTTTTATTATTATTCAACAATATAAATTATAGTTTGTTTAAATTAAAGTTCTTATAATCATGGTATTGGTCTATGCAACTTATGATATGGCTGCCATAATTAAAACAAAGATTTTAATATAAAAAGTTGTAAAACAATCATTATAAGCATTTACTATAACATATAATTATTATTATCAATAGTAATTGCTATATAAAAATAATGTTTCTGACTATAATTATTTTACTATATAATTATAGCTGTAAATATCATACATTTCTTTCTCAATACATTTGACACAGTTTACCGTTATGTTACGGTGCATTTCGTTTCCTCCTTGCTATCTTATCTGGTGATCTCCGAACCATTTAAAAGATTCATTTTCTTTTGGAGGACACACTTTTGGTGAACTTAATTAAATCAGATAAAGATTCCTCGTCGTTTCTTTTATTGCAACATTTACTTTATTTGTTTCATTTCACCGTATCATAAAATTCCGAAATTTGTCTTGTAGGTAGAGAATAACGTCTTTGATAAATTAGTAGTCGTATCAGATGCACGTCAAACATTTTACGGAATAGAAAAATAAATGAGGTGTGTGAAAATAAATAAAATACACTGCTGGTACAAATCCACCTTGTCTCTTTTTGCCCGAACCCCGTGCATCTCTCTTTCATTCGATTTTGCGAACAATCGATGCAGCTGGGAGAAAAGTGTACGACGTGCCACATTATTCGCTTTGACAGTCAAAAGTGATGCAGCCATATTTAAAGTCGCTCGACATTATACGGTCAGGTGTGCTCTCTGAATAATGCAGAGCACGCCTAACCGCTATGAATCAGCATCAGACGAAATGGGTCCTCCTGTCGTAGCTCATACTTCTCCTCTATCTTTTCAGCTCCGTAAAGATTCAGCATAAGCAACCACAAGACGTTGCCGTAAGGATACATTTCTCGCCTTTTTTCATACCAAACAACTTGCTGCTTTATTTTACAAAAAGATAATTTTATACTTATATTCAAGCATTTTTGTGTAATTAATTGCACTTTTACAAATAGTTGATAGTTCAATTTGACAGTTAATTTATATTATCTATTTTAAAAAATTTGATATATAAAATAATTATTTTTTATATTTAACTTGTTGAGAAAACTTCTTGAAATTCTTGCATTTTTATCATATATTTTATATATATTTTATATTATACATTTTATAAGGGTGGAATATACGACTTATAAAAAATTTAAAAATAATGTTTATAAATAACGCACTAAAATGATACAATAATCTGCGTGTTTAAAAATATGTTTAAAAATTTATTAAAATAGTACAAAAATAAAGAAATATTGCAAATTTTATTTTATAATAACTCTTGCATGTTTTGAAGTTTTCGCATAAAGTACACTTGTGCTAATGCATATCTTTTCTAATACTTTGAGCAAATTATAAGTTTGAAAAATTAAAAAATATAGATAAATACATTAATCATTAATGGTTTCTCTATCCTGATGTGACTTTCAAGTTTAATATATTGATATCTTGTTGATCTGATTCAATTTTTTGCTACAATATAACATATACATCTCATTTTATAATATTTCCTTTATAACCAATAAGATTCTTTGTAGCGATTATTATTTCAATTTAAGAAAATTAAAAAAATGAAAATTATAAATTATAAATTTATTGTTAATTTATATTTAGAGGTTAATATTTGTCAGTTTTACATTACATAAATTTTTTATAGCCACAAAAAAATTCAAGCTACAGAAAACTAAAAATATGTCCAAAAAAGAAAAAAAATTATAAGAAATTTTTTTTTTAAAAGAATTAAACAAAAATCTTTACATTTGATTAAAGTATTAATAAACTTTTCAGATGTAATTATCAAACTTTATTCATAATTACATAGACATTTATTTTATAACAGCTAAATTTATTTTTAACTTTAATTGAATTTAATTGTATATTTAAATTTTTAACTTTAATTTTTTTTTTCTTAAATTTGGTATTAGTTTAAAGAGTCATAAAATCGAGGGTTGGCATTTTTATATCTGGACAATGTTATTATAATTATAATTATTATGTTAATTTATCATATAGCTTGTTTTTTTATCCAAGAAACACACAATAAATAATATGATAAATATTATGACGTCTGTGCAAAGTACTTTCGACAAACTGTAATGCATATAAATACTATTAACTCTCCGTGGTCGCATGGTATGTACAGCACCCCAAGTAATTTTCGATTCTAATTTACGTGGTCTAAGATTCCAAATTCAACGCTAAATTTGACTATTATATTTGCTTATTCTCATTATTTTAATTATCGGGGCATATTTTTAAATTTTTTAATAAAATGTATCAATACTACTCAAAAATTTAAAAATGCAAGGTAGGTATAATAAAACCCCAAAAATGTCAGTGGGATATAACACTCCATGTAACCAATCTGTTACAAATTCGTGTGATCGGAGAGTTAATATTTTGATTTTACTTACCTCAAACACTCATTAAATTTACACTTTTTGCGTATTGTCATAGAACAGAAACACACACTTTTGTCATAGGACAAACTTTCCTTTTGCATAACGCATAACACATAAGAAAATCTATTAATCAAAGGTTTTCATTTTCTGGGGGGGGGGGGGATATAGGATTCTGCATTATGCGCTATGCGTTCCCATATATGATTCCGTTTTTATGAAAATGTCGAATAACATAATGGATATATGTAATGAATGACTATTAGATATAAGTTAGATAGTAGCAATCGGATAATAGAATAGTGCAGATGCATTTGTGTGCTATGCACACATTGCTTCCCAACTATAAAGCTTCTGTACGACGGCGTAAATTTCACGATAGCAAGCTAAACAAAGAATACAAGAGCTAAACACTTGTAATGTGATATGCTATACTCCATCCTTTATTATCCTTCTACACTTACATATCACCCAAATAACCATTACATTCTTTACACTTCCTACGTTACTTACTACATTGAGAAATTGATTCAACTCATTCTTTCATTAATACTAACGATAAGAAAAAATCAGAATACAATACTATAGCATTTGAAATTTCTCAAGCTAAATTTTCAACACAAGAATAAATGGCCAAGAAGAACTTCAAAAATATAAGTTTAGCAAAAATAATTATTAAAATAAAAAGTTTTTCCTGTTAATTAGATTCGCCATTTTTAATTTCTAAAATTTAAATTCATAATTGTCAGTCTGAAAAAAAATAAATACAAACGTTAATAAAAAATTGTAGAAAAAAAATGTGCTCCTGTAAGGAGTGTCAAGCTATTGTTTAATTATGTGTGAGCAGGGTATTTATTTAAAAAAAAAGACATCGATAATATAAACATCTATAAGAAAATATAGAAATAAAGTTGAGTTCACATCTGGAGAAAAGAGAATGCTGATACAACATCCTATAAACTTACACCAAGGAAAGATCAAAGTTTACAAAACGACAACGAAGTAACACACAAAGAGCGGCCGTCACTTCTCTTTCGCAATTAAGGCCGGAAACAACGCCCGTATGAAGAAGCCTCTATTGTAAGGGAGGTTATAATTAAATGAGGCGCCATGCGAGATATTCGCAATCTAAAGAGTCGTCGGAGAAACGGGCTAGCTACTTTCCCCCGCTTTCCTTTTTTCTATACCTTTCCTTTTTTTTTAGCTTGAACACCGTGCGCGGTAATTAGGCCACTCGTATGGACCATCTATGGAACAAAGAACGACCGGCAATATTTTCCGACCGAAACAGAAATGGACAAAGGATTTCATCCGTCGCCGTTAATCAACGTCCGATGAGACGGCCATGGCTCAACTAGATACCCCGCCGCGCCATGCTTTTTTTTAAATACTTGCTCCACGTAATACGTGCATTTAAATTCAAAGATAAACGGCACGTCCGTTTCGAAGCACGAAGCGGAACCTGAAATGAGCGTGATATCGACGTTCCTTAATTCGCAATTCTTCTACCCCCTGTTCTTGTTAGAAATGCTAAAAACAGTAGTTCGTTATTTTTAAGTTGTAAAAGAAATCTACTCAGTAACAAACATTCTGCATAACACATTAGATTGATTCAAAGTTATACGAACATCGTTTTCCATTAGTTGATGAATCTTCGCAGATAACACTTTTAATTTTGATCATGTGTTGACACCTGCTCCATTGAATATTTATGCAGTTCTGAAATAAGTTCGCTTTTATGGAACAATTGAAAAGGTCAATTTCAATAGAAAAACGCTCTTTTGTGCTCTATTTATAACTACAAGTTTTATAGAATCTTTTGCACAAAGCATTAGAACCGTACACGCTTGAGAAAACTGCCATACACAGTAGAGAATATGTATAATTTTTGAAAAAATTGTACTTTGTAATTTATATACGTTGAATTGTAATTTTTTATAACGCAAATTAAACAAGAAAATAAACGATAAAATATTGTATTGTTTGTAATACTGAATAGGATTCAAATACATCCAGGCTTTCCTGACTGCTCTGTGACATCACACTGCAATATATAAACGACTTTTATTCATTTAAAGATTAATTATTTTAAAAATGACCAAAGAAAACACGTACAAAACAGGTTTTGTATAAAAGTACAACCTTTGTATAAAAGTACAACAATTACAACTCCATATAAATTTCTTTTATGATCTTCAAGCTAAAAACGTAAGAAAAAAGCCGTTTAAAAGTGATAATTGTGCTGATGAATGAATAAAGAAAATGCAATTATTTTTGTTGTTAAGATCTTTTTTGTATACTATATAATATAGGTTTTTTATGCTTTAATTATAACGTTTATAAAAATAATAACAACGTATATATTCTTGTAAAAATATTTCGTAAAATATTCTTGTAAAATACTCCTAAAATCATTGACAGTCAAATATGCAAGTATGTAATTCTAAATCATAAGTATGCTTATTTTTGCTAAATTCGTTCAATCAGCTTTAATAAATTCTGGATTTAATTTGCTTAACATTTTATTTTGAGATTATTAAAGATTATTGTACATTTTTAATTAATTTTTAATTAATTTGCTTTAATATCTCTACGTAAACAAATAAAAGAAATTATTATTCTGCACAAACAATCGCGGTGACATGAAAGCTGATAATATATTACTTATTTGTATATTTTATTTTCATATAAACATATATTAATGATTTAGTACAAAAAGTAAGAACGATCGTATCACAATGATGAAATATTAAGCAAATGGTTAAAACTAGTGCAATGTGACGTCACGTATTTATTAAACGTTCAAAATTGTTTTCTCAAAAAGTTTTAAATATTCTTAAACTTTAATTTTGTAATACTTATCTATTAATAAAAGTTATAATTTTAGTGTACATAAATTTATAATAATGTATTTTTACATTTTAAACAAAAATTTAATATTTGTTTTCTTGTAAATTCTATTAGATGAAGTCTTATAAATACTAAGAGAAAAGTATACTTGATACTTGTAATTATAATTGGATAATAAAATAATTATAATTAGGAGTTTCATTCTTATATTAGTTATTAATGCTTAGTTATTATTACCTCTTATAATGTTAGTAATAATAGCTTTATGTTTATAATTCTACTAACTATTAAAAAATTTTATTGTAAATTATAATAATTTTAAATATTAAAGAAGTAAAATATAAAAACATGGTAAATATTTTTATGTAGTAAATGCAATAAGTAAAGTTAGGGTTTATTATTTATGTAATAATATAATAATAATTAATAACTATAATTTGTACATTTAAAACAAATATATATTTGACACCAAAAATAATTATAAATTATAGTTGTATTATATTAATTTTAACATTTTTTCTCTTAATAAAGAATTACGATTAAAAGTACACTGAGATCGATTCCAGTATTATCTTCCAAAATCAAAGCTAGAAAATAAATTAAGAAAGCGTTTATTCAGTCAAAATTTGTAAAATGAGAAAATTTTTTTTTTTTTTATTTAAAATTTTCGATTTTCAGTTACACGAGACAAAATCAAACAGGAACTCAATTCAATAACAAACAACTTTTTTTTGAGTTGCAGAACAGTATTTTTGATGGAGTTATTTCTCAGCAGTTAGACAATAAATCACTGATAACGCAGAGAACTGTTGTTTTCTATTAAAAAAAAATGTTCACTATTATTCTGAAATCATAACATCTTATATTAAAAATTGTAGAAGCTAAAAAAAATAAAAATACTCACGGAAACAAAAATAAACCTAATATTTCAACTGCGAAAGAACACGAGTGGATGAAAGAATGTGAGAGGAATGCATAGGAAAGAATAAATAATAAGTCTCGTAACCGAGAATTTTCGGTTGGGCTTTCCATCCAGGGAAATTAGCCCCGCTGTTATGAAACTCCAATTACACTTCCTACCTTCAGTATGTGCACGAAATTCACGTATTCCCCAGTCACCCGAATTTTACTCCAGCAGAGAAGAATTGAGCAGAATAAACAAGAGTATATTTTCTTTGTTTAAGTATTATAAATGACCGAACAGCGACATTAAAACAATTAATATAATAATATTTAATTCCGATCTGAAATGTGTTGCTAAAATACTTCGAACGTTACGCGCGTGCATCGGTATAGAGATTCCGATTGGAGGTCTGAAATACCGAAAGTCCGCGAGATTGATACTGCCCGCAGAAGCATCCACACGCAAACGGAAAAACTTTTTCCAATTTCACCTTTGGGAACGAACTCGGTAACTCGCCGCGAGACTCGAGACGGTTATCTTGAGCCTGGAAAACTTCTTCCGCAATACGACGAAGAAAACAGGTCCTATGCATGATTTTCCTTCGCACGTGTGGAAATCCAACGTAAGAACGAAATAAAACATACGTGTAGTTTTAGTAGACACCGGCGCGCACTTCTTTGCAAAGTTAATATCGGTACAATCCGCGGCTAACATCCCAATTATTACGTCAAATATCAAATATCATATGCAGCCTGTATTTTTTAGGCGATACATTCTATATATCTTCATTAAGAAAAAAATGCGATATTTGTGACTGTATAATTGCATAGTAAAATATGATTTTTATAGGAATTATTACTATAATATTGATAATAACAACACAGGACCATTGTCCGGATCAGGTATTTCTTATGGATTTTAAGTCGCTGAAACTGAATCCGAAGCCAGTTTAATCCCGTCAGGTTTTTTATTTATTAGAGAAAAAAACATCAAAATTAGGAATAAAACACCAAGTAACAGATCGCAATCACCTGAAACACTGCTCGTTTATTCACTTATGAACCCATAGCCCCTGAACTTATAAGCCCACTAATCCATTTAGGTGATTGCGACCTGTTATTTTTATCTCTGATTTTGGTGTATTTTCTCAAATAAATAAAAATTCTGACGTGATAGGGTTAAATGGGCTTCGGTTTCAGCGACTTAAAATTCATAAGAAATAAATACCTAATCTAGTCTGGATAAACTTCCAAAAAAATTTTGTGGTATAATCATAGCGATGTTTATAGTAATGCTTATAGTATTTATAGTTGTTTTAAAGTTACTACATTAAAATCTCCATTTTGGTTATGGCAATAATAAGTTACATAGATCAATATTATAATTATGGAAGCCTTAATATAGAACCTAAACAAATTATAATTTATATTATTGAATAACTAAAAAAATATAGTTGGGTTCAAAGAATGGTACCATAAATTATAGTAATATTATGATTACTAATAATCATTTTTTCTTTAGATATTCGAGTTACTTTTCTGCGTGGAATTCATTTCTCCTTAGTTCGACAACGGACCCCCGTGGTCGATGCAACGTACGAAAACGTGGAATCTCATTCACTTTAACGCTTCCGCATCAATATTCGATGTGCCGCATAACAACTTCTGCAGTAATATCGTCTGAATAACAATGAATATTTCAGGTGAAACACGTTGTTGACGTTCCGCGCAAATACTTAGGAATTAGGCAAGCTTGCAATTATTAATTCGTAGCTCGCGGAGTAGAAGGAGTAGAGAGAGAAAGAGAGAGAGAGAGAGAGAGAGAGAGAGAGAGAGAGAGAGAGAGAAAGAGAAGAAGAGAGAGAACGCGCGCGCAAAGTTACAAAGCTCGATGACGGCAAAAAGATCCATGACGCTGGCGAAATATAACTGCGGTAAATCTCCTTCAAGTTTCATGGCAATCTTCCTAAATTTTTTCCTTTTACCCCTTTCCCCCGCCCCTCCGAACCCTGAAGAATCGAAGAGATCGATCTCGAGTGGCTCGTTCTCGGGTGCCATATCTACGGGACTCTTCTTCGGGCACTTCTTACGCTCTTCCGCCGTGCCGGAGAATATCTCTCCGAACAACAATTCCGAAGAGCGCGGCGGAGTACGGTACTTTTCTCTGGTATTCTCTCTCTCTCTCTCTCTCTCTCTCTCTCTCTCTCTCTCCCCCTCTCTCCCCCTCTCTCATTTGTTCATTCTGCGACTTTTTACCGTTTTCTCGCTTTCAACAAGTTTCCCGAGGACACACGTTACCGTCGAAAGCGACTTTCAAGCGATGATCATCCTTAACAAACCAACTGCCTCGGAACGCGATCACTTTATGATCGATAGTGTCGCTTTATTAACTCGCCAAATTTGAGCGTTACAATAATATTAAAACAATTCCTGCAATTTGCATAATTATATAAATTATCGATTGTACGATTATCAGGTGATATATGTATATATATACATATAAATTAACGGTAAACACCAAATGATATCCGTGTATTTTCTGAACGGAAATGAGCAAGCGGCGTATAATTGTAGTCATATAAATTTTGATAGCAGCATTTAAATAAATGTCCTCAAGGCATTATATCGCAAGGGATATTTCGAATATCACTTCTTCAGTTATAATAAATTGTATCGATTGTATGACGATCAACGTGTCACGATAAAACATTCGCTAATATTTGTATTGGCTGCATATTGTATCAAGTTACCAAAAATAATGCCCATGCACCAAAATGCACAGTGTTTGCCGTTATCTATATAAAATTATCTAAATAATTATCTATTATAAATAAAAAAACAACTTTACTTTACTTTTATTTAATTAGTAGATTAGTAGAATCTATATATTACCTCAATTTTTATCTTAGAAACTTTTTTTTCAAATTATCTAAGTTAATGTAAACAACAAATATTAAGTATTATCCTTAGCTTCAAATTACATTTATATCCTAATAAGAGAGAAGTTTTCCAAATCTCTCCAAATAAAAAAAGAAACATTTTTGAAACGTCAGATTAAATTGTTTGAAGATATCTTGTGTGTGTGTGTGTGTGTATCTGTATGATTAAGAAAGAATATATAAATGTACTGTTTTCATATCCTAATTTTTACATTCTAAATTGTGTTTTGCTTAACAGCAATATTATCTTAAAATTATCTCAATAAAATAATATATAATTGTATCTTTAATTTATATAAATTTACTTTTGAATTATCGTTATCTTATCTAAGATACGTTCACATATAATTCATCTTACCTTTATTTAGATAATTTTAGATGTTCTAAGCGCAATACACTGTGCATACATTACGTCCCGTTCACGGATGCGTAGGTTTGATCACGAATCTCGTTACATCTCGAGATTCCTTGAGAATTATGCGGAAACTGGATATCCCATCCGACCGAAGTAGCCGCGCCGAGAAATTCATCTCCAGCTAGTCTGCTGCACAAAGTGGCTCTTCGTCGAGGATATTTCATCCTGAAACTGGCTACACCCTCCAATCACCCTTCTGTCTGCCCGCTACGCCTCGCCTTTTCCGCGAAACTCTCGACCAAGCAGACGATCAATTAGAAAAGTTAAATTACTTTCTGAAATAAATTATTTACTAATCCGCGGGTGACGCCCTTTCGTGTGCGTCCGTTCCATTTTACGGCTCACCGATTCTCTCGAATTCTCGCGTCTGTCAGTAAATGTCAATTATGATTGTGCGAGGTTTTATTGTGAGTAAATCGTCGATTAGCGTTTCCTGTGAATTTTACTTTGACCGTTTTAAAGTATTTGGGAGAGGAATTTTTTCTTCCAGCGATTGAAAGGGAAATCGTAAAAGTTTATATTATAAAATTAACAAAATTACACTTTAATATAATGAACTATACATTTATTATGTTAAAAGCTCCGATTGAAATTCTCATGTTAATTCATCACTTAAGTTATCGTTACCTTTGACTCTTGCTCGTAGCTTGTTAAAAAAAAAAGATTTTAAAAAAAGGTTTTCAGGATTGATAAAGGAGAAAAACGCATCCGGCGGGTAGTCCGAAAAGGTAAATAGACAACCTGTTGTGCAGGCAGGTCGTGTCCACGTGGGAGTACCTGCCAGCCATCTGATTGCGTTACACGACCCATGAGGATTTCCAGCGAATGGAAATGTGTCAGCGTGCAGGCAATATCGGGAGCTATCGGATAACATGTCGGAACGTCTCCTTCTTGGCGAACCGATTCTGACGGATTAAGGTCGCCTGGTATACATATACGCGCTGACTGGCTGATTAGTTTCCCCAACTACGTCAAGGTAGTTGGCCTCGCTTGGCATGCCCATCTAAACTAATCGTCGCGCTCGTCCGATTATATGTCGAGTTATTTTGTCCCAGTCGTGTACATTGCGAAGTCAATGATGTCGGACTAGTTATAATAACATGTCTTTCTCATCGTAAGTATATCCATTACATGTAGTTCAATTCACCTCAGAGCTATTTCACAATAAGGCAATACAGAAGCATCATACGTGGCATTTACTTAAATTTTGTAAAAGAAGTCTCAAATTTTTCGGATTTCCTAAGAATTTTACCCAACTTTCCAGGTAAGAATAAAGAATTTTATAATGCTGCTTAAAAATAAATTTATTTTGTAAAAAAATAATATAAACTAAACAGCTCACAACAATCGATCCAGAATGCACAGATCTAACTCATTAAAAGTGCAAAATTCCAAAAATAATTAAATATACTAAAGCTAATATAGAACAATGTACACTGAAAAAATTACATAAATAACATTTGTAAAATTATACAATTTATAGTGGAAATATATCAATTTTTTAAATATTTTTATTTTTAATTGTGCAAATATAACTTTTTGTTTAATATAAAGATATATTTGCACAATAATAAATTAAAATACTAAAAAATTTTACATATTTTATATCAATTGTGTAAGTTTTACATGTATTATTTATGTAATTTTACATATTTTTTCTACAGTGTTAATACCATTAATTTTTTAATAAAAATTGGCAAATTACACAAACTATACTATATTTATCGCTAATCAATTATCGACATTATTAAAGAAAAATAATAAAAGAAATCCCCTTTGTCAGAAAGAGAAAGTCAAAATTTAAATTTTAAAGTAAAAGATTTCTCGAATACTAATAATATTGGGTAAAAAGAAAATTCCAGGTTCTTCCAACATATTAAACTCCTCTTTTTAATTACAAATTAAATTACCGAATCATTCGAATCGCTCGTGGACGGAGCGATTCGGACGGCAATTAAAGGTAACTGATCAAAATGACGTGCGCGGAATGCAAACAATGTTACTTTGATATAACGTGTACTAATTTGTAACGATACTCGGGACATGTATGCGATTGGTGGTCCAATTATTCGCTATTTTAAACGTTACGTATGACAGTGTTTGTATATATTAATTCACGTTCTGTGTTTGTCTGTCAAGCTTCGAGCAGCTATCCAGAGTTCAGAAACCGCAAGCTGCTTCCTACAAGCTACTCCCCGAGTCTGATGCGCGAAACGTTATAGCCCGGCTTACAACCGCAGTAACTGTGTCGTACTCCGTAACACGGAGGCTTTGTTAAAAGTCAAGTGTTTACGCTCGGGGCTCGTATCTCGCCTCAAAAGATCGATTAAATGATCTCTCACCTGCAAGCTCCATCGACGATGAAGAGCAGGTCCACGCGAGCGGATCAAGAATCCTGAAATACATTGTAGACAACTCGAGAAGAACGGTGGAGGGAAAGAAACGGAGCTTTCTCTAAAACTTAGGAGGAGAAGGTATTTCTTTTTATCATTCAAGTATTAGCTGAGAGAAGTAGAAATTCAAGTACCGTACAAGTGTTGAAATACCGTACAAGTGTACGGTATTTCAACATAAACCATGACAAAATGTGACAGAATTACAGGTAACTTTGATATAAAAATAATTAGATATAAAAATACAAAATTTGTTAGAAATAATCAGTTTAATAAATTTGGACTTATTTAGTGCAATCAAATTTGTCGCAGAAAAAATAAAAAGAACTAAAAATATGAAGAATATGAAAAATATGAAGAAAGTCAACTGTATTGATTTTTTAATAAAACAAATAAATAAATAAATAATGTTCGACTCAAGTATTAAATTTTAAAATAATAATTCGTCCGAAATTCTAGATTAAGTTTGATATAAAAAAATGTGTACAATATAATCTCGTAAGTTAAAAAAGAAAGAGAGGGAAGGTATGGGTCAGAGAAGATGAATACCCTGAGGGTTGTTGCTGGAATGAGAAGGGGCGAAGGAACTTTTGGCATGAAGTAATTGAAAAATATATATTCAAAGTTATTTCAAGTGTTTTTCTTACCCAGAGCCCCACCGTGTTGCAGCTGCGCAAGAGTTACGATATTGGTGTCGTGGTTAGTGTGCGCGGCATACATATACGTCGAGGCTTAATAGACGAGAATTTAGGGGGCGATCTTACTCGCGGGGGATGGGCGAAACAAAGTGGGACGTGTATACGTTCGTGTTACGTATGTGTATCGTGTATGTTGCGTGTCGGCATCGTGTGAAACGACTGTGAGACGGGCTGAGACTGATTCTGGAATTGATTATCGATTGTGGCGTATTTCGATCGATATTTGAAACATCTCTCTCTCTCACACACACACACATACACACACACACACACACACACACACATCCTATTTTTCCTTCTCTCTTTCTCTCTCGCTATCTCTCTCTTTCTTTTCGCATCTTTTTGACATTATATTATCGATAATATAACGCGCTTTTCCCATTGTTGCCGAGTAATGCTGATACAGTGACATATTAATACTGACACATTTGCGTGATTTAGAAGCAGATTTGAAGTTTCCAAGCAGTGTTATTATGCGATAGATAAACTCCATATTCTTGTGAGTGGTTTTAGTTTAATTAATATTTCAATAATTTTAGTATTCATTTATGCTCTAATAATCGATAATTAATATATGTATCAAGCCCTTTGTCTATATGCTCGGTCAATACAATTTTTATTACAGAGCATTTTTATCTCACGACTACAAACAATAAAAAAGAATTATCTACATGTTTGTACTTAATAAGCAAATGAATAATTTTCGTTATAATTACATTATTTATTATCATAACACATTAATTTTATTAAATTTTGTTACACAGTGTAATGAAAATTATACGCGTTATAATTAAAAGTGGGTCGAATACATGTGGACAACTTTTTTGTATAACTACTTATTTAAATTTCTCTTCTGAGAGAGATTGCGTTTTTAATGTATATCTAAACGCGAAAAATAATTTAATAAATTTTATAAATGCAAAGATTAATTTAATTGTGAACAAATGTAACATACTATAAAGTCTAATATTCTTTTAGTTTTTTTATATTTTTTAATATTTCATTTTATAAAAATTTTAAAAGATTAATGGAAACAAGTTTTATAAATTATAATCTGAAAATTAAAATAAGATATTAAATTTTATAATTCTTTTAATTAAAAAATCTCTCGATTCGATTCAATATCTGCTTTTTTGTATGTTTTTCGTGACATGACAAATATGTGTTTCAGCATGACCGGTAACAGTGGGGGCCAATCGACGTCGATCTGCTATTTCGTCCTGAAAATACAATTAGACGTAATTTTTGGCGTCAACATGCAGGCGGGTGCATTTCGTTCGTTCTCCTTTCCTCATGCAGCTTGGTGCTCGAGCTAAAGGCAATTGTCAGACGCTCATTGATCACTCATTCCGTGAGGCAGAGAGGATGATTCGATGAAATGATCCGTTATTCATTATCGATCGGTCAAAAATCAGAACGAGCTTTAATTTGTCAAAAGTTAATCGTATTCATCAAAGAAGCAGTTTGATTTTATTAATCGCTCTCACAGTCATTTCAAGATAAGTAGAAGTGGATTCGAATAGTGATCGCGACAACTAATTTATAAACTTGCGCGAAAGTTTTATATTTTTATAACAATCCATTTTATTAGAAAAAGAAGTAACGATATCTCTTGTTCTCGAATAACAACAAGAAATTTCGATCTATCTCAGATTGTATTATACGCGTACAAAAATATTAGATCGCGTTGATGATAGATGATGATGGTAAGAGGAGCGTAGATTGTTGCGTGCATGTGCAATGACCAGGTGTACCTATAGAGCTAGCTTAAGTGTCATGTGCGTATATTATCCACGCGTGAGCTATGTACATATTGTGGCTGACTTCCTAACCATTCTCAAGAAAGAGCTCATGAAAGAGATTTTCTCGATACGACTTGAAAGAAAAAGAAAAAAAATTATACGTTTCACAGAGTGATGTGTATTTAATACTCATTAATATCTTATTTGTATTATTAAATGCCATATCGTAACACACGATAGTGATTCAAGTAATCTCTCTCTCCGTTGTCGAAAAGATACTTAATACTTAAATTTATTTAAAAATGTGTCGTACCAATCATCCTTTTCATAAGCTGCATGTTTCTTTTTTGATAGGATTAAAGAGAAGAAAAAAGAGTATAGCAGACAGAAATAATAGGACGTAGGATGAGAGTCAGTCGTAAATAGGATAGATGCATTCGAATATTGAAACATTCGATCATTCGAATATTCTACGTGACCTTCCAGCATGAAATTATATGCACATGGAATTTACAACGTCCATATATTAAAAACTGAATTACTGTTCCGCATTTATTTAGGTATATTTTTTTGAACAGCAAATGACCGTAAACGCAGCAATAATGCATTGTAAAATTGTCCAAAGAAATTAATTAAACAATAATTTTTAATATTTGTCAAAAAGTTCTACACAATAATTACATATGCTTATTTCATTTAATTTCATTAATGTACCTGTCAATTTTTTTATATAAAACTATTACATTCTAAATTCAACGTGACTAAATTGAATGGCTCATAAAATCGTAATTAAGTATTAAAGATTTTTATTGTACGTAGCAGAATTATTACTCTTTCACTCGTACAAATATTTTTACAGTATTTTTGAACCGAGCAATATTTTCTACGTTTCTTCACAAGGAGAAAACACAGTTTTCTTGACAGAACAACCATTATTATCGTCGTAGAAAACAGCCAAGTCAGAAAGTATCGTGCGTTTGATATTTTCGTTTTATTTACGAATCAACAACATGTCACAATAACAAGAAATTCTCGTGATCTTATTAAAATGTGATATTGTATGTCTATATCTAGAGGATCTCGAGATACTTAAATTTTTATCTTTCGCTATTCAGTATCTATTTGAAAAATCGAATGCAGGAAGGAGAAAAGAGCAAGAGAAGAAGAAAAAGAATAGGAAGTGAAGAAGAAGAAGAAGAAGAAGAAGAAGAAGAAGAAGAAGAAGAAGAAGAAGAAGGTGCGTTCTGGTGACCACTCCTCTCTAAGAAGCTAAGTTCTCGCGTGAAAGTTAGCCAATTAGGTATATACAGGTGCGTATCCGGGCCAAACGAGAGCTCGCGAGCTGAGCTCTCAGCTTCATCTCTTTCACTTGCTGATTTTTTTTTTCAAGCTTTGGATATTGAGGCTTACCAGGTGGGACTCTGGGCTGGTGAAGGTGACCAAAGCGCCGTGGAGTCGCCTGTTTGCCGTTGCTCCGGCCTTCTTTAAAATGGCAGTCCAATAGCGTACGTTGGCCCAAGTTCGACCACGTGTGGGCGCACGAGGGTCAGCAACATCGAGAATCGATTTTAGAATGATCGGTGTCGCGCGACATATGCATTCATTGCGTGGTGCATGGGTTTCTAATCGTTGGTGCCAGTTGTGTCTTAGAAAAAACGCTAACGATCGTTTTCATTTACGCAACTAATTAACGCGACGTGCGTTTACGGGTCCAAAGCAGAAAATATAATGCGCTCGAAATCAGTCAGGTTCTCTTAATCAACGGCGATTATTAATGCTATAATTTGTTCCTGTTTAAAACGTTGTCCCAGCGTTTATAAAATAACAGCTGATTCAATATTTATGTGCAAAATGTAAGTGGAAAAAATCTGATTACACATACGCAAAGCATAAACTTTAATTTTCTTCTTTTCCATTTACATCGCAACGTTAGTTTCTCACGATGTGAGAAAGAAAATGTCGGAAAGGCAGAGTCGGAGAATGTATTTTGGCGTGAAGGACATTTTCAATATTTCGTTCTTTTCTACCAATTTGTCTCTTGCTGCGTTTCGGAATGAATTCCTCGTACGCCATTCGTTTTTCGGCACGAGGAAGGAAGTCAGGACGCGTGACAGACAGCGACGTTGACAATCGAGCTCGGAAATTTATTTTTGCCTAGACTTATGAGAGATATACTCGTAATTTCCTATATACCACACTCACAGAAAAGATTTCTGAACCTATAATGTTATTATTCTTTGATCTATCATAAAATAGAATTGATATAGCGCCAATCATATTTATTATTAAAGAAAGAATATGTATTTTTAAACGGAAAGTTCTTGAATCTAGAATAAAATAATTTTTGATACTATTTTAATAATTTTCTTAAAATAATTTAGTTTTGTGACAGTCTTATGATATTCTAGATTTAAGAATAGACCGATCTGAAGATAGAACTTTCTGATTTAATCCTAATCTTGTTTTATTTTTATACTACATAGGTTATAATCCTATCTAAAAAAAAATGCATGTAAAGTCGATTGCTTGCATTTCTCAAAATTTATTGTTGCAGTCGCTTTTCCGCGATACCGATTGGTTTTCTCGCTCTGCGCTTACTTCGCGAGAATAGCTGTCATTGCGATTGAATTGTGACAACTGTCAAATTTGTAGATGATTATCTTTATAATTATCGTTGTAATTTATTTTTAAAAAGTAAAAAATAAAAAGTTAAGTAGCACGCACAAAGCGTCTGTGATGTCTAGTAAGATTAAATATGTCAAGAATATTTTTTGTCTTGGTATCAGAAATCCTTTCTGAGAGCGCAATTCTCCTATACTCTCGCACGTGCGAATTAATTTTCAAGTCTATCCATTTTAAATGACACAAGATTCTTATCTCCTTGGCGAGTTATTAAATTCCCATGAAATCCCTATACAGCATAGAAAGATTGTAGAAATATATTATCTTAAAATTGCAACATTATTACAAAAATATTGCAAAATGTTGCGATATTGTTGCATCATTGTAGCAATGATAAAATGTCCTCCGTAACGAGTGTACGATGCAATATTGCAACGATACAATAAATTACAACGTTTCTGATAATATTTCAAGTACCATTAAATTGACACAAATAATTTCTAGGAATATTATATATGGAAGAGTTGTCGAAGGCCACCCAAATTATTTTTGGTTATGTGTACTTTACATTTAATATCACTTGGAATGCAAATAAACATTGGAAATTTGAGCTATTTAAGGCACTTAAACTTTTCATTAATAACAAATTAATGTTCTATCAAGTGTTCTGTAACATGCTCCAAAAGATACGATTTATATAGGAAACCGGTTGCCGTAACGTAAATTGTACCTACTTTAAAAGTATTGAATTTATGAATAAAAATAATTAACAATATAAAATTAATAAAAGAAATTATTAACTAATGCCTATTTTATTTATAATTTATCTTAAACAAAAGATTTAAAAATTTTAAAATTTAGCTGGACTCGACGGTGGTTCTTTTACCAAGAGTTTTAAGCTTTGAGCGTGTAAAATGAAGAATAATATCATTGTGATTATATCATGTACAGAAAGCGTCAATAATGTCTTCCTACACGAAATAAGCTGCATTCGGAGCCAGAAACAATTAGCGCATCTTATCTAACTATTCGTGCATCATGACTGTTAGTCTAAAAAGATATTATTTCCAAATGGTGTGCATGCACATTCTTAACAGCTTTAAATGCACTTTGCAAAATATTGCATTATGTAGTAAAAAGATAAATAATAATTTATGCTAATTTAGTATATATAATCTAAGCAGTATGTATTGTTTAAAAAATAAGTAGATTAAAATAATACAAGTTATAGAGAAATTTAATAAAAAATTTTTTATACCAAATATATATAAATATGTATATATGTAATTATACACAAAATGTCCATATATTTTTATATTAACTTATTTTTTGTAAAATTTTTATTTAGTAAAAAATAATAATAATTATACTGAAATGACGGATTAAAAAAATAATTTTTCTACTGTTCTGTTTTGTATATTATATTGCATGTGATATTTACCTGACCGTGATAATTTTTTTTAAATTTAATTTAAACGCATAATGATTATAATTTATAATATACAAATCAATGCAAAATTAAGAAGAACTGCAGAACAAAATAAAAATATTGTTGAATTAATTGACGAAAATCCTTTCAATGCTACCGCAACAGTTTTTGTCTCACCGTGCTTTCCGAAATTGGAAAATTATTATTACGTAAAACTGTTGCAGCAACATTGAAAGAATTTTCAACTAATTCAATAATATTGTTATCTTGTTGTGCTGTAGTTTGTTTTGGTCTTGCATTGTTTTTTCTGTAATTTTTTAGAAATTCCGGGTCTTTCGTTCAATATTTTGATATCCGTCTACTCACTGTGCGCTCACTACACCCTACCGTTTGAGCGATTTCATTTCTGTTTACTTCTGATTCATAGAGTCCGATAATTTTAGCAGCTATAAAAAAATAACAATAAAAAAACGAAAATAAAAATCCGTTATATTTATTTAATATTTTATATAATATATATAGAGAAAAATTATATTAATAATATAATAATTTATTATTATCAGTAAACTTGGAAAGGTATATAAAATCACGCAAGTAAATATTAACGCAAAAAGTTTGATCAGCTTTGATCGATTAAGGCATATTCTGTATGAGTTGATAATTTATTATTATATTTTTTTCTTACAGGTAAAAACTTTTTTATATATAAGTACTCTGCTTAAAATGTCTTATTCAATAATAATGTTTTGCATCCACGAGATTTTATTGTGAATTCTGCTTTGCAAAAATCTCGGATTAGATTATGGGCCAATACTTTTCAGTGCAATATTAAGAATTGAATCATGAAATCTTGTATGCTTCTGAATCTGATAACAATTAGCAGAAGAAGTGAATATTTTTAATGCGGGAATTTGCAATTATGGTATTTCAATGCCTCTTAAGTTCGTATCAGACTAACGATTGGGATTGAGATTGGATTGAAATCTAACCAATCAAAGCAAGTAAATTACGCAAAAGTTTTAAAAACTGTGTTCTAATTCGTCAAATTTCAATCCAATCTCAATCCCAACCGTTAGTCTGATACGGGGTTTATTGCGATTAAATGCGAAGAATTGTTTAGACTCTATTGAATCCTTTTGAATACAAGAGTTGTTATTTAATAGAATTTTATTGAATGCGATAAAATAAGAAGAAGATTTGAAATAAATTGAATTCTTTTTAAGCAGAATTTAGAAAATATTCAAACTGTCAATATTTTTTAATTCTTTTCAATTGGACGTTTTATGCAGGGTATATATAATTATATACAAAATATGTCCATATATGTTTATATGTTTTTTTTTTATTTGTTTGGTATAAAAAAATAATAGTCATACAGAAAAGACAAAGAATTAATTATAAAGAAAATTTTAGCATGGTTTCTTTCACAGAAAGTTAAACATGGGAATAATAAAAAAAATGCCTACGTATAATCCTATATATTTATATTTTAAGATTTAAGAATATATATGATCATACATAAGCAAATTTTTTTATTTTTCACATTTAACTTTTAGTAAAAAGAACAGTAGAAAAATTATCTTTTTAATCCGTCATGTCAGTATGATTATTATTATTTTATATTAAATAAAAATTTTACAGAAAATAAGTTAATATAGAAATATATGGACATTTTGTGTATAATTATATACATTTATATATATTTTGTATAAAAAATTTTTATTGGGTCTTTCTATAATTTGTATTATTTTAATCTTTATTTTAATCTAATAGTTATTTTTTTGACAATATATACTGCTTAGATTATATATATTAAATTAGCATAAATTATTATTTATCTTTTAACTACATGATGCAATATTTTGCAAAGTGCATTTAAAGCTGTTGAGAATGTGCGTGCACACCATTTGGAAATAATATCTTTTTAGACTAACAGTCATGATGCACGAATGTCTAGATGCGCCTAGTTGTTATTGGCTCCGAATGCGGCTTATTTCGTGTAGGAAGGCATTATGGACGCACATGGATATACAAGTATGTGTTCCTAAATTATACAATACAAGAATCCTTGTGGTGGTACGATTTAAGAAACTTGACCAATTTGATAAAAATAGCGATGTGATCTTTACTTAATAATTGTAAACTTGTAAATTGTAATTATAAATTTGTAAATTGTAATTATTTAATAATCGTAAATTTATGTATGCTATGAATGTAAAATATTTTACAATAAACTTCTTTTAGAAAACATAAAAATTCAATGTAAAACTGCATGATTATATTATTATCAGCTATATAAATTAAATAAAAATTTACATCAGTAATTGTACCTGATTTTCTAAAATGCTGCGTATCATGTGTAAAACAAGGTATAATCTATTAATTTTGTCTATATTACTCATTTCTTACATACATTGTTTTGGTTACTAAATATTATATTAAGTTAATCTATAAAATATTAAAAAAGTACGATTTAGGCAATTGGTGCGCATTCAGAAATATTTTAAAAAAGATGTTGCAACATTGCGCTGCAATATGCTACATTACTGCAAGCTGTATGAATGAGAAAAAACCGACTGTTTAACATATATTCCCATCTGAACTTTTAACTTCTTACTTTACGCAAAGCCGAATGCTAAATTCTAAATAAGTTGACTATTAAGTTGCCGTGAACGAATGAATTGCCGACGGAACAATGAAGTTTCATTCGCGAGAGGTATAAAAGTGAGTACGACTTTTAACAGTAGTTTAAGAAACGTCCGTTGTTGAGCACATCCCTGGCGAATAAATCCCTTGGAGAATTACCACGTAGCGTAACTTTCGTTCACGAAGTCTCGCAGGAAGAATTGACGCAGTAACCCTTGCGAATATAATTGCGCTCACTCTCCATCAAAAATATATGCACGTCATGAGATTTAAGTTAAAGTTTTGTCTTTATTTCTAATTAAATGGTAGAGCGATATGTCTAAAAAATAACTGACTTTGAAGCAATTGATGAAGCTATCATGAAAATTAAATTTGACGAAATCCTGGATAGAAGTGTAAAAATATGCGAAAAAAGTACGTAAAAAGAATATTGGAACGTCAGTTTTTATTCTTTTTTTTTTGCTTCTCTTTTTGTTAAAATAACGACAGAGCACAGAGTTTTCTTGTGTCTAGGTTGAAGAATAATTTGTTCAAAATTTTTACTACCACCGAAAGCACGGTAAGCACTTAGCCTCTTTCCAAGCAATCTTTTGTAGGACGAGCGCGCAACGAGCCGTCTCCGGAACGAAACGAGTGTAAGGCGCATCGTTAAACACGTCGCGGGGTATAATGCGTCACTTTAAGACGAGAATTATCTTTCGGGCGGTATAACGAGAGGAGTAAGTCGCTGAAAGTCCCTGTGGCAGGGGGAGGTTCGTGTCGGCACATCGTACCCGGGCATTAAGGTGCTTGTCATAAATATGAGGAGACACGCGTTCGTCTTGAATACTCGTAAAACTTCCGCAGCGAGCCGCAGAGTTCGTGCGGCAAAATGAGAGCGTCACGAAATTACGCGCGAGAGCAAGTAAATTTACCGAGCAGAAAACGAATAAGGCTTTATTCGTAAATAACGATGACTTTAACATGTAGCAATGCGACATAAGAGTACGGTAGGAAATTCGTACAACACAGAAAGACTGTAGAAACATTGTAGAAGTATTTCATTGCAAGATTGCAACATTGGAAAAAACGTTACAAAATGTTATTGCAATGTTTATTTTAATGTTTATGATAATTAGGATGTTTTTAACTTCAATTAGTATGTATCAGATATGTGTGAATATAAATGTTATAAATTAAAGTAATAAATAACTTTTTTTTAATGCATTATTAATAAAATTAGGTAAATTTATATTTGAAAATATTAAATATTTAGCAAAAACTAAAAAAGTTTAATATTTTTTTAAGATATTAATTTTAAAGTATAAATCCTTATTCGTATATCTATTATATGTTTAGACAAAAATTACCAAATTTATACAAAAAAAATATAAAATAATATTTTTGTTAAGATTAACTTGCAAAATTTTGTAAATAAAATGAAAGTTAAAAATTTATTGCTTTATATTCTTTAATGTTTATTTTTTTATCATTATTAATGTTATAGAAGAAAATAAATTTAAAATATTATGAAACAAATATGTAGTTCGCATATAAACTTTTAATGAGAACAAGTTTAGACATTTTTTTAATTTTCTTTTTTAAAGTAAATCTCCTAAATATTCATTAAAGTCTATAATTGTTTTTTATATTTATTATATGTCAAGAGAAAATTTATTAAATTTATATAAAGAAAATATAAAAGAATATTTTATAAGTAAATTGCTAAATTTTGCGAGTGAAATTAAAATTTTATAGAATGAATAAATAATAAATATAATATAAAATTCTCGGAAGAATAAAAAAGTTCGATTTTTTTTCTTTTTAATGGATCTTTAAAATATTAAATAAAACTTATAATTTTGTCCTCATACATATTATATTGTTGCGTGCGTCGCCCGGTATACTCCACGACCGCGACTCAGCTGTTCGAAGACGGATCAATACTATTGATTTCCTGGACCGAGCGTTATCAGCTGACGAGCGCTTGACGACGTGTGTGTAAACAACGAGTCGAATCTCGGTCTCGAGCCTTGTCGGACGCGTTAATAAAGCTGCTTGGTTTTACAGTTATAAAAGTGTCTTTCATTTCCGCGGCGCGCACGCTACAATATGTCTGAAGAACAAAAATTATCATACAATGGGCACTTTGAAGATAATACATTTTTTTCTAAAAATTTTACTCCTTAGTTGATTTTTGTAACTCTTAAATTGCTTTTTTAATTTTTTGCATTTATAATCTCAAATTGTTCATGATTTACGTAAAGTCATAAGGAGGATGCCAAAAATCTGTGAAAAATTGTGCAATATCAAAGCTTTTTGAGTGATACTTATTTTGATCTACGACGCGTTGGGCATTTTTTGGCATCCCCCTTACTTAAGGGGATGCTGGACTGCCTCTCAAACTTAATCGAGGTCGATAATGTAGAGTCATTCGTGTACATCATTAATGAGATTTCGTATATATTTCTTTTATAGATTTAGAAATTCTTTTCCAGAATTAAAGTACATATATTAATATTAATCTGTGAATTAAACTAGTGCTCTGTTTCTATCCTCGGACCGCCTCGGACCGATTCTTCACTCACACATATATACGAAATTTTCTCTGACGCTTTTTTCTTACACAAAAGCTTCTAGCTCATTTCTGCAAGCATTTTATTATTCTTTCATGTAATAAGATTAGTGCGTACTAGTTATTTGTACGTACAGAGTCTTTAAAACTTATGTGTTACAGATGAAAGATACGAGGTGACTGCACAAAAATATAATTTTCTAACTTTTTTTGTTTTTTACATAATATTATAGGTAGGCACTATTTGTTATTGTCTATACTTTAATTCTGGAGAAGGATTTTTAATTCTATAAAATCAGTAAAAAAATAGGCCTAATTAAAAATAATAACGTTCAATCGGTAAAACAGACGACTCCAGCATCCCCTTAAGTGCCTTACAATTACATAAAAATTTCATCATATAAAGCATATTCAAATAATTATATATAAAATTATAGCAAAAATTTATTTCCACAATGTTCGCACAAAATATTGCCGCAACATTTATTAAGATCGTATGATATAATATATCTACGTATTAACAATGTTTCAAAACATTGAATTGCAATATACAAGGTTGTAATATTGTTACAATATAAGATTCCATGTGGTATGGAAAAATATATGAAAACAATAACGATCAAATTGATATTAATATATACATACATGCATATATATATACGTATATATGTATACTATACACACATCGAGACATCAAGATCTTTGATATTAGAAACCAAAGCATCAACAATGTAATGACGGAAATATTATAGTGTGAGCGTCCCAGAATCGGATCTAAGTACACGAGGAATATCTTCGGTATACCGCGGTGTAGAATAAAATACACCTGTATGCTGGGATTTAATATCGCGGCCATCTCTCGTCGAGACGCTTTCGAGACGTCACGTAAGCTCGAGCTACTCGAAGCTTAGCGATTTCGTGACAGATTATGTCGGATTATTCAACGAGCACGCACATGAATAAGAAAATATACCTGGGATCCGACGACTTAACCCAGATACCAGCCAATTTTACGCGAGGTCTCTAGAAAATTTCGTTGCGCATCCTTTCACGTTCGTCGATTTTCTCCACGAGGATGGCGAAGTTAGCAAATGTCTCAAGTAGCACAGGACACATATACTGACCTCTTGATAAGTTAAATATAAAATACTTCAAACATGAACATAAAACATATTTAATGTAATTGGCATATTTTCTATCCCGTTGTGAAGTTTTCACTTGACTTGAGGTTGAGGAATTAACATAGCGGAATGTTTAATCACGAACGTGAGCAATTGTTATCGATAAATGTAGTTTGTACACGTCAATTTGTATACGCAGATTTTAATTCAGTTATTTTTTCCTCGGGCGATTTATATCGTGCTTCTCACAGATATTATTTATTGCAGTTTAATAAGTGAATTATAATCAACCCATATTATTCAAGCGAAATCGTTACATGCATAAAGAGACTATTGAACATTTAATGAAGAGCTTTAGTTCAATGATAATACACCGCCATTCATTAATAATCGAAGACAATACGAGAGAATCGTGTTTTCATAACATTATTTATTAAATAATATTAAATTATTTATTGTCCTACATCGCAAAGTGGGACAATGCTATAACTTATAGTTTACAGTCTCCTTCCATGTGAGATATATTTATTATCCATAAAATATTATTTGGCACAATAAACGAGTTATTTTTGACACTTTTCAATTTTTTACACTTGACGTGTAATGCCTCAGGTCTTTAATTGAAGAGTTTAGTCACAACGTTTTACCTTCACACACACACACACACACACACACACACACACACACACACACACACACACATTTTTAGAGAGAAAATACAAATTATTTGGAAATTATTAAAAATTATAGAAATAGGAAAACACAGACCTTATATTAAAGTATTTATTTTCAAACCATCTCAATATCTTTAAAAAATGTAAATTATTTGAAAATTATTAAAATAATAGAAAACTTGTTATTACTTTAACAAATGTAATCTACGTTTCAAAATAAGCGCTTCAATTAGTATATCAAACGCTATTAACGACAAATATATGTATTTAACAAATTAATATCTCATGTTTGAATGTATCGCGACGCATTCGACGGTGCCACGAAATTTAGCTTCCGTTAGAAATTAATTATTATGCTACCTGTAAACATAACACTCGCGCTTATTAATTCTTGAAACTCGGTCGCCCTTCAGAGAGAAGTTCACTCGGTTAATTAAAGCAGTACCGAAAACGGCTGGCGCGTTAATTAAAAGGTGGAAGGAGCGTCTTACAACCGTACTGATTGCTGGTACTATGAAACAGAAGGGACGGTGCTCGGCTGTGAGTACCTGAGTACTTCAAGGGAGATCAAGTCGCTCCAAGATGTAACATAAGAAACAAATGAAGCATTGATTTAGAAACGCTGTTAACTTTAGAATTTGAAAAGAGAAAGCGACATATTAATATAAAGTAACAAAATAATTGTCCACGCATTCGAATATTAATTATATAATATATATTTATGTGTATCAAAATATGTAAATCACAAGACATGTTTAGAAGTAATTAAAAAACATTAATATTGAATTATCAGGTTTTTGTCGTGTTTGTGTAAATAAAATAATTATTTTTGAAATTACGCTATTTTGTATAAAAATGTGCCTTTTAAGGATATTTTGGCTTTTACAAGTCGAAATTTAAAAGCTGCAGGTTTCTCAGATTTGTTTTTTTCCAGAATCAACGACAAAAAACGTTGAATGTAAATTTTAGCTGAAATCAGCTATAAAACAAATAACAGAAAATTTGGCTTATAATGTCTTATATAGCAAAAATTATTATTTATACATAACTACAATTTTAGATAAATAACTTTTAAAGTAAATGGATCCTAAAATAAACTTTTACATGAATATATATTAAGGTTTCATTAATATCTGTGCAAATTTGATTAATTCGCGCGTAATGTTACTACTTCAAATTTGCAAATAATGATTATAAAACGTGATTTTGCATAAGAATCAAAAATAGAAAAAATTAAATGACTATTAAAGTAAGAAAGTTATATTCGAATTTTACAATGTATTTTAAAATGTTACTTAAATGTAATAATAGAACAATCTGCAAAAATTTAAAATTGTTGATAATAAGTTTGAAATGTGTCACATACATCTTTAATACAAATACTAAATTACAAAATAATATAATTCTTTCTAATAACCTTATTTCTTATGTATACAGATTTTTATTTTGATGAAAATAATATCAGATGTCAATAATTTACAAGTTAAAAGCAAGATAAAGTAGCAAGATTAAAGGTACATAACAAAGTTTTATTTTTAATTCAGTATCAGGTGAACTTTGAACGAGAATATTTAATGCCGAAAATTAAAAAGTTATAAAAAAGTGAAGTCCAATTAAACTTTCCGTAAGGAAAAATCTGTCAAAGAGTGCGCTCCTAAAGCATGGCGACCTATTTTAACGTCGCTTTTATAATAAGATTTATTTGTCAGAATTGTTCTTTCCTGCTCATTGTTAAATAAAAGATTTGAAGAAAATAGTTTCGAGCATTCTTCATAATAACTCAGGAAGGAAGAGAGTGCTTTATTGGAGTATTTCCTGTTATGCAACGGACTGAAGGAAACAGAGCATTTCACAAATTATTGACTGATTTATCAAAACCGTCGATTTGTCGATTGGATGCGAACTCATAATTTCAACTGAAAATCGTTAAATCCGCCCGAGCTGCGCGAAAATTTACGAATGCGGCCTGGATTTACCCACCGACGGAATCGTGACTCGTAACTCTCGATCACGCGTGTCACGAAGGTAACGATCGAGGTGAACCACCTGCATTGCACAAAATGCGAACACGTAATTACTTAAAAAGAGCAGCGTGATCCGTGAAAGTACGGTGTTGTTTAACAAATTTGCAGTTTTAAATTATTTTATTAAGTCATGTGAGTTTCAAGATCTTAATAAATACTAATTAAATGTTTTAATGTACATTATCATTAAATTAATGCAGAAGATTTTATTTTTTTCAGTAAAATTTAAAATATAATTTTATTAAAAACGGTAAAAATAAAAAAAATTTTATCTAAAATAGTCATAAAATTAAAATAGTATTCTCGTTATTGTATTTTAAAAAATATGTTTTTTATATTTCTTAATAGTTTAATCTTAAGAAAAAAGTAGATTAAAAATATAAAATTTGCAAAAATTATTGTTAATATATAAACTGTTTGTAAAATTTAAAATACGTTTTAGAAATATTTTTAAAAATTCTTGTCACAATAATTCACTTAGTTTTAAAACAATTAATTCAAAATTTTTAGAAGAATATATTTATAATATGTTTCTTGTTTAATCTATAGTCAAATAAAAATTCTAATTTTAAGATTATCTGATTAGAAAATTAATTATTTATTAAAATTATTTAATAAGAAAATTTTAAAAAATTAATTATTCAAAGGTAAAACTCTCGAAGTTTTCACAAAAATCAATTTTTTTAAACAAATATAAAGAGCTCGTTAATGCTAAGCAAAAATAATACGATAAATGAGTCAATATATCGAACCAAGACAAATTATCCTAATAAAATATAATTTATTAAATAAAAAATATATAATTATAAATGCGACTAAAAAACAACTATGTTAAAAATGTTAAGCAAATTTTGAAATTTGTTTAACATTCTTAACACAGTTATTTTTTAGTCGCAATTATAATTATATATTTTTTATTTAATAAATTATATTTTATTAGGATAATTTGTTTTGGCTCGATATGTTGACCCGTTTATCGTATTATAATTTTTTTACCTTAATTGTGGATGAAATGAAAACCTAATTTATATAAATTAAGAATTCTTTTTAATTTGTTGTTTCAGATGATTTATGCGTCTCAAATTATATGCAATATTAAACTAATATTCTTTTTATACGCCTACACAGATTTGCAAATAATTGGCAGAAATATATTTTTTCTGCTAAAAGAATGTAAAAAAACAATAAAATAAAACAAATAAATATACCAAGTTTTAAGTTTATAATTTTTATATTTTTTTTAAAGAGAAAAGAAATTTTTTAAAAATGTATAAAAATAGTATTAAAAGTAAGATAGCTTTTTAAATTGTCTTTCTCAATATATTTTTATTAAGAAAATAGTTTTTTAAACCTATTTGACAGAGAAAGCAAGAATGTTTAAATTAATAACTTTATTTAAAATAACAAAAGAGAAATTGCAAAATTTAACACCAATGTAATAAGCACCGTCGTGCGCTGTATCGGCATTATACGACTCTATAATAATTCGGTTAACTTTGATAACTTAATTACAATATTGTTTTGTTTCGAAGGCGCCAAGACCTCAATATGTAGCGAAGATAAAATCGGCTTATCGCGCGTGCATTGTGGGAAACAAGCGAATAAGAGAAAAGCAAATGCGCATGGAGAGAAGAGAGAAGAGAGAGAGAGAGAGAGGGAAATCAGAGTTGTGCAAGCGGGACGAGTGGTATATCCGTACTATTCTTTTCCGACACTTTTCCCAGATATAACCCCCGTCGCGAGCTTTCTCGTCCATTTATCCTCACGGTGCACTCTGCACCCAGTCCCGACAATGTTTTATTTAGCAGGGACGTATATTTTCCGGCCGGCTGAGATTCGTCGTCTATCCAGGCGAAAATGTTTGGAAAGGACGAGCGAAAGCGGCCAAGAAGAGAGAGAGAGAGAGAGAGAGAGAGAGAGAGAGAGAGAGAGAGAGAGGTGCAGGAAAAAGAAGAAGGAGAAAAAGGAAGCAGAAGAGAATAAGAGCGTAGGACTAATCTTGTTGAATAACGACGACGTTTGCACTATTGTAACAGGCGAGACGCTACACGGTTGATTTTCTATACCTCCCCGATAGAAATGATATCGTAAATCGCCGAGCGTGAAACTGAGCGCATCAGACACTACAGAACGATCATAAATGTTGTTCAATTTCTTTGCGGTGGCGGCGGGGCTCCTTGATGGCCGCGCGGGTTGATCTCAACGGGATTAACGTCTCGTTCGAGTAGAAACGGAGGAAACGCGAGTTGAGAAAATTCAGTTGACGTGAAATACATTTCGGGATCATCTGAATCAAACATAGATCTTGGCAGTTCAGACATTCTTACACATAAAAACATAAGATACTTAACAAAAATATCTATTATCTTGTACGAGTTAAATAATTAAAGAAAAGCGCGTAAGAGAAAGAAATGAGTATTGGATTATATATTTCTAAATTTTTTTTTTATGTCAATTTTCTGTTGTGTAACATAAATGTTCCAATGACCAAACATATATTCTTAAACTTATACAAAAACTTACTTTTCATATTATGCCTAATATTAAAATTTAATTGTAATTTATAATTATTTATAAAAGATAAATTATTATAAATATTATAATATTAAAAAAGTAAATTTGTTGCACCAGAGATTGTTACACTAGAGATTAGAATTAGTATTTTGATTATAATCATAAAACTTTTTAGCGACATATATATTTGTAAAGGTAATATTTTTTATATTTATTTTATAAACAATAAAAAAATTTTTTTAATCAATTTTTTATACTAAAACAAGTATTAAAGACAAGCACGTACGACAAGAGTTTTAGGTTGGATTTTTTATTCATTTTAAAGTTTTACAATTTATCACAATTTATATTCTAATTAAATATATAATTAGATCATTTTACGTTGTGAATTCTTACAAAACTTAATGATCTTTGCTCTGCATTGTTAAATGTCTAGTTCCTGTAACATTTACCTTGACTGAGATATAAAATTATCCCTTCTTTTTATCCCGAGTCAATAATAATCGATAAAAAACACGTTATACTCATCAAATCTAGTCACTCGAGACTCGTAAGCTTTTTGCTGTTTGTAGATAGATGAGTAAAATAGAAGGTTGAATCGTTCTCGAATTAATCGCGCAAGAGAGACAGAAGACGGGATGAGAGAAACTGGAGGGATTGTGCCGAGGAACAAGCGTGAATCCGAGAAAGGGGATTCGCGGTAATTCGCGCGTCTTTGCCTAATTGGATTACTAGAGATTCCAGTGTTTTGCTTATAAAGGCATACCATGCATTCCCGGTCGGCCGAGCATTTCCGGTGTTCTTGCGCTACGGGGGTGCTCGATTTTTGCCACGCCAGCTCCGTCGTTTTGGTAGCGCGCGGGAAACAATTCTTATTATTAAATTGTATTTCGCGGCAAAACAGACGGAGGAATTGCGTGGCAGCGGGATACAAGATTGAATTTATTCGACTATTTGACGCGACCGGCATTTCCATAAATCTTTTCGGCCAATACAAAGCAATTTCATCGATCGATGTTGCGCAGTTAGCTTGGATATTCTTTGTCGCCTACAAAACTGTAACTAATTCCATTACATCGTCGAGCTGCTATACGTACAAATTATTACAAAATACGCTTGCAAAATATTATGTTCTTCTCTTTATTTTTCTTTTTAAATTAATAATATCTTTCAGACAATTTTCATCACTGACATAAGAGTTGTAACAATAACATCAAACAGAGAGAGAAAAAGAGAAAGAGAGAAAGAGAGAGAGAGAAAGAGAGAGAAAGAGAGAGAGTCAGCTATTTTTTAAATTTGTATATTACAATTAAAAAATAAACAATGATTACAGATTAAAATAATTAATTTACTGAGAATAGAATTATATACCATTTTATTATTTGTCGCTGCTCTATCCCACACTCGTAAATTGAATATCTAAGAAATTTTTGAAGAATGATTCTGCCGTTGGCATTCTGTGCATTTTGCATTTATAATATGCACCGCAGGCAACTACGTAATGTTGCGGAAGTCACCAGCGAAAATGTCTGCAAGCTGGCTAATAATATGTTGCCCAGCTCGGTGGTAATTTCGCGAGTTTTCTACTTTAACTGGAATTAACTTTGCGCTAATGGCGCTTGCTCTGTTGCTGCAGTAAATAAGTGAATCGGGACGTCCAGTTTTCGACTTTTCCTCGACAAACGAAATTTCATGATCTATGACGCGAAAGGCAAACTTTGCGACACGTAAAACTGTATATGTTTTTTTTTTAAATAAGTTCCTCAATCAAAAAACATTCAGTGTATATTTTATGTAATAACAATTATAGTATTAATAGTTTTCAGACAAAAGTAGAGCATGAAAAAATTGATTTTAGAGATTATTAAATTTTACTAAGTAATAAAAAAATTATAGCTGTAATTTAATATTTATTCCACGCAAGCTGCTTGTTTCGTTTTGATCTGGCTAAATTATTGGTTAATTATAAATTAAGACGGTGCGTTATATAGATTAACGGTACTAATTCCGCGGAAACTGAGAGGGAGACCGGTTGGATGAAAAAGTGCAGCTTCGTAGTTAGCTGATGCATGTAGCCACGTGTACAACGGGATAGCTATATGACTATGGTACATTAGATGGCCGAACACGGCAAGTTCCGCAGAATAAATCAGGGGCGCGTTGCCGTGTAGACGAGGAAAATCGGCGTGTAACAACGGCGATGCATCCAACGCGCGCGCTCGTACTGCAAATGTATTTCGTGCAGGTAATGCAGCAGAGGGAACAAGAACCCACTGCGCGGTCGTACGTATACCGCAGCGTGTAAAAAATTCTATGCGAGATTTCGTAAAACCCTTTTTGCTTTTGCAATCCGTTGTAATCCGTAGTTGTCCGGACCTACAGTACCGATTTTGCTATAAACGATGAAATACTTCAAATACCTGATGCGAGACATCAAACTTTCTCTCATATTGTCAATTGTTTGTTATCAAAGAGAATGGCACAATAATGTCAATGTTAACATACATATATATAATTCTTTAAAATTAAAAAATTAAAATTATAAACAATTAAAAATAACAAATATACATATGTAACAAACTCGTGTTTTTTATTATTAACCAGAAGCGTTAATAAATATTGATAGTTCTTCATATTTTGCAGAAATTTTGAATTTATTGTTAATTTAAATTCGTTCAAAGACTAAACTGTGTATATATTCTTGTAAAACACTAATTCGTTAACAAATCATACGGATAAAACAAAGTTGAAGCAAAATGAAATATTGATAAAGACAAATTGTTGTGTATTGAGTGGACTATGACTAATTATTTTTAAATCCTTTTATTGTAATTCTGTAGTACCTCGGAAGGAATTACAGAAGATCGATAAAATATCCTTTTTAATTGCTAATAGTATGTACAATTTGCTTTTGACAAACGGAAATGACAATATTAATATGATAATGTGATAATACAGGTACTGAGCGATGGGAGTAATTTCGAGTATAACGAGTTTCAATTAAAATAGTCGAACTATAAAATGCTTGACAAACCCTTTAACGGCTAAATTAATTTATGCAAATAATTTAAAATTTATATAGTTTTAAACTATTTTGATATTGGGAAGTAGTTATTAGTTTTTTGTTATGTTCTTACACACACACACACACACACACACACACACACACACACACACACACACACACACACACACTATATATACATTTTATATATTACATATATAAAATTATAGTATAATAATATAATATTAATAATATGATAAAATTATTAAAATATAAACCAAGCATAAAATTAAAAATGTTATAAATTCTAATTTAAAAAATTTATTCTTTTTACAGTTTTTTTTATTCATTCTTTATTACAAATAAAAGATCTTAAGAATAGCTTGAATATAATCTTTAAAACCTGTAAGTATTGAAGTTTTAAGAAAAATAATTGTATCTTTTTATTATTCATAAATTTTTTAAATTCGAAATAAATTTAATAGTAAAATGCAACTAAAACATAATAGTAGTATTTATTGTTAAACAATATTGGTAGATACTTCTTAAAACAGTTACTAAATCATCGACAACTGCCTTGTTTACATATAATATTTTGTAACTTTCTTTAAAAGTAAGAAATACTGAAAAATCTAATAAAGAAGTTCCAATATGAGTTTTCTAACATTCGACGAATCAGGAAATAATTTTAAAGAATACTGCTGAGCAAAGCCGTAGCAGTTTTCGATAATTAAAACGCAACCACTGTAACGTCCGCATTGACGTTTACTCAGACTACTGCACCATCCAGCAAATGAGCGCTTCGATCTCGGGAGTTTCTCGTAAACGTCTCATCTACTAATTACTACCTTAAAATAATCCACTGTGTGGTCGCTGTGATGTTTCAGCGCTAATTTTCAGACGTCGCAAACGGTTGCAAATAGGTACAGTGTGTCAAATTTCCTTCGGCGATCCACAAAACTCGATGAACTCTAAAATTATAGTGACGCGACAGGCAAAAGATGCGTAAAATCAAAAACTTATCGGGCAAAGGAAATGTTGAATCGAGAATAAAATTACGAAGTGAGAAATTAATAAAGTAGGCTCATAGATTTTTAAGCTTATATGTTTAACAATAAAAAAATATAAAATAAAGTTAAAATTAAAATTGAACCTTTGTTTTAATTTCTTCTAATTCTCATTTCTCTTGTTCAAATGTTTTTAAAGATTGAATGTATTTACATATATATGCATAACAAAGGCGTTTCAAATATTAAAACTGTTAAGTGTTTTTGTGCGAGACATCTTTTAAAACTTATTTTATCCAAAACAGAGAAAACAAATAAAATTTTTTATTTCAAAACATCCTTTTTTGAAAATACTTGACATTATTGCTGATACACGTACGCTCTTGGAATAATGTACAGCGCTTTAATCTCAGTGTAGAGTATTGCAAATGCAATGTCTATCGAGAGTATTGCGTTAATATATATATATATATATATATATACGAAAATACGTCCCTACCTGGCTGCTAGTCCTCAATTCGAGAGTAACTCGAGATGTAACGTCGATATCTGAACGCGGCAGGCATTGAAGCCTCTGATCTAATTATGAATGCGCCAACAATACCGGTATTCGTATTTATATGTTTCCCTACTGTTGCCAAACAGATGGGAGTTCAGTGCAAATGCAGCATTACGATTATAAGCGCGGGACGCGCCGAGGATAATTGCGCTTGTATATGCCGATGTATCGATATTAATTATCACTGAACCACGAATGCGAATGTTGCTCGCATTGAATGACCATCTGCACGCCGTAATAACGAGTTTAATGCGTACTATCTACCGATCGAAAATAATATCAATTGCATTATCCTATATTGACGGGGATCTTTGCATTACAGTGCATAATTTCCATGATAAGTGATACAAAATACAATATTTTTAATAAAGTCGACTTCACACACAATTTATATATTTTTTTGTATGTATTAGTATGATTCTACTGTTGAACTAAATCCTTATTATTTACTGTTGATTGTTGAATTAGTGTTTTATGCTAACAAGGTTCTCAGTCTTTTCACGTAATATCACATAAGAACTTAAAAATTAAAAGGTAAGTTTATGATTACAGATTCCTACTTTTTAAAATTTTTAACCGTATAGTTTTCTTTAAATTTAAAATATAACTTCCTAAAATTCAACCTCAAACCAAATGTAAGAATTTTGAAAAATTATATTTACATAAGAAAGAATGGAATTTATAAAGAATATTTAAAAGTTAATAAAATTAAGTTTTAGCATATCATTTTCATCTAACATACAAAATGTTCATAAATTTTTGGTTAGATTATATAATTTTCCTTAAATATGACGTAATACTAGTAAAAATATACGCAATAAGACTTGTTATTACATTTAAATCGTTATTATAAATAATTCTTTTTCTATTCTTGCATATTCATAACTATCAATGTTATAAAGAACATTTTTTCAAATAGCAGATTATTGTTTTTATTGCTCCAATTTTGTTTATTATTTTGGAAATAATAATCCTAAAAGCTTTTCATTAAAAGATATAAACGAAAAGTCACACACATATTACTCTATTCTCTTTAATATATTTCCTTTTATATATTTTATATCCCAATTATATTTTTGTCTTAATATATTCTCCTTTGTGATTAAATATTATTTGATTATTTTATATTACATCCCGATTGTGTTATATGCGTATATAATTATTGAATATTTAATGATTTATTTAGGCTTTCATACAATGCTCGGAAGCTCAGAAGCAATGATTCATTAACTGGAAGTAGCGGCGAGGTGTATTTTACTTTAAAGTGGCTCGTAGACATCGTACATAATACGTACATACATAATATATTTAAGTAGTTAGTGAGAGGGTAATATTCTTGTTAAATTAAAAATCTCGATGACTCAAAGCAGTTCAGAGGCTCACGTGCGCCGGCTTCATTATCGTCCCCATATTATGCATGATAAAAAGCTGCGCGATGGAATAGCGGCTTGAAGCTTATACAAAGTTCAAAACCACAGTCGAATTTAATTTTCATTAGGGATTCAGTGACCTATTTCGAATCAATTTTTCCTCAAGAAAGGAGATGATTAGTTTCCGAGTGATTAACTACCGAAGATAAATGACTCTTAAATGAAAGAACTCTACCTAAAACAAAGCGAGAATATTACTTTCATCTCATAATAATTTTTCTTAGACCGACTATCATATGGATTATAAATTTGCGAACAATACTCCGTACATTGCGTTATGGTCAATAGACGATGCAATGAGCCTCGGAGATGTTGGGATGATCCACCGTCTGGACGTACAAAGGGAAAAGGGCGTATGGATGGCGGAATGGGTGCACAGTAATGCACCGACTGCGTAAACCATGACGATGGAGAGCGTCGCAATGCAAGAACGGTCATGCTCATAAACAAGTTCCTGCACGAGGGGCGGTGAAATGCGCTTTTAGAGGGCACGTACATTCACCCACGTCCTCGCGCCCTTTGACACCGTGATGGCCGGCGTAACAAGGATTTGCAATGGTAACGACGGTGTCTCGTGGCCTGTAAAAGCGCATAAGAGGACGCGCTGTGGGCAGAGCACTCGTGTTAGTGTCCCCTACGTCGACGACACGTCCGAGTGTCTTCGGATACGACAAACGAAGAGACTTGTAAAGATTTTCGCAACGAGGAAAAATCAACGTGTCACATTGAACTTTTTTTTTTCACGTCAGCAATATGCTGGCGATATTTTTGAAGAATTTACTTTTAAGCTTAAAAAAGGAAATAAAAATTTTATACAGGTAATCTGCGTATTATGTATAAGAATCGAGGGATGTGCTCAAAAATTGTTGACGATGCGTCATATACCAATGTTATATACCAATAATGCAGTGGTAGAAAAGAACGAATATCGAAGTTTCAATACGCCAAAGTCGGTTTTAAATACAAAACTTACATGCCATATTTTAATGTTGTTTTTTACGTTATAGCCTTCATTAATGTGATTTAACAAACATTCTGTCAAGTAATTGTGTGTACCGGATCATGTTTTTGCCCATACGGCACAGAAAGATTGCAGAACATTGCAAAAATATTTAATCGTAAGATTGCTGTAACGTTGCAACACTTTATATTGCAGTACAATGTTGTAGAGACATTGCAAAGATTTTTCTACGATATTACTTCAGTAACGCAAAAAACAAAATATTCGCTACTTTACTCATAAATAGTACGCGCCATTGCCACCAGATAGCGGCAAAGTTTCGTTTTTCGTAATTAAAAAACACAAGATAGAATAAAATGCGCGGTATTATGAAATATCTTTCATTCATATTTTAATGAAATTATTTCCTGAAATAAACAAATCCCGGGGTTTACATTTCAAGATAAAAGTGAACGAAATGTATTTTGATAGTAAAATTTTTGGTTCTCTTGTGTGAAAATCAATTCAGAGACATACGATATTCTTGAAAGTTATACGTATCAAAATATGTTAATATAATACCTAAAATATTATTGAAAATACCAAAACATATCATATCGTAGTAATGTAACAATATTTCAACAACATATTCACAACATTTTTTCAATGTTAGAAGCTTCTATGCTGTATGGGCGCGCTTACGCCCGGTCGATATTTTTTCTGCTGTATTTCTTCTTTCCGAAAACTTATGTGGCCGACCGCGCATCGGCAATTGACTACACGCGTCACATGCAAGAGTTTAAATGCGTCCCCGAATGTAAGAAAAAAAAGTCAAGGGAACTTCTAGTAATTTAGAACGCGGGCATTCGCGAAGTTTCCTTGACCTCGCCGCTTTCGCAGCTCTCTCAGAGATATTCGCGAAAACTCGAAAGCGAGCTGCACCGTTGCTTCGAAACGGCTATTTGCAGCTCGCTTGATTCACGCAAAAAACTTCCTCGAGTGCATTCCCGATTTAATCGGATATTTCCATCGTCACGATTCTACTCGATAATGGAATCGGATCGTATTTCTTCCTTGCATTATTTAAGGGACACGTGCATTAAAGTGCCGCGGAGAGAAAGAAAGCCGTCCTTGAGTAAAAACAATTATTCCAGAACGGTACGATATGTTCAATTTGCAGCAAATGTGTAACAGAAGCTCTGTTACATATTTGATTTTCTGTTCTAAATATCCTGTAATATCTCATTTCTGACGTAGATCATGCATACGTAGATTCTCATTTATTTTAAAAAGAGAAAACTTAAAGGCCGCCTTTATTTAAAGGAAATTTTGCAATTACACGTCAAACTTATAATAATTTAAACGTCAAAATTCTTAATTTACATATCAAAATTCTAATCTTTAAAAGATTTATAGCGTATTAAGAGTGACACATCATTTCTGATATGTCTTTAGACTTACTGAATGTATTTAGAACAAGGAAAAAAATTCGTTTATAAGAAATAATGTCACTTTTTTTTAATTAACACGTTAAACAAGAGTGCGTATATAGATATTTTTTAAAGAACATCACACATCACTACGTACATATATAATTAGAACATATACTCACGAGATGTGAGTCCCTGGTAGTGAACGTGATTGGATCTGTGGTTCTGGGTTCGCGACAGTGAAAATCCATCTTTCCCCAAGCAGCAGCACCTGCAGCACCGCTTTTGGCTGCCTCGATCAGCTCCATTCTAATCCTTTCCGCAGCAAACTCCACCTATAAACGTATGGTCATAACAATTAATGACATATATACATGCCAAAATATTAAAAAATTATTTATTATTTTCCTTTTTAAAATATTTGTCTTAAACATAATTTGAATTTTTAAATTCATACGTATACTCTTGACGTAGCACATTTCTTATTTGACTTTTTGTTAATTATTTATTAAACCGTGTCCGGCATTTTAAAATTTTATTTGGATGTTTTATTTTAAATTTTAAACGTTTGAAATGCGTTTAAATTACGGTTGAAAAACAGATAAAATCTTTTACAAATGTTTTCTTATTTGTACTATATAAATACCAAAGACTTTAAAATAAAACATAACTGTATGCATTTTGTTCCCGTTTTCCTAACTATTCTCAGAAGAAATACTCAGATAAGCAAAGGAATAACGGATTATCTTAATGAGATATCTTACTTTTGATTAGGTTACTATCCATCAAGAGACATGCAAGAGCACTCGATGCACATTGGTTGAAAGACATATTTTAATCTATATATAATCAGAAAAGCTTTGACATATTCTATAGACTAATCAAGGAATTTAAAGAAAAATGTCAAGAAATTTTTTTAAATAAAATATAAATATAGATATATATTTTCAAAGATTTTTAAAAAATTCATAAAAATTGCAAAAAAACTAATTTATTTTGACGTAGAAAAAAGTTACCAAATGGGTATCGGTCTAATAAATTGTATCTTATCAATATTTTATATTTTTAATAATATAAACAATATTTAGTAATAAAAAATATGAAATACAAGAGAAATAATTATATAGACAAAGATTTAATAAGTTACATTCTGTTTTAAATATAATGTATTAACGCTTAAAAAAATGTAATATAATTAATGTTTAATAACTTTTGATCAATTTTTGTAACTGATAATAATGTAATTATAAAATTTTATATTTTATATTAATAAAAAAAGAATTGTAAAATTTTTTAAATTATAATATGCTCATATGTTTGTAATTATTATAAAAATTAAATGTTTTCATAAAATCTGTTAAATTTTAAAAATATGTATTATCTTTCTCACACATACACACATATATTATTACAATTTTATCATAATAAATATAAGACTAATAAGTAATAAGACTAAAAATATATACAAAAATAAATATAAATAAAAATATTATCCAAAACTTTACAAAGGCAAAAAAAAACGCCAAGTACATACATAAACGCATTAAAAAATGAGCAACCAATAAAATGAACTAAGTATATTTTTTTAAAAAACTCTAAAAAAATCCTATAAAAATGTATTCAAAAATTATTTAAAAATTGGAAATGTTACCAATGATAACAGATAGTGAAGCAAAAACTTGGCGTGCCTGAGTCGCATTAATTGCATTCTTGTATATACATTTATTAATATCAATAATAAAATCTTGGAAATACAGAAAAAATGCGAGTCAAGGACGTCAAACGATAACGTCACCGCTTGTCGATTATCCCTGCGCTCTATACTATAGTTTTTCTTCAATTAAAACTTTATTTTAATTTTTTATATTAATGACTGAATAAATAAGTAAATAAATTTAAATCAATAAGTAAATAAAAAAATAACTAAATAACAAATAAATAAGAATAATTATAGTTAAATATTATTACAGTTTTTGATTTTTTTTTTCTTGTTACAAACTTTTCAATTTTTTTAAAGCTAAAAATAACATTATTTTAACGTTATATCCGCAGCAATATAATTAAGAGTTTTCACGATAATAAGTTAGGGCATAAGCAAGTATTTCAAGAAATATGCATTAATTATAATTATGCACATTTACAATTTCTTAAAGGCTATAAGGGTTTTCAATAAAAAATTTTTTGACTTATGAGAAATTTATAAAAAATTTTAAACTCTTATGGAATAAATCAAAAGAATCACGTGACACTTTCTCTCTGCTTCCTGTAATGTATTTTTTTTTTTAACCTATTTTTTATAATAATATTCATTGTAATGTTATCTCATGTCAATTATTACATTCTATATTGTATCTTTGCAGGACAAAATAACATTAAAAATATTAAAAGATTTAGATTTGAGATCATTATGTCGCATGCGTAGAGCAAATAAATGCTTGAATAATTTATCACGGGATCTTTTCCTTTACACGAGTTTGAACATACGAAATATATACTTTAAATATTGGTGCTCTAATATTTACCATTTATTTGATTATTTTACGCCCAGATGTAAATATTTGACACATTTATTATGGTGTTACTTTCTTGTTTGAAAATTTAATGCATTTTTGATTACTTGTGGCACACTGTTATAATGTCTAATATTAAGTTACTGTTAATCTATCGACAACTCTACTCTGCTTGAAATTTCAAAGACATGCCAAATATTAAAAGGTATAATATACAAACATATATTTAACAATACGGGTATAAAATATATCAATATACAAATTGTATATTGATTAATACATATATTTATTTCTTATAATTAGATCTAAATAATTGTAAACTTATAAATGATGAAAGATTTTCTCATCTCAGAAATTTAAAGTGTCTGGAGCGTTTACATATTTTGCAAATAGGAAACATACAAAGAAACTCTTTGTAGAATACTGCAAAGGAATCGATGCGTGACTTAAAAGCAATCACAAACGCAAGTTTAAACATTGACAAGGTCGCAATAGAATTGAAAAATTCATGTCCAAATTTGGAAAGGCACGTGGTAATTTTACATTAAAAGATATTGATGCCCTTGCTGAGTGCAAAACTCTACAAGAAGTAAATTTGAGTGCATTATGGAGTACGTATATAATTACAGATCCTTTAAAACACATATTATTATATTCTTCATTGAAATTGTATTCTTTGATTCTCTTGCATGTATCTTAAAACAGACATATATCTATTATTCTTCTCTTTGAAATTGAGAGACTGTAATAATCATGTAATCTTTGTTTACAATTCTGTTTATAGAAGAGTGCGCAAAATACCGAATGATTCACCGAAACTATCGAACAGCTTCCATAGATTGTTCTTCTCTTGTCAACATTTGAAAAAAATCGACTTGTCTCACAGTAAAATATTATATTTTTAAGATCACCGTATAGATTTGGAAACACTAACGCTGTGTAAAAATTTAAAATACTTAAACTTGATGTGTGTAAAAGATGTGACACCTGACGTAAGTTTCAAAATTTTTTATATAAGAAACTGGAAGTAATCGACCTTCGTTGCATAGATTGTAACAGTGACAACTTAGTTAACCAATGAAGAGTAAAATATCAAAATGTATTCATCCGATATAATGAATTTACATAAATGGCATAAACAAGTATGTCAAGAAATAATTCCTAAATGTATTTATATGTACAATCTCTTAAGCCTAAGTTATCATTTCCAAAAAATTACGAGCGTGCCATATTAAGATAATGCTATCCCACATTACATACTTCGTTAAAACTTTCACAAAGATCAACTAATTAAAAAAATTTTTTTTTTAAACGTCAGACTTCAAAGAATTTATCTATAGAGAAATTATGAAAAAGATAATAATTTTGAAAATATTTACTTATAAAAAAAAGTTACACTTGAATGTAAAGATTTAGCTGAGGTATTTATGGTAATCTAGGGTTAGGCAAAGCTATAAGAGTCGTTTTTTTCAATCGAGTTATTTGTTCAGTATTTTGTGTGAGTAAAAAATATAGAAAATAAATTAAGAACTCAAATATGACTTAAGATAAAGAACAATTATATAATTACAATTATATGTATATATTATAAGTGTATACTTATATATGTATAAGTATACATATATATAAGTATACATATACATTATATATATATATATATATATATATATATATATATAATTGTAATTATATTACTGTTATTGTACTAATAATTTTATACATACTAGTAATTTTATACAAGTATTTGCATTAACTTTGCCGTAGGTACTTGTAGCCTCAACATTCGATCAGAAACTTGTAACTTTCTTAATTATTTATTAATAATAATATAAACATTTATTTATATATTATGTATATCATTTGTTTATGTTATTATTATTATTTATTTATTTACTTTTAGTTATATATATATTTTTTTTTATATTAAAATATCCGCATACTAATATTCATCATTTAAAATTTCACACTGCATAATAATTTTATTTTAGTAAAATAAAATTGTATGTAGGCATGTTGTAAAATCCTTTAAATGACAAACTTACTTTACATGTGTGTGTGTACATGTGAGTCTGACGCAAGTTCGCATCAATATTATATAATAAAATTGCCATTTGATTTTTTATTAGAATTTTAATTTCTGAGATATTTTAATTAAAAGTGAATATGACAACGAAATTCCAGATAAATCTTAATAGCGCCGCGATTTGCGTATTGAAGGTTGTGTCACATAGCATGATTTTTTTATGTACTTGGCGTCGTGCCGCTACCGTGTCGGGTTGATGCAAATGCAATAATAAGCACTAGTTACTTTTTAATCCAAAGCCTTTACTCTTTCATTATTTATTAATTAATAAATATTTTATTCTTTTTTCTTAAATTATTAATAAAATAAATATTAATAATGACTCATATTTTTAAGTATTTTAATTCATAAAATTTTAATATTTTCAAAGACAATACCATTAAAAAAATCAGTTGTTTAAATAATATCTTTTGCAGCATGTTGCAAAAAGATGTATAACAAATTAATGTTATTTTGTTATTGATAAAAAGTTAAACATCTTCGTATAAGCTAATTCTAACATCATTTGCGCGCAAATCAATATTAAATAGAAAATATAATAAAAAAGTAACTTGAGTGGTATATCCGGCAACTTTTCTTTTCTATAACGCAAGAAAAAACTTTATACCGTTTCTTGCCTCTAACGATATAATGCAATATGATGGCAACGGGGAGCTAAGAGCCTTAGGTAAAAGTCAAAACTTCACCGCGATGGAATCCGGAACAATTTACATATCGCAAGCGCGCGAACGCTCGTAAATAAAACTCGTAGGAATAATTCACTGGGCGATTCGCATCGCGTAGCTTAAGCTGCAAACAGTCAGCAAATTACAGTTGCCATTAACCTTTTGCCTTGGCGGTGCGTTTTATATTGTGACAAGTTTTATCGCTTCATTCGCGTTTCTTTGTTGCCACCCATGGCGCGTTAGTTTGCCTTTACTTCACGGCGGAACTCCCCAAGTAAGTTCCTGGCATGAATATTTCATTGAGTTGCGATGACCACGTCGACACCCTGTTGGGCGAACATTTTTATTGGTTCCTACAGAAAGTTCATGTGTGTCGCGTTCTACTGATAGAAATAATTTCCAAGCGCTTGAAGTGTAAAAGTCCTCGGTTAGAAATATTCTTACGCAGTACTCAGCAAGTTTAGTGGGAATTATTGATCATTTATTTAAGGGAACTTAATTAAGAATCACTCAAACTTTTGCTCACCGAGAAGTTTTGATAACTACTACAAAACTCGAATTCTTCACAAAAACGATTATCATAAAAATCTTTTTGCAATTCAGAATTTAAACAACATTGATATATTTACTTGTTACTAAAAAATAGTTAAGAAAATGATATCTATTAAGTTTTTGGCGCAAAAATATTCTAATATAAAACTTTAAAATAGTCTTAATTTCTTTCTTTGAGTATTTTCTTAATTAGTCAAAAAGTGTAAATTTTACAATTCGTATTATGAATCACTAATTTGTATTACACGTTTGTATTAAACATTAATCTTTTCCTTTTTTTTGTCGTTTAATAAAAATGTAAAATCTAGAATATAAACAGTGTTATTTTTGCGAACATATATAGCTTATTTTATTGCTTTAAAAAATGTATAAATTTTATTATAACAAATATATATATGTATATATGCACGTTTACCAGAATTACATAAGTATAATACATATACACATTTCTAAGAGCTTACTTGTTACAGTTCTTCTGTAGAAAAATTTTGAAACATAAATATTTTTTTTATTTTCATAGGTGTTCTAAATTACAGTGTAAATAAAAACAAACTTGCAGATATACTATAAAAACTGTAAACGTAATTCTGTTCCGTGTAATATTATATTGAACCCCTGTGATTAAATATTTCAATAACACCGTTGACAGAAACTTAAGGAATTAAGAAACACTTTCCTGTGTTTTGTTTCACTCACACAAAATTAATAAGAATCTCGTTATTTCATAATGCATTATGTTACGTTCCTTATAGTATAGAGATAACAGGCGAGCTTTTAATCAATTTCATTATAGTGCAGAATATTTAAGGAACGTACATGCTCTCGAAAGAACTCAAGTGGATCTCTGATTACGTTCTCTTTACTGATACTATATATATCTTGTTAATGTTCAATAACACTATCGCGATTCCCCGGCAATCGTTAGGTGTAATTTTACTATCAGAGTAATTACTCGCTGATGTTCGGCTGAAAAGAGCACAAAAAGAGCAATTTAATAATTATGATAAACAATGGGGTATTTATTTACCAGTTCTATTATTGCTTCTCATCACAGGGGAGAAATAGTCGTTTACGATGAAACCAAATAAAAGGGCACACGATAAATCAGTCGCCTTTTAAGCTATTTTAGTGTATATTAATACTAAAGGAAAAATTAGTTCAATTTCCGAGATTATTTAATATAAAGAGCACATGATGAATCAGTCACTTTTTAAGCTATTCCTCTATATGTTAATGCAAACGAGAAAATGGGGTTAATTCAGATTTAAATATTATTTGACGCAAAGTATATTAAAACAAACGAATTGAATTTTAGCAACTTATTGCAAAACTCATTTAATTCTTCCTAAAAATGTCAAAGTGTCGAAGTCATTGTTACTTAATACAATTTTCCATATAATATCACTTATCTTTATATGGTAAGATTAAAATATTTTATTAAAAAATACGTTAAAAATTAAATGTAAGATGTAATACTGTAATTCATTTATTCTTCTTTAGAATTTATGTATAATTTGTTTTTAATCACTGAGATTTATCGATCTGTATCTTAGAATGACTTATTCTTTTTCTTAAAATAAAGACAGTAATCTTATCAGGTTTACCACTGGATTTATTTAAATTCTTCGATTTGTTCTAGAAACCAACACATAAAAATAGTTTCATTGAGATTTTACTGCTTTTCATCACACATTATTTTATCGCAAATTATTAAAACTGTAACCTTTTTGCAACATGTTCAAAAATATAGCATTAAAATGGTTAACGGCTTCTATTACGCTTTATGCAATTTTGATTCCAGTTAAGCTCATTTACGGTGTACGGATGAGAAAGTTACTGGAAGGGTATAAATAAATCATGCTGTCGATCCAACCTTTCTCAGACATCCGACGAAGTTGTTGATCCCTTTAGCGCCTTGCAAGGACCTCGCATCAGCGCCTCCACCGACGAGAAGTCGACGGCTCGCCAAATGTGTGAACGATCCGGCGGTGTGACCGTGGTCGGTGTAAAGTCCATCGACCATAGCTGACAGCTGTAACAGAAACAACAGCACAATGAAACTTTCATCTGAATTAGGAAATTGACTCTGTTACCTTAATTCTTTTACTGCATACAATTTAGCCCATTCGAATTAAAGACAATTAAAATTCTAATACTCTTGATTTAAATACTGAAAAAGAGTCTTATTGAATTAATTGGAAATCTAGTAGGTTGAACCAAAGTCTGGTAGAACCTATCAGATTTCCAATTAATTCAACAAGCTTCTTTTTTCAATAAACCTAAACTTTAAAATGTATTTAGTTTTATCACGCTAGTTAAATATTGTTTCGTAATTTTCGAACAATTTTATGAATTTCTTAATTTTTTGTTTATTTAAAGTTTATCCTTAAATAAAGGTTTGCTCACGTCGCCCGTGATTTTTCGTTCCGTCGTGAAAATTGCACCGGTAAATTGCAAGCGTCGTTATATCTTGCTCTTCGGAAAAGTAACCGGAATTAACATCGGTAACGTGCTTCCACATCTCTGAAAAGGAGCGGCTAAAGTTCCCGGAGCGATCATGCGGGCGTGCCGTAAAGTTTAGCATTTAGACAAGCATCGTTCTTGAGGAACGGTTCGTTACGACTTGAGCAGTAGTATCGATAGACGTTATCTCCCGTTATACTCTTCCTTTTTCGTTTAGTACCGTTTTAACCAACAGAAAGGGAAACCGGATGGAACGAGCAGGGTTAAAACGTTAAAATGTTACATCCTCTTGCCGTACCTCTCGGGAGTATATAATAGAGAGAGGAAGATATTATCCTCTTACCACCCTTCATCTTCGCTTACTACCAGGACCGCCGTGTTGCAATCACGAGATTTTTGGTAACAAGAAAAAATTATTGAATCTCAGGACTTTCAGTTTACAATTGTATGAATTAAAATGTTCAAACATTTTTAATTTTCCTAAATCTTCTTGCATTAAGTATATGTTCTTAAAAAAAGTAAGTATAATATAGAAATTAGAAATCTTTAGTCTTATACGCAAATATTATTTGATTACAGGACTTGCAATTCAGGCTTTTATTTGGTCCAATTATAAATAACAAGATTTAAATAACAAATAAAAATATTAATTTCACATTAACTTTGTCGTGTTGATATAATGATAAAATAATGAAAACCAAAAGTCTTAATTTAATGTAAAATTTATTATACATATATATATATATAAATGCGCTGTGTAAATTTAACGTAAGAATAATGTAAAAAGTTAATTATGCATTTATTTATAATGACCATATACATGTAGTACATTGTAAACGGATTAAATAATAAAAACTAAATAAATAAACTGAATAAGATTATTATTTAATAATAAAATGCATTATTTCGTAAATATAAATATGTATAAATATGTATAATATAATGTATATACGCGAATTATAAAATATTTTAAGTATAAATTTAAAAAATAGAGACGTATTAAAACACCGAAATGGAAGATAGAAAATGAAACCATAATAAAGATAGATCTAACACCTTGAAAAATAAGGCTTTGAAAAATAATCCCTTTAATTAATTTAGCTCCGAAAATATGACGTAAAGCATTAAAGTCATATAGGGTCGGCCCTGCTTGGCGCTTCCGCCTTTCCTCATCGTAATTAGGTAGCTCTCTTGTCGAGAGCGCTTCCTTGGACCGCACAGTCGAGCAATCTCCTTCATAATCCTCGAGGCCTTATCTCCGATGCTTCCCAGTGAACAAATAGATCTCGAGTTCATCGCGATGAAATTAAGGAACTGTCTGCGAGTAACGGTGTTCTATGCCGTAAATCGTCGTACTTTCACGAAGAGTATAAAGATACGTTAATGCGTTTCTACCATTACTTAATCATAAAATTGCATACATTGACAACAAAATTTAACAGAATAGTATTTGATTAAAACAGTGTCGTACAGAAACATGTAACTTTAAATAAAAAACTTTTGCACCCGTAATATTTTCCTAAATAATATTCGTGACGGTAAACAATAAAATTGATTAACACAGTTTAAGTAGAAGAGGTAGGCAAATAAATTGATGCATATACATATATATAATATATGTAAATATACAATTAGTAATAAAATAATTATTTACACGATTAATTTATAAATAGCAAATCACTGATAATCAAATCGACTCAATCACTTCGTATAATAAATTATTGCAATGCTGATCACAATTTATAGTTTTAGACTCAAAATTAAAAGTTTATTGCCGCGAGCACGTTTCTACTTTTTATTTCATAGTTCTTTTCTTGTTAATAAAAATGAACATATTTATTGTGTAAAATTAAAAGTACGTGCACATTGTGTTACTTTTACACTTTTTTCAGTTATTTTAATAATTTAACACTTTACTTTAATTAACACAACAGCAAAATGTTAAAGTAACAAGTAAATATGTTAAATTGACATAAAAATTTTAACCAGAATATTTTTTAACAAGAAAACACAAAATCTTTACTGTGTGGTTAAAATTTTTATGTTAAAATTTAACATATTTGCTTGTTATTTTAACATATTGCTGTTGTGTTAATTCAAGTAAAGTGTTGAATTATTAGAATAACTAAAAAAAGTGTAAAAGTAACACAATGTGCACGTACTTTTAATTTTACACAATAAATATGTTCCTTATTGTCAGTGACAGCATTCATCTGTTAAAATTGACAAAAAAAATGTTGAATTTACTTTGTAATATAAGAGTGACTGTCATTTTTTGACGTGATCTCAACGTGTCCAGACATGTCTCGCGAGTACTCATCTCATTGTCAAATCTCATTATAATTACATTAGGTTGTTCCACGACCAAACGAAAGAGTGACCGCAAAAATCGCCAATTTTGTGGACATTGAGTTTTAATACGATTTTGGTGGTAAACCATTGTATATCATCAAACATTTATCCTCTAAAAATTTCGAATTGAACATACCTTTTATTGCTGAGATATAAAAGGTTAAAGTTGATATTATTCACGAATAAAGGTTCCCGTAGGAAAAAATTATGCAAAAATTACTGCACAAAAAATTGCATCTTTTGTGCATAAATTTCTGCAGTTTTTACAGATTTTTGTACAAAGTTTTCGCCTTCAGAATTTTTCTGCAGAATATTTTGTAGAATTTTATGTAATATTTTCTGAAGTTTTGTGCCTTCAAAAAAAATTACATAAAATTCTGCAAATTTTCTGCAGAAAAATTCTGAAGGCAAAAACTTTGTACAAAAATCTGTAAAAACTGCAGAAATTTATGCACAAAAGATGCAATTTTTTGTGCAGTAATTTTTGCATAATTTTTTCCTATGGGTTACGCCATTTTACACGTTCAACATAATTCTGGCTTAAACGTCGATTTGAGATCACGATAAATTAGTCTTTTAACAGATAAACAAATCTTATCTGAAACATTTTTTTATATGAGAAATAATCTCGAGGTTTTTTGTGTTGAACGGATAAAATGACATACCCTTGTAACGTACGCGGGAACATCTAAACTTAAATTGCAATAATTACTTTAAACTCAATCTTAATATTGGAATGCATGAGTATTGATTTCTTATTCGGTTACTGGTGATACCAGGCGCAGGTCGATATCGGAATCAAAATGTAGAGCATAGGGTTACACTCTGAGACAAAACCTTCCTCCTCTACTAGGAATTAAGTTTGCGTAGGGGAAAAAAGTGAAGGGAAATTAGGTATAAATAAGGGAATCAAAACAGTTAAGCAGAGTTGTTAAGCTCAGTTCAGCTCAATACAGTTTAGTCTCAATCATCCTCGGAACTTTTAAATCTTAGTTTTACCGAACAACTCTCTTGATCTGCAGCCTGTAGCATCACCCGGGTCTTAAACCTTAGGGTTTGTTGTTTTGAAATCAGATTTTCGGAATAAAGGTAATTAACTTGACTTCTCTTTCAAGATTATTTTAAGTTCCCTTCTAATTCTGTCGCTGCCATTTAAGTGGCAACAGATCAAGTCAAAACTCTGTCGCTGCCGAGAGCATTGAGACAGATCTTTCGGGTCCTGTCACTGACGTTAGCGTGGCAACAGGTCCCCTGAATCCTGACTCTTTACTAGTTGTAGCAACAGAGAATTTTAAATTTAAATTTAAATTAACTTTAAAATATTTAACGTCCAAAAAGGATGGTAAACGTGTAAGAATTAAAAGATTGAGATATCAAATTTATAAAATTCGTTATCCTTTCGGTGAAGATTAATTTTCTCACAAACTTGTCCATCTCCAGGTAAATTACTTAAATGTATTGACCCAAAACGGACATTTAAATCAGAACGTGACACCTTTCATTAATGTATAGTGATCAATTTAACCCCTAATACCTCAGTAATAAAAGGTATGCTCAATCTGAAATTTTCAGAGGATTGATGTTCCATGATGTACAATTATTTACCGCCAAATTTGACTCAAACTTCGTTGTCCACGAAACGGGCGATTTTAGACTTGTTTATGTGGTCACTCTTTTATATAAGGAGTAGATTTTATAAAATGTTGTAAAATATTTCTTTAAAATGTTTTATAAGATCTATTATTATAGAGTAGACAAAAGCAAGTCGGATCTTAGGACGAATTGGAATAAATAAAAACGGCAGTTATATTTATTATACTATTTTGATTAAAATTTTTATTCTGGGATGCGAATTACTTTACCTCCTTACATCTTAAATCATTAACCTTATAAAAAACCTTACCAATCAATTAATCTTATGTTGGACTGATTCGCCTCGATTTACTATACACATATAAAATTTTTATCGATAATTTTGATCCAATTTGTATATGCAATTGTAAAAAATATTTTCAGCATTTCAAAAATAATTATTATTTAATATGATATGTTAAATTAACGTATATATATAACGTGTTAAAATAATATTATAATAATGTTAAAATGACATATATAATATGTTATTGTAACACATTATGTGTTACATTAATATTATTATATTAATGTAATATTATTAATATAATATTATTATATTAAAGTGACATGTTACACGTGTTACTTTAACATAATTTTCTCATTAAATTATTACTTAAAAATTGTGTCAAATTCTAAAATTTACATTTATTTTTATGTTAAATTATAACATAATATTTATGTTGCTATTTAACATATTCTTAATATGTTAAATTAACAAAAAGTTTCTATGGACCCTTTGGGACAAGCAATATTTGTTAAATTTGACACAAATTTTTTTACTGTATGTATGTACTGCATGTATGTATGTACTAAAGAACTTTACCCATTTTTCAGATCTAGCAGTAAGTATAAAAAATTTCAAACAAATAGGAAGAAACTTCTTAATTTCATTTTACTCAAAGCATTGAAATAATTGATTTTTGATAAGAAAATATGATTCTTAATAAGCTTCCTTTATTTTCAGTGGCCAAGTTTATGAGAATATCTAAAATATTTATGAACAAATTTCTTATTACAATTATTTCAACAAATTTTTGAATAAAAATTAAAATATATAATTTCTTGTAAAACTTAGCTAAAATAAAAAAATATTATTGTTAGAAACTTAAGATGTGTTCAAGATATAAACACACTCCTAAGTTGATACCGTTCAGAGATGTATTCTTTGAAACATTGTAAAAATGTACTTAATAATATTTCTTAGTTCGATTAGCTAATACTAAAAATTTTTCTTTCAGCAACAAATATTGAATACTTTGTTTATCTCTATTGATCAATACGTTCATTATTAAACATGAAAGGCTAAAATAAAAAAAAGATTGTAATTTTTAGAAACTCCCTTACTTTTTTACAAAATATGATATCAACAATATTTCTATAATTATATAAAAATCTATTATTTGTCATTGCTTTCTGCGAGAGATAATGATAAAAAAAGACGAAGTTTCTGATTAAATTTAATCCCGTGCCTTTGGCATAAAAAATAAAAGAACAGACACATAGCTCTCTGCGATACGATCGTACACGCAATTGGATTTTCCGGGTAAAAATTTATAAATGAGATTAGTCCATGCCAGCTGAAAAAAATTTTATAATAGCTATTAAATGTTAAATGAATTAAGTATTTGTCAATTGAATATTTGGTAGCTTTTACTAAACTCTTTCTTTAGTGTGGGTTTGCGATTAATCTGATGATAAGAGGCTAGAATTTTGATGTTAAAAAGTCTATGTTGGTATTAGCGGCACACATACCTTCTTTTAATAATATCTTTTTAAATAGGGAATGAAACACATTAAAAACCTTAAACAATCTCAGACTAGTTTTATCTCTAAGAAAAAGCGTGTTACGACAAAATACATTATAAGAAAGAATTTATTAATAATAATAATCAAGCTATAGTAAAATATATAATTTTAATTCAACATTTAATTAATGTAATTATTATTTAGTAATATTTAGTAATTGTGTGAATAATAATCAAACATTATAGTAGTAATCACTAGGTTACTAAATTTTACTAAATGTTTGATTATATTAACTAAACATATTATTAAAGTTGAAGTTCAAAGCCTAGTAATTATCATTTAGGCTTAAATACTATTACAAACCTGTTTTGTACAGTTATGAAATGAGAAATAGAAACGACAACTAAACATTGATACATTTCAATTTCAAATCTGCACAGTACTGAATTATTGAATGTCCACTTATGTTATGTGTTTCTGTTCATTATTTGTCTATTATATATATATATATATATATATATATATATATATAATACAGACTTGGCTTTATAAATTTTTAATTTTTACATTTTTTGTAAAATTTATTACGTCAGTGGATTAGTCACTTTGGCGAGTCGCTAATTGAGGTGGAAATTTAATTAAGCCAAAGTAAATCAAAATTTGTACCTTTGATTTGAATCAGGAAGCCGCAATATCTCACTCTATCACAGGAAGAAATTAATTTTCCGACTTAATTAATTTTCCATCTTTATTAGCCGCTTCTGGACCTGCTGACTCGTGCTAATAGCCGTCTTAAACATTTATAACACTGTTCCGATGTGAACTGAACTGGTAATTTATTGTACAGGCTATTTTGCTTTCCCGAAATTGAGCTTGATAATTTATGACGTTGCTTTTAAAATATAAAATATACTTTGTTATTGTTATTTTTTGTCATAAGTTAGGTAATTATCATTTCGTAAGTTCTTGCATTTTCTTCATTAATTTCTTTGCATTATAGAAAGTGTTCAGATAATCTCATTGTAAATAATTCAATAATATATAAAATAATAATAGCATGAATTCTTATACATTAAAAAGTTATACATTTTGCATACTAGAAAATAGCATATCTAGACAGAGAGAATTTTTTATAAAATTTGCTCTACAATCATGATTGTCATATAAGGCAACATTATATTTCAAAGAATTTTGTGTGATTTTCTGTAACGAATTAATATCTCCTATGCATATTTTATATTTTTACATAATAAAATGTATAATACGTTTCATTATTTTTACTAATTTGCATAATTAATCTGCGTAAATTTTAATGATTTCAAAATATGTTGAGTTTACGATTTGTTATTGTTTTAAATAGAATAAATGCTAAGTAATTATAAACATATGCAATGTCATCTATAAATTTTATATATAATACAGTATGATATTTTGAATCTGACTTAGTTGCTTATGATAATTTTATCAAACAACATAATTAATTAATGCTGTTTATACTACAAATAAATAAATAGAATATTATATATTTGTCAATAGAAGAAATGCAACAAGAGATTTGTGATACAGAAATCCCGGATTAAAATCTTATTAAAGTAAACGTATTTTTTAGAAATACATATACATTATACATATATAGTACAATATTAAATACATAATCACATAAAGACAAATTTGTATATAATTATATTTATAAAAAATTTTGCTTTAAATTATAAAAATTTTGTCTTGAAACATGTTGCATGCTTTATAAAAATTTTATTAACAGTTTATAAAATATCTTTTGTTTATTTGAATTTAAAATTCAAATCGTTATTCATATTTGGTGAGTTTTAAATATTTGCTAAGTTGAGACAGCCAACAGCTGTCTCAAGTTTATTGTCATACATGGTAAAATTTGTAGTAAATTTTGTGATGAAATATCATATAACGAATACTTTTTCCGTGTAAATATTCCGCAAGTAATGTTCATACGCAAATAATGCTTTTAAAATTAATTCCTTGTAATATAGATATTGGAACCTAAATGAACGCTGGGGCAAAAAGAAGAGCGTGCAAATCCAGTTTAAGGGTAGCGGGGCCTTTAATAGCATCTTTTTCATTGCATCGTGATAATCGTGAACCACAGAGCGTTAGCAGGTATTCCTCGGTTGCGTGCACAATGTATTTGGGGCAACACAATAAGCGCAGCCGGGAAAGTGGGCCGCAAACCCACCGTAGGAAACGTACGCGCGAGAGGGTCCCTCCTGCAACGGGTATGCTGATCCTCGTTTGACGAATATGGAGCGAATGGAGTGACAAGGGGATGGAGTAGACTATTTATTACAGCCAGACATGAGCTCTACTTAGCTGTTCAACGGATGACGGACACTGTGCATTTGTACGCGTCCGTGGAGACGCAAAAGTGCGTCGCGTTTTGCCACTAACGATTTTTAGGTTTCGCTTCGAGAGAGTTGCATTCTGTCATAATAATGCATCGTTAATAAAATGGCATAAGAAAATTATTAATGAATTTTATTTCATTCTAATACGCGAGAGAGAGAGAGAGAGAGAGAGAGAGAGAAACAGAGAGAGAAACAGAGAGAGAGAAAGATAAAAAATGTGCAGATTTAAAAATCATATTTCGTGAAATAAAAATTCGGAAATTTTTATAAACTTGGAAGTGTTTTAAAAGTTAAATTATTATTAAGTTATTATTAATATTCAAAAATAAAGTTGTCACCGAGATGTTATAAATGTTAAAAATTTAATATGATTTAATATAACTTTTAACAATGTGCTTATAACTGCTGTTAGTTTTAAAAGCTGATGTTTTTATCGCGTAACAAATAGCAATGTTGTTCCACGTTAAAAATGAAAGCTGCAAAGTGATCCCGTTTCGCTATTGGTTTCGTTTGCTCCGCCGATCGTTTTTCTACATTACGTCGTACCACGGAAATAAATGATTTCTACGTTTTTAACGAGATCGTAAATTATACCCGACACCCTGAAAGGCCGCCTGCGAAATGAGTGAAAAAAACAAGGAAAAAGATTCGTGGGAAACCGGGGAAAACCAGAGAAACGTCATCATCGAATTTACTGGAGCATCGCGAGAGTCTTAAGAGCGGTTCAGACTCAAACATCGAGGTGAAAAGACAGGAAATGTGAAAACTTCTACGTGCATACTCACTAGAGAAGAAAAAGAGAGTATCAACGTGAAATCTCCTTGCTCTCTGCATCATGAATGATTTATTCTTGCTTTTTAGAGCGATAGCGTCGCGTCAATTTGACATAGGATATAATTTCAAGAAAGAGAAAAGCTGTAACATATCAGACTGATTTCTATTCTACGTATCCAAAAATAAACGTCAAGGTAAAAACTATACATTCTGTAAGATTTATTCAACTGTAAAATTAAAAGATATCTTTTTTTTTAATTAAAAACGCTACTTTATGTAATTTTATATCATTTTTCTATAATTTTTTTAAAATTATCAATATATTATATTTCATAATTCTTTTAAATAGTGTCTCATAAAAAAATACGCAATATATGGAAATTTTTTGAAAACTTATGTTACTCGTAAATTTATGTTACTTACATTGTAATTTCTTGTAAATGATACTTTATTGAAAAAATAGATACGTGCGTTTAGCTAATGAGAAATTGTCAGTGATAAATAAAAGAAGTAATTTACGTTTACGTGACAAGAAATTCGTGATAATGTCAGTATTTTCAACTCGCGGGCTCTGCCCGTAAATTATGCAATCGATCGGTTTCGCACCCATTTGCATTTCAGAATCTTTTTCCGACTCCTTGCTTGAAAGCAGTCAAGTGCAGGTGAGATGCATCAGCTGCAACTTTTTCCGCCGTCTCTTCGAAATCGTCGGTATATTTCTTTGAGACAGGCAATGGAAAATTCATCGTTTATTGAAATGTTATTTCCCTCACAATATATGAAGTAATTTATCTCTTATATGAACAATTGAACAATTCAAAATACATCAGTATCATAAAAATGTAAGACATAAGATACTAAAAATTATTTCTAGTTTAATTTCAACTAGTTTATGGTATAAAATGTATGTTACATCTTTCAAATTAGATCAATTTATTACGAGTTATTAAAAAAAAACTCTCTGTCTTTTTTTCTTTCCCCTTTCTATTTAAAATAATATTTATATATAAATTATAAAGTAACACAGATAAGAATATATGTAATTTATTTTATTTTACTAAATTTTTTATATATTAAAATGTTTTTATTATATAGATTTTTAAATAAAAAATTTTCTTGTAAACTAGAATAAATTACATAAATTCTACAAGAAAATTTTTTTCACATTTTTTAAAAAAAATTTTTTATTTTGAAGAAGAAAAAATATAGTCGAGTTTAATAACAGTTATAATTAATAACTGACATGTTTTAAAGTTTTGTTAAAAATCTATCATTCTTTAGTCAGATCAAAATGTAGGAATTTCCTCTCACAGCATAACATCATTTATAAACTAAAAGCCCTCCACATATTTTACAGTTTAGTGGCATTGAGCTAGGATAAATAATGCGGGAACATTTGTCAACTTATTTCTGTATGCCACTCCCGTGGAAATACTTTCAATAAAAAATTCACACGGGATTCCTTCCGCCCGGAAGCATAGCGGGCGAGACAACGACGCTCACGTAGGCGAGAGGACGAGACTCGAATGGAGATCTCGAGATCACCCCGCGTGTCCCGGTAGGACATGAGTGGAGCAATAAGAGGACATGGCCGGAGGACCTAAACGGATGGATGACTGAGCTCTTGTTAAAAATGCCTCGGTATTTCTTTGGGATGCAGGCAACTTCGCGCCTTCCGTTGCGAACCGTTCCTAAGGTTTGACAGGAATAAGAGGCAAGAGAAACGTAATAAAAAGTCAACATTTAATCGATTTGAGAGAAAGAAGGTTCTATTGGGATACCTCCTTTTTATAAAATAAAGTTTTCCATTTTGAAAACGTTTATATTTCTTTCGCAAATAACAATGTAAGTCACCGTAAGAGATAAAAATTACGATCAAAAATAAAACAAATTTGTCGTTTGATAAAAGATGTAACGGCAATATCAATTAATAAGTGCAAAACAGAGCTTTGTAAAAAAAAAAGTACACGGGAGGGGAATCCCGTGATTAATCAACTAAATAACGTAAATCCAATTGGAAACGCCCATAATGTGCTTTTACGCGCTATCCTTTGCAATAATATTTGCAGCGCTTTCAGGGGCAATCGGTCAGGCTTCATCAAAGCTACGCATGTATGTACGTGCAATAAGTGGTGCAATAAAAATCACACACTCACCTTGCAAAAGCTAGTTATTGAAGAGATCTGAAACAGAAAGCATAAATGTGCGATCAGTGCATGCACAGGGTATACAGTGTACATTTTACAGCGTTCCCGAGCGACGCGCGAGGCAATTTGAGATCCGAAATTTGCCCGACAAGTGCGGGCGAGCTTTCGAAGCTGATCGCCATGAGAACTCGCTCGCTTACGCGCTAGGTATTCGGCACCTCCTTCCTCCTTTCCTTCCTCCCCCTAGTGAAACTTTTCCCTCTGGATTATCATAAGAACTTTTTTGATGCGAGAATGGCTACGCCGCGCGTCGCTCGAGGAAAATGCAAACGTATTTCACGTATTTGTAGAAACTTCGCCGGTTTTCATTTCCGCGAGGAGTAGAGAAGAGGCTCGCGGAGTTTGACGTATGAGAGCCTTGCCTTGCGCGCGCCGCTTTTGGAGTCAAGTTCGGAACCTAAATCCTTTGCAGAAGTTTATTAGGGTTTTGCAATCACTTTACCGTCTCTCGGATAATAACGTAACATCGGTGCGCTATCCGGCGCGCTATCAATGGCCGAAACGCCACCCCACAACTACTCTTATTATTACAAAAGCTAAATAACTCAAAAGGTATACCTTTTCGCTTTCATGTTATCTTATTTCCGCCTCTTTTCAACGAGTTCGCGATCGGGTTAAAAATTTTTGATCGCTTTTAGATGAGCGATTAAAGACCCCCCCGTCCCCAAGATTTCGTTAGTAAAATCTTTCCCCCTCCCCTCCACGTCAATGATACGCTTCGAACGTGCGTGTGACACAAAGGGCATTTGCTTTCTAAACGGCGCGGCCGGCGGTTTGCGAGCCTGCGGCTGTGTGCAGACCTTATTAAGGAATCCCTTTGATCACACGGCGATTAAACGACTGACAGAAGGGCAACGGCGGGAACGAGAGAGAGAGAAAGAGAGAGAGAGAGAGAGAGCCGGGCGACGAGCTTTTGCCTTTGCGCGCTGCGGAAATGATCGCGAAAAACGGACGCGCACGTGTCTCTCCTTGTGACGATTATATGTACGCGAACTTCTCAATCGTTGTCAAACTTTCCGTCGTTTGACAATTGCGCAGCAGCGCGCGCACGCGTGAAACCAATGTACCCTGTAGCTATAAACTTTTATAACGATTTTATTACTACGGTAAGAAAAATTTTTATTACTGTAGTAAAAAAAAATTATTATAGCAAAAGGTACAAATGGATTAAATTCAGTTAAAATAAAATAATAAAAAGGTATTTTTGTACTTTCCGGCATGCGCATTTCATACTTAATAATAAAACGTAATGGTATAAATTTTATATATGTAAAATAAATATATGTTCGATTCTCATTAGAACGTTGATATTAGATTATAATATTTATGCGAAATAAAATCACATTTCGAAAAGCATTACTCTCTAAATTGAAATCAGTGAAAGTGCATATTTCACTGATTAATATACATAATAATCATAAATAGAATGCAGTACTGAAATCAATAATATTTTACTAATTTCGATTTCACTAATTACGATTTAGAGAGTAGACCACTAAAATATAATATAACTGAAACGCTCATGGCCGTAGAATTCTTTGTTAAAAAATAATCCCCGAAAGAGAGAGAGAGAGAGAGAGAGAGAGAGAGAGAGAGAGAGAGAGAGAGAGAGAGAGAGCGTTTAAACGATATTTTTGTCCTTATTTAAGTTGTACTGCGCATGCGTAGTAGATAGTAGTGGGAAAGATACAGTTTCATAAAAAGTTTACATGTATACATATTCAGTTGTAAATATTAAACTTTAATTGGTTTTTGCAAATAAATATCTAATATTTAGAAAACAAAATACTGGTGAAAAACTGTTATAACTTGGAAACAAATGTGGAGGACAGACAAAATAGGCTAACATATATGTATATATATATATATATATACGAGGTGTCTTAAAACATGTGGGTCAACGCTCGTAAAAAGGTAGAAGGAATCGAGTTGAACATAAAAGTCCAATATTGTCTTAGGTTATGTCTTGGGTTAGGTCCACCAATAATCGAGGTATTAATTTTTCAAATTATGCGAATAAGAATGCGCTGAGGGAAGAGCTCGATCCGCTCAAGCCATAACACGAAAGAAAAAATCTATCGTGAACGTACGATAAGCTTTCATTAATTTACTGTTCACAATTACAATAGAAATTAATTATATTATTTACAGATTCCATACGTTAATATCTCGATTATTGGTGGACCTAATCCAAGACAATATTGGACTTTTATGTTCATCTCGATCTCTTTTACTTTTTTACGAGCGTTGACTCACATGTTTTAGGACTCTGTATGTATATATATACATATATATATATATATATATATATATATATATATATATATATATATAGAGAGAGAGAGAGAGAGAGAGAGAGAGAGAGAGAGAACTTTTTCCCAGATTTTACTAAAAAGTGACAAAGATATCACTTAAGACTCTCTTTGTCGGATCGCGACACTAGCACTCGTGCGCGTTCCAGTCATATTTCAGTGGAGTATATAGACAAGCACGATATATGTACATTGAGGAAAAAAGTCAAAATATTTTTCAAACAAATATTACTTGTTGTGTTCTTAGAAATTTATTAATAAAAAAATAGATAATTGCGAAAAATATGTAATAATTTCTGTGAAATATAATATTTCATCATTGTTTTTATTAATTTGTTTATTAGCTAGGAATAAAATTTTTGTCATATTTAAATAAGAATTTATTTCAGTAAGCTAAATTATAATTTAAATTTTTAAGTATTTTCTTCCAGTGTGTATTATAACGTCACTTGAAAATATATGCAATTCGTAATTATATTTAAAACATACTTTCACGCAATCATACAATATAATTCATGAATCATTATAATATAATATATCAAGTTTAACATATTACAGTCAATTTGAGGATCGTTACAGCAATGCAAACAGCTTCCGAAGGCTTGTAGTCAGTTTCTATGTACGAACAGCTCCTGATTTGGCATTATGTTAATATCCTCAGCAAGCCGGGTCGATACGTTTATTGTTTGCCTTTGATCAGTTATCTGCTTAATTGGCTTTCGATTTAGATCGCTCTCGGGTAATATTCGATCAGATTTCCTTCTATGCCGAGTACACCGCCGAGTAAAAATAAGGAACAAAGGGATTACGACGAGCACGATAAGCTTTGTCCCATGAAGCTTAGCGCCCCTGTGTCTACACGGGTTACAGAGTTGGGCGAATTTATGAATAACGAGAAGTCAATATTTTATGAGGCGTATTATAATTCACGTTCAGAATATGATGAAATAAAATATGAGATGTTTCAGAGATGTATCAGCCTTACCCTCTTAATATTTCACTCATTACTTATTTATACAATGCTCTTAAGGGGATGCTAAACTGTTCGTCAAACTTGATCGAAATCGATAATGTAGAGTCGTTCATGTATATCATTAACAAAATATTGTATATATTTCTTTTACAGATTTGGAAAAATCCTTTTCCACAATTAAAGTACATTTATTAATATCAGCTTATAAATTGAACTTTGTACCGAGAATTAAAAAAAATTTTTTTTGAATTACTCTTTTCAGACACGAAATTTTCGTATTTATTAAACTTTTTTATTAAAATGTCTATGTTCAATCTAAAAGCGTAGTATGTTCTTAAATGTTCACTCAACGACGACTCAAGCTTGATTTATACGTACAAGGTATAAAATTTTTACATCAAGCACATTTGGTTACGAGTCAACGCCAGAAGCCAATAATTTAAAAAGTTTTTCTTCGTTTTTCCTACAAAATCGTTACCGTTTGACTCTGTTACCGTGTATTAATTCTGTAAATGCAATTAAAAGATTAGTGAGTATAAAAATTATCGGTAAAACAAGACAACTTTAGCATCCCCTTAAAGAGATGCTGGACTGCCTCTCAAACTTGATCGGGATCGATAATGTAGTCATTCGTGCACATCGTTAATAAGATTTAGTATATATTTCTTTTATAGGTTTGGAAATTCTTTTCCAGAATTAAAATATCCATCTTTGAATTAGACTTCATATCGAGAACGAAAAAAATTTTTTTTTATTGTTTTACTTAGCGACTTTTTACGCGTATATAACTTAAATTTTCGTTTCACAATTTTGTCTCAATTAGGCATTAAAATATAATTTTCGAAACACGACACTGTTTGTTCTCGTCGTCTACTAGTCTGTAAATACGAATTTCGTAAGTACAAACTGTAGACCTTTTATATTAAGCAAACATTGTTATGATGTGACAGCAAATTAACAATTTTTTCCGTTTTTGGTAGAAACTCCACTCCACAGACTGGTAGCAATGCGTATTCTTTTATTCTGGAGGAAGATTTCCAAAGCTATAAAAGAAATAAAAAGATATTGCGAAACAAAAATTACTGTCTTTTTGTCAGTAAAACGGACAACTCCAGCAGCCTTTTAATATAAAATCTTAGACGAATGCTACTGCTGCTTTACGTAAAATTGGCATTACGCGACCCGTCCGTCCTGGTTCCGGTGAGATTTTCACCGAACGTGAATCTAAGGGCTACTTTGCACCAGCAGCGGCGGCATATCAAAGAAAATCCCCGGACTCTCTTTCGGATAAGCCAATGTTTGTGCAGCTGAGTCATACGTAACGAATTAAACGTTTCCCCGGGAAACCGCTCGAACGCGCGTTGCGAGCCCACCTCTCGCTCGCGCGCGAGAGTGATTTAATGCCGCGGATTTAGATCGCATACTTCAAACATTCCGCAAACGAAGGATCGTAGATCCTCCTATTCCGCCGTAATTCGCGATGATCTCTCCCCGGATATTTCACAAACGTCGGACTAACGAATCATATTCATTTCTCGGCGCTCCGGAGCTTGGAAACGTTATAACGGCGCCTTTGTCTATAGATCGACCCTTCTAGGATTTTGAAAGCAAAGACGATTTTTCTAACATTTAATAAAATCGCGCCGCACATCGATCTGAATGGCACGTAAAATTGCGAATAGATAGTAAATGCGTTTTCGATGTGTTAACTCGTATTAACGAGTGTTCCGTGTGTCCCTTATCGCGTAGTTACTCACAAAAATTAGCCTTATCTTACCCCAGGGGCTTTCAAACGGGGAGGGTCTCTTTATCACGCTCTTTATCCCTTTACACGCGCGAGTACGCGCTTAATCTCTCCGCGCAAATTTTCTCGCGTTCAACGGGCATTATTACACGGGTACTCTCTGTTTCCTCCCACGGCACGAATCGATCGCGTCAACAAACGTATCGTAGATGGCATAATTCGATAGTAAATTCCCGAAGTCTTCCGCGTCGTGAAAGCCAAGCGTGACAAGAGAAGCGAGGCGCTATCGATGCACATAAGTTCGATCCGGCAGGCGACGAATTGAAATCTTGATTTATGGTAGGATATATACGATCCCGAATCTTCTCGTTCGAGTCGCATACTGGGTGGCACGGGAAAAAGTGGGAAAGTTTCGTTTCCAAGAGAAATTGCTAGTTCAATTTTCTTCCCTATTGTTAGCCGGAACTGCACGCCCAAGAGTTTTTAATTTTTAACTTTAATTTATAGATGCCTTGAGAAGACCTCAAGACAATTTTTTAAATTTTGTAAAATTGAGATGGTAAACTTTCTAAAAGCAATGTTTTCATTATATTTAATTTGTTTTTTGTGTTTTTAATATACTTTATATTTTATCTTTACTTATATTCAAATCTGAGATCAATATTTTTTAATATTGAAAGTCTAAAAGATAGTAAAATCAAAATAATAAACAAAAAATTAAAATTGACATGTTAAATTGTTCATGAAAAAAGCTAGAAAACAAGACTACATTAATAAAGCTATTTGTTGTTTTTGGTCCACCATATTAGTTCCGCCATCTTGGCTTTTAAAATTTAAAACTATGGTTTTTAGATTAAAAAAAACCCTCTGTACTAATTTTCATAAAAATTGAAATAGTTTTAAACTATATATATAATATATCTCACAATTGAAGAAATGGCGTACTACATTCGTAGAGATTCATAATCCAAAGATTCTGGAATCAAATCCTACTTGTGTTTTTCTGTGCGTGTTTTTCTAAAACAATATGTATTATACATCATTAAATCAATTTAAATATATAATATTAAAATCATCGTACATTATGTCTTGTAATACAACTTTTTTATCATTTTTAATAAATAAATTCTAAGACTTTAAGTAACTATCTTATTTTTATGTTTAAAATTATTATTTATTTAAAAACCTATAATAGATTTCTAGAAAAATCTATATGTATAGATATTTAAATGTAGTAAACACTTTTCTTAAAATTAATGTTATAAAAAAACCAGTCATTTTTATAAAAAGTGAAATTTATGTTTGTACTTCAATAAATGCCTCAAATAATTTTTATAATTAATAAGTACATGTGTGTGATTTACTTAATAAGTTATGTTTTTTAAATAAATAAAATTTCTCTTTCAAGAAAATGTGTTTACATTTGCAAACATATAATTTACTAAAATTTCTATTTTTTCAATAAATTTTTTCTTGATATAAAAAAGATAAAAAGGGTAAATAATAAAACATAAAAATGTTACATAATTTTAAATTGCAAAAATTGTTAAACACTGCATTTCGGACAAGTTCTACGCAATATCGAATAAAATCACGTTGCCTATCCGAGACACCCTGTTTACCTACAAATGCGAAATTCGGTCTTCCGGTCGTTGCACTTGTCGTTACGACAAAAAAAAACGAGGGTGTGACGACGAGAGACGAAAGTACTCGTGCCTAAGGAATATCTGGTGATCTAGTGACACACGAAGGATGAGGCGCAATCCGCCTCCGTCACCTCCGTGCTCGCTCGCGCGTGTGAAAGCGGGAAGAATTCGTTGCGAGAAGGGACGCGAGAAGAACGAACGAAGGGGTTGCCCTCATAGGTATGCACCGAGCGCGGCGAATGGATGCTCTCCGAGGTGATACGGTGTTAAATCTTTCTGTCAGAGATCGGTGGAATCTCTCGGGTGGAGCACGCGCGATGGTGGCAGGCCCTTTGAAGATCCTCGAATCGACTACGCGCGCGTTTTCCATGTTCATTCTAAAGCATCCCTCGTGCTGGATGCCAGGTTGGATTTTATTTTCGATTTCTACTCGCGAAATACGTTGAAGAATATAATTCTCGAAGTCTAGAACACAAGGGTGGTTCGCACAACTGCGAACTATAAAATTTTTATTGGTTTTCGGTTTAACTTCATCTACACGTAAACAAAATTGCTGCGGATATAGGTAATGAAATAACATAGATGTGTTTATGCTTGTATTGCCAATTAGCATTAATCAATAAAGAAAAATGTTAAAATCTTATTGGTATAATAGTAAAGTAGTTGCCGAATGTGTATCGGTCGTTTAAACTGTAGTCAAAATTTTATATTTTTAGTACAAGTAATTTTTAATAATAAAAAAATATAAAATAAATAAAAAATAAATAATATAAACAGTAATTCAACAAGTTGTATCTTATTTTATTCGTGGTAACAGTTGAAAAAATCAAAATTTAACTTTTGACTAGCTCATGTAGCTGATAAAAGTAAATGCAATTGTACAATTTTATACTAAATTTTTAGGCTTATAAACTAAACATAAAAAAGTTTATTGTAAAATATTTTACATTTACTGTAAAGAAATATGTACATACATATACTTTGGCAATTATTATAAAAATTAAATCAATATTTTAAATTAAATCTGTTAAGTTTCCTAAAACAAAGTCTCCTAAACATCAACACATAAATTTTATTACACAATAAGTAATATTGATATAACACTAATAAATAATAATAATAAAACTAATAATTTATATAAATAAAAATACATTAATTGCAAAAATAAAATCAAACTAGTTTTATTTTGACATTATTTATTTTTACTAATTCATTACTATTATTTATTAAATATTTTATTCGTTTTCGATAAATTATTAATAAAATTAATATTATTTAATAATTTCTTACATTTCTTATCATTTAATTCATAAATTATAAATATATCCAAAAGCGATATAATTTAGAAAACCTACAGATTCGATTAAGATATTCGGTTATCAAATCTTATATTTTGCAGTATGTTATAAAAAGGTTTATAATAAATTAATTTGTTATTAAGAAAAGATTAAACAAATGCAGTTATTACTAACAAATACTCAAAATCAAATTATAATTAATTTTTAATGTTTATCTGCACATTTATCACTACCAAATAAAAAATATGATAAAAAAGAATACGCAGTCGACAATTTCTCTCTTTTCCGTACTCTTTCCTTTTTTTCTTTTTTTTGCAGTCCGCCAATTACAGCGATACATTATCTAAAATTTAATAAAACCTACGTGATTAACTGATAAAGCTTATCTCAAAGTCGCTGCAGGTCAGGTACATTTTAGGGCTTAATTTATGACGCAAGCGGTTGACGTAATCAATTGAAATCTCAGACATTCGCATGCGGAACGTCATCAGAGTATTCATGTTGGTCGATACTAATGAACGTTACTGCAAAGTGTCGTGCGTTAAATGCACTCCTGCGTGTCATCATATATAGCGTCAGCCAGCTGGATTTCTGTTTCCTTTGCGTTTCCGAGTTCGAGGCGCGAGTTCTTGAGCGAGTATGAAAAATAGTCCAACCACTTGCTCGATTCCGTAACGTGACTCGAATTCACAATATGTTAAAATATATCTTTACACAAGCCGCGAAAATAGAAGGAATAAAAGTTTATTTTTCTCGTTCCTTTTTTTTATTAACAAATGGATAGCAAAAAGCTAAACTGCGTATAATAGAATATAGAATAGATCGTTTGTTCGAATCGTTTGCTATGTATTTCTCTAACAACAGGCGTGTAAAACGTTTATACATCAAGTATTGGAAACTCGGTTGTTTATTGAACGAACGTGGATCTAAAATTAACTATTTTGCTTTGCAATAAAGTTTCCTATTTTATACTTGAAAGAGAGAGAGAGAGAGGTGGAGAGAGAGAGAAAAAGAGAAAAAGAGAGAGAAAACAAACGTCTCTAAACTATTAAAAATATATACTAAAAAGTTTTTTATTATATTAACGTTTTAATACAAGTTCTAAAATGTTCTGCTATCAACGGAGTTAAAAAAATTTAGGAATAGCTTTTAGCTTCTCTTTTCCTTTACTTTTATAATTATTTAAAGGGTTTTGCCAATATTTTTGAGTCGTATAAATAAACTTTATCTTCCTTTTAGCTTAAGCTGAGTTAAAGTACCTCTTTGATATGTCTTCAATAAAAACTCTAGAGAGAGTAAAAAAAAAGAACACTTATGCTCAACCATTATGTGCGTGCGACATTTATACCCGCGAAGCGCTTGTGGTAGCCGCACAATTAAACCATCGGCGAGATAATAGTGCTCGTGTGCACAACATACGGCGAGTGTAAACGCTTGCGGGAGGATCGTAATAGGCAATCCGCGCTGCAAGTCGATCCTCGCAACTCGCACCCCGCGGGCTCAAACTGAAGAGTAGGGGTGTCTAGACACCCAATCTCTTTTCCTACTCACTAACCCACCTCCTCTCCACGACGGTATTAACCTTTACACGTATCACGATAGTAACCGGTCGAAGGACGATGTTCAAGAGTGAGAAGAAAGAGGGAGGCCCTCTTTGCTCTTTGAACGCGTCCAGGAAGCACGTAGTCACAGCACGCGCAGAATGGAGGGGTTGAAAAGCGTTGTGCGAGAACCCTTGTTTAGAGCAACGACTAATCTTGCTGTATGCATACTTTTACTGCTTTCCACACTCTAGCCAATGAAGCTCAACTTCTACTAAATAAAGCTCAAAGTAAATATTTCTTTACGTACAGCGATCTTAAACGTGTGGAATACATTTTGGAAAATTGTTGACAGAGTGTTTATGTTTGTCACTTACACAATCATAAAATATTGTAATTTTATCTATCTTGAAATTAGAGAAAACTTGTTGTGAAAGTCATAGTTCAGTTTCCTTAAAATAAAGTGTTTACTCAAGTTTTATAAAAGAATTCTCTAAGAATATTATAAATAAAATATTATATATAAAAATCAATGGACTATTATAAAAAAAGAAAAAAAATGAAAGTAATATTATTAAAATGCTACAAACATGTAAAATAATCTAATGTAAACATGTAAAATAAACTATAATATCATTAGGACATCACCATAATCATTTTTAGACCAAGTTATATTCTTATAGTTATTAAACAATATAAATTAAAGTTAACTATAGTTAACTAACTGTAAACTATAGTTAACTTAACTACAAAGTTTTCATAATTATAATGTTTATCTATATAACTTACAATATGGTTACCATAAATAAAATAAAGATTTTAATATAGTAAGTATACTGCAAAACAATCACTAAAAGTATCTACTATACGTATGGTTATTATTACCAATATTATAATAATTACTATAAAATTGATATTTCTGACTATATCATTATAATTGTACAAATTCTATTTTTAGTTTAAAAAAATCAATTTTAACAAATTTTAATATATGAAGAAAAAATGCCATAAATGTTTGATTTATAAGTTTTTTTATTTTCAATTATCTAACAATAAGTAGATTATGTTTCTATCAGTAAGAGTATAAAAGTGCAATAGTTTATTAGTTTCCGAGAAATAAGGAGGGCGTTGCTTCAGGAGAGCTATGACGATATTGGCAGCTTTTCTCTAATAACGTGACGATTTTTCCCGATCTACCTTTATTATTAATTCTGGATTAGTCACGTCAGATACTACCAGGTCAGCATTTTCCGCGAAGCCAACATATAATATCTAACAGAAAGAATCGTGCGTGTTTAACCCGATCAACACGAGTGCTTTTTCTTTTTATAACGAGATCACCGTGTGCCACCATAAATGTGCAACGCAAAACGAACCCCAGGAAATAATATCGTACACGATTCATCCGTCCCGTTTGCAATTTAGTGTTTATCTTTCGCTATTGAAAATGTGAACAATTACTTGGCGCTTTGAACCGCGCCCGAGATATGTCGCAAACATGCGCTTTGTAACGCGATGGGAACAGTCGCATATATTGCGCACATGTGCGCGTGCAATGAATATTGAAACGCCACATGGAGAGATATCGCCACTCATCGCATAAGTAGAGATAACTGGAGTGCGATAATAAATAATATGCGTTTGAACGCGACATAAATGTCGTATACCATCGTGATTGCTCGTGATTAAGGTATTGATTAATTTGTCATTAATATTATTCAATGATTAAAATCAGAACGATCGCTGGAAGGCCATTACAGATTGACTGGCAAGCAAGCTTATCGCAGTCAAGGATCCACGGAGGAAAAAACCGGATTAGGAAAACTACTTCTCAGAAGTAACTCATTACCAAGTCAAAAAGGGAAATAGACATCATTATCATTATTTAAGGTATCGATTTGCTACTTTTCCGTTGATGCAAAAAAGAAGATTAATTTAAACAAAAATTTATTTTCCTAACGCGTTTTCTGTCGAAATATTAATAAAAACAATATTATTTTATATCTTAAATTCGCGAGGCAAAAAATTGAATGATGTTCTTATTCAATTTATAAATACATCAAAATTAATATTTTTTTACATCTTTAATTTGGTACTAAAAAATTCGAACATAATAACTCAAAATTGTTCTTAAAACGTCAATATAATATAGGTGGGTTGGTTTAAGAAGGAAATGAAAAGTAATGTCGTTGCTAAAAAAAGACGCTCTAAATAACGCATTACTTTCTAATTCCGAAGAAGAGCTGTTATCGGAGAAGTGTCATTATTACGGAATATTTAAATCAACAAAATTACAATATTAGAATTACATTAAAAATATACGTTTGCACGGGAAAAACAGGAGAATCTTCGTATTACAATGGTGAGTAAATATTTCCCTGGTTTAGCCGCGGCGCGAAGGACGATCCTTCGACAGCATATGTTCAGGGAATCGATTCCTCGTTTACACAGCTGCGGAAGTGATTCAAACGAACAACGTGTGCTCAGGAAAATTATCCAAAGCAGTGGCGGACATTAGCTTCGGACTATACGCTAGTCTCGACCCAATTCTCGACGCGCTGCACATCCGCAGCCCTTAACTTGTAACCGTGCGGAGTGGCGCATTCCGATTCTGATATAAGATAATGAACGATTGGTTCAGAAACAGATAAGTCTAGAAAAATCTCATGCTCGGCACCGAAGTGCTTTTTCCCTCGAATCGCAGACTCATTGGCTGATTTTGAGTCGATTTCTTCTTTACAGAAAACATGAAAGCTGCCCTTTTGAGTTTTGAGCCATTGAGTAAGTCGTCTTTTCAACTTTCAGAATCCGTAGTTGAAAGAAAATGTGCTCAATAAAAAAAAAATACCAGTACCAAGGAATCTCTGGTTCAATCGCGCTTCCTGTTGATAACGTCCGGTTCGTAAATGGCCAACAAGTGATAGAGACGATGCGAATTGAATGAGAAAGAGATTTTAAGCTTTCATTACTACGTACACTACTTTACTGCATTTGACCATGTGACACTATTTTCATTGTTCGAGTTACTCAATGCAACTAGTAAAATGAAATATATCTAGTCGTAATAGTCACTTTTATCAGCATCGGTTAATTTAAATTTTCAAAACTTTCTCTATTCTCGATTTTTTATTTTACCTCATATGTTTGAGCAAAACAAAAAACATAGGAAAAAATATATTGATTTTATTGCTACGGAAAGCGATTACTTTTTTTTACAAATAATGGTTATTTTTAACAAAAATTTTTCTCTCTTTCTCTCTCTCTCTTTCTCTCTCTTTCTCTCTCGACGATTGCCTTAAAATATACTCAACATGAATTTTAACCCATTTCAGCCCAATGGTCCATTTTTGGACACTTGCATATTTTGGCCACACCTCACGAGAAAAAATCCCATAAATACATTTCTAGTGGTAAAAAGAGTTGCTCTTTTCATTTCTGACATTAGTTTAAACATACAACTCCCAGAAAAATTAATATGGCGACTTCAATAGAAGTGAAAGTGAACCAACTGTTTTCTCAGTATTGCAATCATAATTTTTGTTGACAGACTTTTTTTCAAAACGAGCATCTTCAAATACCTCCAGAATAAAAACGAAACAATTTTATTATTTTTTCCGATACTCCAAACTCTTTAATTTAGAAAAATTTACCTCAAATGGAGGTCGAAAAAAAAATCTGACTCGAATTATGTAAAACACAATAGAAATTAATAATCATTACCAATCTTTAGACTAAAAAAAATTATGTCAATAAGAATTACGATTGCAATATTAAAAAAACAGTTGGTTCACTTTTACCCCCATTAGAGCCGTCATATTAATTTTTCTGGAAGTTTTGTGTTAAAACTAATATCAGAAATGGAAAGAGTCTTTTTATCATTAGAAATGTATTTATGAGATTTCTTTCTCATGAGGCCAAGATGTCAGAAAATGGACGATTGGGCGGAAATGAATTAAACAAACTCTTTATTATGTACTAAAAAAAAAATTTATACTTTTTCAAAGAATATTACAGAATTTTATTTAAAAAAAATCAAAATAATAAGTAAATCAAATGTTTATTTTAGTATTTCTAATAATTATTCAGTTTAGGACAAGCAGCTCCAATAACCTTGACCTTGATATATGTTATCAAGGCCACCCTCCTGAGTGACCTTCAAAAGATTTTAGCCGTCGCTCGTGAGTTGTTAAAAAGTTATTAACAAAAAGTTTCATAAAATACAACACATAATTATTCAGTATAAGAGTACAATCACATGGGTTTGCAACTTTCCACGCGTAGCGAGATCCCCCCACACTTTCCCCTGCTTAATTACAGAGTGAAAGACGTCCACGCTTGTACTTTACCACAAGGGTTTGCAACTTCAGATTTGAAATTGCGGTCAAATAACAACTTTAAAATGTTTGGGGTAAATTAGAAAAAAATATGGGGAAGGGGTACAGAGGGAGGGGCTTCGCCCCTCCCCCGCCAACACGTTCTCTGCACTACAATTTAAAAATGACCGAATGAACCAAGAAAGTTGTGATTGATGTATACTACAATTCTATCTATATGATGTCAGATAAAGTCACAAACTCATGTGGTATACTAAAAGTAGAAAATTTATAATTCTTAAGTCTTTATTATTGATGTAGAAAAAATTAAATTGCACAATCACTGTTATCTATCTTTTAATTTCCAGAATATATATATTTTATATCACTTAATAATATATGAAATGCGTTACATGTTTGCTAATTCATATGCAAAGTGTAGTGCAGAGAACGTGTTGTAGGAAGAGGGGCTCTGCCTCTCCCCTTGCATTCCTTCCCGTATTTTTTCCTAACCTAACCCAAACATTTTGAAGTATTAAATTAAATTAAGATTTAGAATATAAATTTTATGAACTTATGATAGATCTGCGGATATAATATATGTGGACTTAAAAAATATTTAAAATAAGTAATATTTATTTAATTCACAAGTAATTTACACATAGAGAGTGTTCTTTGCGTGTATACATATAATTATTTTAATAAATACTATTTACTTCAAGTAAATCATGAATATATTTTGAGATTATTATCAAGAAAATATTCTTTGTAAAAATAACTATTACTTAAAAAAAGAAAATTAAAATTAAATATTTACTAATTTCAACACGAAATTTTTTTACGTGCAAATACCTTAATATTGAACTAAAAAATATCTATATTTTATTTAACAAACTGTATAATATACATATAAACAAACAATCATATATTTTTGCTTATATATAAAACAATGATAATCCTTATGCAAAATTTAAACTTTTTTAAAAAATTTAACATATAATCTTAAATTTCACCAAAATAGTAATATACTTGTATTTAAATATTATATTAAGATACGATGATTACTTTAATAATAACAGTATCAATATTTTTTAATTTTTAATTTAAAAATATTCTTGTCTTTCACATTTTGTTTCTTTTTCTTCTCAACTCATGAAATATACATATTCTTATTGACTATACTTTTCTTGATAAAACTACACAAGATTCTCTCCTGTAAGCTAATTATGTTTGTTCAACGTATGTACATAATTTGCACATAATTTTATTTCAATATTTAACATTCTTCTTTTCTATGTAATCGAATTTGTAAAATGTCAAATTAACATTCATTATCAATAGACCTTATCAATGTTTTAATATGGTTAAAAATGAGATACATGTACGGGTGGACGAAACAATGTCTTTAATTAAGGTGATCCTGGAGTGACAGAGTTACCGACATTTTTTTGCAAACTTGGCTCTTCAAATTAGAATAACAAAATGCAAAATCCTTCTACACGATTAAAGTACGCACAAAAATAAAGAGGGCGACCTATGATTTGTTCTGATGAATTAAAAAGAACTGTTATTTATTAGTCACGTAATGACAATATTTGCTTTATACAAAAAAATCTACAGTTTATATGTATAACATGATTCCGTTGCACCCTAGAAAAAACTTTCAGGAACAATATCGTGCAATTAGAAATAAGATTAGAAGCCTAGAAAAAGAGATTCGCATTCTGCAAATTGGAAAATAAGAAAATGAAAATTTAAGTTATATACGCGCGTAAAAAGTCGATAAATAGAGCAATATGAGAAAAATTTTTTTCATTCTTAATATGAAATTCAATTCATAGATTGATATTAATATATGTACTTTAATTCTGGAAAAAAAATTCTAAATCTATACAAAAAATACATATGAAATCTCATTTAATGATATGCACAAATAACTCTACATTATCGACTTCGATCCAATTTCAAAGGCACTCCAGGATCCCCTTAACAGTTCGTTGTTACGAGATTAACAAATTTGAGAACAAATATTTAGCTTACTTTAATTATCGCGAACCATCTGTACGGTGTGTGTTACAATTCGACAAGGGATGCCAATATTTCGCGGCGATAAACTGATAAACCCGTGTCATTCCGCAGTTCACGAAACCCGCGATGGTAGCGCGCACAAATAATTGCGTTATCTATTCTACTGCGCGTAATGCGCAATGAATGCCGGTGTATATCCACGACATTAACGAAATTGCTCTCACGTCCGTTCGCCGATCCATTTGAATTGCGACAGTGTGAAAATTTAACGCCTTCAACGTCCGCACTGTAATGGATTTTCTGCCTTTCGCTCATTAAAATTAGACATTTAAAAGGGAAACGCGACGGTATATATCAATTTGACCGTATCAAACTTTCATAATGAATATTAGATACACTGTCCATCACTCCTATGATAATTCACTTTTACAAGTCCGATTTCTTTGATCGGTCCGTATTAACGCTTTCCTTTATTCGCAAGCATACAGATAAAGAAATAAACGATCGTTACCTCTTGGACCTTACGGTGAGCGACAATTTTGTGCCATTGGTGATCGTCGAACCGCACCTTGGCCGGCTTTATGTGCAGATCCAATCTCCCTTTGGCCAGAGTCATGCTAACCGCAACACCTCCGTCTTTCAGCGATATGGTGAGATAATCGTCGCCCTCTCCTGCAATTAAAAGTGGAAATTAATGAAGTGGCGAAACGCCGCACTTAATATACGTCCATCGCACCGCGAGTGAGCCCTTATCTCGCTCTTTTGAAGCGCAAATAATGCCACCGAATTAATTGTGACAGAGATTGTCGGCTGACGAGAGATTGCGAAAAAGGAAAACGCTCGCAGCCATCACGGACGTTTTGACTGCCTGTGTCTGTTCGTCGACGCGACCGGGACATTACCGTCCATTGAGCGCAATCCCTTTTGATGCGTTAACGTCGCACGCACTGCCTAGAAAGAGAGAGAGAGAGAGATCGACACAGCGGCGCAGCACGCAAATTTCGACGCAACTTTATAATCCTCACGGCGATCGCCGCATCGTCGGTTTCCCTCGCTCGCTCCATTTTTCGTCGAGCTCACCGGATTATAGAGCGATGCGACGCGTATAAATCGATTAACCATTAGTTTCGGGGCACTTAGTAGCCAAGCGACCGGTAAAACGTCCGGCCGACGATCGTCGTTAATAATTATCGCGCCCGACTCGCTGGGAAATCCTCGCGGATTATGTTATACTTGTAACGAGTTGGAGGATTAAGACAATTCTGCTGACGGACCAGCGAGTTTTACGATTAAAAGTTATCCCGAAGAATTCTTGCACAATTAATATCTGATACAATTTAGAGTACATTTAAGAATGTTTAAGAATTTAATATAATACCTGTTAAACGCAATAAAAATGATAGATGAGAAAAGTGAAAGAAACAAAGAATAGAGTTACCGAATACGTACCACTTAAATTATTTTTATTATATTTTTACTTTTATTGTATTTTACATATCTAGCATTAAGATTTATATACAAATAAACGTTGGAAATTGTAGCTTGATGTTTCAGATATCTATTACAATAATATTTATTACATCTTTTACCAATAGTAAATTAATTTTTTGCAAATTTCTCCGCAACATGTCACCAAAGATACGTTTAGAGTCTAAACTTTAGACAACCAATCTTCTAAGTAATATTGCTTTTAAAAATATTGATTTTATAAATATCAAATTTATAATTAAAAATATATATATTTATTCAATTATGCTTGTTGTATTAATAATTTATTGTAATAAGACTTTAATAATTAATAATTAATAAATAACGGTAATAAAAAAACGGTAATAAGATATTATCCAGTTTTAATATTATCATTCATCAGTTTTACATTACTATCATTTATTAATAAAATTTCTGGGAAAAGGAAGAAAGTCGTATAATTTAGGAAATTTAATACATTTTATAAAAATATACTAATTTAATCTTTATAATAATTATGCAAATGTATATACAGTAAATGTAAAATGTTATATTTATAGTAAACTTTTTTAAATATTAAAAATTTGCCATAAAATTGGATAATTACATTATTATAAGCTACATTAAATAATCAAAAATTAACATTAATTGCATTTAATTTTTTAATAGCGTGTTAGTACGCAAAACAAGAAATAAATTTTTGTCTATATTATTCATTTCTCATTTATTTAATATACATTTTTTGTCCGTAAATGTTGCTTTATATTAAATAAAAGTGTAAAATATTGAAATATAATTCAAAAAATCGGTACACATTCAGCAAGTCTTCTCTAAATAATAAAATTGATATACGTATATTATTTTTTATATATTCATTATTTTATATATTTTTTGTATGTAAAAGTATATATTTTATAAGTATTTTGTATATATTAACTTTTCACTAAAAATTAAAAGTAGTCTAATAAAAAAAAATATTTATAAAAGCTTCTTTTGCAGTCTTGATGCTTAATAAACACCTTCATAAAAATATAGTGTTTTTACTTTTTTCCAAGCTGTTGCACTTGATTAAATTTAAGGAATTTAAGAAACAAAAGCTCAAATTTGAAAGCATTTTTAAAAATTAATGATTACTTCTCTCGTAATGCATAGCGAATAATAAAAACTCAAAGATATAAGAGGTGTTAATACGGTACACAGCAAAGATTATTATATATATATATATATAATTTTACAAAAAATGAAAGAAAAGAATGTTTTAATTGAAGCAGAACTTAACAATATGGGTAATTATGCACAATAAGGGCAACCTCACCGATTTCAATATGTTGTCAGGGTCACTATTCTGAACAACTTTTTCCTATACATGTTACTGTCGCTTGGCCTTAGTTTCCGAGTTATACATAAAATTTTTTTTTTAATTTCTTGCTTCAAATTCATTAGTTTTAAAACAGAGAGGAGAGTAGGGTGCAGAAAACGCGTGGGCGGGATGCAGAGGGAGAGGCTTCGCCCCTCTGCTCTGTAAGCAGTAGCGGTGGAGTAAAAAAGGGGTAAAGGAGATTTAAAAATGTGCCATTGTTTTCTGATTAATATGAAATGAAATTTGTGAAAAGTCGTAAAGTTACATGGTATAGAAGACGCGTGGGCGGAGAAAAAGCTCCGCCCGGCTGATTTATGGGCAACTATACTGGCAAATGTTCGTTTATTAATTAGACAAATTATCAGCGTTTCAATCAATCTTCAATTTAGATTCTGTTCAAGTGGCAATAAAATTAAAAGGACTTAAATTAAAGGTTGTGCTAATTTATATCTAATTAATAAACGAACGTTTGTCAGAATAGTCAACTATCATTCATTTCATAAACAATATTATTATAAACGCCAAGAGAGACAAGAGAGAGAGAGAGAGGAGACTTTTCATTTTCTCTGTTATTCACGCATCGGTCTAATATTCAACTTATTGTTACAATTTTCGTCATCGCGTCAACGAGCTGGACGCTCAAGGGCGCAAACGAGCGCGGATGTGCCGTTACGCTTGTGAATCTCGCAAACGCCACCGTCGCTTTAAAATCAGGCCGCGACCGCATACTAATTATCCCACGCGCACAGCCGAGGACTCGAGCGTATAAAAGATGCAGACAGTACTTCGGGCTTAATTGCTGCTGGCGCGATGCATTAGCATGCGCCTAAGTGCATTACGCGCGTTACGTATCGCACTTTTATTCGCGCCGCCTGGCGGATCGCTATCGAAAAACGAAGCGCGCGATAACGCGCGCGCGTCACTCGCCATGAGGATAGCGATGAGAAATCGGCAGCGGAAACGCCTGCGCGTTTCCGTTGTTCCCGAAATTCTCATGGATGACCCACATCTCCCAGCCGCGCTGTGCGTACGCCATTGCATATTTAATCATCGTAAACCAAACAGGATTTTTCGAGACAAAAATAACAGTCGTTGGCCACCGATGGTGTATCCACGAACACGTGCGCGAAATTGTTATTTATTGCTTGTTTGCTCGTTATTTGAATGTACTTTGCCCCTAATTATGCCCCGGACGCGAATTATCCGCGCGAAATTATCTCGTATGTATGTACATTCGAGAAATATCTTTTGCGTAATGGCGCGCGTGATTGCAGATAGTAGCTCCGAAAGTGGACGAAACCATTTCCGATGCGAAGTAAGAGCGCGAAAGGCAAAGACGATCGAACTACATGTTCTGGCGGATCTCTCGAAAGGGTGAGTTGTTACATTTACCTCACTTCGTGGAGGGAATTCCCGCGCGATACGATATCGCGATTTTAAAAAACTGAAAGTCGCGCGTGTGGCGAGACGATAGCCACGCCTTCTCGCCCGCGGAAATACGTACGATTCAAATGCATGATGAGCACGAGGGTTGTACTATGGCTTATCTCGGGGAACAAATGAGCAAACTGGTGTGAGCGCGCGTCGCGGAGGTGCAAGAGAGAGAAACGAATGCCACGTATGCATCTTTCGTGTGTGTGTGTGTGTGTGTGTGTGTGTGTGTGTGTGTGTGTGTGTGTGTGTGTGTGTGTGTGTGTGCGCGCGCGCGCGTGTGAGCGCACATGTGACTCTGTGTGTGTTACGGCATTGCGGGTCCGTTATATAGGTTTCGAGTTGCCGTTGCAACCGTAGAAGCGGAGGTGCAAACTTCTCCTTTTACTGCGGATGGAGCAGTCTTGGCCGCGCTGATTCTACCGTTCATTACGTAAGTATAAGCTGGAAGTACATGTGCATCCAAGGAGAAAACCATAACGTGTCAGATGAAACGATGGGTATAATAAGGGCACAATAAATTAGAAATCTGACCGTTGCGGACGGGGGAGCCTTTATCCCGACACTTCGGTCGTTTTACCTCTGATGATCGTTAAACAAATTTAATCAAATCTAATTTATATGTATATTTTTACAACTTTACATTTTCAATTCCAAAACTAAAACTTTGTTAAAATTTTGAAATTAATATCAAAGAATAACATCGTGATTTATTTTACTATCTGAAACTTAGTTTTGCAAACACCTCTTCAAATTCAAACACACTTGTGTATAAAACTGTTGGTCTTTTTGGTATTAAAAAGAATTAACTATAATTGACTGCACTTTTTTTTATACAACATTGCAATTTTTCAAAAGTATTTCAGAAACATTTCAACTAAAAAGTGAAACATTTCATAAAAGTTGGGAAATATGTCTGCAACATTTCTGAAACAGCTTTAGAATAATGTCCGCAATTCTTGGACTTGAAACCTTGTCGAAAAGTTGTTGAAAAGAATTCGCAAACTTACCAAAACGTTACTGAAATGGTCGAAGTCTTTCGAAATATTGCTCTTTCGAAATATTTATAATTCTCTGAATAATAAATATAACTTTTAAAATATTTTAAATTTATGATGTAAAGTTAAAGTACTCTAGAAATGATATTTAAATTTATTATATTTTAATGAAAAAATACTAAAAAATTACAATAAATATTATACATAAAATATAATTTTGTTAGTGTTTCTATAATAAACGTAAATATGACTTCTGAAATATGTTTAATAAAAAAATGTATTATTATCAGATAATATTTTGTTTGCGTAACATTTTTCTTTTACACAGAACAAATATTTGAAACCTTTATTATATAACATTTATCAATTATCAACTATTCTTTAAGAAAAACTCAAAATAAATTTTTATTTATTAAAAATAGCGTTATAAAGTTAAAGCTTTACCTTGCTATTTGCTATTTAAAATATTACTATAAACTATACTTTTTAATCTATTATAGTCTCACAGTCCACTTATGCAAAGTATATCAAACAAATTGTACTACTATTATCATAAACCATACTCCAGTAAAATAATAAATCTCAACAAAACAACATAAAATTCACCATCAAAAAGACTCATTTTAAGCTAATTTGACGTTATTTTAATGTCATGATAACTTTTTATCCTATTTGGATATTTTTTCAAATTAACTGTATGTAACAGATTTATGATGCAACAGAAGAAATCTTTCTGTTGCATTTTATACGACATTTCACAGAATCCTTTTAGAATTGTCGCACACAAAATGTAAACTCGAAATCTTTCTGAAATTTTTTCGCAACAATCGATGCAATAAGAATAATTATAGCACGGAGTTTAAATAATTTTTGCCTCTATTTCGAATAACGTCTATTTTTAAAGTTATTCACAATTAAATTAAAAATTCTATAATTGTCGGTATAAAGTGTGCTCGCAAGTTGACATGTAACTAAAATAATTTAGTCAGGTTTTCAAAGTTATAAAATAATGACATAGTCTACTCAAAAAGTTCTAAAACATTTTTGGAGTCAAGATTAATACATAGGTCAGGTAAGAGTTGATATAACACCACTCCGAAACAAAAGAGACAGAGAAGGGAAGAAAAGATATTTAAAGAAAAAGAATGTTTAAACAGAAAGAGAAAAGAAATAGAAAGGCAAATTTTTTGGGCCGTATCCCAACCGCTGGAATTCATTCTAATTGGCTATAATGTCGCTACGAGAAAAGGAGAGCAATCGTAAAGATTTAATATGCGACCATTGTTCAAGAGGGTTCTATTGTTTATATCTCAACGGATATCCGGTCGTCCGTAAGTTACTCGATTAAATGCGACTCTATTGTTGATCTTCCCAAATTGTTTTCGATTAATCGCGCGCTTCTATCCGACCGATGATCATTTTCGGAATAGAAAATTTGCAACAATTTTGTATGTCAATCCAAATTTCCAATCATTATTTCCATCCATTCTTTCATATTATTTCTGGTTCTATCATATTAATTATTCACCGAATATACAAACTACGAGCGTTTTCCGTTATCAAGAATCTCCGTTCTCTTAATTGCAAAAGTGTTCGAAAGTGGAACAATTCGCAAAAGAAAATAAAATCGCCACTTATTGTTAGAGGGAAGCTATTATAATTGACAAAGGAAGTCGTTCGTCATGAACACAGGAAGTACTTACCGGAATAAAATAGAAGTCCATTCGCCTGTCTCGTTTTGAACTGGAGGCTTATGGATTCCTGTGTACTGAGTACCGGTTCTCCTTTGCTCAAATCTATCGTGAGATACTCAGTTCCTCTGAAGGATGCTTCCGAGGGGGCTTTGTCTGGAACAAAAAACACCACCACTTTCTAAATCGGTCAATTCGCCACAATGGTTTTAGCTATGGACTCGCTTAGCGAGTTACGGGCTAAATAAACTAAAAAATGAACAATCTCCTCGTATTTATTGAAACTTTTTTACAATTTTTGCTTAAAAAAAATTGTTAACTGTTAATATTTAAAACCGATGTGTTCAATTTTGCTAAAAATAATCTAAAAAATTTGAATTAAGCGATCAATTGTTAAATTGCGTAGTTTTTCAACTAAAATCTATTGTACGAGGAAATACAAGTATTATTTAATTATGACTGTACTTTTGGGAACTATTATCAACAAATGGGAGTAAAATTTTTTGTATCTTTTCGCGAGATTGCGCGAAATGGCGAGATTTCTCTGTCTTTCTCTCTCGCGAAGTTTGGGAATCACAGTAATAAGCGCCGAGAATCCCAACCCATCATCTTGGAAGCGACGCGCCTCTCGAGAAAAATCGACGCGGGGGCGGATTTATCGTGGCAATTCGTTTCTTCGCGCAGTTGAGCGAGCTGAAAGAGATACGAAGTGGTGGATATATATATGTATGTATATATATATATATATATATAGTACAGCGGCGGCTCTTCCTTACGCGGATCCACCGGATGATTTGCGGCGGTAATGAACATTTCAATCGGTGCATTCGACCCCGCGCGGTGCGATTTGGCAACGCGCCAGCGCCATTAAGCCCATCTTATGGCCTTTTTGCGCGACCGCGCTTACCTTTGTTTCGTCGCGATAACAATGAAAGATGGAAAATAACGGGGAAGCGCGTTCCCGCGACCGGTCTGTCTCGCGAGCGGAATCCCGAAATCCGATTAAGTGTCTCCGTCGAATCGAATAAAGAGCGTTAGGACTTGTTTGTAGCACTGTGAAACGGATCCCGTTGGGATTCCGTCACACGGAAGAGCCGATCTTGACACTTAACAAGAGAGAATGCCGAGGTTTCAAATGCGTGTAAAGCGGAAAACACGCGTTCAATTTCTAAAGTACAAAAACAACCAATACTTCCAAATTTTACGGAACGCGTTACCAATATACTATAATTTTTAACACAAATTATATAAGAAAATATATAATAAAATATTGCATTATTTGAATTTGCTGAATAAGATTCGGAAAATCCGAGTCCTTTCGAACGCTTTATGACATCACACTGCAATATCCGAACTACTTTTATGCAGTAAAATATTCATTTATCTTAAAAATGAACAAAAAAGATACATACTATATAAAGCGTATTTTGTATCTTGATGTAAAAGTATAACAATTAAAACACCATATATTTCGTTTTTTATATGCCGCAAGTTGAAAATGTGAGGAAAAAGTGGTATAAAAGTGCCTATCGTATTGATGAATAAGAAAAATGGAATGTTGTCAAGATCATTTTAATGTAATTATTATTATAAAAACGTATTATTTATGCTTTAATTATATAATATTTGTTAAAATATCAAACAACACAAATTTATTTGTATATTTTATATAACTTAAAAGCCCTAAAACATACATTGAGAAAGATCGAAGAAAAGTTGCAATGATACATTAAGACTGCGTTCCACTTGAAGCTCGTTCATGATTATTTCATTTTTGTTATTTAGCAAATGTAAAATAAGGACAAACGATCCTCATAAACCTTGTGAGCTTTAAGTGGAATGCAGCACAAGACGATTTAAAATTATTGCAATGTTACGTTATGCACGTAAGCCAATCAAAATTGTTTTCTCACAATACAGAACATATCAAATATTATTAAATTTTATTTTAATTTATTAATACCTACTTATTAATATTTAAAAATCAAAAACACCCAATTAGAATTGCTTCAAATTTATTTTGAAGCAATTAATTTTTTATTTAACAGTGTATACACACACACACACACACACACACACACACACACACATATGCACACACGTCCACTTAAATGCTTAAAAAGCGTTTTTAGAGAGATAATGTGTTAATAAATAATTTACTAAAAAAATAATTTGAAAAGTTTTTACTTTTTTATACTTTTATTACCATAAAGTTTTATATATGGAATATTCAATAATATACGCATTAAATGCATACACAGCGGTACTCTTTAATAAAAATTTATCAAAGTCCAATGCGCGCGCGCGCGCGATTGAAGAGGGAACGCAATCGCCGCTTGTTTCTTTCGGGTTGTCCTGTTGGGATACAGCGGGTGCTCCAGCAGCCGTTGAGCTTACTTGGTCATTGTCTTCTGCGGGCGTATAGCGGCAGTTTAGCGGCAAGATTTATGGTAAGAGGGGTACTCGCGCGCGATTGATCACGAGAGTGCGCCAGGTGCAGAATTACGCGGCACCCATTGCTGACTTCCTAATGAATAGCTAGCGATTAATACGGATTAGCGGAGGCGCGTGTATCGGCTATTCTAAGGCGCACTTAGCCACGATTTATGCGCGACTTTGTCAACGTATTTTTCGATGCGCGATAAAAGATACGAAACAAGAAGGTGTTAGGTGAGAAGTTGGAACACGTGGAACTTTCCGACTGGCAGACTTTTGCTCAAGGCACTCAGTTGTATATATTATAATATAAGACTGTTTGTACTACACTAAAAAAAAAACTGTTGTTAATTTGACTAAACTTTTTAATTCAAGTATTTGTGCATTTAACTTAAAATAATCGAATTTCAATTTAAGTATTTATACAATTTAACTGAAATACATAAATAGTTAAATTAAAAAAATTTACTCCAATTAAAAAATTTAATCAAATCAGCAATTTCTTTCTTAGTGTATCTTTCTTCCTTTCTTTCTGTCTTTTTACAACTGCAATCTTATATTGAATACAACAAATTCTTCGAAGTCGATTTTTTATAGTGTCAAAAGCGAGGCTTTTCGTATAAACTTGTTTTTAAAATTGTCTAGAATGGTCTTTTCCTCGAGACGAGGCAATGTCTATCGAGTGCTAGTAGCACGTGCCAAAGTAATGAAAAGTAATTACTATAAAACGTAGCATCTCGCGCGCGCATATTGCCCTGCTTAGATAATTACGCGATATCCAGCAGATTGGTGTTGCCGGGGTTGGTTTTGCTCCATTGGGGATCATTTGGCACTCTCCGTGGCGTCTCAACTAAATCGATCGGCCGATTTCGCAGTATTCGCGCATATAACGCAAGCACGGGATAATTAACATCAGCTGCCTGTAATTACTCCGGGAGTTAAACATCCTCTCTGATCTTTCTGAGAATTAAATTTCCACGGCTGAAACAATGTGCACAATGCAACGACATATAGTAGAAAATGACTCTAACTTCATATGGACTTGTTACTGTCTATTAGTAATATCTACGAAAATTTTGCGCACTGTTATCATATCGAGAAGGCAAATCTTTATAAATGATAGGGTTTGTATCATTTACATCGTAAAATTAAGCCTTCAGTTTACTTATCATGTTTGTTTCATTTTGTTTGTCAAATAATGAATCGCATTTCATCTTGGAAAGAAAGAAAGAAAAAAAGATTTTTCTTTAGTCTTTACATACATGTATGTTTTATAATACTAAATTATATATATATAATGCTATATTTTATTTGTATTATTATTTATAACTTATCGATGTTATTTATGACCGATCAGAATTTGATTTAAAGTCGAAAAAATAAGCAGAAATAGAAAGAAGAGAGAGAGAAAAAAAGAAAAAGAGAGAAAATATATTCCTAGCGTCTCTAATGGTTTATGTCGTTGGTAGAAATATCTATATCTGAAGAGAGAAAGACGGAAATACTTCTTCTTTACTCGACAACACTGTATGGCGAAGAAAAATAACCGGGAAAATGCCGATATCAGGCAATGCGTTACAAGATATCGGTGTTATATAACGATAGCAACGTTGTCGGATATCTAAAATTTTATTCAAAACCGTTTTATATTTCGTACTAGAGAAAAGTTACCAATACTGGCTTACCGCTTTGTTTTTGTATAATATTTCTTCAAACTAAAAAAAAAAACTTTACAAATATAAATATAAATTAGAAAGTGTTTTCTATCAAATGACATACAGCAATCTTTTTAATACTATTTTATATTTTGGAATAATTAACATTTTCGCAACATAACCAAAAATAAACGTTTGAGACATTAGACTTTACACTCTGTCATAATAGGCTTTATTTCCTTTTTTTCACTCTAACATAAGTTACTTGTACAAAATATGTGTACATAAGGATTCCTAGAAACTATTCACTTCAATGTAAAACATTTTTTGACAGTTATACAAATATCTTATGTTCTGTAGAACACTGCAGCATGTAGCGCGACTATACATATATAAAGATTTGATAAAGTATATTAGTCTTTAATAAATTTGTTTATAGAAAAAAATTATGAATGTATGAATTATGGTTTTTATTTCTTTAATCATAAGTTGAATATACTTTTATCAGTTTTGTCATTAATATAATACAATGATTTGTTTCCGAGAAATAAGAGAATATTGCTTTAGAAGTTTTAAAATATTGGCAATCTTTTCTACTATTTTAAATTTTTTAATTGTTTAGTTATGAACCCTTGCGTTAATTAAATCGCAAGTATTTAATAAAGGTATTAATCATTTAAAAGTAACTTAAAGAATAATTTTTTTTTTAATGTAATTTTTGCATGTGCGTTATATCATCAAATTATTTATATAAATATGTATTTTATTTGTACTTTTATATAAAATTTACAAATTTTATTCATAATTAAATTATTTTATTTATAATTTAGTCTTTATTCATAATTATTGTTTAATAGTTGTATTCAACTTAAAACAACATAAAACTTTCGTATATCAAATAATATTATTTAACAATGTGAATTGAAGGACCACAATCATATGAAAATACAAAATTTGATGAAAATACAAACATTATATTGGTTTATTGTAATATTTAACCAGTATCTCCATAATGGTAAACCATCTGTTTTTCTTGAGTAGCAGTAGAGCTCATTTGTTTAGGTTGAATTTCAGGAAACTTGCTGCTAGCCAGCGTAAAATAAACCGTATCGAAGCTTAAGCTCAAGGTAGTAGATGCGGAAGTATATGCAGGTTTAATAAATCTCGACGGCTCACGCGGATAAAAGCGTGCTAAGGACGTCGTCCGATTTATTTAGTTCCTGCACTTTCGAATCTTTCTACGTCGGTATTCTCTCTGCATTTAAAGGATTGCCGAGTTAATCCTCGCAAACAGTTTGCTGTACGAGAAACGCCTCCGGCAAAAGTAATTTGCAATCCTTCACCACAACGCAAATGCATATTAAAATATAAAATATTTGATAAAGAAAAGAGGGAGAGAGAGAGAGAGAGAGAGAGAGAGAGAGAGAGAGAGAAACAGAACGAGAAAGAAGGTTTTAATGTAAACATATAACAAGATTAAAAAGTTAACTGTCAATAATTTTATTAACAATATTAAAATTTTTGCATAACGTCCGTTAAAGTTGTAACAAACTTTGAAATGTAGCTTCTTTGTGTATAGAGTAACAAATTTATTAAGATATTACGTTAAAAATTAATACTATTTCTAATATACGCATTTAAACCATTAATTTAACGTAACGTAATTTAATTTAACGTAAAATGCAATTTGAATCTTGTAAAGAATTATATCTATAATTCAGAACATTGTAAATACTATACACATTGTATGTAATTATTATACATCATCTGTAAATAAAAGTAAATAAATTTAATTATGCGAAAATTGTTCTGCACGTGTATATTTATACGTTATTTGTTATAAATTCCGTTCTCTATTCTTTTGAATTAAATTTATTTAATTTTATAACGTTGTTTCTTTTTTACAACTTGCAGTAACGAACACGTTTGTTTACTAGCGGTTTAATTATAGTGTCTGGCAAACGGTAGGTTCGCCTTCTCTCTTACAGCTCACATAGAAATTTAACCTGGTATCGTAAACATAACCGGAGAACTCGACTTTCCGTGTTTCTGCGACTGCTGGGAATATTGTAGCCCACGGAAATCCCTTAAAACAATAAAGCCCTTTACTATCGTCATTGAAAACAAAGTTTCTCGGTATTAGAGCCAGGAAAAGTATCTACCTTTTTGAATGCTGCGGGCGCAACATGTCGGAGAAAATTGGATGACACTTTGATATAACCGGGTGTATAACGCGAAATCAACAATTGTCTACCGTAACAGCATATGGATAACATTTACAAAGTTTCTCTCGTTACTTTTTTTTCTCTTTCGAGCGAAAAGAGTGCATTAGCGTGAATTTTACAATTTAAAATGCTTCGCCTAATCAACCGATATTCTTGCCGTGCAGCGTTACGTTAGTTACGTGATTGCATTATTATTAACCGCGAGAAAATTTTCACGGAGAGACCGAATAGTATCTTCCCAACTTCTTTAAATCGGAGAGGAACGAGAGGAGAGGGCCCTCTTGAAATTCATGGGCGAGTGGTCGGTCGCCGGCGGCGTCTTTCGCAGTCGCTTCAAAGGGTCGAGGAGAAAATCTCGCGGCGGCGGCGGCGGCGGCGGCGGCATTTTCTAGCGCGGTATCCACCTCATGAACCGAGCTCGAGCTATCGTATTAGCATGTATATTGCGTCACGTCGGCGCGGCACATGATGACATCGCTCACCGGGAACTACCAAGGTGGTACAAGCCGTCGTTTTACTATCGCACGCTCCGTTGCGGCCCGCGCGCTCCGGGGATTCCTAACAGTCGTCCTACGTCCCTAGTCCTAGCCCTAGCTTCGGTCCGTTTTGCAAAAGGGATATCGTCGCTTCGCCGCGAAACTTCGCGCGCGGGGACGTGCGTTTCTCTCAAATCCCGAACGAGAGAAAATTATATCTCTCGGGTGCATCGGTCTGTGTACGTCGCCCGCCTGCGTCTCAAACCTATGAGGATTTTGCGGGACGATGCGTTTGCCTGACATCGCGAAACCGTGCGGAATGTCTCGCGACTCCGCAAGCCAAGAAGGAACACCGAGTTGATCCTTTCCCGTCCAAGAATTTTTAACAGTAGTGTTACGTAATAAGAAAGAAGGAGAGAGGAGAAAATAACGGAGGAGAAATTTATTTTCTCAACTTGAAAACTTCCCTCTTGTTTTTATACTAGTTTTTTCTAAAATAGGCACCAAGGGGGTACTTTTTAACTTCAAAGCAAATTCTTCAAAAAAATAGTTTAGTAGCGGATACTTTTAATTTTTATATATGAAGATATATAAGTAAAATTTCACTATATAGAGTTCCTCAGGACTGATTTTTCATAAATATAAAGCAAAATTAACTTTTATTTTAAATCTTTATATTTATGTACTGAAATATTGAATCTTATTGGATCACGCTGTTTAATAATAATAATAAACATAAATGTTAAATATAGAAAAAAATTGATAAATATAATAAATACTAATCTTTAAAACAAACATGTTGTCTATAATTTCAGGTTAGTTTTTCGAGCCACTTTTTATCATCGTCTTATTCGTTATTTAAATATCGTTATATTTAAAGGCTTTGAGTATCAAACACTGCATTGTTTATGTTAAAATATTATAATTGTTGCAAACATCAAATAAAACACAGTCTGTATAGAATATCAATGTTCCGAAGTTTGTTAAAAAGAATATTTTCTTAGTTTCAAATAATGTGTTTTGAAGGAAAAGAATGTTATTTTTACATTTATTAAGAATATATTAAGAAAACTTAAAGAGTAGTTTTTTTAAGAATATTTTAAGAATTTTTTGTGCAAATTTACAAATTGTATGCAACAATTATACGGTTTGTAAATTTCGTGAGTTTACGAAAATCCGTGCACCAAGGAAAGGTTCCTTCTGGAAAGGGTTTTGCGGCAAAGGAAGGAAATTCACATCCTGCATTCGGTCGAGCCCGCGCGATGGGGTTAAATAAGCCCTCGGCGTCGGGATAAAGTGCGAGAAGTTATTAGGGCAAGGCGACGCGGCGGAACACCAATTCCACGCATGAGCGCGTGACGAGAGGCGAGAGGCGTCGCGCTACATATTCGCCGGCACGGGGAAGAAGGGGGGAGGGACGGCGATGGAAATTACCAGTCGTGGTACCGCGGGGGCGCGCGAATCCGGACAATTGTGCACTCGGAGCTCAGACGGGCGTGCAGCAGCATCCCGGTGTGCTGTACCGAGAGTTCTGTACGAGTGGCGGAACTTCCTCCGTCAGCGCATTCGTCATGACCACCGCGCCGCGCCGGGAGGATTGCCGGGGAACTCCCTTGCATACCACAGACGCGCGGCCAAAGACTTTCAAGGCTCGATTCCGCGGGGATATATGCGGAGCCGAATCAAAATCCTGGCGCCGTCCGCAGGAACGCTCCCAGGACAACTCGGAACACGTGACACGAATCCAACCGGGACTCAACGAGAGAGACTCAATATTTGTCACTTGCCCTGTATAAAATCAAACTAATTTTTAACGGCTCTTATCTCGCGGGAAGAATCGAAAACTTTTTAGTAATTTTTATACGGAGAGCTCAAGCTACTCTAAAATCGCCATGAGCGAGACGCGCTGTAAACATCAAGAATATTATATATATATGTATATTATATATATGCAACTGTCAATAAAGGGTAAATTCATGTAAACCCGAACATTCAGCCAGCTGTGCAAATGTTGGAGCGCCCGTTTCGCAATGTCCTTCGGCAAATTAACGAGTAATCAAATCGAAGCATTAGGTTCTCTCTGTTTGAGACAACTGATTTAGTACGGAAGGTGATCTTTGTTTTGCCTTTGATTAAATCGTGAATATCTTTAAAACTGCTGTAAAATGTTGACGCTCGCGGCTTTTCTATCCTATATCGATTCGCACGACACCCATCGATGTATGTATACCCCGTATTTTTCATGCCTCAATAAAGTGCAATTTTCGTTGTGACTTATCGCCTTTTACAGTCTGCTAGAACACCTTAGAAATATATATGTATATATATATGTGTGTGTGTGTGTGTGTATATATATATATATATAACGTATACGTGCGCACGACGATAGTAAAGAGTATAAGCAGCCAATAAAGGTAAACAAGCCCCACGATACCTTACGGGTGGCTGGTCATTTTCACGTCGAGAAGCTTTCTCGGGGGAACGAAAATGGTTGAATCCAGACGTCTGGATATAAAATTACGTAAGTGCCCCCAGCCACTCGCGCGATCGAAGACCACCACCTATCGAATAACGCTTGTCACCGTCCGCGTGATAGAATATTACGAAAGTTTCCACGAAGCGCGCGTTAGCCTGGATTATACCGCGAGCCTATAAAACTCCTGTGACAAGGATCTCTTTGGATTGGGGTTAGCACGAAATCCGCGCAAGCGGCACCCCCGAGAAAGCCATTTAATTTCTTTGAGAGTCGTCTAGAAATTTTCTTGTTCAGAATTTTTCTTACAAAATTAAATAGTAGGAAAATTTTTAATGTCAAGGAATTGTTACAAGTAAAACGCATTAAAAGTATTTTTGGTATTACACAAGAAATATATTTAGGAGATTTTTTTCAATGATAGATTCTTTGATCAATTTAAAATCGAATTTTTCTTACAGAAGAAAAACAAATTCTATATAAATATACTTCATAAAGCAAATATTATTTTTAAAACATCATGTAAAATATTAAATTGCATTTTACTCCTCTCGTCAACATTTAAAAAAAATCAGATTAATTGTAAATAGTTTACTATAAATAATATTAGAGAAAAAATAAGCGCAACAGCGAATATCTTCTTGTGAATTATTTATAATCGGCGGATATTTCTTCTTGTGAATTATTTATAAATCAACACATCGCATGAAATCGAAACATTACGATGATATGTGCGTGTGCGGTATTGCGACCTATTTAATAAATTTTTGCAGCACGATAAAAACGGCATTAACGCTGTCGTTCGATCTCATGCTCGACATTGTCGTCGTCCCTGCGGGATTAGCCGAGTAATCTCTCGAAGAGCCTCGAGGAGTAACGAGATCCCCCGGGAAACGACATAGACTTTTTCTCATCTCAGGAGTAGTGCACCGCCTGTGACGCCACCTCGCTGAAATTCGTTGTTCTCTTTTCTGCACGTGAGGCGCTTGCATTTCCAAGGAGCGAAGCATCGTCGAAATAAAGCGTCACTCGTTTTCGCAACATAAGCGTGCGAGAGAGAGAGAGAGAGAGAGTAAAGTGAAAAATTTGTGCGAAGCTGTTGCGATGAAATACCGGAAACAGTTTTGCTTAATGGAATTCCTAGCGAGAAACGACGATAATTGTCATTAATTGACGAGCGGCAAAGTTATTCAGCTCGAATTGTTTATTGTTACGGAAAGAAAATGGAAAACCCAAACGGGAGAAGATACGAATAAATATTCCAGCCAAAATTGAACGCCATTGAAAGGTCAGTATATAATGCAAAAATATTTGGATTTATATTTTATATCGTATTTTCAGGGTGTCACAGGTACATAGGATACAGAAAAATTTGTAAGCATTTTTTTGTATATAAACGGTATAAATTTTTCAGTGTAAAAATTTTGAACGGTTGTAGCCAAAATCATAAATCAGTTTAGCGGAATTTTAAACAAAAAGTGTTATTTATTTTATTACTTGTCATATTACCTTTCGTGAATTGAAAGAAATCTCTATCTCTCTTGATCGCTCAGGACAAATTAATTTCATCAATATCAATATAAATGAGCCGCTTATAATACGTTTCGTATAAATACTACAAATCAACAAACTTATGGTATCAAAATAATTTTCATTGATTACATACATACAAATTTGTTGATGCATAATAGGAGTGTATGCTTTCAATAATATATCAATATTATTTCATAACTACTCTTAATTTTTCACAACTTCTGAGAAACTCAAAAGCACAAATAATTAATTATATATTAATAATTTAATTAGGTCACTTTATTTCAATACTCGGGGCGAAGGTGGGGGGGGGGACTATTTCCATGTTCGATTAAGGATTATGAGTCTGTTACCGAATGCGAATGAATAATCGAGTATTCTCTACAATTTGCGACTCGATACGCCGTATAATATAATACTATGCATTGTGCATACATGCATAACAGACCGTACACAATGTTGAAAATTTGGTCAGGTATACATGTACGGCCGTTAATTATTGTGGGTCTTTAATAATTTTGCTTATGTATCGCTGAATGCCGAGTATTCTCGTTGTCAATGATAGGCCGTTCCATAAATATGGATTACTTATCGCGCGACAGTTATTGCGAGCAATAAGAGTTTATAGCCAGAAGTGGGTGCCGAACGACCCTCTTCGCAGTGTCTCTTTGTATCGTTGCAGCGGAAAATTGCAATCGTCCGACTGTACGTGTAAAACTGACCTAAGCCCCAAAATTTAATAAAACCGTTTTTCTCACTGACCTCAAACGCCTCCATCCTGCGACCTAGTTGACGTGACGGGCGCAAAGTGACCTAGGTCATCAAATGTAATAAAAAAAAATCTACTCCGAGATAAAACTCGTGTCTGCTCGAAAAAAAGATGGACGAATTTTTTTTTTTTTTTTTTGTTAACAAAAATGTTATAATCGCAAATTATTATAATCTTATAAAGTAAAAAATAAAGTTTTAAAAAGAGAAAATATGACCTTCGTTTATATTTTAATATGAAACCTGTTTCAGACACGCGCTAGAACCATCTTTCATCCATTTTGAATTATTTGACTTGATAATAAGTCGAGTATTTCGTAGCGGAAGAAAGTTACTTTATATGAATTTAAAGCGAGTGAGAAGGAGAGAGCTTTCGATTTAATATCTTTACATTCAATCCTCAATTATGAATCTGTTTAGGAATAAAATCCGTTTAAAAATTTAATAAAGAAAATTGTATGTTATCTTTAGTCGAGCTATTTTCAAAGTTTCCTCTCCTTTTCAGCTTGAAAGGCCTGGATGTTCATCCATTAGAATTTCCGTGTTATTTTTAAATAAAAAATAGGCTCTTAGCGATAATTGGTACCCATCCTGTATATTCTACAAATATATGCCCCATTAAGCAACTTCCCTGGTTTACTTTATGCAATTGTATTGCTGCAATTACGTTTAATTTTGTTTATGAAATATCTTGCAATTTCTCTCTGCACACCAGTTTTAATTTTAACCTAAGACTACTATTTACTCGGTTACTTATCTATATATCTTATTACGCTATGTTTTACTGTATATATATAGTCTAGTCAAAATACGATTTTAGGACACATACGTGTTCAGAGAAATGTACTGAACAACATATGTGAATTCCGCCATTTTCCGCTATCCCTAAGTGTGTTTTTTATAAACAGTTAATAAACAAATTCACTTATCTCTACAAATATCACGAATTTCGAAATTATTATAAAGATCAAAGTCGTAGAGCAAAAAGATCTACAAAAATGTTCTTATGAGTTTTTTCAAAAGATCTCATATTTTTTTAGATATTTGCAACGGAAGCTCAAAATATTATAGCGCCGCGCGCTTACGGCCAACATTAACCAGACAAATTAGTTTCTGTTTCCAAGATAGCCATGAGGAGGCTGTTGGCTCAATTTTCACCCCGTTTGGTCTTTTTTGTTTTTTTTTTGTTTTAAAAAATTTTCTAAATTTTTAATTTTTTAATATTTTTTTTATTTTTTGTTAATTAATAATTTTCTGTATCTTCCTGTAATTCCAAATTAAAGCAACTCTCATACATTCTGTACATGATGTTGTACAGGATAATCTATTTTTTCTGCAAGTACATCTTTAACTTTGACATCCTTTCTTGCAATTACAACAAATAACTTTAAAAATATTATCCGGAGCTGGTTTACTGTCCGTAGTAATTGGTATTAATTTGTCTCCATTATAGCTCCAACTCCAATTTTCTGCTTTTAATTCCAAAGATTTCGAACTCCATACCATTATTTGATAATAAACTGGGAAATAATGGAATTTAGCCGATGCTGGAGTAGGGGGTAATCTTTCAGGTGACACAAAGCAAGTCGATGTAGTCATTTTTGAAAGAAACATTCTGAGGCGTAAAGAAATTATAGTTTCTCCCTTTTTGGCTTTATAAATGAATAAACGCTTGATTTTCAGCATTTATAAAATCCTGTGTAGATACTTTTGGCATTAAAAATACTTTTGCACATTGTTGGAAATTATTATCAGGGTAAATAAGAGACAATCTTACTTAATTTTTTTATCACGCCATAAATCAAAGATGTATCACAAATCACAACCAAAAAACCGTGTACGAATAAAAGTAAAGAAGAAATTTCTGTTCTAAGTTCTGTTTTTATTGTGTCAATATGCCAATTTTGAGATTCAGTTTTAAAATATAAATCAAACTTGTTTGGATCTGCATGATATATTAGTAAAATAAGTAAATCCCAAAATTGGCCATCCTGGAAACAGATACTAATTTATCTGGCTAATGTTGGCCGTAAACGCGCAGCGCTATAATATTTTGAGCTTTCGTTGCAAATATCTAAAAAAAATATGAGATCTTTTGAAAAAACTCATAAGAACATTTTTGTAAATCTTTTTTTGCTCTACAACTTAGATCTCTATAACAATTTCGAAATTCGTGATATTTGTGGAGATAAATAAATTTATTTACTAATTGTTTATAAAAAACACACTTAGGGGTAGCGAAAAATGGCGGATTTACATATGTTGTTCAGTATATTGTTTTGAACATAATCACGTAATAAAATGTCGCATTTTTTCTAGGTATCCCCGTCTTTTTCCGTATTTTGACTGGACTAATAGTGAACGTAGTTCTTTCAACTTTCATCAAACTACCGTTATAACACGAACTAACGCAATTCAAACTTATAAAATTTGTTTTCCGACTTGAGCGTTCATTAATAATTAGCGGAATAGTAGAACGACGAATGCATTAATGAATTATTATATATCGCTCTTACACAGTTTTAACACGACCGGGGCGTTAAAGAATTAAGGATCGGATAAAGTTCGTCACAAGTTGCCGCACCGAAGACCATAACTCTTCACAACCGGAACGTACGAGTAATTGCTCCAAGTCCCTTCTCACCTTATTTTCCTCGTCGACGCTCTGTCGTCCTGACAACTCAAAGGACCTAAAATCGGCTGCGGTACTTCAATACCACGGCATCGATTCCGCGGACGGCATGTAATTTAAATATTCGGAATGTGCCTCCACAAATCTTCCAGTTTTCTGGCACGTACGAAAAATCGATTTCCATTTCGAAAAGTATTGAGAGAATCTGTTGGGTTTTACGTAATTAAAGATAATAGATGAGGAATCTTCCGTGAAATAAATTTGACGAAATATAAAATAAAAATAAAACATTTTCGCGTTCGCGAAAATCTTGATGTATCTTGAGATATCTAGTAAACACAAATGTTACTGTTATATAACATATACGTAAACGTAATGTATCGCCTAATAAGTTACATAACAGTTGTGCATTCGTGGTTTGCTGGGTAAGAAGTACTTCAGGTAAAACTAAAAAAGAAGCTTTCTTCGTGCCTCGCTGGCAGGACGGAAGGTTCATTCCTCCGGGATCACCGGGGTGTAGTTGTGGAAATGCGGCGCACGAACTCGCGCGCGAAAAATTTAATTAGCGTCTCCCTCCTCTCTCTCTCTCTCTCTCTCTCTCTCTCTCTCTCTCTCTAACTTCCGTCTCCCGTAACTGCATATCTGCTAACAACGCGACAAAACGGCCGTTCATAATCCATGAGGATGGGGATCCGCCTTCCAACGCGATCCCACGCGCGTCGCAATTACCTCTACCTAGGAGCGGTGAGCGACCGCGCCGCGGCATAAATCCGGGAGAGACGCAGAGAGAATATTACCTTTCCCCTCCCCGGTGTGTGCAACCGCGAAGAGCCGGCTTTAACTCCGACTATCGTCGAAGACCCTCCATTCCACGCTTATCGTGCCTCCCCCCCCGTCCCGTCGTCGTCTACCGATGCAACGTATCCAACTATTTCCTAACGGACTTTTTGCTCGTATCGGACGAGAGATGCCGTTGGAAAATGAATTTTCCGACCGGACGCGGATAACTCTTTGTCGGCAATACCTTGGACGACGACTGTGTGGGGCGCCCACGGTGGAGAGTCGCCAAGGGGCGCGGTGAAGCGTAATCCGTGTTATTAACCCTCGTCTAGGGAACGCTCCTCGCCGCCACGTGACGCCGCGCCGCCGCCGCCGCCGGTTGCATTCAACGGACGACGAATGCTTATGAACGACCTGGCGTGTATTGTACGTCCGACGCGATAGCTTTCTCGTAAACCAAAAGATATTATTCGCCAGCGAATACCACTCTCGTATTCACTCGCGTGAATAATATCTCTTCGAGTTGCGTAAAGAAAATTCTAACTTTGTATGGACGTTTCTTTGCCAAAAGAGGAGGTGTGAAATCGCTTTCGCGATTTGCCGAACGCAGCCTTTTAAAGCGACTTTTGCTCGCAATCGCGATAGAGGACGCCCCAAAATTTGCGAATCAAAATACTCACAAAAAAAGTCTTAAAGCATTAAATGTAACAGTTATTTGTAGCTTTTTATTTAAAACATAATTATTTTTGAAAGAAAAAGATTTCAATCACTAACCTCAAAGCATCCGAATATCCGAACGCGGTTCGTGATTGGCCAACCCTTTATACCCTTCTGTCTGCAAGAACTATTGTTTGAAATAAAAGTTTACAAACAACTGTGTATTTCAATTCTTTGAAAATTTTTCTGCCAATAATATTTTGATTCGCAAATTTCGGGACACCCTGTGCGTAGCCGGAATCGCAATCTCACTTCAATCGCGAGTGAACCTTCGATTCCGGACGTGGACTCGATATCTCTCCTGCGATATCGTGAGTCATTGTGAAACCGTTTGGTACTCCCGAGTACCCGAGTCATACGCGAGCCTAATTCTGCACGGGTATAACCGGCGGCGGACGAGCGGAATGCATTGTTACCTCGCGAGGTATGCGAGGATTAGCGACTAAACACTGTTGGCGCAGAACCGCCATTGATACACGAAGGGCCGATCCGGGCTTGCCCGAACTGCCGTTCGATTCACACCGTCGTCTACCCCGTTGTTTACCGTACGTTTCGCTCCACGACTCACGGAATGTTCTTGGTGATTTACCGCTGTTTCGCCGCTGATTTCTGCACTGGGAGCTTATATCGCGATCGGGACTGCACCAGCGGGAATTTAGCAAGCTAGATGCGATGAATTCCTGCTCTCCATTTTGTCTCGGTATTATTGTTCAAAAAGTACATTTCCGAATAACGAAAGACAAATATGTAAACAAATATATATTTCTAAATTTATTTACTCATTACTCATAGATATTATTTATATATATATCGATAAATATTTTATTTCGCTAGCAGTACTGGCTTTTATTTATTATTAATAATTGTTAATATAATTTTATTTACCCACGATAAATAAAATGTTAAAAAAACAAGTATCATAAATATATATGTAATGTTTTTTTTTTATAGATTTTCTATAATCAGTAAAATTTGAACAGTATTTTAAAAATAATTAAAGATTAATTAAAATCGTGATACAAAGTGCTGTAATAATTATACAAGTTAACTTTGCAAAAAATTAAATTCTATATAAATAAATGTTATAAAAATGTAAATTTTATAAAAAAAAATAATAAAAGTACTAACAGCAATACTTTTAATATTTAAAATAAGTATTAATTACTGGCAAATTTAGTACTGTCCAGCACTGCATTTTTATAAGGGAGGTTATCTAAGTGATTTTATAAAGCTTGCACGTACTCTGAACGTGCTGCAAAATAATATTTTAAATATTTTATGTTAAACATTACATAATAAATATCACATAAATATTTCATTAAATATCCTCTTAAAATATTCAGAAATGTGCGTTTCATTTTGCACAGTGGTGTAAAATAGCGCTCAAATAATGAATGCATTACTCGTCACAGAAATTAGCAAATTGACTCTAAAAAAAATAACAAATAACAAATAAATCATTTATTCGTCGCTCCGCCGCCACCCTTTCCTCCTCCTCTCAAATTCCTGGCGTCCACTCTCATAGCGTTCATTCGTGAAAAGGTCATATTATACCGAAAGAGAGAATACGCGGCTAATTACGATCGCGACTACGATGTGAAACGCGACAATGCAGAAAAAATGCGATTACATAAAGTCGCGGCGAATTAAATGACGACGAAAACTCGAAAATCGCCCGGCCACTTCACTCGTTTCGCGCTTTTCGCGTCTGTTCCTTTCTCTCTTTCACCTTTTTCTCTTTTAAATTATCGTCCTGAATAATTTGTAATTTGTTTTCTTATTATTATTTATTATCTTGTATTATGAAAGAAGTAGGAATGCGCAGATATCTGTTACAAAATTAAAAACAAATATTGAAATACGTAAAAAAAGGTATTAAAATAGACTATAATCGTAGGATAGATTCGCATCCAACCTAACTCCGCGAAAGATATGTTTCAATGAATCATGCCAATGTAACCAATGCTAAATGTATGCTGCGCATCTAACGAATATCGGAACGTAGATTGAAATCAGGACGATACGTACTAATTAGACGTATCGAGATACCACTCGATGCCCGGCCAATCGATCCACTTTGTAGGTAAGCTTGCGATATTTCGTCGATGACCGAAAGATATAGACACTTGATGCAATGTTACGGAATCGAGTCAATATCCAATTAAAACGCGAAGAGTCTTTCGAAAATATACAGTTGAGATTGAATAAACAACTGCCCATATACAACCACACATTAGCAAAACAGTTACATGTACCGATATAAGTAAAATATTGTTTTAATTATTTTAAATAATAGAGTAACTTCTAATGCGTTTTCTAAATAGCGGAAAACATTTTACATTATAGAAATAGAAATTTATAATTTTTAAAATCCCTGACTCCCCTCGAATAAACATTATAAAGTATAAATAATAAATAATATTTTATATGTCCCGTATCTTGTTTATAAACGTAATTAGTTGTTCATGTGCAAAAGTTTTATTTTTGGGAGCTTAATATTTTAGGAGAGAAAATAAAACGTACGATATAATGATTTCAGTTATTTACAAATAACTTGTATATGTATGTGTATACACAAGAGATGTAAAACATTGTTGATATATATTAATTATTATAAATGAAAATAATTATTTTAATTACACTTTCACTGCTATCTTTTACTTCAGCAAATTTATTAATTGTATCATAATTAAATAATATATTTTTAATTATTGTAATTATAATAATTAAAATTTATTAAAATTATTAAAATTATAGAAAGATTGAATCGTTCCTTTGTCTGATAGTTAATCTTAAAAAGTTTTTAATTAATTTTTATTTGATTAATTTTAAATTTCTCTTAAAGGAACCAATAAAAACAAGAAAAACGAAAAATATTTAAATAATCTTATCCAAATATTAATTGATATTCAAAATGATACGATTAAATTAATTTGAAATCATGAAATTTGATATGATTCAATGTTTCTTATTAATCGAAATTTTAAATTTAAATTAAATGCACAGCAAATATATAAAGTTAAATACTATATATATATATATATATATATATATATATATACATATATATACGTACACACATATATATGACATTTTATGAGTTTTATTTCTCTTCATCCTAAGTCCTGAGTCTGTGTTACTGTTGCCCATGCTTAATTGGTTTTGAAGACTCTTACTCGTATTCATTGCATTACAGGAAAACATTGCAAAAACGTTACAATATTGCAACAACGATAAAATGTCCGCTTTTAGAAATACTGTATTACAGTATTGTGCAGTAGTATTATAATATACGTTTTAATATCTTCGATAAAATATATGTATTTTAATGTTTTTGGTAATATATATTTTAGATATGTCATTATATTATATTAACTCATTTTGGCATATATATATTGTATATCTATATATGATTTTCAGAAATATGTATATATTATGTATACGTTTCTAAATAAACACAGAGAATATACAGAATTTACTTATAAAGAATTTATATAAAAGAACCAAAATTTTACTGTCAAAATACATCCCATTTATTTTTTTTGCTTTCGTCTTCGAACTTAATTTCAGATACTCGCCTTTTCAAGAAATTATTTCATTAAAATGTAGATTAAAAATCTCTTCTAACATCCCTCTAATAGCGGTGACACATGCTGCTCGCGAGTGAAGTAAAGAACATTATTTTTTACCATATTTTTGAAACATTGCTAAAGTACTATCGCAAAAAAATATCTCTGCAATGTCCCTGAAAACATTACAAACAATGTTGCTGCACGTTTCTGTGCACAAGTTACATTTAATGTTCATTGAGTGAATCAATCAAATTGATTGTTAAATTCTCACTTTTGTTTCTAATATCTAATTTCTCCATTTTCCGACACCCTTAATTATTATTATTTACAAGTAATGCCATTGTCATGTCCTTATTCTTCGCGACACAGTAACATTTATTTTCATCATTTCGCACACAATCGTTGCGAGAGAGTTCAGACGGTTTCAACGACTCTCGCGCTTAACAGCTCGCGTCGAAGCGCCGATCATATCCGTCCGAGCGGATATCTGCGCGCATTTATTTGTCGTAGAAACCGAAACGTCGGGAAACGGCAGTTGTGTCGCGTTCACTATCGTATCAGATCGACGGCCATATACGGGTATATATCCCGGATGAATTTCCAATCAATCGATAAGTGTAATTCTTCGATACCCTCGAACCGTGAGTGCGGATTAATGCACGCGAATTACATCAGATCAAGAAATAACCCGTGATACATCGGTTATTTATTTAACAGCGTGCATTACATTTTAGCGGAATTCACGGTCGGAATTTTGACGAAACACTTCGTGGCCAGTATTTGTTTATAATAATTTAACTTACTTGTCTATTCCTCCTCTCCCAACAGAACCTTATTTTTGCTTGTAATGTATATGTCTCCTACGGCTTCTTCATGTTATTCCTCTGTTACGGAATAGTAAAGTGAGCGATTAATGAGTAGGGAGTGCTGTACAAGATGTCGCGCGATTGTTACATTCTGTAATTAACGCGCACGAGATTATCGGTAATTAGCGATATCTTCTCGAAAGTGTTGTGCTAAACAATGAGGGACTGAAGAAGAATGAAGAAGGCTTGGAAACAATGGCACACAGAGAGAAAAAACAAAAAAAGTAGTTAAAGCAAATATTGCAAAAATCATTATCTAATTAATATTTAACAATAAAATAAGATAAAACGTAAATAATTATAACATATAAATTATAAAATATAAATTATGTAAAATATAAATCATTTTATAAATAATAACCATAAAATTACTACAATATATTGCGATATTAGTTACAAACAGTTAATTTGACTAATTATTTTTTCTTTCTGTGCGACAGAGCAATAAAGTAATATTAATTTTTTATTTATTATGTTATGTTATACTATCTGTAAAACTGTATACTAATAATGTATTTCCGCGACAATCATATAGCTCATTTATTTTAATTTTATATTTTTATATTAAAACTTATATATACAAGGAAAAATTATCTAAAACGTATAAGATACGTAAAATAGTTATATAAATTTTTTATGTATTTAAAAAATATATAATTTTTAATAAAAGCAATATAATTTGTAATATTTATTTATGTTTATAACATCAAATTTTTATTTTTAAAAACGAATAAAAAATTGAAACGTTAATAATTTTAATTATTTTAAAATGCAGTTGTAATTTGGACAAATTTATAATTCCCTCTGTCGACGTTTGTAGAACAACTTTGCTGCTGCGCATCAAATTTGTGAATCTTTAAGGGCCTAAACACAATGTCAGGCAACAGGCAATAAGAACAGAAATAATGAAAGAGAGACGAAGAGAAAGGATCTTCTTCTCTCTTTCTCTCTTTTTTTATTTCCCATTCCTATTGCCTGTTGCCTGGGATTGTATGATATCCTTAAAGTGTTTTTAATTTTAAATAGAAATAATGGATTTACAAAAAATTCGTATTAGATATATTTAATAATTTTATTTTTATATTATGTATAATAAGTTATATTATTATTTAAAAAAACTATAAATTAATATTAAATTAAAGTACACATAAAAAATAGAATATTATGTATACTGTATATGATATATATATATATATATATATATATATATATATATATATATATATAGGATATTATAGATGATTATGTCATAAACTCATTGTCAAATGGATGAGCTACGGCAGATTAGCATTAACATTTAATCCTGAAACATATACAACTGTCAATCTATTGTGAACATGCAAGAATGAACACATTTGAAGCTCATGAAGCTTAATATTAATAATATATCTTTTAAAATTGGGTTAATCAGTTTATTATTAATAAAGTAAATTCTATCAGCTAAAATTTAGATTTTATTACTTGGATTAGATTATTACTTAGGTACACAAAAAAATTAATGGTTAAGAGAAAGAAGAAAGACAAATAATGAAAACAGACATATTTGATGATTAACTCAATGATTAATTAAAAACTGATGATTAATGAATAAATAATGGCAAATGTTTTTTTGTGTTTATTATATTTGTTAAACATTACCATGGATAATTATCTACTCGAATAACTATTTCGTTTTGGTTCTGTCGTTCGATATTTTCCTGTTTTTTTAAATTTCCGTTGTTAACGTTAAATATGATGTTTAACAATTGTTTATCCATTTTAATTGGTTTGTATCAAATATTTGTTATTGATTTGTATTCTTTACGGCAATTTTATTATTATTCCGTTCATATATAGATATACAATTACTTAGTAATACGTATAAAGTTCGGAGATAGCAGGTAAATTGGGTATCTAACAATTACATTCATTATAACAAAAGTCTTATTTGAAAGATCTTTTGTTTTTATAATACATTAATGAAAGCTACGTAGAAACTAATTACATATAAACGATTTCTATAAAATTCAGACTGGGGCAATAAAATACACATGTGATCTAAATCAATTCTAAATATGGATAAATAAATAACAATTATATTTAAAAAACGTTGCTATGATAATACAATAAAGACATATAATAAAATACTTAAGATTACATGGATTACTAATATTATCGACTATTTTTTCTGCAAGTTGTACTTTGTGCTACATGAATCATTGCATTTAATTTCGCGTTAGTAAAGGATCTATTCCGTAGTGCCCAAAGGGTCTATATAGAGACAACTTAACTAACGGGTTTAGATCTACTCTGATTACTCGTACTGATATCTCTACCACCGCCGCACCACGTTATTGTGGATGCTTTGGTTTTGTAATTAGCGAGACTCACTATAATCCGAAGCCCAGTAATCGCCAGCACCCGCCGAGGGCAGCACCGCGCTCCATGCCTCTATGTAAGAACAGAAAGAGAGAAAGAACAAAAGTAAAGAACCGAACCATGCGTCGAACGCGCTCGCGCATAAAGATCCTTATGCATTTTCTAGAAAGAAAAAAACGAAACGGGGAGCTCCGTTCCGAGCTAATTTAAATCGCTTAAGAACTTTTGCGCGATCGTTTTAAAATTGCCCTCGTGCAGAGGCAGTTACACAAACGCGAATATCGAGTGTTAAACAACGAAGTTTCCTCCGTGCGGAATGCCGCGCAAAGTTGAATCACTTTGTCCAGATAACGATTCGCCGCGAGAATAAACTCTTGATTATCCAGTTTGAAATAGATAATGCGAAACGAGTTGTTCACCGTGGCTTGTTTTATACTCACGCGGCGATTAGTTTCTCGACTTTTTGACTTGCGTTTTTTATCTCTACAAAAATGTTAACAGTCGTAATTTTTAATACTGATCAGCCACAGCCTCTGGGTTGAGCTTGGATAACTAAAAATTTAGTTAAAATAAATAATATAAATTACATGTAAACGTATCTTACAAGAAAAACTTCTTTACAATTTTGAAGTACTCTTGAAACAATGCCATTTTTTAGATATTAATTTGTTACTATATTTTATACAATTCATAAATTGCTAACAAATTAACTTCAAGTTGCATTAAAAACAAATACTTTACCTACGTCTATTCTTTAAAAAAATTTTTTTTATGCTTGAAACAGATCTAGTTTTAGTCTGTTTAATTCTTAAACATTCATCACACATTTGAAAAGCAATTTCTGATTGTTAAACAACCATATTAATAAAACGAACAATTTAAAAAACTCATGTCATTGTTTTGACGTTTCAACTATTAAGTATCAATTACAAGAATGTGCAATAAAAATAAGGAATTTTATTTTAAAAAGTTCAGATTTTAATACAATCTTTATATTGTTATTTAAAGTTAAAAGTTATCTATTCTTTTTGTTTACTCTTTATCTCGCTCTGAGGCAACGAAGAGATAATACAGCTAAAGTTTGTGAACTCGTGAGAATTAAACCTGACCTGATCTAGGCCAATTTTCGTGAAAATGTTTTTCTTATACATACTATCATTTCTATTACATGTCAAAAGAATTGACAATTATTTTACATAAAAATTTTTTTAAAACATGTAAAATGAACATCTTTAAAACGTCCAAATATGAATATATTTTGAACATCCAATGATGTATAATCTTAAAACAAATATTACACCCATGGACATTTGAACAAAATAAAGACCAAAATTAGACATCCATTGGATGTCTGGGTAACTCATATAATTATTGACAAAGTTTTTTTTTTTAAGTTTTTTGAACTTATTATATGTATTTTGAGAACAATCCTTATATTGCGCTTTATTATTTTCTAATTTGAACAATTGTTATTACCACTTGAAAAAATTCTTTTGTTAAATGATGATAACTTGTAGGTTAAAACTAAGAACAATCTTCATACGCGTTATTGTTCGCATTAATTTAGATAATTTGAAAAAGGTAACATTTTTTTTACTAAAGCAAATTTAAAGATAATATACATTCTTAAAAAATATGACAAAGTCATGACTTTTTTTAGATAACTTTTTGGATAATTTTAATATGATTAAACACATTATAGCTTATTTTAAATAATAAGTAATGCTGTAAACGAAACAATATATCGACTGTCGAATCTCTTTCCTTCTCCCTTTTGGTCTTGTAGTCTTTTCTTTTTCTCAGTATTAACATTTAATTTTCCGCAATATTTGTTAAGAAAACCTGGTAGACTGATTATTTTGACCCTAATAAATTCTGAACTCTCTTTTTCTTTATAGTCGAGCCCTCATTTCTAGCTTCGCTATTTTATCTTGCGCGTCTGTAACACTCTCATCCTTTCTGCACCCTCCCATCTTCTTTTTCTTTTTTCCTCCATTCGTTTCAACATGGTCATTAAGGCTGGAAATTACATTATATCGCGTATAACGACTGTGCCTGTCAGCTACGACAAGGACAATCGTGCCTGCAAAAAGCTGTTAAGAGAGGAATTAAAATGAAATTGTCCTGGTTCCTTTTGCGAAGAGTCTTTGAAGTTTCGCGTTCTCCTGAACGATGTCTCAAGCGACAAAAGGCTCGGCCGTGAGTTCGCAAAGATTCGCAATTATCAGTGAAGTAAACCTTTGAATAAACATTCCACGCTGCAATTTTCGATAAAGAAAGATTGTTTATTCAGAACACGAAGAGATACTTTTTCTATAATAAACTTTCAATTCTTAATATTAAATACCTTCGTCAATTGCGAAACCAATTTATTTTGTACCTTTGTATATTGCATCAAATAATGAAAAGAATAAAGAAATCAAATAATTTACATAATATTTAAAAACAATTTTATATGATTTTATATAATAATTTTATATTATAAGGTTTTCTCTTATCGTTAGAAAGAATAAAGAAAACGCGATAAAGGTATAGTGTGTCATTAATTATTGCTTAAATGTAATATGAGTAAGACAATTTAATATATTTATTTGTTACAAAAGAATACAAAAATCTCTACCACTCTAAACGATTCGTAGTAACTTACATCATACATAAATACAACATGTTTTAAAATTCGCGAATCAAAATACTGTAGCAAAAAAGACCTCGACAAATTAAGTAAAACACAATAGTAATTCGCAAATTATTATTTTAAGCAATAATTTTTTTAATCTAAAAGTTTTAAAATGGTCAATCACAAACTGTTTAGACCAGACCCGTCCAAAACTCGATTCGCAAGTTTCCACCTTTAAAGAGTGAGATAGAGAATGAGCAAAAAAGGATAGACGCTAAAGTGTTGTCTGAATCCAGGCCAAAGCACTGAAATCTTGCTCGAAGCACCGAATGGCCGTTTACTGCCGCAATCATTGCCTAGCGAACATTGCTATACCAATCTTTTACACCAAGTGTAGCAATGTTATAGGCTTTACAGGCACGGAATGATAGCCGAAACATAGCTAAAGAGTAAAAGCTCTTGCAGAGTGCAAGACAAAGTTTACTCTCCACAATGACGTAATAGTAACAAGAACCAATCGTTGGCTTTTATTGCTATCAAGTTATTGTACATTAGAGGCACAGCAAAAACAATAACTTCTTATTTTTAATTTCTATTTCTTCTTTTTATTGGATCTTTTAATTGATCATTTCCTGGCATTGAGCAAAGACCGTTAAGATCTTTTCGACATTTCCCTCCATGAACTTGGACTGTCTTGGATTCAGACAGAACTTTAGGGTCATACTTTCTTGTTTACTTTCTGTTTCGCTCTATCGAGGCGGACAGGTGGAAGAGCTTTGGCTCGCTTCTAAATAAATTTGACTTGGACAGTCGCATGTCCGTGAGTTGTACGTGCGGTAGGTAATCGCAACAGGTAACCCTTTAAATATCTCTATATATATAATTGGCTATGTATAACTTTAAGCTTTCATATACATATATCTTAAAAATTACTGTTTGAAATAAAAGTTATTTTACTTAATTCTTTAAGAATTACTTTTTCTGTATAGAATTTTGATTTGCGAATTTTTCATTCACTCTGCATATCTTAAAACGGTATCATATATCTATTATGCGCAGTAATGGAAAATCCACAAGCAATAAAATTGCCACTAATGCATGACCAAAAATGCTGTTTTCGTGAACAACACGTAAACTCGAGAAAACGCAAAATTTTATGGTAGAGAGTGAATCACAATTAAAGTAGATCCGGTATATCCCTTATCAGCAAGAAATCCAACTTTTCACTATTAAATCTGTCAAGTACACGGTTTTTTGAATTTTAAAAAGAAAAAATTTATGTGAAAATATATGTTGAAAGTTAATACAATAATATTGTACTTTTTTTGACGCTATAATAAATAAAAAAAATATTTTATTGTTGCAGTGAGTAGAAAAGTTTAAAATTAATTAATATTCGTAATTGATTAAAGTTACTGTTTGTTGTTACATAAAGCGTAGAATTTATATATAATTTATTACAATAATTTAATTCTAAAATAAATCCTTCTGATCAATATTTCAATCAGAACTCTAATATGCACAGTTTGTCTAATAAAATTAATATAAAAAAACAGACATTAATTTCTTGTTTACATACTTTTTTATTTAAAAAAATCGTTCTAAATCAATACAACGCTGATAGCAATTAAAAACTTTTTATGAGCAGCATTGTATTCCGTTTTCAAAATCGCAGTTGAAAGATTTTAGATGCCCCGAATGTTGTTGTGACGCTATCCTTTCATCCCCAATTAAATTTTGTGAATAACCCAAAGTCACACGAAGTCAAATCAGATAAACCGACATTGGTTTCAAGTACTACTTCAATATCAAAGATGATAAAAATAAGTTGAATGCCTTTTGAGACTAAGAAATCGCGTACGATCTTGGATTTGTGCGCCGGTATATTGTGTAGAAACAACTAAGACCCTCGCTCTCGGTATTCAAACTCGAAGAATCCCGTTCCACAAACAATTCGAAACGCCAAAATAATGATCCATTGTTAACCTTCCGATATGATTTACTCTGAGTCTTTTCGAATGAAAAAGAAAGTGAAAAATGATGATACGTCTGCGATGTTTTCCCTGTTATAAAATCGAGTATATTATTTAGAAATATTAAAACAATTCAAACGATCACTACGTACTTTTCATTATTTTGTACGTTTCAATAGCTGTTTTACTTATATTAAAATAATATTTAATATTGTTCCATATAGTGTTTTTCTCGACAAGCGTTAATAAAATATTGTCATACTTAACGTCAATATAACACGTCTAATTATACATATCTAAAAATTTCAGACATATTGAACAGATTTAAATTACATAATTGAAATGTCAAGCTTCATAACGCAATTATTTATCAAGACACATTTTAAAAAATAATTGCAATTACTATAATTTAATTATAATTTATAATCATTTTCAATAAATTGTATATTTATATTTTAACTTTTAACTGTACATACATTGTAATTATTAGTTATTACTACAACGTAAATAATAAGCAAATATATGTATGTGTTAATAAAATATATTTACTATAATTTTAATTACACTTACAACATAAAAATATTTGTTTTATTTATATATTTTTATATCTTACTGTATAAAAAGAAATTTGATCATTATATCATAATTTATAGTAAAATTAGTTCATAGTTGATAGAATTATAGACACAAGATTATTATTATTAACGTTATAACATAAATAATTGTAAAAATGGAGCTCCCAACAAATATGTTACCAATGACAGTCACAAAATTACTTTTCTCATAATGTACACTTAAAAATTGTTCGTTAATTATTAAAACTGACGTTAATTCTTTTACAATAATCAAACTTATTTCTAGTAATTTCGAGTGACGGGAGCAAAGTTATAAGCTTTCACGTATTTTGTCATTCGCATTAGCGATTTCCAAATCACCTCCGTTAACGGCTCCTTGTGCGCGCACCTCATTAACGGTGAAGAAGTCTGATTGTAATTATCGGTGAAATGTCTTGGAACGATCCCGATTTGCTCGGCTTCTCTAATTGCCAATGGCTTATGAGAAGGAAAAAATTATTCTGAAACACCGTCTCGCTTCTGCAGCTGTCGACAATTACGCCTCATTAGGCGTCGCGCGTTCTCCCGGGAATACGCGTAGGAGGTAACGAGAAATGCACCCCCGTGCAGTTGCGTTCCGGCACTTTATCATTAAAGGCAACAGCCGATCAAGCGGAATATGAAAAAAGAGAATTAAAAAACGGCAAAGGTGACAGAATGCAAAATGTAAAAACAACTGATGAATTTTTGAAGGAAATATTTCCCATTTTCGCGTACCTTGAGCCAGTGATTAATATTAGATTTAATGAAACACGGTCTGCGCTGTTAATAAGTTATCGGTCACTAAATCAAAGGACACAAACTAAAAGAACGTTGTGGATAAATTTTTAAATTAATAAAAATAGATTGCTGGAAGTAATATCAAAACCGCACAAAATCAATTTGAATAATAAATGCCAAAGGTTTACCCATTTACCCATTCAAATGGAATTGCGGCCTTGGCGAGAGATGCTGAGCGTCTTTAATAAATTGTGGCGAATCGCGCATTCCGACAGTTCAAAATTGACAAAGATAATTTAACTTTCCATTATTTATAAATTGTCATTATTAAAGTATTTTAAATCTGCTTTACTAATGAAACATTTTAAATATAGTAGATCTTCTGATCTGTAAATTGTATCTAGTTTTTAACTTATTACGATTTATTTATTAAATTCTATATGTGTGTCACTTTGGTTACAACTGTATAAACGTATTAAATAGCTTGGAGTAAAAACAGACCATTTGTACCTATGTTCAGTTAAATTATACGCAATGCACACAAACAAATTCATAAAAACGTATTTCTGTGCTTCACGTTTCTACCAACGTATTTTACACTTTGTTTTTATAGGATAGGAAAAGTTTATTTCTTTTGTCTCGTGTCACTCAAACACTTTTAAGTTTGCTTCCAAACTTTTAAGTTTGTATGCATGATACACCCCTTTAATCATAAAAGGTATAATTCGCAAAAACGTGTAATAAAAAGTAATAATTTGAATCCTTATTCATTTAGTGTTGCAATATCATTAAAATTAATTATTTTTTAATGTACGTTAATGCCAAATATGAACAACATATATTATATTGCATTTAAAGAATTAAAAAGTTAAAACATTAAAAATTAAAAAATTCCAAGCTTAACATACAAGTAAAGTCCTCTCAGCAAAATATAATATAAATCTATGACATAAAATGTAATTAGTATCGTAAAGCTAGTCTTACAATTAGTTTAGAAATTCAGACTATTAAAAGTTAATTTACTAACCTTTCTCGCAATATGCGCCCTCATAATCACCGGTGCGACACTCGCAGATCGGCCCGCTGTCCGTTGAAATGCAAATGCCACCGTGCTGACACGGATCGCGAGTCTCGCAAGCATCCGTCGTATTCGTCATATTGCGTAAACTCTATAACAGACATTAAACCATAACGTTACAACAAATAATATTTAATATAATTTAACGTTCAAATTATTAATAAAAGCATTCAAATCTAACGATACGGAACGTAATACAATTTTTTATGAGATCACAAACAGTATAATTATAACTTTGAATTAGCGTCTGTGTAATAAGAGTATAATATTATATCGGGGAAATATTTACATCGGGCATTGATTTGAAAAATATTTCATTTCAATTACGTTTGTCACGACAAAAAAAAATTATTTTTGTCATGCGTAGAAAAGAGATTCTTTCATTATCTATAATCATATTTATGATATAACAAATTTTTTTTATAAATTAATACAAATATATATAAATTACCGCGTAAAATATTGCATTTTTTAAATATAAAAAATACAAAATAATATACAGAAAAATGTTTTAAATAATCTATTATTTAATTAAAATCGCAAAGTTGTATATTACATAAGAATTAAATAATAACTATAAATGTAAATTTATTAAAATCTTACAAATGCAAATACCCTGAAAATATTCTTATTATTGCGCGCTACAATTTTCGCATCGTATCATGCAGCAGACGGATTTTCTGGCAGGGATACATTAACTGCAGAAATATAACTTCTTAACATGAATCTCGAGAAAAATTCAGTATGCGTGTATAAATAAGGGCGCAGAAATAAAGTTTTTTATCTTCTATTTCACGCGACACTTCTTTCGGCATTCAGCTGTTCCTGTTTGAATATTTAATAACGCGTTACGATACATCTCGTTTCAAGCTATTTGACGCTTAACTAATGATATCCTTTTTACTGAACTTTATTCGTCTAAAAGAGACCACAGACACTTTTAAATCTTTAAACATTTCTCAAGCATTGCTGATTCTCCACTACGTGAAATTTTTATTTAAACAGCGTTGTTACAAAAAAATCCCCTTTTCTCTCAAAACTAAATGATGCATGCATTTGATATGTTCGCTTGCAATATCGTTCGCAATATTTACCGTGATATTACGCAGCAACGAAAATTAAAGAGACGGTAGAAAAATAACGTACTTTAGTTTGAAGAAGAGCTCCGCATTTTTTCAATTTACATTTATCTTTATTTCGCGACCTTATGCACAGCTCTTTGGGGGCGACGAATAATAAACAAACGGGGGGGAGAGGGAACTCGCCGTCGCGGTAAACATCTTTTTTTACGACTCATTTATCTTGACAGCGCACTTTCAGTACTGCAACTCACTTTGCACCGTGCACCATCGCGTTTTAAGTCGCGCAAACGAGATTTTTTTTTCACTCCCAGGAGCCGGCCGCAACCGACTTTTATGGATGCTCTTTGCTACTGAGAATAAACGGGACGTTGATCTTATTCTTCAGGCTCTTTTAACATTGGTCCCCAACTCGATTTGAGTCTACAGAATTTGATTTCGCCGCGGATCACTTTGCTACAATATATAGGTTAATTCCGAAAAATTGTTCCAGATTTACACTAAGTTCCATATTTGAAACATGTTGTAATTTGATTATTTAATTACTAAATATTAATTAGCATTCTTTATAGACTGAAAAAAAGTTTAATAGTAATAATTGAACTGAAATAATAGTTACTTTGCTCTTTTAAAATAAGTTTAATCAAAGATTCAGCTAATGTAATATTATATTTAGTAATATTCAGTAATTGTTTAGTAATTGTTCAGTAACTGATTACCATTATATTGTTTCTATTAATATAATTATTAAATATTACTAAATGTTTGGTTATATCAATCAAACATTTAACTGAAACTATTTTAACAGAGTTCGATTGCTTTTACTAAATAAATTTCTTATACATTAAAAAAGCAATTTAATGACGATAATCAAATCTAAATAAGTTACTAAATTTTTAGTGAAATAGTTTCACAATTAACTATTCAAGTAATATAATTAAATGTTTAATAATATTTCATAATCTACTATTAATATATGTAATTATTAAATATTTCATTATATTAATCAAACATTTAGCTAAAATTATTATTGTACCAAAGCTTAATTATAATTACCAGATTCTTTTTCTGTGCAATTATGTATATTTATTCAATTATACAAAGTATCTTTTATGTTTGATATCGAGATTACTCCTCGATATCATATTAGTTTCAAATTTGTATTTAAAATAGGACAAATTAATCGTTAAAAACTTTTGCATTACCGTTCAAATGTTCCACAGAAGATAATATCGCGGCAATTGATGAAATATCCACAATTGTCTTCGCGAAAAATTGAAGTGTTTTCAAAGGATTAGGGGCCAAATAAAACAGTCCTAACTTTCACGAAAACAACATCGAATTTGCAAATGAATTTATCTTTGCGCAGCGAGCTCCCGCAATTCCGGCCGATAAGACGACCGCGAGAGATCACGATCCCTTTCTCTCGCTCGCGATGCCAAACCGATTTCCGCCGGTAAAGTTCACAGTGCGTACCTGTTGGCCGGCGGATATAAATATTTGAACTCTCAATCTCTCAAGGATGCACCGTAATTTCTATTCGAGCGGAAAATCACTGGCGCTTTTCCGGTTAAACTAACGGCTAAGTGTAGCGCTCGCTGCATTATTCTCTTACTTCCTCGAAAAAAAAAACAAACCACAAAGGTGGCCTATATAATTAGTCCAATTAATAGCGCGAGTTCCCTTTGCGGCAGACGAGTTATTAATATCCTGCATCCCTCGGAAAATTTTCGTTGGCATTTTTTTACAGACAGCTCGATCGCGAGGAATTTAGTCGGTGGCGCGATGCGGATGCACGTGTCAGGTCACGAGGTCAATCGCATCACTGTGCCCTATTATTGCGCCCCAGGTTGGGCTCGAGAGTTGGCAAATGGCCATCGCAGAATACGGAATAGTAATCTTGGCGATGACGCGAAAGGAGGCGATATGGGTTAACTTCGTCGTGCATTGAATAAGTGAATGGCAGCATATGTAAAGAGATTGAATTTCATCTGTAATCGTAGATATATTATCGAAGAATTAGCTTTGAATTGTTTGGCACATTGCCGATTATTGTTTTTCAGATTAAATACAGTTTAACACAACATTACCTACACATAATGCTCAATTCATTTGAGTCGATATATAAACTTTTCTCTATACGAACACATTTATATATTAAAAGCAAAAAAAATGGTTGCATTGGTTTAAATAGAATTTACAGTCATTTTCGGTGATAAAGTATATTTTTATAACTAATAAATCGATCAAAGGCTCTACAAAATAAATTCAATTAATATAAATAGTATTGACCCAGGGCACTAGATTTATGTGTGCAAATTAAATTTTATTGAACAATGATTGACAAGAGTTACGCGAACGCTATAGCGTATAATAGATTTTTATTTGGTATGCAGACTTTTCAAATTGACATTTACAATTGTATATACGCATATATATTTATTGTTGTTCTAACAGTACATTATGCATACACAGCTGTACATTAGTTACTATTAACGTGTAAATAATTAGAAAATGTTAAAAAACAATTTATTTATTATATATACACTATATTTATTAAAATTGTGATTGTACTTATTATGTAAAAAAGTTTACTTTTACTGTTCAAATCTTGATATTTTATTATATTAATACTTGAAATTTATAGAAAAACAAATTGTATGATTAATAAAATATTATAGCAATAATAATAACTGTAAAAATTAACTGTAACTGTTTTATTACAATTATGATAACAAATATTAAATACTTATCTCACAATCTCAGTGCAATATTGGATATACTAGCTTTTAATATAAACTCAATTTCAAGCTTAATTTATAGATAATAACAGATACAATGTAAAAATAAAAAATTTACCATGTCAGAGGGTATTCCTCCTTTTTCTTTTCAAGTATTGCGAGTTTGATCGAATGTCCGTTATTACAAGTAAAATCGACCATTGTGAAACTTTATCTAATTCATATCCGTTTTTGCGCAAGCAAATAAAGAGCTAAAAAGGCTTAGATTTAACGAGTATGGACTGCACGAATATGGCCACCAAGTCTGCTTAACGAGTCGGCCGCATTAATCATATTGGCCCATGCGGCGCAGAGGATTGTTAACGAGATTTCCTGCGAGAAAAGCTAATTGACGTCTAGTCGCGGCAAATTGCATTTTCGATATGACCCCGGCTTAGCCGTTCCTGGCCTTTCTGTAGTTAGCAAAGCGGCGCGGTTCATTATTCTGAGATTTCTCCAAAAACTGACCAGACACACATTAACTATAAAATATTAATTGACCATTTGTCTTAGTTAAATGCGCGTTATTTTTATTTCTTTGTATTACCCAACACAAAATTAACCCTCCGTGGTCACATTTTAAATTTGTAACAAGTTGGTCACATGGGGTGTGTTACACCCCACTGACATTTTTGAGGTTTTATTATAATTACTTTGTATTTTTAAACTTTTAACTGGTATTAATACATTACTAAAGGTTTTAAAAATATATCCTGAATTAAAATGATGAGTATACGCAAATATGATAGTGAAATTTAACGTTGAATTTAGAGTTTTAGAATGTGTAAATTAGATTTGAAAATTGCTTAGGCTGTATATCCCGTGAGACCACGGAGGTTTAATTCTCCAAATTAGCTTTCTATCTTAATAAAAACAACAAATAGTAAGTTAAGAATCTGAGATTAGAAGGGAACAAATAGTATAACTTACAAAACAGATTTAAATAAGTGAATTTGGAGCAGAACAAAGTTTCGTACAGAACAAAATCGCTTTCACGTAAATTCGAGAAACTTGAAAATAACAGTTACAAACTCATAGATGTTAATTTTCTAAATTTTCCAAATTCACCTGTAAATCAATCTTTCACGCATGACTGCGTCTATTTTTCTTTTCGAACCTCGGTTCACGCAAATCAAACTTTGCGGCCCAGAATTAATTAACTGCAATTAATCTAGCGTGCACGACGGAATTCGGTTAAAGACAAAAGCTGCATGATGTTTATGAACTATGCGCGGCATAGTTACGTAAAGTATGTCTACCGACTGTGTACCGACCACCACACGAGGGGAAAGTGCTCAAATAAATCAGGCGATTTAATTTCGACGGGATTAAACGGCGCGATCGGCCCATCCTCAGCAACTTTCTATTCCTGCACGAGTTTAACGGTAATCTACCCATACTTATAGATCAACGGATCGTAAATTTAGATCTTCTTAAAATTGAGCAGTCACCTTTGTCTTACGATAATTCGAAAATCCTATAAGATGAATAAAAAATCTATCACTCTCAAAGACGTTATTACACACCAGCTCGCTCGAGTGGTGGTCCATAAATTTTCTGCATGAGCAGAGTTTATTATATTTTTTATCTAGTAATGATATGTACGGAAATAAACATTAGAAATTGCAGCGTGATATGTTAATTACTCTTATAATTACAACATTTGACCCTTGACGAATGACAAATTAATTTAGAATTAGAGAAAATCAATTTTTAAAAAGCGAGAATAAAATGGTACGATTGAGAAAACTCAATTTTATAAAACTAAATTTTATAATAAAATACAAACATGCTTCTTTTATAAAAATATAAAAATTCAATATAAAATTAGATGATTACGTCAAAAATTAATATCGGTTTATATTAAACTTTTTAATAATATTAACACGCATAAAACAACCATTTCTTTCATATCACCGCAAAATTTTGCTTATATTAAGCAACAATATGAAATTTTGATGAGGTGCGATTTAGACAACCATTCAGCAGCTCTCACCTACGATGCAATTCCATAAACACGTCAGACGTGGCAGTCGTGAGATACACGTATATAACATAAGATGCGGAGCGATTACGTATGCGTCGGCAGGAACGATACAATTTTCGCGCGACACGAGTCATCCTGTCTCCGAGGATGGCGCATCCCCAGGTGCAGCGCGGTGCATTCTTCCGACCGCAGAGCGTACCGCAAAATTCACAGGGGGGAACTCGCGGCCACGGCAACTCTGATAAAGTCGGAAGAAGGGGTCTTGTACCCCGACCGCCCTCCCCCGCCCCCTCCCCGACCCCCGAGCCCCGTCAGATTGTCGACGGAAACTCGGGCAATAAATAAAGCACCTTCTGCGCAGCTGCGGATGTGCAGCTGCATCCCCCGCGTGCCGTCGCAACACGAAACTGCGCTGTCGTGCCAAAACTGCGCTGTTTGGTTTTGACCGCGAACACGGGAACCCCCCGGACAGCCGTGCGACCTCGGGGCATAAACCAGCGGGGATACAGAATAAGTTGCGTCAAAGGGAACCCACCCGTTCGCCAAAGTTCGGTGAGGGCGCGCGTCGCCCAGTTTACCGAATTAACAACCGCGATGGCTAACCGCGTTAGCATTAATGCAGCATGATAGAACCAACCTACCGATTGCATAATTCATCCGTTATCTTCATTGATTACTATCGTTCAGCGTCGCAACTGCAAAATTAACTCTTCCCTTGATTTCCGCGGAATATGCGCGACAAAGGAGGGAGAGGGAAAAAATGCCATTGTTGCAATTGATTTTAAATCAAAACAAAAGAATATTTCAAGAACTTGTGATTTTACTTACAAGAAGAATTTCATTAATTTATTAATTGATATCACGTATTGCATATAAAGATACGGGAATTGCGTGAGCATATTGCGTTTTCATCACGATACATTTCTGCAAGTTATTATGTGTCATATACACGTATAGCACACGGAATATGACGTACAATTGAGAAGCGGAGACACAAGGATAATTTTAAATGGAGATCTGTATTTAAAGTATACGGTTTTATTTGGTTAAAATAAACATGCGAGAGTCTATAACGAAGTTCGACGTTGACTTTGACTAAATCGGAAAAGTCTGCAACTTTATTCCACTTAAAACTTTAAATCTTTCTATTAAACTCGCCCGATTCCCTCTCTCTTACGCGGTTCTAATAAAAATTCATATTAAAGTTCTATATGCGCGCGCGCTATATGCAGTGGCTGCGACTATCTGAAATGTTTGAAAACATCAAAATATTAATGTCGAAGTTTGACGTAAAAATCTTGCAAACAATGTTAAAAGTAAAAATGTATTTCCTGTAATGAGAAGCCGTAACGTGTCATCCATCAACGTCATATCTTTACCTTGTTCTAATTAATATAATGGCTTTAATTAATATAATGCACACTGTAATCAACTCACGATATTGCGATATGTGTAAACGATGTAAATATTATAATATTTTCTAAAAAAATATTGAGGTTCGAGCGCAATAAACTCGAACAATACATTTTCAATCTTTTTATAGTTATTACTTCAATTACGACAAAAATACAGAATATTTCTCTTAGAGATACGAAATTACCCTGATTTCTAAAAATACAAGTAACATCATATTCATTCAAAAAGATTTGTCAATCCCTAATATAAAATCCATATTGCTCGTTTGCTGCATCAAAATTTTACAATTCGAACGTTTTGAAATTTTGTGATGTCCTTTTTAAATCGATTTTCGCATAATAACTGACAGAGGAGTAAAGGAATGAAAATATTAATATACAGTATTAAATTCCTATCAGTATTCTCATTTTTCTTTGCAAACAATAAAAAAATGACGATTCTCTAGTCAGTGTGCAGTTATGTCAGTGGTGCAGCAAACAAACAACATAATAGAATTAAAAATTTAATAGCGCAAATCTATAGTTCAAAATACACGCTACGAATCGTATAAATGGCAATATTTTCAACGTGCAGCGCACACACTGACACGATTTAGCCCCCGTCGCATCGTGCATTTCGAATTTAATAGTAAATTGCGCTCAAAGAGGCACGAAATACACGCGCGCGTACTCCGCTGCTGTTAACCGTTGCTTGAGATGTTAGGCGGAGTGTTTCGCGGAGTTTCTCGACGGTATAACAGCGGAACGCGATGTCGCGGGCGTCCCGAGTTTCACCCCGGGCTCCGATACCGCAGTCTAGCCGCCCGAATTTCGCGGATTTGTTTCTAGACGCGGCCCTGTCGTCGTACTCCTTCCATTAAGGAGTACGTGGTAAATCTTTGGGCCTGCGATCCTTCACACATACGGCGGATATGGCGAAAGTTTGCAAACCGATTCCGAGACTTGTCACGGAGTTTACGATATATATGTATGTATATATATCCCCACCTCTCTCACTTGTAGTTTCCTATCCAATTCCTGTGCACCTCGTTTCCTCGAAGCGTTGCGCAATGAAATTTACCGGCCAGTCAGGACTCTGGAAAGGGTGCCTGCGCTACTAGGAATCGAATCGAATAAGGCATTCTAATCGACGTACATTTCCAGTTTTAACCAACACTTGCTGGTAGTGAATATTATTTAAAGTTACTCTCTAAATTGCAATTAGTGTATTATCTCTGATTTGCAGTGATATACTTGAAATTGTGACAATTAATGAGGATTCACTGCATTTAGTAACTTTTATTTCAGAATCAGTAAATAATCGCTGAAAGATCAGTGTATTTATTTCATTGATTAACTAGTTATAAATATACCACTGGAAATCAATATATTTTCACTGATTTCACTGATTATAATTTTGAGTTTGAAATATTACGCTCTATTACATATTTATTTTATTTATAAATTTCTCTAATGAAAAATGTACAAATATTTTGATGCAAAGTGTTAATAAAATAAATAAACAATATTTTTCACATGCTTAATATAAAATTTTTCCAACAAAAATTTGTGAGAAAAAGAAGTAAAGATCTTGCAAAAAAATTTAATGTAAATATTTAAAATATTATACATGTATTTTGTTAATAATTAGACGATAATAAATATCTTCTGCTCCCTTTTTAAAACATTATATATGCACCAGTACAAAATAAATGCTTAATTATGCTTTATAATATTTATTACCTTTTATTTTATGTAACCATATAGGAAGATACATCGCTGAATTAAAAAAGTATAATAAATAACTTGTTTTAGAAAGTGTGACTATCATTTTCCATTCTGCATTGCACGAATCGCAAGTCGGATCAAAACGTAATTAAGTTACGCATTAATTAGTGGTCGTTTAACAATCTAGGTAGACATTATTTTCTATTTGGCTTTAACTGCGAAAGAAAAAGATGAAAGAATTTGGTGCGTGTTGAACGAGATCGCCATAACTACGTGGCCTGCCCGTTACCGTATCTCCCTCTTTTTTTTCGCTATTATTTGCGCGAAATTATGGAGAGCCTGGTACCATGTGAAAATTGTTTTAACGAGTTGCAGAGATTGCGGTGTTATAACAACCGTCCTCGTCTGTAAAGTACTTTAGCCTTCCAGCCGGAGAATAACTGGAAGAGGCCGGAAACTAAATACGTTTACTGCGGCCCATTACAGGCTCTTACCTACGAAAGAGGCCGTACATTCGCCATTCTCCCTACACCCGATGAATATTACTGTCCAATACCAGCAACCGTTATCGCCCGTTTTCCATTTCTGATTGGAAAAGAAACGCAACAACGAAATCCAATTGCAGATTTGATCGTGAACGTAATACCATTACTTTTCGTTTTCACAAATTTAAAATTTGGAGCATTACAGCTCCGAGAAGAAATATTAAATTCAACGCAATGCAGTTCTTCAGTGGTCCATTACCCAATGATTTTATTATGGAACTTTTACCCTTTTGCCCATCTAGTTTAGTTGAAAAAAAAAAGGACAAGAATAGCCTTTCGTTCAGAGATAGAAAAAAGTTTAACTTTACAAAACGTCATTATTCAAGTCAGTTGTTCACAGATATCCGCTGTTCGAATCTCTCTCTCTGTTCCACTTCCTCCATGCCGTAATATCCTTCGACGGGTTCTGATTTATTTACCGCGAACAATCGATACGATTAGCCTTCCAGACATTTGCTGTGAAGAGCGACGGGAGGTTTCCGAACAAATACGAGCACCATTATTTCACTGAGAGTTTATTATATATTCATTGTACCGCGGTATTGCTACCGAATGCGAATTTTTTGATCCGTCTTGTCGAAGACTTTCGTGATTGATAGCAAGTTCGAGAAACAACAGAATAAAATCCTTTCTCTACAGTATTTACAATTAACTCGTATTGTTACTGTGCATGTATTTTATTTTTATTATAAATATATTATTCAGAAGAAGGTTACCAATACTTTATACCACTTTGTTTTTTAACAATATTTCTTAAACAAAAGCTAAAGTAAAACTAAAAACATAAATATAAACCAGAAAGTGCTATAAATAATACAGCAGTTTTCATAGTACTGTTTATTATGTTTTATAATAATTCATGTTTTCATAATATAACAAAGAATAAACGTTAAGTAATTTAGCCTCAAAACTTTTATAATACAGTAATAGTGGCAGAATATAAAATAAACTGCTAATACAATATATTTTTATGTATCTAATAACAAAATTTATAAAATAAAAAGATTTGAGTTTTTTAAAAATAAAAGTAATTTAAAGACTAAAAAATAAAAATAAACAATTAATTTAGGAAACAATTTATTTAAAAAAAAATTATATTGTAAAATAGACAAACCACACATCTATAATTTGTTCTCAATAACAGAGAAATGAATCGATTTATGGCCCATGGCAGTTTTGTTTCATACTGAGTTATGAAAAAAAGTATATAGGTAATAAAAAGAAAAATATGAACAAAATAGTTTTAGACAGCTACGCAATGATCTAATATTATCAATAATATATTCATTATTATAATTATCCAACTTACAAAAAAACATGCAAATTTTATTCTTCTTTTTGAAGATTTTGTATTTAGTAGTTTTTGTATATAAAAAACCCATGAGAGTATAAACTAAAGGGATTTTTATTCTTTTCATTATTTAATTAAACAGTTCATGTGTTTATGAATAATAATATAATTCAATGTTTAGTTTCTGAGAAATAAGGGGATGGTTCTTGACTGACGACCTTCCTTTAAATTCTTGAGAATTTGCTAATTTAAAATTTCTAGTAATTCACCGAATATATTGAGGTACAATTCTATATAACATATGTATGTACAAAAAAATTATGTAAATCTTTTCTAAAAAATCGAATAAAAGACAAACTAGATTGTTTGTTTGTTCTCAATTATATCCAACAACACATATTAATAAAGTATACCAAAAACTTTTTTTTACTTGAGATCATTACTAAAAAACTGTATTATCTAATAATATTTATTTTACATTTTTATCGTAAAATTTTTGTGAATATCATTATTATTGTATAAAAAATTTAAACTGCGATTTTTCAGTTAGAATAGAAAAACCCATAATTTAATTTACATTTATTCTATATTTCCATCAAAAATGAAACTGATAATGAAAGAGTCGTTTGAAATTGCAATTCCCAGTTAATTATCTGCTGAATTCTTTATTATTGCAATAGCAAATTTACTTCTATGTGTAGCGCAATAGGAAAATTCAATTAACTTTTTACTTCTGACCCCATTATGACCCGATTCTAAACTCAAATAATACATCTGCAGTTACAGAAGGTAGAAGAAATTTTACTATTTAATGACCCAGTTATAACGTAACTTTCGAGGAAACTTATCGTAAGACTCAAACAAATTCTAATTATGATCAATCCTTTTTTTCCGCTCGCCTCGCGGTATATCCTCATTCAATCGGGGGCGTTTACCTCCGCTCCGTACATACGGCCTCGGCCGTATTACGGGCGTGATTACGAAAGTTGTCAACTTGATTAAATGGTTCTGCTTCGGTTCCGAAGTTCGCTCAAAGGGATAATCGTGTGAGGTGTCCGCTCGGAGCTACGCCAGAACTTTCTTAAACCAGACGGAGATTGGAAGACTCGTTTTCGCGAGGAAGAGAGCGGGACCGGGGGGGGGGGGGAATTTGGCGATACGCTGTTTCAGTCACGGCATAATTATAAGCTACCGGGAGAACTTTGTAGGTAAAACTTGGAGTTTTTCCACACTGAAGCGCACTGGTTCTCCCCCGACCTGCCGACTCCTTTTATTTTGTTGTTACGCGAACGGTGTATTAACTCCGTTTAATTATACCGCGTAAAAAATGCAAACGCCATTACGTATGTACGTACATACAACAGCTTCTGGAAATTTTTACTAAGTAGCGAGCAACGTACCCGTGGGAGAAAACTTGAGGTAAACTCTGATTGTCTGATCGGGGTAGCGCATATATTTCCTCAAAAAAAGTTAAAGCGGCGCTAATTAAATAGAAGGTGCATCGCTGATTTATGGGTATCCAGGGACGAGGATTGCGGCAAATGATACTGCATACATAAATTTATTAATGCTTAATTAAAACATTGGTTGATTTGCATCATCAGCGGCGGTGAACAACGTCTCTCGGTAAAATGGAGTTTTTCGCGAACTCCCCCCGGAGATCGGAGAGTTGCGAAGGACGTTATAATATCTTCGATCAACAATTATTGCGCGCGACTCCAATTTCGGAGCGCCGGCAAGCTTAACCGGCGAGATTTATAAGCACGGAAATGAAATCAGAAAATGAGCCCCGCGCGATCAACGGGCGCCGTGACACGAATTCGGGGAGGTGGCAGCGAGGTTTAAACATTGTCGCCAACAGGGCGGTTATTAAATCGTGCGGCTATAAATTGCCGCGCAATTTCCCGCGAAACTTAGTCAATTTCCACGTGAACGTGAATTCTCCCGCGCCCGTGCCGGCAAGTATTTATGCGTCCACGTATACGCCTACTTGCTGCGCATTTCGAATTGCACCTTAATCCGCGGCATCGCGCTTCATTTCCAGATTTTCTCATATTTCTTTGCACCTCAATAAGCATTCAAAGAGAAAAATAATTTTCATCAGAATATTATACATCACAAAAGCTTGCGGCAACATTGCAACATTCCATGTTGCAGCGCAGTCTTGCAGCAGAGACGTTGCAAAGACTTCTTTGCAATATTATTTTAGCAATGTATCGTCATAAAATGGTCGCGATTCTGTTTCTTGTGGTTAATAAAAAAAAAAGATAAAATCGAATAAAAGGCATATTGTAAGATTTTTCACTCATATTTTAGTAAAATAATTTCTTAAACAAACGAGTCCCAAAAATTAAGTTCAAGTACGAAATGTATATTTTGATTATAAATGTGTTATTTTTCCGTGCAAAAATTAATTCAGAAATATAAAGTATTCCTGGAAGTTACACGTATCAAAATGTATTAATATACTGTGTCAGTAATATCTGAAATATTATATTAAAACGCTAAATATATTATATTGTAAGACAAATGAGAAGTCTCAGTTTCCGCATTTGGATGCTTAATAATATTCCTATTTCAATTATTAAATATATTTTTTCCGCGTGTTAATATAAATGTCGGACCTTAAAACGCAATCGTGAACTAAAGCTAAAAATAATACGTTAAACTTATAATTGGATTGTTAAATTTAATAATGATGCTATATATGAGCATTTTAAAAAATTGAAGTTTTTATTGTGAAAAATGTCAAATTCTGTGGAACTGAAAAATACATTTAATAATTAATATTAAATTATGACACCTTTTTTATTTCTCATACCGATTTACATAACGATAAATATTGCTACAATATTGCAATGCAATACTTTCGAAAGCGGATTTCACAATTATTGCAATATTGTAGCAATATGTCGCACTGTTTTGCAATCTAGCAATAAATTACATTGAAAAAAATGATGTTAATTTGACTGAATTTTTTAACTCTATTAAACTTCTTCAATTTAATTATTAATTTACGTATTTCAATCAAATATATAAATACTTAAAGTAAATTCCAAGTATTTTATGTATTTAAGTTAAATGTATAAATATTTGAACTAAAGAAATTTAATCAAATTAACTTCTTTTTCAGTGTATGGTTCATCAAATAGTTACTTTACAATTTTGCTGTTGTATTTTTCTATCAAAATTCCAACCGTTAATAGTTAATTAGAACAATAAGATCATGAATGGCATGACAATAGCATATAAAATAAGTTATGTTCCTTCTTCTTTCCTTTTGACAAGTGACCATGTAAATCTACAGGTAAAACCCCAACACGACGTACAGCATAGAAACCTACCTATGCAGGTTGTTAGAGATCTCAAAGGCCTAATCAACCTAATGTAAATTCGTATCTGGCCTTTAATGCGATAAAGCCATGTGGGATCGGCGAAGGATCGGCTTCGTTAACAGATGATCGTAATGAAGCCTGTATCGTATCGACAACGACGTTTTCCACGCGCCGCGCCGCGCGCCGGCGTGAAGTCGTGTAACTTCGTTTGACAGTGTAATCATTCTCCCGACGGAACGGTGTAATACCGCGGGATTGATAGTTCCGCAGGTGAGCTCTATCCTCGAGTATCAGCAGGCAGCAGCGGCAGTAGCACCGGCAGACGTTGCGCCCGGCGCTGAAGCTAACCCATTTTTTTTCTACTGCAATGCGGCACGATGCAACTAAGTATCACATTACGTTACTCGACCCGCTATGACTAAATATCTCATCGTAAGTGCCTTTCCGTGTGAAGTACTTTTATTGCGCTTAACTTTTCAGTACGCCCGCGTACTCTGATTTATTGGCCCTATGAACAGACCTACCGGGTACAACTTTAACAAAGAAATTTATATCGAGCGCGACGATCCTCTCATTTTCACAACGAGAAATTTTTCACAACGAGAAAATGTAGCCTGTACGTGGATACAACATGTAAATAAAAACTCTGTTACGAATATGATTATTAGTTTTTAATACCTAGATGAAAATATTTCACGCTTCCACATAATTTTACGTAATAACGATAATTATTCGAAAGAAATAAACATCTTACCCGTAAATTACCATCACCAAAGTTAAAAGACGTTCAATTAAATCGTGATCATTTCTTCTTATTTTCAAATGTGCGACTTCCATGCGGAATTCGCACGACAGCGCGACGTTACACTTGAGTGATGGCAAGTCGTGGTGGAGCCCCACATCGTTGGGTCGACTTCATTATGATCGGCCGTTAATCGGCCGTCCCTCGAACATTAGCTTATCATTCGACCCATTAAGATCGGAATGATTGGAGATACGCCGCGGTGTCTGTACCGTGCACGTGTATTATCAAAGTCCACACCAAGATATCCCCCGTAACCCGATCGTTCACTAATCAGGTCTTCGGACCTTCTAATTTACAGCAAACTCGAGGCACGCGAACCCAAATCTACCTTTGATATTAAACCACTCATGCCCGCGTTTTCGAAAATATCTACTCGACCTGGTCTTCATGCTCGGAACTTTAGGAAACTTTATTGATCCTTAGCTTTTGATTCAGCACTTGTGCGTCGGTTAACAGTTTTCATCGAGTTCTTTGGTTCATCGTAATTGAAAGTTTTAAATGTAGTTAGAAGCGAACCAGAAAAGTTATACAAGCATAAACGTTTAATTACATACGTAAGTCGTATAAATTACACATTTAATTAGAGAATTAATTACTTTTTTAAATTTAGAACTTTTGCCGTAAATCATAAATCGCAATTTTTATCTGCATAAATTATAATATAATATATAATTTTGTTCAACTCCTGATAAAAATTAGTATACAAAGTGGTATACAAAGATACAATATATTTCAATTAATAAATTTCCGCATCACTTATAATAAAACACACATTGTGTTTATTTATCAAGAACTTATTTAAGGAAAACTAATAATTCTGAAAGAAATATAAAATATTATTTTATGTAGTGCTAGTTTAACGAATTACAGTTTCTTCGTTCGTTCTTTAATTTACAGTTTCATCATTGTTGTCATTTAATCATGACAGCTTGATTCCAGTAACTTTGCAAAATGTGTTTCGCGGAAATCCTACCGCGTACACGTGAAATGAACATCTCATTCGACGTAGACACGTAAACAATTATTTGCTGAAATTCTGACGAAAATACTACTTTGTTAGGCGCTCAATAGGTCAAACGTAAAGGGAATCAAATATGGCGAGCACGAAAGGGCAGATGGTAGTTATATACATGGTTGAGGGAATGTGTACACATAACAGAAATGACACAGTTAAGGTTCATCCAAATTGAAGCACGCGCACATTGTAACGGTATAAGTGTGCACGTACGTTCTCAGCTTAAAAGCTTCCTGTTTAAACTTGTGCAACTTCTCAGCGCGTATACATGTCCCAGAGCTATTTCACTTTGCCCAGGTTTTGTCACAGTCTCTCAGACGATCCTCGTGTAATAAAAATTTCGATATGTACGCTGCCCTTTATTACGCAGTCGTTTTTCTGTACTAAATATCTTTCTCACTCCACAATTAAAATAAATTCTAAACAAATAAAAATTGATATTGAATTAGACAGAAGAAGATTGTTGCCCGATAAAAAAGGATTATCGATTCAACGTCGATTCGCAGAGATAAGCAATGTGACTATAATTTACAGATATTATAGAAACAGTCCAATATAATCTTATCATTTACCTATTAAAAATACTATAATCAATATTTTGAGCAAACATTATTTAATATTCTAAGAAAGAGGATTTAAACATTGTACTACAAATACCATATTTAAATTCAAATATTTAAATTTAAATTTGTGAATCGATTAGTTAAAATTATATAATTTTACATAAAGCCTAACTTTTGCCACCTCTCCCCCAATCTCCCTGTTACCATTTGTTACAGCCTCTATAATGCAAATACGATTAACGTTAACTTTTACTACATCTATTTACGAATACAACCGAACTTTATTGCAAACATTGGCCTATACACCGTGCAATTGCAAATCGAAGCGCACGTAAAGACCGTACGTTTTGCTACGCGCTTGTCGCTTATGTATGCCGCGCTCGTGAGAGAAATAAAGGCAGCCGAATACTCGGGGTGTCGCTTTATCGGGCTGACTATAATTCCGAACGATTTCCGCGGGGCGACTGAAACAACCGAGAAGCTCGTTTGCAACGCTCGTACTGCCGCCATAAACGTCGCTCCAAGGAAATCGAGTTCACCTTGCTTAAATCGTCGCCAAAGTCCCGTTGTTCTGCGAAAGAAAGAAAATAAACGACGACGGCGTATTTGCCAGTACGAGACATTTGCTAATATCCAACTTCACCGCCGAATGCTCGATTATAAAAGTCCAATCGAGAACTAAATTAGGTAATCTTACAAGAAAAAGAATTGCAATTTTTTCTTCTCTAGATAAGATGAATTTTGCGACAGCTTAATTTATGGTACCATGTAAAAAAGATATTGTAAAAAAAGTTACATAAGTGATATGTGTATTAAAAATTACAAAATTTATAATAGAAATATGTAAAATACATAATATTGGGTGCATTCTTGTAATAATTAATAATACTACTTGTATTTTACATACTATTATACTTATTCTAATTGTGTAAACATGTCTTCATATTAAATGGATAATTATAATAAAAATAATAGATTTTATAGTTTTAATATAAATGTACTAATTTTTTTATTATATAACATGATGTAATAAAAAAGTTATTTGCATTTTTAATTTTGTACATAGTTAAAAAAAATTGTACGTCTTTTGCACTGACAAATTATTATATTAATATTTCCATGAACTTAACTGTAAATTTTTTTAAAACTTTTTAACTTGTGTAAATTTACTTTTGCTAAAATTGTTTAATTATTATTTTTTAAAATAATTTAATATATAAGCTTTATTCTTTTATGTAACTTTATTTTTAATTTTAGTGTATAAAACTACATTTTTATTACTGACAAGGGGTTCCAGAATTACCCAGTATTACCAAATTACTATTATAGTTGTAATTATATATATATTTTTATACAGTGCATTAATTTAATTATATTAATCTTATTATTATTTTGACCGTACAAATATAATCTCGCACACACACAAAGACCATTGATCACCGACAATAAATATTACAATTCATAATTGCATGCAACAAATTAGAAATTTTTATTTTCTACACGGACAAAGTTTGATAGAAGCTGATTGATTCTTTCGACAATAATAAATCAGTAACATTAATTTAAGTATCCGATCAAAGCCGCGAATTTTAGATTCATTAATGTTTCACATATTTCAAGCTACCAGACTACGAACTGGGTCATACTAAGTCACGACGGATCTAAGACGGTATCTCTCTTGTTGAAACATGCAATCCGAGAGTGAGAAGTTAGGAGCCTATTGTTCTTCATGCTAATAACGGAGTGCCAGCGAACACCCCCTTGTGAAAAAGTTAATTCCCAACTTATCACAGCTTGTATTGCAACAAGAGAAAATAAGATAAAAACGGACGAATGAATTAAACCGGACATCCACCTATTATAACTCAAATATTAACTATTTTATTTCTTAATCTCATAAAAAATATTTAAATATAATTATGGTTACACTAAAGAGAACAAATTTTAATCAACAAGTTTTGTTTTTCAACGAATAACAAAGATTTCTTGTGTAAGACTTTTTACACGGAAAAAGGATGTTTTAAAAAAAAATAATTATCTTGTAATTCAAAGAAATTCAAAAAAAGAAAAAGAGACCAAAAAATGATAATTTTATTACACATCGACAGCAAATTTTTGTTTATTAATGCTACGCAAAAGTATTGTTTATTTTAGTACAATTTTTCGAGATATTATAAATGTATAGAATTTATACAATAAATGTATATAAAATTTAAAAATAATTTCTTTTTAATATTCAATGACAAATTTTGATCTTTCCTTACAATATGAATAGTCATTTCCGATATATATTTGCCTGTTAAACACTTTCAATGTTCAAATTTGACTATCATGTCCAAATATGACATCCAAAAGGCTAAAATCGACGATTTTAAAGGTTTGTCATTTTCTGCCTCTTTGATATCTTTTTTCCAAAATTGTGACGTGATAACTAAATTTGGACAATAGACTCGTGTTCAACAGGCAAAAATACATCGGAAATGACTATTTGTCATAAAAATCCTCAGTCATTGTTTTTTTACCTCTTTGACGCTATTTTTTTAAAAAATCTACGGTAAGTTCTTTCAACGTAGTATTTTTTTCAACAGTTAAAAATACATAAATATCACTACTCAGATATCGAGAAAGAGAAACGTTCCTTAATATCATTTTGTTCCTCAGTTCTATTAGAAAGATACAAAATTTCTTGCAATTCAAAATTACAATTTTTAAAATAAAAAATAAAAAATGTTACGTTTTTAAAAATAAAAAATGTTAAATTACAATTCCATTAAAGTAATGTCTCAAAATAATAAAAAATGTAAAATTTATATATTTATCTCTTCAACCTAAAATTACAAAAAAGCCATCCTTTTCAGTTACCTCTGATTTTCAAGTCACGGGTACTCTTTTTAACAAAAATTACATTACACTGCATTAAAAGTTTGCTGAATAATTTTATTGATGACATATTAGGGTTAAGAATGTTATACATATCAATCGGTCACATATTGATCTAAGTAATATTATGTGAACACAAGCGGATTGACGTTGTAACAATAAATCTACAATCGTATCCTGTTATAGACGGAATACCTCTTATGCAGCATTACGTTACTACCTAAGCCATTTCCGTAACAATTAGTTTGCACTTGCAGCGAGTATATGTCCATCGTTGAAAATAGGACGATTGTGGTAATATTACCATTTCAATCGAAATATTGGGCGCCTATCTGTCTTTCACGAAAATGGACAGACGTCTGGTTTGATTTACCCAGTTTTACCTACGTTCCTCTGACACATCACGATTACGTGAGAGCACCTTACGTACGCTCTGCTACAAACAATATTCTCTTTCACTGCTTAAGCAGTTTTGTTCGCTATTACCTATTATTACGTAACGGTCTATCTTTATATTTTTGATGAACCAGCAAACTCGCTAGGTCAGAACCCGGGGAGCTATTAGGATCAGGAAGTTTAGGCTGAGTGGCAAACTATTAGAGAATTATGCCGCATCATGTTCTCTCATAAATGATATTGTTTACGTTATAACATTGCAACTTTCGACACTGTCATCACTAATACATCCCCCTTGAAAAACTGAACTCCCTGAAACGCCCACGGATATTGCGAGTATACGAAATAAATAAGTGGGGCAGCGTTAACGGAGTAAATGCGCTTTTTGTTTTCGCCTCGTCTTTTTTTTTTTTTCTTGTAATAGGCGAGATTAACCTCGGACCAGCTGCAGGTACAACCAACGACGGCTTATTCCGCCATTCTGTTCCATCTGCGTCTCTTTTTCTCGAGCGCGCCGACTGCCAGGCGGTGGCAATCGGATAGCAAAAGAAGTTAATTGAAAATAAGATAATGCCGGTAGCGTCGGTAGAAACCGGGGAGGACGATGGGGCATGGTGGGTGAGCAAGACTGGACTGCAATCCCTTAATTAAGTTGAGCTCCTTACTTACACGTGCACCGCAGAAAATTGTAGGATTACTCTTTCCTAAATAAAAATATTGACACACAATAAAGTCCAGGGAAGAAAGCTCGTGAATGCATCAGTCATCTGTTATACAAATGGATCTCTCATGCTTCACATAAGTAGACTTACTTAGTTGCTAAAATAAATGTAATATAAACTTTAAACTATAGATCCTCTCCTACCCTCAAAAAATATAAAAACTTAAACTTCAACATTTTCTCTGCGAAGATTCTCCGTTATAGAGATGAGAAATTTTATCATATTCTTTTTTAATTAAAAAGTTTTAGATAGGTAACAATACGTTTTAAAAAAAGATATTATGTAAAAACATTAGAAATATTTTTGTACAACAAGAATAAAATGTAATTTCATTGTTTATCATGTAAATCTCAATATTACTTTGTATTTTATCTGCGGCCTCTTATTAATTAAACGTTATTAATTAAACGTTATTAATTGTAGTTTCTTTATTATTTTACCTGCTTGATTAATAAACTGCTAAAACGATCTTATAACGTTAGATATAAACTTGTTCCGACTTTCTTGAGAAAACGGAAGGAGAGGATTCAAATTACTCCCTTAAACGTATTCCAGGAAGACGCTCCTGCGCGATCGTCAAAATTCATTAATGTCAAATTAGCTCTAACGTTAACGCCCAGGTGAACGCAAATTAAAAATCTATAATACGTCGAATTATATTTAGCTGTCCCGAATTATTAAGCAGCGAGTACGAGATAATGGTAAAGCCAAGAGTGGAAGCACGGTAATAACAACGATAAGTTTCGATTTATAGTCTCCAGCACTATATGAATAACTTTACATAACATAAATATGGTAATCGCAGCCATAAAATTTCAATCGTGCGGTTATAGCAAGTTCGTCCGCCGCGAGTTTTCACTCGCAGCACTCCGCGAACTGGAGCACAAGCAGCACAGAACGAATATAAAATACATGAAAGCACAGGCACAGTTTCTTTTTTTTCCTAGGGAAATATAATAACTCCCCCGGATTGTTGTTGATTTATTCTTATTGCCCCCCCCCCCCCTCTCTCTCTTTCCCCTCTTTCTGTTCAAATTTAAAAATCAAGAATATATGTTAACCTGAGTATTCAAATTATAGTTCCTCTGTCGGTCTTATTTCGGAGTGCATATACGATCAGATTCAATTAATAATCTAATTTCCAAATAAACCAGTCCAACGTAAGTTCGATAATGGCGTACCGCTCGTCGTGTTTCCGTGCGGTACAATTTTTGAAAAAAAAAAAAAAAAATGTAAATCCAACACTTTTCCGCCCAAATGGTAAAAATTTCAATCGCGATTTATTCTCGCCGAGCAAGTTTTCACTTCGCGGGGCGAATTGCCTTCGCATGAATCGCCGGAAACGAATATAAAGCGCAGACGCGGCCGTTTCCTTCCACCCTTTTTTTTTTTTCGTTACGCGAAGGAACCGAGTGGTACACCGGGGAAATCTACCGAGTAGTTATTAAAATTCCATCCGCGTCGTGATCGCGCAACGACGAAAACAATCTCGAACGCAGCGGATTTTTGCCACCAATTTTTCTCGCCGCACGTTCGCCTACTCAAATTAGAATTTTCAGCTGACTGAGAGGCGAGCATTATCGCGAATTATACTTGCTCCACTGTCATACGGATGGCCCTGACGCCACGAATGTCATTAAATTATATGCGATGAACGAAAGTACTTATCATAAAGACCGCATAACGATAACGTCTTTTATCCTATAGGCGATAAAAGTTTCCCTCGTAATCTAAAAGAAAATCTATTTTGGAATATTATTTTTTTAAGAGGTCAGAAATCATTCTTTACTTTTCTTTTATACATAATATATAAAATTTTATCTCTTTTATCGTTTTTATTAGAAATTTTATAGAAAACATTATCACAAATAACTTTATCTATAGATACAGATATTGCGTTAAAGAAAGAAACGTTTAATGTTTACGTTAAAATATCTTATTTCTGTCTCCATTCTTTAAATACTTAGTTTTAAAATACGAAGATGTTTCAATCTGGAATCTTTAAACGTTTTAGTGTTTTAAATCTAAACACTTTTATTAAAAACTAAAATATTTTTTCAAACAATAAAGAGAAAAATAAAAATATTTTTAGTATCTAAAAATTAAATACTTCTTTTTCGAGTGTACTATTTTAAAAGTATTCTATATATGTATGTACATACAGAGTATGCCCATACAAATTGCTACTCTGCATATTTCGTAAAATAATATCAGAGATAAACTTAACAGAAATATAATATCAATTAATATGATTTTAATTGAATTTTATTATGCATTCAAAAAAGAAGTGTATAATTTTAGGTTGTTAAATTTAAAACATTTAATGCTGTTAAAAGTTTTAATTTTAAACGTTTTAGTATTTAAAACTGCGGTCTTTTGTAAATGAATAAGAAACACTTCTGTTTTCATTAGTGTGAGCATAGTAATCACTCAGAAAAATTATCTACGTTAGAGAACAAAGCGACACGTGCATAACTTTTTTATAGTGACCTAGATATTTCGTTATAATGAAAGTTGTAACGTTTTTTCTGAGAAGTACAATAACGTATGATATAATAAAATTATTTTAAAAATTACACAAGGATTGTATTATATCGTACATCGTTGCATTTCTTATAAGGTACGCTACAACTTTTATTAAATCGAAATATTTTACGTTACTATAATATAGTTGTATAATGTATCTCTCTGTTTTTTAATGTAGATAATTTTTTTGAGTAATTACTGTGTTTACAATAAAGTCCAGTTCAAACCAACTAATTTGATATTATTTTTGTTAAGTCTATTGCTATTAATTTGCAAGATAAATGAGGATGTTTATACTGGAATTTATAAATCTAGAGAAAAGTTACCAATATCGATATAGGCCTCTTTCAAAAGGACATTCTTCTATTTCTTGGAAACTAAATATTGCACTTTATTAATACTAATAAAAACATGATCTGCTTATGTAATTAAAGAAGGAAAAATCACTCTTTCATTTATGGTTTTTTTCTATAAAATCTATTAAAAACAAATTCTTCAAAAGCGAAATTGAAATTTACACAATCTTCTTTTTCAAATTGCATAATTTAAACAATACTGAGTGTATTATTAATAATACTAAATTATTTTATACAAGTTCGTAGTGTTCTCAAGTAATTTTATTTATATTTTTCTGTAGTTTTTATTTTTCTTACATAATGCAGCTTCAAACATGAAATCGACATACAGAAAATTGACCTATTGATAAGACAGATTATACTACAGTAAAAATCATAGAATAGAATAAAAAACTACACTAGAGATTTATTAAGTTAGAAACCTAATTTAATTTTTATATACTGTCGTGCTAAATTTTGCGTTTTGCAAAACAGCAATAATACTTGTATAAACAAAAAAATTTTTACATTAAAGTAAAAGGCTAGAAATCCTCATATTCATTAACTTGTACGTATTTTGTACATACGCTGAAGAAAAAGATAAGAAAATTAACTTAAATTACTTATGCAAGCTTTAAAGCTTATTTTGTCAGATGTTTATTTCTACTTATACTCTTACAAAAAAAATAAATTAATACAAAATTTAGAGTGATATTATAAAAACTATTATAAAAAGCATTTAACAGAAAATATTTTTTCGTTTATATTTGTGTTTAAAAATTTTTAGTTTTAGTTTTGATTTTAAAAATGTAGTTTAAACAAAGTGTCAGTATTAGCAATTTTCCTCCATTAGTATTTAATTATTATTATTATTATTATATTAGTTAATTCATAAAATGGTACTATGTAAATTACAGCAGGATATGCGAAACAAAGCTTATCTGAACCTCTTATTTCTTTACATTCATAAAATTACGTATTCATCCACGTATTTATCCCGCACCCTAGGAGCTCTTATCTACACCTTTCAGAACGCTTACATTAATATTCAATTTTATGTTTAGAAGCGTTAAGAGAGTAATTATAAATCTGAAATAATACTAAACGCAGGGTGGCAGGGGAGAGAGAGAGGGGGGGGAGGTGAAAAGGAAATGGAAAATGTAGAATATAAAAATCACGAGGGTGCAGATGTTTTCTGAGTAATGCAATTGTATTTCGATCTTCCGCGTTCTATTTTCCGTCGGAAGCCCCGGGAATGCCGTCTATATCTGGCTAGAATTTTCGGACACGTTCAGAAGAATGGCTCGGACGGGTAAATATTCATAAGCTGACTATCTCTCGAGTGGAATGGCGAGTTGTGCTATTTCTGAGCAAATTCGGTCGGTCGGTCGTCGCGTGTCTCCTATAACGGTACTACCCGCTGATATCGCGAGCCATGGCTTTTATTATTTTTCAACCGGGCAAAGTTTGCTCGTGAGCGCGCGCCATGGAATTACAACTATCCTCGAAAAAGACATTCTTCGCCCGGCATTGTTTGTAATTTCCACGGAACGAGTCTCCGGAGAAATTTCTATTACTACCACTCGGACGGCTTCGCAAATGAGAACTGTCGTACAATCTATAAGCATTACTCGCGCAAGCTCACGCGCTTTTCGGATTTTTAATTTTAAATTGCCGCGCGGAGATCTGCTTCCTTGAGATTTTTCACCTCTTCCGCGAACGTTTCGCAAGTTTCAGCCCTTCGAACAATAGCGGCGCGGACGTTCGATTATTTTTATACACCTTAATATTTCTTTTCTCTTTGCGTGTTATTCAAATAACGAAACGCATTATTATTTGAATTTAATTGCTCCACGAGAACTCACGCGCGGCGCCCTCGCTTATTTGACGAAACTCCTGTGATTCCGCTTTATTCACGGTGTACGATGTCATCGCGATCAATAAACGTTCGACTAAAAGCAAACGGCAATCACGACGAACATCTTCTCGATTTGTCGAAACGGCCGTCCTCGCGCGCGCGGGGAAAATTCACCCCCGAAATTCCCAGCTGGTAAAACCGATCGGTCGCGCGGAATCTGGTCCTCTCATAGCAATTCGCCTCTCGATATTAAACGCTTTAATATCGAGAAAAGATGCGGGCGGAGAGGGAGGGGGAAAAAAAGGGGGCTTTCGAGTGTTATCCGGCGACCGTGTGGGTGTGTAAACCGCGGATGAAAGTGGATAGATCCGCGGTTGTTCGACGAATAAACGCGATGCGCATTGTGAGCCACCCCCTCCCCCCACACACACGCGCGCGCGCATACAGACACGTATGACGTACGCAGTACGTAGGTGTGCACCTGTGCGCACGTGATGGTAAATACATTCGATTTATTGGAGGACGCGGCCAGGTATAGAGCCATACGTTTTTCGTACGATAGCTAAAGCTTCTTTTTGCGTGGCTCGCATTTTGTTGTTGCACTTTTCACTACCGACTACTCGTCGTCGTTTTGCCCGGCCATTTTTTTTTCACCCCTTTCCTTTTTGCGCGTGCATATATACTTTCCCTCCCTTCGGTCTCTTCTCGCTTGTGCATGGCCGAGGTCGATACGTTTCGTGCAGGTGAAGGTACGTCTGTACGTACTGTGCAACATAAATATGTATCTATCTATATTAATATAAAAAGCGTTTTTGTATTTCTGAACTTTCTTTGTTAAATCTTTTTTTTTTCTTCCTCGACCCTTTATTTAAACGTTTATTGTTTACTAACAAAAATTCTCTTTTGATATGTGGCCTCCATTAAAATGTTACGCAAATCATGCACGTGCGTGAGTAGAGTTTTTTATTTATTGATGTGCTTTTATAATAAATTGCAAAGAAATTCTAATAATTAAAAACCTAAAATGTTTTTACATAGTCAAATATACTTTTGAAATTTTTTAACGTAAAAGAAATTTGAATTGCACTTTCTCTTTCTCCTTCTCTCTGTACAATGTCTAAATATACGTTTGTTTCACTTTAAATGCAGATAGCGCAAGAAAGTGCAGTAAAGACCCATTGTCATTGGTAATCCTCTTTCTAACTCGTCTCTTTCACCACTCCTTTGTTGGTGGCTGGTAATACATATTGTTACGCATTTTATTCCAGTTTCAATTACAAATGTGATTAATAACCGACATCAGTTTTGCAACTTAACGGGGATACCGGTATACAACGGCTCCTTAACAAGGAAGCATTTTCTTCCACCGTTTTGTCATTCCTAACTCGTCTCCTCCCGTTATTCCCCTCCCTCTCCTCCTCACTCTTGTCGTCGTCGTCGTCGTCGTTTTCCCGGGACTATCGCGGTTCCCCGCCTCGAGAAAATGTCTGATACTGACAAAAAGAGGAGACGTAAATTAAGAAGGCGAAAGAAAGATATAAAGAGAGAAAGGAAGAGAGAAGGAGTGAGAAAGAGAAAGAGAGGAAAGAAAGTGGGAGATCCGTTGATGGATGATCTTGGTAATTATTTGCGGACATTTCCTTACTCCTTGCTTTTCTCTCTCCGCAGGTGCAACCAAGCAACGCTCCCTTTGCAAACCCCCTCCTTACCCCTCATCCCACCCCCCCGTTCCATCGTGCTTCTTCCTCGCGCGCTCGCGATTCTTTCTTTTATCGCCTCTCTTTCTTCCTGTCATTTTTGTCTCCCACGGCCGCGGTCAAGATGGATGAGGAACCATCGGCGATGTAACCACTAGCCCGTGTTTCCCGATAAAGAACAATCGACGAGCGTTCTTTCTCACTGTCGCCGGGGAAATTATCAGTTCGGATCCTTTCTCTCGAAGCATTTTTGTCGCCAGCCAATCTCGATGGACGAAAAAAGGAGGGAAGCGATGTTTCACCGTTTCTTTTTTCCAAAAATATATAATTTTCCGGCGTTTTTTATATCGCAATATAGATTTTCTTCATACATTTGCTTTTATTAAAATTTGAAAGTTAAAAATTGAATCGTCATTTAATAGTCATCTATTGATAAGCGAGACTGAGAAAAATGATAAATTTTCCTCGTTTAATTTAATTAATGTTTCAATCTGGATAATTAAAATTGTAAAACAGAAATTCAAATGTATTAATTTTCAAACAAAAGTTGTAATATATACGACAAAAGTATAAAATATCTTTACAATTTTTTAGCGGGTTATAAAAAGCTACAAAAATGTAATGTTTTAATCAAGTTTAGATACAAAAAATTTAAACTTTAAACAAAAAAGTACGCGATAGTTTGCATTGTATAGATATGTTGCGTATATACGGTAAAAATATACTTAGAGATAAATCAGCCCAAAAATATACGGAGACTCCCCGATGACTTTCGCAATGCAGTCTCGGCAATTTTTCCCAAGCGATCTTCTCGCCTGAGATAATTCTGTTTGTCGAGTTTGTTGTCGATATTTATCAAGTCTATCGAAGTTTGACGTAATTAAGGAATGGCAGATTGGACACCTAAATCTCGTTGAACGTCACCGGCTGCCAAAATGCGGCGGCGCAGTTTAAATGGACTTTGCATGCTCTGAAGCAATAAACAACTGCAGCTCACTTTTCGTTTATTCTACGCCGCATCTGTCGCGAATATGAGTGACACTTTTCTTTCGAACATTCGCTGCAGTTGGCGGATACTCTGACTCGATTGCCCGGCACAGCTCGTCAGCGTTGCTTAATTACGCGCCGCGATTAGAAGTTGGGCAATTTCGCTGTAATTACAAAACGCTGCCTCGCGAATTCTGTCGCAGTCCATTAGACAGCAGCAGCCCGATTTTAGCGCGTAAGCGACAGCCTAAATCTTACCCCTGAAAGACACCATTCGCGCGATGCAGTTGCGAATGTAAAGTACACGTCGCTTTAATTCACCAATTAATTATTCGGCATTATAATACGATTCTAAGGCGTACAAAGGAATTCATGATTTATAACATTAAATTAATTAATTGACAGTTTATCAAAATGTGGTATTATTATTATATTTACTTGATGCTACAGTTTGCAAATTACCCTATACAAAGACTGCATGTTACGTTGACATTTATTTAATTATTAATTATCTTACGTTATTAATTATCATACGCTGTAATTCTCTTTCTTTCTACCGCGCGTAGAAAGAAAGAGACAAAGCGCATTCAAAATTAGACACAATTGACGTTTTATATTTTTAATAGATGCAGCTGACGTAATTACACGATGATTATTTGAAATTCAGTTTCGTGTCATCGATTTTTACATTAAATGCAGTAATAACTGTGAACAGGGAAAATAATTTGAATTGGAGGGATATTCACGAAACAAGCATCCGATATTCAATACAACAACGTTGCTGGCACAAATGAACGAATGTACACTGGAATTGTTTTTAACTATCTGGATACGTCGATAGAAACCGGTGAGATTTTTGCTTCTATGTCGAGGAACTTTTCAAACAGATAACTAAGCTATTGTCTGTAAAATATATATAAAAATATGTGAATGTTAACTGTCCGCTTTTAGTGTTACGATAACTACTCGCCCTCTCTCGTCCAATAAGAATCGCACTATTTTCGTAATAAACCATTATATGGAAAAGGCTTGCCGGGCAGTCGAAGTGGATTGAAATAATTCCTCTCTCGCGCAGTCCTGAAGATTCAAAACGAGAAATTCGGCTCTTCTTCGATATTCGAGAAACAGCCCCCATTTATATCAATTCCGTGCGTACATCCGCGGTACCTCCGGTCACAATGTGATATTTTATTGACACGCCGTTCCGTACGAGTGCATGCATATACGTGCATCTCTGTACCGCCGTGGAATCTATGCCATACGCGGGACGGAGAGATCGATAGCATCTGGATACCGCTGGCATATTTTATCCGACGACTGCCGTAACGGCGGTTGCACGCGGTACGTCCGTGGATTACTTAACCCCGTATATGGATCGTCGGAACTTTACGACTCCGCGCGTATCCCCCTTTTCCGGACGTGCCATCACCTTCGTCGCGCGAACGAGACCGAAATCGAATCGGGGAATCTAATCCGGAAAACGTAATCCGCGTAAATTTTCAAATTTCCGATGGAAAATCACAATGAAAACGAGTGCGATCGTTCAGATCCCAGAGAAATTATAACGAATTTCGTGATCGTCTCAAGGCTTCGACTCTCGCTGACGAATCACTCAACGTTTAACCGGGGAGGGGGGCGTACGAAGTTACGTGGAAATATTGCGCGCGAGGACGAGGGGAGGGGGCTATCGTGAGAGAGAGAATTCGACAGCTTCCGCCGACCTGGAACTTTTACAATTTGTTGTAACTGCAGGACACAAAATTACCGTCGCGCGCCGCGGTTATTATGAACTTTCGCGTGACACGAACGCGCTCCCCCGAAACGACAAGGAAGCAGGGTAGAAGGTGTGTCCGAGGGAAGTGGAAGTTTGGCATGTGCACATGCCAGATTGCCACACATAACACGCGGCACGGCCGCGAAACGTGATCGTCCGACCGCAGTGCACCATCGACAATGAAGTTCCTCGCGCATTTGTAACCGTGCGTTCCCGTGCATCTGCTACCCCCCCTCTCTCCCCCCCCTCCCGGTGCACGTTGTTGCCGTTCCCGCAGACGATCTTGTCTTCCGATCTCCAAATTGATTGCACAGTGCGCAATTTATTTCCTTACTATGCGAATGGAGAGGGGAGAGATTAAAAATACGGTAACATTTTTCGTTAAGCACGCGCGAATATTTTTCATCCTATTTCAGTTCTTTTGGTTAATCTGAAATTTAAATCTAAAGATATCGTGCATTTTTAACAAACGCACTGAAAACGTGCATTTATATTTATATAATATTTATATAGAATGAGGATCACAAAAAAAAAATATAAATGTAATTCTGCTTTTTCAACAGCAATACGTATAATGTTTCAAAATACGATTCAACATGAGAAATATTTTAAGCTTAATACCTGCCTGTAATGCCATATCCGGAAATTTATTTTATTTATTAAATTTTATTTATATAGGTATATTTTTTATTTTACATTTATCACAGCATATAACGTCCCTCCCACTCTCAAACGTTTACTCCATTTATTTTATTATATTTGATAAAGACTTTTATTAGAAAAAGCTGTACCAATATTACTTCGTTTTTGCATTACATTTCTTACATAACAGTTTAGAATTAAACTAAAAAAAATACTTGAAAAAATAATATATAAAATAATGTATAAATAAAATATAAAGAAATGAATATGAACTAGAAAATGTGTTTTCTATCAAATAACATATTTTTTTATAATACTGTTTAAAATTTTTATATTTTACAATAATTAAGGTTTTTATAAGAAAAAATGAGCATCTAAGAAACTGAGGCTCAAAACTAATATATAACGACGTAATTCAGATGCGGCTTCGTGTATTAGAGAAGTTAAGTTATTATGAAGCAAATTGCTAATATATTACATAAGCTTCTTATGTATAAAATATATCTCCATATATTAAACAATATAAAAACAGTTTAAAAACTAGAAAATACAGATAAACAATTTCCTTAGAAAACAGACAAATTATTATTAATCTAATATGTACTAACATATTTATTGTCGTATTGTACACGTGGTCCATAACGAAATGTATCGGATTACGCTGCGCGACAATTTTATGTTTTAAACCGCACGAGAAAAAATGTGTGAAAGAAACAAATATAAACGAAATAATTTTGAAAAGCTACAAACATATAAAATGTCACAATATCAATATGTCATATATTTGATTCTCCACTTAAAAGAATTTGATTGCAGCAGATGTTATATTTAAAAACCCTCGAATGTATGAACCATGATAATATACTTATGTTTTAAATTATCTAAAGAAATCTTATGCCTTTATCATGTAGTGCAGTTTCCAAGAAAGCTGGTGTCGCTTTAGGAAGTGTCGTTATGTAGACTATTAGCGATTTTTTTTTTAACATTATAAAATATTTTCATGTTTCATAACATTTCTCATATAAACTGTAAAAATTGCTGCAGAAAAATGCTCGTCTATTTTTGCCCGGATACTTTTTTATCCGGCGTTTAAAGTGGTAGATCTTGAGAAACGCTAAATTGAGAATATTCTCGAAGTAATTAGAAAAGTAATGAGCTACTCAGCGTTGAGGGCGAGAGACTGGATTACCCGGAAAAAGTTTCATTCTTCAATAATATCACTCGTATGCACATTTTCGCTAAATTTTCACCGAAAGCAACGGAGGAACTACATTTTTCCGGGGCATACGCTTCTCGTTCGCTGATATACGGCACTCATACGTCGTTCAACTTTTGCGTTATGTAATATGTCAGAAATGCAGTCTCGTGCGCACGCGGAATTGAATTAAACATTTAAACATTTTTCACGTCACGGTGCGCAACAAATTATTTGGATCTTCTCTCTCTCTCTCTCTCTCTCTCTCTCTTCTCTCTCTCTCTCTCTCTTCTCTCTCTCTCTCTCTCTCTCTCCTCTCTCCTTCTCTCTCTCTCTCTCTCTCTCTCTCTCTCTCTCTCTCTCTCTCTCTCTCCTCTCCTCTCTCTCTCTCTCTCTCTCTCTCTCTCTCTCTCTCTCAACGTCTAGCGTATGCACGTCGGATACACAGAGAAATTGATCCGACAGTGACATATGGCGTGCTAGGGATATAATAAGGAGCGACGAATAACGAGGATGGGGGTCGTTATCACGATCCGCAGACAGGATCCTGCTTAGGTGGACTGCTTCTCCCGCTCGTTTATCTTACGCCGGTGGCTGTCCCGTGGCTCGTCTGCAGAACGGGAGAGATCGAAAATTCGCGCTGCGCCCGAAATTTCTCGCTCGTTCGAGAAATTGGCCCAATTAAATGGCAATATAATTGACAGTGACTCAATTACGCGGGAGAGAAGCTGGAGTTGGAGACGAACAGGTGGGAGGAGATGCGGTTATGAAGCTACTACTGGAAATACGTCTTTAGCATGGCGCGTAACAAATTGCAGCCAAGAGAGATAGACAGAAAGAGAGAGAGAGAGAGAGAGAGAGAGAGAGAGAGAGAGAGAGAGAGAGAGAATTGTGCGGCTCCTGTCAAATTAATATATATCTGCGTTAGTAGTATTGCTTTCGACGTTGATCACCGTGGCGACAAGATCAAGATTGACGTGCAACAAGAACATTCGAAGTCATTTCCTCGTTACAGTCACGTTTTGCTCCTAGTACTGAGAAATCGAATTGTATAAACTATTGTCACTCTCAAATTTTTAGACGATGCCAGCAGAAAATATTGATGTTTATATCCCGGAATCTTAATTCTTCGTTCCAAATATAACAAGCTAGGTCTTGTTGATGTCAAAATCGTCCAGAATGTCATTTGGACGATTAAAATAATGACAAATAACGTCAGCTTGCTACCTGGAACATCTGCAATCTGGAGCTTTCTTGTTCAACCTAATTGTTTTTACTGCGTTCCAGGTTTTCAAAAAGTCTAGAACAATTCAGGATTAGTTTTCAACATCTCTATACAATTTTTTTTTAATCAAATGTTAAAACCTTTACGTAATAAAAATTGACATTCAAAAAGTAAAATTTTGCTTGCCAAAAACGATCTGTATTGCAGACGGAGGCCTAATGTGTTTTCTTAATCGCATAGAACTGATTTAGGATTCATATATTCACATTCTTCTTTATGTAACTCAAAATTCCTCGATCGGTTTTTGCTTCCAAAAATGTTCTTTAAAAATACCTATGTATCGTGTTATCAGAACGTCCTTGTGTAATCTCAAAACATCAGCTTCGAGCTTTGATCATCCTCCGAAGCTCGTCGCGCGTAATTTCTACGTCGAAATAATAAAGATCGTGGTGCTATTAAAGAGGCTACATCGTATCCACACTCTTTGTATATACACGGCAATCTCGTGGATTTCTTCGTCGCTCGACTTGTTGTTTCTTCCGGCTCCGTCTTAGGAGGAATCGTGGAAACGTGCCTGAGGGAGAGAGAAAGAAAGAGACAGAAAAAGACCGGAAGTAATGAAGATTCAGCCGCCACAATATTCGTACGTACAACGGATCCGTTACGTGACTGCAGCATTTATTGAGTTTATCTTTACTCTGACTCTCTCTCTCGTCACGTTTTTCCCCTTTTCCTCGTGTATACGACAAACAATCCCGATACTTTCATTTTAAAGCGAACGAAATTATAAATTATTCCGTCGGAGCTTATTTCAAAGTAGCAACAATCTCTTTAAAGCAGGATAAATTACATTTTTCCCCTCGTATCGAAACAAAATGAAACGTATTTTTCAGATTTAATTTTATCATAATTACATCGCACACAGTGCACATGTTTACCATAGTAAATTATTTCTATTTATTTTTATTATTTTATAATTTTTTAAATAACCGTAACAAAATAGTTACCTTTTACGAAAAGAAGAACAATAAAAAAAGAATATTTATATATCGAAACCAATCTTGACAGGATTGAAAAGCCTCTCCGGGCAAATGTATAACCCTATGTAATAATATCCTATTACATATCATATTCATACGTGATATATAATATTAATATATTGATATAACGGTAATGATATTTAATATTTGAAAATCGTGCACGATGCAACTAATGTAAATAATATCGTTTTAGGTATAAAATAATAATTAAATACAATTTTACATTATCATATTATAATTATATTTTATTGATATATCGTGGTATATTATTATAAAAAAGTAAACCAGAAAAAGCAACAACAAAATGTGAATATGAAAGGCAATGAGTGTCACAAGATAATTAATAGACGGAAGTATAGATCATGAAAAGCCAAAACGCTACATAATTTACATAGATAAATACTACTAATAATTTCAATATGTACAGATTTCACATATGTATTTGATATTACGGTAACAAACGTTACAATAATAATATCGCGATGTAACGTTCCGTTAAAAGATACGTTGCTGTCTGCCACAAAGGTCGAAGGAGAAAAGAAGAAAGGAAAAAAGAAAGGCGAAATGTCATATTGCGCGTAGCTGTCGACTTTGCATGTCGTTGGATCAACCGGGCGATATTCCGTAAAAATCACAAGGCACATGCGTGCACGATGATCCCGCATGTACGCATTTTCACGGAGGAAAATAAGGAAGCGGGGGAGGGCAGCAATTCGCGGTGTTACGATATTGCGAGAATATTGGAAGGCCGCCGGTATGGGGAGCCTGGCGGAATACATACATATATCTTCGATTCCGCCCGCCGCGGGCGAATAAAAGAAGATTTGGCGAGAAGCAGGAACGGAGGGTGTATGCGGTGGGTTTACCTACCGAAATCGAAGCGCGGCATGCGTGAAAATTGAGGCGCGAAAAGTGCCGGCAATTGGAGCGGAAATTGGAGGGGAGTGTAATAATATTTCGGTGTAACGAGAACCATTCTGAACGGTAGTCACACTAAATCCGATTTTTTTTTTTTTTTTGCAATAATCCCAGGGCAAATGTTACGTGTGAATTGATGGTATTATTGGAATATTATTGCAAAACCGCCGGTATAATGGCGGTGATTGAAGTTTCGCACGATTAAAGTATTTTCAATGAATAATTAGCCAGATGCCGTTCAACAATTTATACGGCATTGAAAGAAATTAATATATTAATAACAAAATAGAGGGAAGGAATGAGTAAATAGCACGATTAATTTTATTGCATTAAAACATTTATATATTGTTGCATTCTTTAAACGCGCGCGACATTCCATCTAATATTATTGTAAATCAACAAAGCGAAATATATCGACAGGAGATTTTATGTCATTGATGTCTTGAAGAAAATGCTTCAATGTTTAAGCGGCCGTAAACCTTCAAAGTTCAACTCTAGAAAAGCTCGTAGTTGTCTAATTTTTATATTCTGTCGTCGAGAAGTTATTGGATTTCGAAGTCTTACATCTCTCTTTGTATATAAAGCAGCTTTATGCGTTTTCGATTAACATTATGATTGAATTTGCAGCGAGGCTTTATCACATTCCGATTTCAATACGTTAGTTTATTGATTCGCGTAGCATATCGCGAGCAAACACGCTTTGTGAAAACTTCAATATACGCAAATCTGGATACAACGCGCGGGAGAGACTGACATACCTTCAAAGATACCCCTTCTACCGACTTATTTGCCTGGCAGTCGAAGTACTCGATTATCTGTAGCCGGATAGTCGTTCAACGAGGGTCGTAAGAGGCATAAAACGGTATTACCTTCCGGGAAATCTGCGATAAAACGGACAAAAAGAAGGAAAAAGGACCGACTAAGAGCGGGCGAGCTCGGGGGGGTGGGACAGGAAGAGGGCGGGATGAAAGTAATTTCCGGGTTGAAAGAAGCCGACTTCAGAGTAAAAACATAATCAGAGGGATGGTCTTAAGTCTTTTAGAGAACCAAAGAGAAAGAAAGAGAGAAAGAGAGAGAGAGAGAGGAGGGGAGGGAAAAAGATAGACAGATTGATGGATTATGTGGCCAATAAATCAAATTCATAGCATATTTGCTGAGAGAAATGTACAAACGAATCTATTAGTTTAATCTGATATGTATCTTTGGAAGATATACATAATAATAATAATATAAATGTACAAAATGCAGTCGAAATTATTATACATCACACTTCAGCCTTTTAAACTGATTGCGCTATATTAATTGCGTTAGACTCATTGCATAAATATTATACAGCAATAATCATAACAAAAATTTCACAACAATTGCGCTAAAAAAAATTTATACGCATGGCTGTTTTGTCGGAATAAAATTTGTAAATAAAAAATTAAACAAATCTCAATTTTAGATATTTGTATTTACGTTTATACTTTAAATACATATTTTATAATAATTTCAAAAACTGTTTAATTCGTGTATTCAAAATTTTGCCATGCTGAATGTGTAATATTATTTTACATTATTGTTTAAGTATGTGCATAGACTAATTCTTTTTATATAATATAGCTAAAATACTTTTCTCAATTATTGACGTATCTTTCCAGATTTAATTTTACAAATATGTCACTAAAGTGAGATTCTTTATATTAAACAATTATCAATATTTTATAAAAGATCAATACTCTTCTATATCTGTAGTTATAAATATACTTAGATAATTGTAGATTCTAATTTTTGTGCAAAATTTCGTTATACAATTTAATAAATTTTGTCTTTGGCTGTACTAAAAAATTTCCAATAAATTTATTTATAAAAAGATAAAGAGAGACAAACGAGCGATTCTCACGAAGTGACACTGGACCCCATCCAGCATCGTTGTAGAGCGGTGTATAACTCAAAATGCAATGTTTAGTTTTAATTGGCGATACAGCGTTTGTGTTGCTCGCAAAACAGCTTGGAACATATCGTCACGCAACATTACTGCCTGTCAGTGGCACAGACAGCCCCGCCACGTTTGAACAAGATATCCCAAACTGGAGCTGCAGTAGCGATAGGTCACTTGCATTGCCATGCTACGGCATGCATGAATGCGATGCATCCTTGGCTCGCGATCCGCTCACCGCTCATAAATTCCGCTTCCCGATCCGTTATCTTCGCTGCAGACCCGGAAGATAGGGTCGTCCTCGCCATCGACAAAAGAGCCGGGAGAGAGAGAGAGAGAGAGAGAGAAAGAGAGTTGCGCATCTGTTTCTTAACTTTATCCTCTCCGCTTTACAGGTTGCCAGTGAGCTTGCAGATTTTATCGAACTGGCATAGGTTTGTCGCATTTTTCAAATAAAGTCGACGAAAAATCCGCCGGTAACTTCTAAAGTAACTTTTATTAATCAGAGTCATTCGATGCAATTCGATTTACTCGTATTTTATTCTTTCCTCTCTATCCCACGGGGATATTTTACGATTCGTACCTAAAAAGCTGACTCATTTAAAAGCGGGACTTAATGGAAAAGCAATTAATCTTTCGCGCCGACCTATTAATTAACAAAATACTGAAATTCTCCTCTCAACGCGCTCGATTATGCTGTCCGACAGGACGCGGTAATATAAAATTTGCATTTAGTGGACTGTACGGCGCGTTAAAACATACGACTTGGCACCGTTTCTGAACAATATTCGGCGCGCACCTCGCAACGCGGCGTTAGCATGGCCCCACTCGAAGGCATTCGTTATAATTTGCGTCATGAGCACACCTCTCGTTGTCCACAAACCGCGGCGGGCAAATTACTCTAATGTCTCAGCCGAAATCGTACATACGGTTGTGTTGCATAATGCCGACTACCGGCGGCACTGCATACGGAAAATGCGAAATCGCCTGCAACAACCGTGTCATAATTCAAACGCGTGTGTTGCACGCCCATCAGGAAGTTAATAATCGTAAAATTTACAACTGCCGCGTACTCGAAGTTCTTCAAGGAAGACAACAACGAAGTCGCTTCTCATTTAGATCTTGTATTTTGTCTAAAAGATTATACAACACAAACAACACAAACAATCGGTTTTTTTCCTATTTATTTGCTTTAATCTTTCTACACTCATTTATCTCAAGTTATATTGTGCGGTTTAGTCGGAATATTGACGGTATCGTTTAATTGGATATTATTGTGCAAGAGTAATGTGATTTGATACACGCTACCAAATAATGTAGAACAGTACACATTATTCGACACAGTCATTATCGTCAATTGCATGAAGCCCTACAAGATACATATTGCTGTTCTAATGTGAAATATATATCTTCATTAAAGCCAATACAATCCATATAATAATTCATGTCGTCAGATAATCGTTATAAACGTTAATACTGAATAAAACTCAAATTTTATTATTGTTTAAACCACATTTTCCTTAAGGAAGTAAAACATAAATTTATAATACTCAAATATCTCTACAAATTTTTATTTAAAATTATATTTTAATAGTGAATTTGTAATCAATTACACATGAATGTATTTATGTACATTACTTACGCTATTAAATAATTATTTATTTACATAATTACATATAGGGAGATTTGGTAAATACTGATCATTTAAATTATATTTTATCAATGTTTTATATTTTTATTTATAAGCAACATTTAGTATAAAAAATATAAAAAAAGTAATATAGACAAAAATTTTACATATTACATTTTGTTTTGTACATCCTAGCAAAAATATAGATACAACTGATGTTAATTTTTTATCAATTATGTAACTGACAAAAGTGTAATCAAAAAATTTTATACTAAATATTTTTATTTAAAAAAATTAATATTGCAAAAATTCATATTTTTTAATATTTAATTTAACATTTAACATTTGTATTATATATATGTATAAATATAAATACATATTTGCAATTATTATAAAAATTAAATTGTTGTACTTTTATAAAATCCATCATGTTTCCTAAATTATATCTCACTACATAAAGTTTATTATAATAAATAATATCAATATAAGACTGATAATAATATAATAATACTAGTAAAATTAATAATTGATATAAAGTCAGTTACAAAAATAAGATCAAGTGATTTTTACTTCAACATGTCTTTTTATTATTGTAACTTATTAATTATCAAACTCGTTAATCTTTTCCCTCGATAAATTATTTATAAAATGAGTATTAATTAAAAATTTCTTATATTTTTAATTATTCTAATTCATAAATTTATTTTGAGAACTTTTAATTTGCGATTCTTTCAAAGAAAATACGATTTCAGACCTATGTACGAAATCCTTTTAGCATGTTTAATAGCTGAAAAGTTTGTAATAAATTAATTGTATGTTAATAACAGATTATTAACTCAACATTAATAATAATAAGTACCTAAAACAATTATTTCTAACGTTTATCTGCATACGCGTCAGTAAATAAGAAATATATATATTACTTAAAAAATAACTTAAATAACACATTCAGCATCTGTTCTCTATGACCATCTAACTTGTGTAACAATAAGATATTTTTTGAAAATTTAGTAATAAACAGCTGAAGAAAGTTGCCATGTGTATTCTCGATGATATTGCGTTATGGAGTTGGCGAAATAAGCGAACGGGACAACGAGAGAAAAGTTGTATGTTACAGCAAACGCTGCTCAAGGCACGAAAACACGAAAGAAAAGGTAAAAAGGAAGTGGGAGACGCAGTCTGGATATGAAATATGCGCGAGAAGTCCGAGCAAACACGATCGCAAAGCTTCCAGCCTTTCGCCGAGAATCTCCATCTTTCCTCCGCCTGACCTTCTTCCATCTAGAAGCGCCCCATGCAAGATTCTACCTCGTGGAAATGATGGCAGCTCGTTTGCCCGTGGAAACGGCGATTCTTTTCGGTCACGAGAGCTTCCCTCCTGGCCCCCGTAAGGCGTAAGCTCGCGGACAAGCAGCTTCACGTTCAATATCATCTTTCTACCCGCGCCGTGCAATCTCGTACCACCCGCCAGCAATTTCAAAATCTAACTCCTTAAGCCGTGGCGTACATTCCTCTCGGCAAATTGCCGTTAACGTTTTATACACGACTGTACACGAGCTGTACCTCTCGTCCAGAAAGGACGACCGCAATTTGTACGTCGCGATGTTCACAAATGACTAATTGGTATACTGTATGAAAAAGAGTAGCAACATTTGTCATTTTAATCAATGTTTATCCTGGAAGTTCAATCTTAATTTAAGTTTTCGTTAAAAAATAATTTTTCCCAAGTTAACCCCCAAAGGGTACACTGGGTTAGCGTAACCCGGATAAATTTTCAAAGTTGCGGCATTTAAAAAAATCTATTTTCAATTTTTACAAAATATCTCTTGTGCTATAACTTCTTTGGCTTTTGACTGAAATATTCTTTTTCTTTAAATTTCAAACTATTGATTGAAAAAAATGGTTTAAAATTGGTGCATTTGACCCAGAGACATACGTAAATAAAAACACAGAGTTAGGGAAACACATGTGTGCCTAAATCAGAAGGTTTTTTTATGTGTGATCTCTGAGGGTTAATTAATAGCTTCAGCTGTATCTTGTTAGTCAGCCTAAACACGTGCGGTGCAATTAGACAAGAGAGCTTGGATTTCACGCTTACGTGTGCGTAGGCATCACGTGTCTTTCTTACTAAAATTATGCACACAGGCACAGATGAACCGCATCGGGCATTATTAATTGCGAAATAAACGAGCGGCGGCTCGTATTACGCGGATACGCTCAAGGGATCAAGGCCGCGATTAGAAATATTCCTGAATGGTTTCATTAATTCGACTACCTGAACCTCGTCGTCCTTTCTTCGCGTGTCGCGTGGAATTTCGACGTTCGTTAGCTCAATTAATGAATTTATCCCGTCCATCCCGACGACGGGAATAACATTCTTCCAATCAATAAGTTTCTACTAATTGAAATCGTGTTCACATTTCCATAATCTAGCCGCGTACCAGTTCACCGCTCTTAATTGGAGGGATAAGATCACGAATTATGATCCGTTCGTTCGTTTATTCCGCGTGATACCCGTTCAATCAGATAACACCGAAAACAATAGTCGATAAAATATTTGCATACAGAATTTTCACATTGTCAAATAAACATCGTCTAGATACATCGCCACTTTCGGAGCTGAACGTTCAGTTTTATTTTTGTTTTTCTGCAGAATAATTCAAAACAAAAAATTAATATTACAGTGCTCATATATTCACAAAATTACAGATGACAATTTTATATTTGTGCTGAAATAATAGATGTATAAAATCTTGTATAAAAAAAAACTGGAATCGAAACGAACTGTCGAAATGTCGCTTTTTCACTAATGTTTACTTACAAAATTGTAATGTACTGACATGGTTTGGTTTATTTCTGTAAGTATTACAAATCTGTCAATTCTTGATCGCTTTCATATGTCAATTTATTTATCTTTGAGTTTATTTATGAACTTTTAGTATACTTATTAATATATTTTTTTTTCTTTGCATAAACTTGATTTGCTTTCAAATCGTTAAATCAGTGTGGCCATTTCTTTACCACCTTGTGGTAGCAAATAAAGTAGAAGTGCTACTGATTTACACACTTCAGCAAGGCGGAACACAACAATGTTTATACATTGCGAAGTAGCATGGTGGAAAGGACTCGGCTCGTTTAGGCCGATAACATACGATCTTTCCAATTTTCGTAGCTCGAAACGACTCTCGTCCTCAAGAAGCCAGAAGTATATAGTCATCGGTCGATCGAACGCCTGTAACTCGTAGGGCGAGGAAAACGTCGTCGTTTTCCTGAAAAAGGGCGAGAACACGGACGAGTCTGGGTGTCAGCGGAGTGCTAACGGCAAAAGAAGACGAGCCAATCGATAGCTTCGGCAAACGAGGAACGACGACCCGACAAAATATTGACTCACACTACTTGGCAGTGCGGTGGCCGCGAATTTCGGTAAAATTTCCGTAGCTGAAATCTCTTCTTACTTTTCCCTTTTCAGCCGTGAGGATTGCATTCGACAGCAAAAAATAGAACCCCACAATTTAAATTTGTAAAAACAAATATCTCCTTTACATACGCTTTGTTTCTTGAAATGAAACGGATTCAAATGCGGCACATGGCAAACAGGACGGAATAAACATAACTTGCAAATGAAAAATTTGCGAACATGGAAAGATAATGAAAATGCGAAAAAATATACCCCTTGGAAAATTTTAAATTCTTCCAACGAAGCAAAATACGACGAAAAAATTATATATAACTAAGCGAATACGTATCGTATAACGGAAAATCATAAAATGTTATCAATATAGTGATAGCAAATGTATCAAAAAAAAATACAGATGCACTGCAAATGAATGTAAGTTGAGAACGTGTAAACATATGCACAAATTTCTCTTTTGAACAATGTAAATATTTTGAAGCTAATTCTAAATAATTTATAAATATTCTATAAATATTTATTTTAATATTTGCTATTTAATACATATACATTTTGTAAAATAAGCTTTTAAGTATTTTCAAATGAATTTTCAAATTTTGAAATGTCAAGCAGAAAAGAAAGTCGAATCTTTTTTAAAGATAAAATAACGATACTTTCTTATCTTTGCTATTATTTTATCTTTGAGGAAAACTCGAAATTTACTGCTTCGCATTTCTGAAATATCTTATTATCCAGGGGTGGAAAACGGAAGCGTCGTCAAGAACAGAGCAAACGAGCCTGGCTTCGGAGATAAAGATAAGAACTTGATGAGGCGGAGGGTGGAATTCGGTATCGTTGCGTAGAGCGTACATCGCCACCGTTTCCACTTCCGGCACACAGTTCATTCTGTTACGCTTTATTGCGACTTACGACGGTCTCGCTACAAAATTATTTTTTCAGGGCACCAGTGTTTGCGCCGCGGCACAAAGTATAAGCATACAATGCTCTCGTGTTTTATCCTGGTGCGCGCCAGAATTCACTGTGCAAAATATACAATTCGCTTAGAAAGACGTAATCTTACGAAAATGAAAAGAATCTTTTAAGAAATGAAATTTTTTGTACTTTTATTAACGAAAGATTTATTTAAAAAAAGTCCCCAGTAACGACATAAGTTTACGGCACTCACCTATTTCTCAAAAACTAAACGTTTTATTAATTTTATTAATATTGGCAGAAACACGATTTGCTTAAATAAATAATTAATCAGGAAGAATAATTTACGTGTCCATAATTTTTTTCCGTACCATTTATTAAAAACAAATTCTTCCAAAACAAAAATAAAATTTGCACTATCTTTTGTTGCAAATTGCATTGCAGTGTAAACAATAGTGTATATTATTGTGATAATTTTGTAAATAATTTTCTGTAGCGTTCTTAAACTGTTTTATTTATATTTTTCTCTCTCTTATCTTTCTCATGATACAATTTTAAAAATAAAATTGAGGTACAACGTAAACCGGCATACTTATGAGTAAGACAGATTGTAAAAATCATATGGGATAAAATAAAAGACTACATTATTGACATGTTCTTTTTCGCACTGCTACACTGCTGCAATAAGTTAGAGCGAAATACATATATCTTTGTTTTACTCTAACCTAAAACCTTATGAAATCTGTCTATTAAGCGTTAGTAATTTGATCTAATGTTTAAATACTATTGCACCACATCTTGCAAAACAAGATATTTGTATAAAATCAACAAAAATCATTTTACTTAAAGTGAAACACTTCTGAGAAACCTTATGGTAATTATTCACTTATACGGAGCCACCCCCGATTTCAATGTTCTTTCACATATATTAGCAGGGACATGACCCTGAGTAACTTTTCCTTATAACTCAATCGACGGTCATTGTTCGTTAAAGAGTTATTAACCAAAAGAAGTTTGAAAAATATTCATGTAGAATAAAACAACACACACACACACACGGGTGGGTGCGGGAGAAGGAGACCGAAGGCATTGTTATCAAGATCATCATTCTGAGTAATATGTAAGGAATAACATTTTTTGCACATAAATATTGTAACAATTCATTGTACTTTGTAGTTAAAGCAAGAAATTCGTAATATTTCATTTTGGAATACTCTAATAATGTTAACAGTATCGCAATTTGTGCTATACTGATTCGTCTTTCTCGAAAGAATTTAAAAAACACACACACACACACAATCAAAACATTGTCTGTGAATCGCAGTTAACCCTGCGGTAACCTTGCGTTTTACAAAATTTCCATACACAATTTTGTGTGGAAAGAGAATATATTTTTAGAAAACGCGTGGGCGGGGGAGGGATAAAGCCCCCTCCCCGTAATTTTTCCTAACTCTAACTTAACCAATTTTATGTCGCTATTTGGATAATGTCAGAAAACATTGGAAACGAACAGCGTGGATATATTGTTTAACGTGGAAAGTCGCAAACCCATGTGGTACAGTATAAGCGTGTTTGCTTTACGTTCAAGTTTATTAATATAGTAAAAGTGCCGAATGAATTTGCTTCGTGTAGAAAGTCAATGAAAGGGCAAAAACCAAGAAAAAGGCTGAGCTCAAATATTCAATTTTTCAATTGTATTTGATTAAACGACGTCCACGCTTGTACTGTACCACATGGGTTTGTAATTTTCCACGCGAAACAAGATTCACGTTGTTCGTTCCAATATTTTCGCATTATTCAAATAGCGACATAAAATTGGTTGAGTTAGAGTTAAGAAAAATTACGGGAAGAGGGTGCAGGGAGAGAGGCGGAGCCGCGTTTTCTGAGAATATATTCTCTTTCCACACAAAATTTTGTGTGGAAATTTTGTGTGACATAGTTATTTCTCAACAAAGTACCGTACTTTTGTGCATTTCTGTACAGAGCATCCTTACCAATGGAGTGGGTGCGGAAAGAGGAGGCCGAAGGATCCCCCAATTGTACCCCCCCCCGTGTGTGTGTGTGTGTGTGTGTGTGTGTGTGTGTGTGTGTGTGTGTGTGTGTGTGTGTGTGTGTGTGTGTGTGTGTGTGTGTGTGTGTGTGTGTGTGTGTGTCTGTAGAATTAATATATTTTTAAATAATTTATATATTTTTTTAATAAAATATATTTTATTTTTAAATTAAATCGTAACTTACAATTTAAGGGTGTATCGGACATACAATCTTAGACAAAAGTGCATGAAATTTGAAATATTTAAATATCTGTCTAACGCATAGTAAATTTAGATGTAAAAACTTGAACGATAGTTGGAGTCTTATTTTTACTCTTACAAAGGTATTTTTTACGTATTTGCAATTTTTTTCACTTATGAATTTAAACTTTTGACAATGAAAATGCACAATTATCTCAAGTTATATTTTATTTCTTTAAAACAGTGTAGTGAAGACAATTGGAACTTGGCAGATATTTTCATCTATTCATATACTAGATATACAAAAAAATTCAAAAAACTGGTACTATTTCTTCTATATTTTTTTAGCTGTTTTATCCGTCAAGATCGTCTTTTTCCATAAGATAGAAAAGAATACCATGTAAAATCAGTGAAAATTAAAATAGTTATAACTTAGCAACCGTTTAGTGGATGCGTTTTCAAATTTTGCAGTACATTAAGGAAACTGAAAGAACAATTTCATAAATTTTTAGCAATTTTGTACCATTTTAAACTTTAGTCCGATACATTCTTAAACAAAAAGCATATTTATATTATATTATATATAACCTTTATGAAACAAAAATAGCATTTACATGTTTTAAGGAGATTAAAACAAATTATAAAATTTTATAAATAAAATAAATTGTAATTTTTTTTAAAATCTTAACCTTATTTGCATTTATATTATTGTATTTATAATACTAGGTTTTTATAAATCTAGTATTATAAATACAATATGCACTCGCGCGCGCGCGTGTGTGTGTTTTTAATTTATAGTCAACATAAATCACTTACTGATATATTTGAGGTGCTATCGTATTCTTTGCGCAATGTACACTCGCAAACAACATCTGGCTACACTAACTGCGCTAGTTCAGAGTATGTCTTTTTTTCCAATACGAAAACATGTGGAAAGAGAAAGATACACTCAGAAACCTCTCGGAATTAGTGTAGTTAGTATAGCCAGGCATTTCTGTTCGTATATATATAGCAAACAGTAATTTTTCGAAAAAACCCAGTTTTTTCTGATTTTTTTCAGGCAATTTAAAAAAAGCGGCTTTTTTCAAACTATAGTTTCAAATATTTTGTATAAACAATTTGCTTAAAAAAAAAAGAGAAGAAAATGTAGCATGACTTTCTAAATTTCACGAAGTGAAAATGCTGCTACTAAAATTTTTCGAGTAATTTTCCATTCCAATAAGAATTAAAATTTACTCTATTAGAAAGTTAATATCAAGAGATTCATTTTAATTAAATTTAGAAAGTACTATTGCCTATTATGCTAATTTGGGGTTTAATTTGTCATATTTGTTGGTTTTTGTTTATTTTACGAAAACCTTAATTATTACAAAATTTGAAACATTATTACAAAAATTTAATGAAGACACTTTGTAGTTTCTATTTTCCTTTTTACTACTTAAAATTTTATTTTTTAATTTTATTTAAGAAAAATAAGCCAAAAACAAAATAATATGTCCACATTGGCGATCTTCTTCTACTGACTAAAAATAAACTTTAACATACAAAAAATAAGACACAAGATAGACAGTTTGAAAACCGTATTTATATTTAGTTTTTAGAAACTGTAGAAAATAACTATTCTCATTCTGATGTTAAAAAAAGATATTCTTTAATGAACTGTGTCATCACAAATAGAAATGGTTACAAAGCGAAAATCTGTAAAGTACCTTTACTATTTCAACGTCTGTGCAGACAAATCGTCTAATTAACAAATAAAATATTTCGTAGTATTTCGTATAGTGCAACCAATATAAATCATAATAACATGGAATAATACCAACATATTAATATTTCCCGTTCAAACTAGAATCGTGTCGCTTTTAGAATGTTCCATATAGCTGCTGCTCAGAAATTCTCGCGGCATGGCTGCACCGAAGGTTCCTAACTACCTAAGTTAGCAGACGTAATGGCTATGGCACTGCATCGAATCACTATGCTTTCTGTCTTCCTGAAATAATTAATATATAAAATCTCTATATTAAAAATCCATTTTTTTTCCTTTAACCTCTCCAAATTCCTCACGTCCTTAAAACGCGTCTAGCAAAGATCTTTGATGAATAAGCATATGTGTTCTTTTTACACTAGGTACAGAAACAGATAGCTGATGCCAGGAGAGCTTTCCTCGGCGAGAGGAGGAGACTCAAGGTCACTGAAACGCGACAGAATCGCGTGTACCTGGTTCCCGTTCCTTCCCCGTGCCCCTCTTCCAAAAGTTCCCCTCCTTCCCCTGCCACACCCTCTCCTGCCGCCATATTGATCGGCGCCCCTACACTTCGTAGCAACCCCTACTGCGTCTCGGCCACCCCTGCAGCCGTTACCGCGACGTTGCCGCGTCTTTTTCCCCCTGACAATTTTCTGCATCCTGACATTTAAGTACGTTGACGGACCAGAATGGCGACATGGCTATTGTAAAAAATTGATTAACGTCAAGATCAAGAACCGTCTATATCCTGAAATGCTCTATTATCGTGACTGTTTGATCGATGTATAGCTCATCATTCGCAATAATCCGTATCGTGTTTTGTATCGCGCATTTTAATTTCGCAATTGTTAATAATGAATTGCAATGCCCACAATTTAATAGAAATTGTACGTGAAAGAGAACAAAGCTAAATTTATTTTTTGCAGACAGAATACCAATGGTTCAACGAAAATGTTTTTCCTCTTAAAAAGGATTTTCGGATTTCCTTCGCTTCAGTTAATGATTAGAGCATAGCATTGAACGTCTTTTATGTCTTTTAGATAAGTTAAATATCAAGTTAAAGAATATTTCTTTGCACCTTATCCCGGGACTCGCTCACTCTCGTATTCAGAGGTTGATAAGCAAATGCCGTTTTTCCTCGCCGTCGCGCTGGAAGTTACTTCAAAAAATAAAATGTGCCAAAGATATGCATACAGAATTTTATGTGCACGTAAACACCATGTTTTATTCTGCTTTGCATTTTTTAACTCCGCGATATGTAATTCATCTTATCGATAATACATTTCCATGGCCGGGGTGAGGGTGAATTTATTCCATCGTACATAACACACATACACACATAATACAATGAAAGGGAAAATTAATATCAACTCGTTTAATCTTTTTAAACGTTTTTTTTTAGAGAAATATTAGATACTACGCCTGTAGGGAAAACATGTCGCTCCTGGTGTTAAACGAGCGCAACGTACATTCGACCCTTTCCTTTTTCCTCAACCCTATTACCGTCCCACGCGTCATCTTTTATCTTCCACTCGCTTTCCTGTTTGTACTTTCCAAGAAAGTGAGGAGGAAAGGGAAAAGGGATCGATGCCTTTCCGAGCGCTACGTGCAACGGCCGGTAATATCGCTTTCTCACCCCCATAGCCTTAGAACCCTTTACAACGCTATTCCCCCCCTCCCTTCTCTTTTGGCATTAGTTGCAAAGCGAGTTATTCTACAAAATCCCAACAATAGCACGTGATTCTCGATCGTTTTTCGCGACTGCGATTCTGCACTCCTCTCCCATTTGTACGCGGGATTGCGGAGATGCCGCTTTGCCAATTACTTAATCCCTTTCTCTCCGACCAATAGCTCCCTTTATCGAGTTCTCTGTCGCAGCGATTTGTTTCCCGCATTCGAAATCGATTCCAGTGTTGGCTATTTAAATAGCTAAATAACACGGTTTTTCTTTTAGCAGCCACACAAAAACTACTATAAAGATTAATTGTTCGTAAATAAAGCTCACATCCGACTTATGTGTGTTAACACTCTTTCTCGCATCTATATTACAAACATCGTAGTTTAATGTTTAATTTACTTTCATTTTAAATCAACAGAATATTTGAACTAGCGTTTTAACAGTCGTAAGAGGATGGAAAAATGTCAACGAGTATTTAAATGCATGTCAGTATGAATTAAACGCATTTAAACAATGTGTGTGATGAAACGCATGAATAACTCGATGTAAAATATTATTCACATCGAGTCTTGTTTATTTCGTACTTGTATTTGCGAATGCATTTAATTGAAAGAAGATCTTATTGTTTAGCTAATAATTACATAAGTTTTGATTAAATTTTAAATTAATTTAATTGGATCTTTTATCTTGGATTTTTTCATATGGTTATCGTATTAATAATAAAAAAAATTAAATTTTTTTGCTTATTTAACTGCAAATAACAAATACAGTTACTATTCCTTCAATACTCGCTAAACACATCGAAGAGACGATTGGTAGCGTACAGATTACGATCAGATTAATTCACGGCTCCGATCCGCTTCGATGCGGCGGAGAGATAAAAAAAAATGACCGCACGGTGTGTCACGATTAATTTCGACCTATCGATGAAATTTGATTTAGGATTTCCGTAGTTTTTATTCTCCAAAACATTACAGATCGCTGAAAGGTCATAGAGCATAAGCATTTGATCGTTGTGAAATCTGTTTTAAAAGTTTAAAGTTCATACCGCAGATGACAGAAGCTGGCCGAGGTAAAAATGATGAATACTAGTCTCTATTTTTTTGAGAAATTAATATGAATTAAATAATTGTAAAGTACTTAAGATATTAAAATACACAGAAGAAAAACACAGTTTTATAAAAGCTCACATTACATTAAACATAATTATATGCGCAATGTATAAAACATTTATTTTTATATTCACCAAAAGAGCATATACACCTGGACTGGTCAAAACAAGGGTCTAACTTTGTGCATTTCTTGCGAAAAAACTTTTGTGGAAAGCGATAGAGAAGTCATGTTTATTTCATTGCAAAAATCATACTTTTCTATGTTTGACATTCGACACTTAAATTTTATTTTAAAAATAATATAAAATTTATTACATATATAAAATAAAATTTACGGCACATATATTTTCATATAAAAAAGCGTTATTCACGTTTTCCTAAATCATGTTTTTTTTTAAACAGCGTTTACAGTGCAGCTGTCTCAGAATTGAAAAAGCAAAATGGCACAAATTTTATAAAGGTAAAACAAAGATCTACTTGACATAGTCGTTTTTCGAAATAATGGATTTGAACAAAATGACAGCTGAAAATCAACATCACGATTTTTTTACTATAAAAATTTTGGCTTGTGTTTTAGCTAAGCTGATAAAAAGCTAAGCGTAATAAAAAAATCCGACGTTAAGTATTAGTTTTTATTGACTAAAAAAATACAAAATTGCAAATTGATTGATAAAGCATTTTCAAAATAAATATCGTTTTTTAAAACATGATTTGAATACCATACAATGCTGTTTTTTATTATTTTTTAAAATAACATTTAAACAAATGGACAAAAATATAATTTTAAAAATGGAATAAAAATACAACTTTTTTTTTTTAACTTTTCCCCCCAAAATTCACAAAGTTAAATCTTTAAATTCTACCTTTCTGAAAAGCATGATAGGTTACATGAAAATTATATAAAGCTTATAATATTTCTGTAACTATTTTGTTATTACGAGTGATTAATTGTAAGTCAGATTGAAAATATTATTCTATAAAATTTATATAGGATCCAAATTTAGTATGTTTATTTCTTGGTATTTATTTTATTTCAAGGATGATAAACCGTTTAATAAATTTTAAAAATAATCAAAATTGAACTATATTATATTTTATTGTGTTAAAATATATATGTAAATATTATTAAATCATAGAAAACTATAAAAGTCGAAATACAATGTTGTTTAATGACTGCCATAATTTTCAGGACAAACTGTATGAAAATATTCTTTTAGTGTAGATACAATTTCCGGTTTGGAAATAATTTTTCCCTCAACAATGCATTTTCATATTCTGCATTGATAACTGTCATGTATTGACACATGTTCGACAAAATATAAATCTCTTATTTATTTACAGTTCTTGAGAGCGAAACACTAATTAAACGTAAAATATAAAGCTCAATAATTGTCATTTTGGTTTTCATTAAACGCTATCGCGGTTTCTTAGATACTTTGCCACTATCAATAATGGAGCGCCGTATTCAATAATGGTTATTCAAAGTCCGAGTAACTGCCGGAAACAGAAACTACTTCACGTTGCTACCCATACTCAAGTCCTCTTGCAACTATCTGGAAGACCGAAACTCCGAATCTATAGAACTGTCGTCGTCGGACTTGCGACCTGTGTAAAGACCCGTCTGACGAAGAGAGATGAGGAACGCCTGAGAATTAGCAAGTAAAAATAAGGGAGATATTTGGGCCGGTGAAACTGAAACGGTAGCAACCAAACGGAAAGTTAGAAGGGTTGTGCTCCATGTAAGAGATCGTTTAACAACATTGAAAAATCACTTGGAAACGTTAAAAGATCGCAAGTTTGCTCTCCCAAGCTATCATATCAGTTTGGAGACGCAAATAGCAAGATACTTTAGAAGCCTTTGAAAGCTTTCAACCGCAACAGCAAACCAGGGTGAAATGAAATGCCCGTTATATACCAGCAATTGACAAATTGGATCAATATCGCGATTCCGACGGAACAATAACTACTAGGCAGCTAAATGTGGCAAAAGTGGAGCATGGACTTTAATAACCGGCCGTTAACAAAGTTTGATGTATTGCTCGAGATTTCGTGAAGTATAGAACCTTCAAGGAGAGGAGACCCCACGTATGTTGAGGCTAAGGGTCACCGGGAATGCGGGGCAGAATTCCGCAACCATTATTTCTGAATTCTGTCTCTGAAGTTCCACTTTGTGCGCGCAGAGAGCACAAAGATCCCCGTAATTCTAAATGCACGAAGGGGAGAGGAGAAGACGCGTCAAGATTCGAGAAGCGAATTACGAATTTCGCGTATTAACGATTACTTGCCAAGTATCGAGTGTGATAAATAACGAGGGGATATACCTTTTGTTTTTTCCTAATCTTTCTTTTGCTGATACTTTCTCGTGTGCCCTACGATCTCTCCGATAACGCCACATAACGCGCCAATACGTCAAGCGCAAAGATTAATTGAGGCCAACGTTGCAGGCGCATCGGCGTTACGGACAAACTACCACGTCCATCTTAGCTTGGATACGGGTGCGAAAGATGTATCGCGCCCTCCCAACTAACACGAATCGAAATATAATGGATGATATCGATTCTTAATAAAGCGGGGCGATAAGAAACGTTGAGTAGAGAAAAGGTCGGCAATCCCGACTTCGTTTTTCGACTTTATTCCTAAAACAGTAACTGAAAATGAAACTTTAAAAACACGAATACGAACTAGAAAGTAGTACTTTTAAATGCACGGTAGTTTCTATAATATTGTTTCAAATTTTTTAACAATTAAATTTTTCGTCATAGAAGCAAAAATGAGCGTCTGATAAAATAAACAATAATGCTACATTTTCTTTTGCATATAACAGAATAATAATTCTTAAAAGTTTATTTATATAAAACGGACTTAAAAATTCATATATATATAAATTTTTATACGGAAACCATTTCACTTTGATATAAAACTTTCTTTGTGGATTTATACAAATCTTATGTTATTCCGCAAGACGCAACATATAGAGGGATGAAAAATAAAAAAATTAGATTAATTATTAATTTAATAAACATATTTCCTAATACTGTATCATTTTATTCATTTGATATTTTTATGATCCATATAGGAATAGAGAAAAAATAATAAATTATATTGCTATTTTTATTTATAATATTCCATATTTCACTGATATTATAAAAAGATCTATTAACAACTTTATAACTAATTATTTTCTCTGTATCGTATCATCCAAGTTATTTTGTACACATGTTGTTTGTATTATCTATCATGAAAAGGTCCGTGTAAATATAACGTAAACAATATATATAATAAATAATCTATATAATCCTGAAATTTATGTCACAAAAACCTTTATTTTTTTATTATCTTTTAACATGTCTTATCGATGTTTACGCTGCACTCCAATTTTATATTTAAAATTGCATTATAAAAAAATGTTTTTAATATAAGTAAAATAACTTTAAGATATTGTAAACATTTAAAATAATCTAATAACTACTAATAATATCCTCACTTTTATTTAAACTACGTAATGTACAAAGAAAATTGTGTAAATTTTATCTTTACCTTTAAAAATTTTTTTAGCAGATTTAATGCAGAGAAGAGCCTTATAAATCTGTACACTATGGATTTTTATTTCTCTAATCATTTAATCATGTCAGTATTAATACAGTGCAATGTTTAGCTTCCAAAACTTTCTAAAACAGTCTATGCCAATAATAGCGACTTTCCTTTAAATTTTAATTTAAAAAAAAAAAGAAAAAAAAAGAGAAATATCACCTTATATTATTCATTATAATTGTACATTAGTCGTAAACGATAAATACAGATGCAAAATGCATGAAACAGGCGATTCTGTGAAATTGTTAAGCAAAAATCATATTTTATACGCTAGGTCCACAACAAAAAGTGGCACAACGTTCTTTTATATAAATAACTGCCCTTTTTATTTAACGCCAGGCATTCAAGGCAAAAACATGCCGATTAATCGTAATATTACGCTCGTTCTCATTTTAATCAAATAGGTGAAATTTAATTCTGTGTGCCGTCGGGTCTTCAATTCGATTAACTCGAAAAACACGCGGGTTGACGACGGATTAAATTTCCTGTTTCGATTACTATATACGGTTATGCTTTTAATGCGATGGAAATTTCAGCTCAACTGTACCGCATGGGGACACATATTAGCGCCGGGGATACATCGCATTTAATAAATCATCTAGATTGATAGGTGCGCGCAATTTCGCAATGCGTTGCGACGACGACATGTCTTTCGACACATCGCAGCAACGAAACCTTCGGACTTATTCCGAAGGAAAAGATTTTCAGGCCACGGAGCACCGTCCGCGAGACTATTCCGACACGTCGGTTGTCGTACGACACGTACGGTTACCAGCAGGTGAGTACGTAGAAATGTCCGACATCTCCTTTGAAAAATCGTCCATAGAGTGGAGCCTTCGTCTTCCTCCCTCCTCTCCCTGAGTAATTCCCGTGATGAATGTACTACGGTAGATTCAACAATAGCCAGCCGAAGCACATTGCTGACCCCCTTCAAATTACGTTCTTGTCAACTCTGAGCCACCGTTCGCTCTCGAAAATATCCCGTCGCAGCGAAAGATTTTTCAATGTGTGCACACATATGTGAAAAACGTTTGCACCAAATCTACCTGCAACAAATGCTCTTACGTGAATGTATTAAGAGTAAAAAGTTTTAAAAGGACGAATCAATGGTTTCTTTGTTAATTGCTGCTTGCGTAAAAAAAAAAACAAAAGTTGTAGAGTAGATGTGAATGCGAAACAGTCCTAAATCGAACATCATCAATATTTTACATGTTTAATTAGTATAAATAATATTTAGTGATAAAAATATAAAACAACAAAATTTTTTAAATGTATTTTTGTGCGTGCTAATTTTGAAAAATCAATACACGTATTAATTTATATAGTTAATAATCACATTTGGGTAGTAAAGTACTTGTTAGAAAGTTAAAGATTAAATAAAGTTAAGAAGTTAATAGTTTTTATATTTATATATATTTAACTTGAATCAGTTGTTTAAACACGTAAATTTTTTTCCTAGTTAAAAATTTAAAATAATTTTCTATGTAAAAGAAAGAAATATAAAAACATATATGTCTACATATAAAACACTATACAAGGTGTCCTGCATAAGATATCAAAATCTTCATGGGAAAATAGACGGGATCAAGATGAACATAAAAGTTTACCATAGTTTTTGGATATCTCTAATGATAACCGAGATATTAATTTTTCAAATCGTACGAATAAGAGCGCACCGAGGGAAGCGTCGAGCCGCTCGAGTTATAGGACGGCCCACTGCGTCAAGCATTGGCTGTCGGCGGTGGGGGAAAAGGAAAAGAAGCGCGCCATTACTCGTGCTTCGCCGCACTTCTCCTCCTTTCCCCCAACCTCCGACAGCCAATGCTTGACGCAGTGGGACGTCCTATAGCTCAAGCGGCTCGGCGCTTCTCTCAGCGCGCTCTCATTCGTACAATTTGAAAAATTAATATCTCGGCTATCACTAAAGATATCTAAAAACTATGGTAGACTTTTATGTTCACCTTGATCCCGTCTATATGTTTATGAAGACTTTCATACTTTATGCAGGACAACCCTGTATATTCCTTCATATTATATAAACTTAATTTATAAATAAAATATTAAATTTATTCGATGATCCATATTATAATTCTCTACCTTGATACATCAAATATAAATATTTAATATAAAATAAATTATAATTTAATATTAAATATTATGTTTCTTACCATTAACTTTCAAATTATAAGTTAACTTGACCTTAACATAATTTTTAATTGAGTCTTTTATTTATGTAATTTTTAACTAAATTAATTTTAAATAAAAGTCAACTTTAACTTAATTCAGTTGAAAATAAATATTAGCTAATAATAAATTAATTTGTTATTGATAAAAAGCGAAACATTGTAATAACTGACTCGTTTGGGAACTCTCCCCAATAACATTCAATTATTTGGATGATACGTGCTGGATTGTACTGAATTAAAAATTGAAGGCGCTAACTAAGAGATCGCATTACGTTTCCGAACGCGTGAGAAAACTCTTGGTGGAACTCTCGGTGGAAGCGCTATCGTCTCCCGCGCGCACTTTAATTCCACTCACGGTACAAAAAGAAAATCTATAACATACTGCAACGTGGGAAACGAAATTCTCCGTCTCATAAGGCATTCCTCGCTCGCATGCCACGGAAGAGAGAGGGACATCGGCGACGAGGTGGAGGCGGAAAACGGGGTAGCACACGGAGCACAAGTGGGTGGACATTTCCTTGACGTCAAAGGTCTCCAGCCAAGGTTTTCCAGCGCGGCCGCGCGGTTTTCCAGTCACGAACATCAGTATGGGAAAAGGCATTACAAACGCGGGAGAACCGAGAGAACAAGACGGCGCGACGGAAGGAAACGATATCTCGTTGCACGTCTAGCGCGGGACGAGAAATTGCGGAAGCCGTCGTCCACGAGTCGAGAGAGAGAGAGCTTGGATATCAAACGAGTAATTAAATCGTCATACACGTAGGTTTCTGGATAAGAATGCGTAAGTGTTTCCACGTTTCTAATCCCGTACTGAAAAGTGGAAATCAGCGCGAGGCAAATTTGACAAGTGACACAGAGGGATTACAAAGTGTAAATGGAAAAAACTTCTACCTTTTCGCCTTCAAATCTGCCTACGTAATAATAGACATATAAGACTCCATTATCCGAAATCGTCCCGTTTGCAAAACATAAATCGTAGCATTTTGCGTAAATCAAGATGAATTTATATACACAATATGAGGCAATTCTCTCGTAACGTGAAGCTGCTAGCGTCGTCGGTCGCGGTCATCAATACACCTGCGCTATCGCGGCAGTTGCGCTGCCTGAAATATGCGCGCGGCAGTGCGCTGTCATTTTTGTTTACCTATCGAGAGAACCCCCGGCGCAATGGACGGCAACAATAAATGGCAACAAAGAGGGCAATAGACGGATTAATCCGCCTATCGATATTCGTTCGTTCATGTAACGGGCCGCGTAATAAATTCGCCAGTTTACGCGTGCGACGGGACATTTTATGCGGGTATATTCGTAATTCATAAATGCGGAAATGTCACGGGGGCCGCGAGCGCGCGAGCTAGTCACGGCTAGCCGATTACCCTCTAGGTATACCTGCATGCATTGTTACGCTACGTGTGTGCACGCTTTTACCTTTACCGCTGACCTTTAACAACTTGAAATGTCCGTTACAAACACACACGCACGCACACATTCACACATTGATCGCGGGCTGTCCCTATAGCTCGCGCAAATAAAACGAGTGAGTCCTCTGGGTGAAGATAATGATCCACTTGGATGAAGGACGTGGCGGCGAAAGAATCATTATTATTTCCTCCTAAGCGAATTTTTAACGGACAATTCCGCACGTCATTCCTCCCCGATAATTCCGTTATTTTACAGCACTTACATTACGCGCTATGTGAAATAGATTACGTCGCGCAATTGTGTCAGGATATTTTCATCACGTTTTCAAATATGGCTGAAAGGCCACTGATAATGTCCGCGATTATCTTGATGATGATAATTATGTTTGCTAAACATAGTGGAGAATTATTAATACAATGTGGAACAAAGCTTCGAATAGGTTTCTAGTGATAAATTATTACCGCGAACATCAGACATGGATGATTCAAGACATATTGCACAGTTCAACAAAAACGTAACACGAGATTAGTAGTAACATATTTTCTGTAGTTTTCTAGGTGCCGAAAGCGGTTTCTAAATTACTACTAAATCATGTCACAATTTGGAAAAATTTGCAATTAAAGTTACAATAAAGAGCTATTTTCACTTGTAAAATACGATTAAATACCTCTACAACATCAATCGTTGTTGTGAACAATCTCAAAAAGATATCAAATATCAGCCTTTCAGCCATTTCATGTATAACAATTCTGAAAGGATTCTGCAAATTGTCATATCAAATGTTGCAACTGAAAGGTTTCTAAAATCTATCATATATAGTAAATTTAAAAACGTTAAAGCAACGTCAAAATAATTTTAAATGATTATTAAAAGTTACTTTTTGATCAATCATGTGTCATTTCAATGTCATTCTAACGTATATTAATATCAGCGTAACCGATTGATTCAATATTGCATATGTTTAGAATAATTGTACGGGAAGAAATAACCATACTAATATATATTAGTTAGTATATTAGTATATTAAATAACGGAAATTGTCGCCAGAAATTATATTCACATTTAGCCCTTGAAGTACACACTACCTCTATGAGATATAAAGTACACAATGGTTCAGTTACTGCAACGAGAAAATGAATTATTTTAGACTGAAGAAATTAGATTAGATACATTTTTTAAACATTCAAGATTAAGGTCTAATCGTTCCAAAAGAAATAACAATAAATTTTAATAGTTTAAAAAATCAAAATTTCATTAAAAATACGAAAAATGCTTTTTTTACCAAAATTTTGATAACTTTCTCAATTTTTAATACTTTTAAGCAAGAATTTAACCACATACTCTTGAAACAATATACTTTAAAGCAAAAATATGCATAATAATACACATTCCAAAAAAGGTATTTATTTGAGCAACCAAACGCGTAATTTTTGTCGAAAAATTGACACAGCACATTTTTTTATTATCTTTAACATTTCAAATGCTTTATTTTACATTTTCTATGGAGATATTGCGACGCAATATTTTCGGATTATTTTGATCCACGGTGTACTTTAAAGATTAACATATTAATAAGATTACAAATACTAAATAAAATTGTCCAATAAAAAAATTAAGTATAGATTACACATATGTGATTTTTATTATATCTTTTAGTATTTACAATTTTTTTAATATAATAAATTTTTAAAACATTTCTAAAATACTTTAAATTTATTAAGAATTAAAATTATGAAGTATACTATAAAATATGATATCAATTTATTATATTCAGAGAGTTAGCATATTTTTTTAAAAATTCCGGCCATTTCAGCCATAAATTTTTAATAACTTTTCAGCACCTTTTCTACAAGATTTCAAATACGAAAATCGCGAATATTTTGTTATTCCAGAGTCATTTAAAAAATGTTGTAAACATATTTCGTAATTTTTATGAAGCGTTTTACTTTTTAATTAAAGTATTTCTGAAATGTACATACATCTGAAAAATTTCGCTACATAGATGTGGAATCGCGGAAAAGCTGTAAATTAAAGAATTGATAATTTACCAATACAGCTTTCAAATATGTTTTAAATTTAAGGATTTAGATTGCTTAATAGGATAAATCTGAATATCAAAATTGACAAATTGAAAATGGATTCAATATAACGGATGTTAAAATTATTTAAATGTTCAAACTTTTACAAAATTTTTGTAAAAATCTTTTATCATACTAAATTTAAATCTTAAATGTTGAAATTGATGAATTTAAAATGATACTTTTAAAAGCTAAAAGTCTTATAGACACATTTAATTTTAACTGTAATAAAACTTTTCATCATGTCGCAGTTATAATATAAGCAAAGTACGTGAAAATAATTCTTGTTTTCAACTTTTATTGTAAATTCCTCAAAATTGTGACATGATGAAGCAATTTGAAAACCGGAGTTGTATTAAGCGTCCAAAGGCTATAAAAATAGCTAATTTTATTTCGATGTAAAAAGTAATTTCTTGTCACACTGTATTATTTACAGTTGAACTTTTAAAAAATACAAAAGGGAATATTGAGAGCAAGTCAAAAACGAATAAAAAAATGTCGTTTAGAATATCTAGATGTAAAAATATTTATGATAACCTACATTTTATTTTTAATATTTAAATACAGATCGTCAAATAAAAATATCTCCCTTGTTACTGCTGTTAATTATTTAGCTATTTCAAAATCAACGTATCTTTAAAATTAGAGTTGTCAGTCAAATAGATTTCATTTTAACAACTTAATTTTAAGCTCAGTTACAAAGATACTCGTAATTTTAGGGCACCCTCCGTCACTAGAGAGATTCACATTCGTGAGGATTGGTAATTCCGAAATACTTGAGCTTTCCAACGGCTGACAATATAAGCTAAGCTATTCTAGATTTTAGAAATAGAAATAAAATACCATGTGCATTTTTCATGATTTTAAATGATTAAATCATACATTTAAAAAATGCACAAAAATATACACGAAATAATATTAAAATTCAAACACACAGACACGGACACAGAAACCCAAATAAAAAATTACGATAACTTCATTACTTCACGGGAGAAAGTGTTATATACATTATAAATAAAAAAGAAAGTATTCTTTTATATAGAAGAACGCCATATACGTATGTTGCTGGCATTTTATCTCAATCTATTTTTAATATACTACTGCGCCACTGCCCTGCATGTTATAGTCTTCCCATTGAACGCAATATTCTTCAATGAATATACACGTCAGGCAGTCTATGATCTATTCCGTGCGAGCAAATGCTGAAATATTTACCCTCGACTTGTGCGTTTCGACGGATGCGAGCGGAGTAACGTTGCGACGGCTTCGAGCAATCTAATAAATATGCGCGCACGCGTAACGAACGTTGTTGCTGTCTTTAAATCGATTCGCGCGATACGAATTGCTTAAATTAATCACGAAGTATCTCCCGCCCGTCTGAATGCACTTATTCATGCAACGTTATCAGCGCTGCAGCCGTAGCAGTCGCGAATGCCGTTTTCTTTTTCGAATCTCGTATTTGGTTAAAAATAATTACATTAAGATCCGCGCGCATCGGGCGCACTTGGATCGATAACGCAAACTATTTCCGTCCCATTCCGCAGTCCCTCTCATCCCCGCTTCCTTCATTCTCTTGAAACTGCAGCTCTGTTATGTAACGAGCGAAGTGAAAAAAAAAAGAGAAAGAGGGGCGAGAGAGAGAGAGAGAGAGAAGGAAATACACAAGCCTGGAAACAATTCTATTCCGGCGGTGTTTCTGAAAGAGGTGCGCCACGAAATCAGGAACTACGCTTCTTCTTAACAACATTTCTTGCTTATCTCTGCTGGTTGCGCGGAAATGGCGTTGCTGCGGCAAAACATTTTCCGGCGAGGGCATTCAATTTTTTCGCCGCTACCGCCACCACCACTGCCCTTTTCCCCCAAACTACGGCAATCATCGTCCCCTCCTACTTCTCCCACGCGAAATGTTTAAGGTCACGATTCGCTGTGCATACCTCATCAATTGCAAGTTTATGCGTTTGTGCTTCTCGCCCAGCACCGCGATTGCCGCAAAAAGTTTCCTCAGAGAGATTTTCAAATCACTTCACAACCTCTTACATTTTATGTGCAACAGTACTGCAATGTGATATGAAATGTTGCGACAGAAATGTTTCTAAAATCTATTAATAAATTCGAAAACTTTGAAAACATATTAATCGTTACGAAAAACTTTCACGTAAATTGATTTTAAAAATCAGCGAGCAGTGCGTAAAACCGCCGCTAGATGGACACGGCAAACTTGTATTTCTTATAAGTAAGGATAATAAAAAATAAATAAGAAATAAATAAAGGGCGTAGCACCACGAGATTTCTTAGCTTTTCTAATAAAACGATACTTCGAAAATAAGTCTTTAAAAAATTGAACTATAAAGTAAAAGTAAATAAAATGAAGTTTTAGTAGAGCAATTTCGCTAGTTCTGTTTAAGAATGTATTCCTGAAAGAATTATAATTTCTCGGAATAATTTAATCATTTCACAATAATTTTTTAGCAATATCTCAGAAAAGTTGCAGATTTTGTCAATAACCCTTCAGAAATTCCATTCCATTTCCTTTTTCCATAAGAATCCAAGAATCGGACATTTTGCTTTTTTCACAGCTATCTTAGAAATGTTGCAGACATATTTTGAATTCTTATAATATGTTTCACTTTTCAGTTGAAATATTTTTGAAAAATCTTCGAAACATTTCGAACGTGTATGAATTCAATAATGCATTAACAATCTTTCTTATATAGTCGTGTCAAATCTTTTCACTTTAATCATTTAAACCTAAATCGAATTCTGCAAGGAGGAGTAATTCTTTTTTTTTGCGAATGAGAGTTTTTATTTATTATATAAATTGTAAAATATTATTTTAACTCCGTAATGATCGAGTGAATTATTGCGGTAGTTAATCCGTGAAGAATGCGATGGGAGTTTCACAAATAAAAGCAATATCCCGGATTAAAATTTTTTTTAATATAACCGTATAATTAAAAGGTTCGTTAACGTTTTCGCACGCGCGGCTTGAAATTCGTTCGCGTACACGAATTATCGCACCGGCACGATAATCCGGCCGCCATTGAAGCAAGGGAATGCCCCGAATCGGGTGTACCACTACACCGCATTATACTAAACATACACGAGGCACGTCTCGACGCATTATGTAAATATATGCAATAACATTATCTAAGTGCACACGTTTACGTTACGTTTACGTTTCGAGTGGTGCGCTAGTCAAGTGCAACTGTCCCTGCTGCATAATTTGCGCGACGGCTCGCCGAATCGTAATTCGCTTCTCGTGATTATCAACCGAAATGGCGTATTACAATTCTGCGAGAGCATATCACGGATACAGTTTACTCACGTGACAATACGCCCCGGCGTACGTGACGTCGAGGTAAGATAAAACGTCACAGAATGAAGAGGAAAAAAAGAGAGAATTCTTTCCTGAGCCAGTCCCGTGGGCAGGTGTTTTTTGCATCACACATTCTTGGATCGCTAAAAATAGCCGGTAAAAAGCGGCCTTTACCCATTCGACGAAGTTCGGGTTGCCGTGATCTACTTCTCCGCGAGTCACGCCTCCCTTCCGCGAAGCATTAATCGCGCAGCCCGCCCCGACTATCGCTGGAAATGCATCCGCGTACTTTAACATTTCGCCCCCCCCCCCCGGTCGCGTGCGGTCGTGGCGCACATTTAGGCAGAAAAACGATAAAGCGTATTTTTGCGACCGCTTGCGGTTCAGCACGAAAGCAACGCGCGCAGTGGTGCTGCTGATGGAAGAAAAAGGAATTGCAGGAGCTCGCAATTTTTTCATCGTATAAAAAATTTTGCAGATTTTTGTGATATCTCTATGTTCCATCGACAAGTTACGCTCTCGTTATCCTCTATTTGTTCAAATTATCTGACAATTTTAATTTAAATATTTAAATCGTCACAAATATATATATATATAAATACGCGATGAGCGCCAAACTGTCAGAAATAGCAACACATTTTAATTATTATATTTGTAAAGATCGTTTCGTTTTTTTGTTTAGCTCGATAAAGTTTTGCATTGTGGTTACGTATTATGCAAAACAGAAAAATTTAATAATATTTTAACCTTTGTGCCAATTTTAAATTGACCGTTTTCATGCGAGAGAGACGTTGTGTTACAATAAAGTTAATAATATTTGCAAAAAAAAAATCATTTTTTCTATAATACATTGCTATGTAATAAAACGTATCTGACACACAAAAGTGTATTTCAATTTAATAGAAACCTGTGATTTTTATTTTAGTTTCTTACACATACTTTTTCCCACGTATTTCCTTTAATTTCAACAAATTCCGACTTTGTTCGCCTTAAGCACCACTGTGTGTGTTGCATTGGTTCGAAGGTTGCCGGTGAATGTAGGTCGATTTTCAGGTTCTAACTTGGACCCGTGTAGCCAAAACGAGCCAATCTCCACCCTTTCCAACCTGGAACGGAGACAAAGAAGGAACCGGTAGGGCCGTGAGGAGATAGCGGAGGCGAGAGGTTGCATGCATGGATGGGCGCGTGGATGGTTGAAAATGGTGCCGGGTAGTAGTGGTGAGGGTGGAGGATATGCGGCAAAGGTAAAGGTCAGATAAAGCGAATGCTATCGACTGCTTTGTTCGCGGAAACGTTTTACTGGTAGCCATTGTGTTCCCCTGATTATTATGTTCATTCTCAATACTTGCTGCTGTCTTTTATCACTTTATATTTCCACATCAAAAGGTTTTATTTCATCACCATTAAAGCCACTATAGTTTATCACGTTTACGCTACTGCTATTTCTGATTTAATAACTCTCTTTGCTAATGCTACAATTTAATAGCGCTTGTTAATAAAACTCCTTTCACCTCTCTGAAGAGTTACATATACCAGTATCGTTTAGAGAAATACGGTGTTCTTTTTTAAATCGATTTCGATAACAGTTTAAAGTTATCACGATGTTAAATGGAAACAGAAATTTTAATCAAATTATATATAAATATATATCATAAGAAAAAGAAGAGAGGAAAATTTACATTTACTTTCTATAAACGAATTAAAATAGGAAACATATCTTTTATTACCAAAGAGAAGATCTTGTTAAATATTTCGCAATAAAATCTTTGAAAAAAAATAGATGTATTTTATTTATGTATCGGTTTAAAAAAATTGAAAATTTGATACTTTTGATCGATATTTCAAACATCCTTTGTTACGATGAAAGCTTCGACGCAAAAAAAAGAGATTCAAAAATTCCATTGCATGTACGGGCAGCGAAAGGAAGGACGGGAGGCAAAGTGGGAAATGCGAATGGAATGGAAATAAAGAAAAAAAATGTATACATAGGCAGAAAGATTTGCAACACGCTTCGTAGGTCGTTCAAACGTGCCACTTCCGTCGCGCAAAAGAGACGGGCTAAAAGATGCGATGGATAGAGGGGTTAGTTCGATTAGAGGGGTGATACGGGGTTAATCGCCGCGTTCACACTCATCGCACATCAAAGCCGCTCAACTACATCATGCAGCCCTGTTTCTCTCTCTCTCTCTCTCTCTCTCTCTCTCTCTCTCTCTCTCTCTCTCTCTCTCTCTCTCTCTCCCCCCTCTCCTTTTCTTGTGCACGATCCGGAAAAGAGAAAATCGTTGAACAGTGAAATTCGACGCGGGTTGCCGAGTGTTGCCGGGGCGGAACGCTGGACGCGAAGAACGGATTTATGATGCGGCAAGTGCTCACATTGCGATATTCTCGTTTGGGTCAGATGAACGTGACGGCTTCTGGTTGAAAGTAGCTGCAAGTGACACTTTTTTTTTATTTAAATAAACTACTTCATTTATGTACGCCGGACGGATCATTAAAGTCTTCCGTTTCCGTATCGAGTTTTTCATTGGAACCATGTCCAGATATTTAAATCTTTCGAAGTCTGTCGTTATCCATTATTGACTTATTACGGTTTTATATTTTTTCCTAAATAATTAAGGAAAAGATGGTATTACAATTTCTCCATTTATATTTTATACAATAATTGTTAATAATTGGTATTCTAAACCGAAAACTTAACAATTACATTCATTAATGTGTTATCCAATTAATTTTGAATGTTTTTTGTAAAAATATATAACGATACTGCATAATGGCTCGAAGAGAATACAGATATGGTAATGTTTGGGCCTTGCCTGGAAATAAATTTAAAAAATCAGTTTTGTTTAAAAAAAAATAGAATGTCTCGTTATATCTTCATTTTGAATAAATGTATATGAAATTATCTACTTCTTCAAAATAAGGAGAAACTAGAATATATGCAAATCCATGTGCTTATGCATAACCCTTCCGCGTACAGACTTTACGGAAAATCTATAACATGTATTATGTATAACGTATAGTATAGATTAGCAATAGAATTACGAACTTACCAAATATCTATTTTGATACAAACATTTCAAAAAGAGGCCTTATCTATTAGCACCAGCACGTTTAAGGACTGAAATACACGGAAAGAATTTTCTCTTAAAAATTACCCTGAAAATCGTGGTAATTGTGGGACAAGGTAAACCTTGAAGAATTCTATACTTTTGACAAAATTTACTAAAATTTTAATAGAATTTGGCAAAATTTTGTAAATTTTACTATACTTCTAACCAAATTTACTAAAATTTTATTAAAATTTTATTAAAAGTAAGGTAAAATTCTTAAAGGTTTACGTTGTCTCATAATTACTCCAATTTTAAAGTAATTTTTAAGAAAAAATTTTCTCCGTATAGAATTTTACATTGTTTAACTTTGCATGACTCAAAATATACAGCCGAATTAAATAACAAAAAAAAACACAATGTATATACATTGATGAAATGCTTAAGTTCGAAAAAAAAAAAACAAATGTGAGTGAAATTAAACGCTGAAATGTATCTTAAAAAAGATTCAAAAGTCTCAAACGTTAAAACGCTTCATAAGAAATGTCAGCTCTTGTGTATTGGCATATTTGCGCCACTGCATAACAGCAGGCTGCTAAGCAAATGATCCCATAAATAAACATTAGAATTCATCACCTAATAACAGAGATGTTACAAATAGCCAGGACACCACGTCCTCTTATATAACTTACCTGACAAACGAGATCTATATTTAAAAAAAATCAGGTCTTCCAACGATCGTTCATTAAAATAAAGCGCTTTCGTTAAAACTACAGCATTTACATCGCAAAGAAATCGTAATCGGGAACGGTCGTTAGAGCTTAACGATCGATGCGGTCGGCTATGTCAACACGAAACTAATCGGCATAGTCGGAGAGCCGGCGGTTATCCCGGGAATCCTGCAGGATCGGTTATCCCCGGCGCTCCTGCGGTTAAATGTAACGACCCTGCCTCGAACGTCGGCCTCGAACAATTTCGTAATTTAAGGCACGAGGTTGCTTGCAATTACAATAACTCGAAACTTTTTAGTTCTGTCTCATTAATACTCTTGTGCACTAAAAATTTTATAGACGACAAGTTCAATTTGTTAAAAATTTGGTTTGTAAGAGAAATTGTGAAAGTATATATTACACTCAGTACGTGTCATTTAGTCTTTTGTCACGTATCTTTAATTAAGATCTTTACATTTAAATTGAATAAGATTTTGCACTAAATAAATCCTACTTTTAAATACTTACAGATATTTTATTTAGAAGATATTGTGAATTAAAATAAAGACTTTTTTCGCTTAGTTTGTTTTATATAAATAAAGTTTATAAATTTAAAAAATTGTATCTAATAAGCCTCATTTTGCTCAGGTACCTTACACAAAGAGAATTTTTTATTACATTTACAAAAATATTTTCCATAAATCTTTTACTTTCCGTGGCAACAAGCTTGGGACAACTTGGCAACCTATCAAGTATTATGAATAACAATAGAATTTTTTGAAATATTCACAAAAGACATTTTATGAATATGGTTACTAAAAATTATCATATGTAGCATTGTAAAATATTCTAAAACAAAATTTTTATTGTACAATTTGTAACAAATTTTTTTATGTAACGATATTTAATCACATACAAAATTTGTATTTATATCGTCTTTTGAAAATATTTACCGTAGGTAAATTCGAACATGAATCGTGAATTTTTTGCCATTTTCTCTATTAATAAATGTGCTATATTGTCCATTTATGGCATAAACAGTAGGCTGATAAATTTATCATGATACATGATAAAATTATCAAGACCAGAGTCAAATTGAAAATATCGAGTACATAGTATGATGCTACGTGAGATATTATGTGCTTGTTTTTATCATTATTTGGAATTTATTCTATTTAAAACAGTAAAGATTCATAAAACAGGTTCAGGATATTTTAAAATAACTGAAATTTATAGTCAAAAGTAATCAAACATATTTTGCATTTTATTGTTAAAATATAAAATTGGTGCAGTAGGGGAGAGAAGAGGGAGTACGAATTATGTGTGAAGCTATGGATTTAACGATATCTCGTATACTTTGTGTTGAATTTTGGGAATAACTATCCAAATTACTTCTTTACATATTATTTAAATATTATAACATGGCCATTGGTCATTAGTGTTTATTATGTTGTTATAAAAGCTGCATTTCAGTATTACAGGTGGCCGAAAGTTTTATAGATGTGTATTATTTATGTCATTTCGAGATTTATATAGAATATTAATTTTTTAATTTAAAAAATTTTAATGACTTCGAAAAGACATAATTGAATTTAATGTTTGATAATGTGTAACGTAATGCGTGCATGCATTTGACCTATAAAGTCATATTGCCTGCGTTCAGGGTTATGGACCACTTGCAAGTGTCGCGAGTTTGAGTCTCATAATCCCCTCGCATATAATTTAGTTATATTTATACAATACTTATTAGCTAATATTATTTGTTATAATACTTTTTTAATACTTTTGCAATGCGCAAAGTCGCAAAAGCAAAAGATTTTTTGATAATTCATATGTAATACTATGTATAAAATACTTTTGCAATACTGATGTGCAAGATTTGTCAGAGAGCGTTACTTTTTTTATTTTATAGTAATAAAAATAGTTTTGGAAATTTTTGTTGGTAATGTTCCATATTCCCCCATATAGGTTCCATAACCATAATCTTCTTACCCCTCTTCAGTAGATTGTCAATTATGCATATACGAAGTACATACTGTCTATAACATGATTTCACAGAACTTTGTGGATAACAAACTTGTACCGTATGTTACATAAATATTTAAATAAAACAAAATGGTTCATATTTTCCTTTTCTAAAAATTAATAAATCAGAAAAAAATCACATAGAATTCTTTAAAATATGTACAATGCCTACGACTACTATGATTTTCAGGGTTCTAATTTTAGAAGAAAAAAGATTTATATATGTCGTGCGAAAAGTATTTTCTCTTAGTTATTTCGACGCAAGGAGATTTAAGTATTTGCAGAATCATTCATAACAATATCGTATTTCTATGCAAACAGCATTACACTGATGAAACAATTTTCACAATTGCCTTATAATTAGAAGAACCCGTTTGTGTAATCGCGCTACAGCGCTCTGCCGCGACACTTTAGATTTGCTACAATTAGCGGCAACTTCACGTCCGGGTCTGGCAAATAAGCGAGTTATTTTCGAAAATTGAGCAACGGCAGCGGGAAATTCGGTAAGTTCTCGAAGCGCATTTGTGAGGAGCGCGTCGTCAGTTTCCACGGTGCGCGCGATTTGGCGCAAAGGATTCCTCAAGCATCCGGCGCTGCCGATTTCGATACGTAAGATTAACGATCGTCGAGCGAATAATGACTCGTCAACTTAATTAAATTTAAACTCCCTCGGGGAGGGCTGCGCGAAGTAGTTTTCGAGTGGGCTCAATCACCGGCGACGTCTTCACGAACAGAGAGGAATTAATGCCTCCAGCTACAAGCCTTACCCTCGAGATGCCTAACTCGAGAGCCTTTAATTGCTTTTCGCCTGTTGTGGGACGACAGGATTTTCGTCGAAGCCCGTAAATCGCGACGCTCTCGACTTTTCGACGACTTCTCGCGCGGCAAAAAAGTATTAAAAAGAAAAAAATAATAAACTCGCCGCAACAAATTTTCGCGCAATTTATCATATAAGCGTAATAAAAGTTTACCCTGTAAACAATCGGTGTCAGTTTCGCGTGGCAGTTATTTGGAGACCTGCAAGCGGGAAAGCCGCAGTGCTTGGCACGCCAGGCACACTGGAGAGCGCCCTCGTTCCGATGACGAGGTAGGGGTTGAGTTGAGAGGGACGCGCCCCATTCTCGTTACGCTCAACACCTCCGTCGAGAAAGATTTTCCACGGCCTTAACAGGAGTACAAACGTTTCGAGTACGCCTGCCGCCAGGAAGGACGACCTCGCCGCCACTCTTAAACCCGCTAAGGACTCCGGCAGCAATCCAACAGTGGAGAAGAGAGTTGCTCGACATTGTTCGTTTTGGGGTTTCCAAACACACAGAAACTCGACCGATACACGCGCGCGCGCGCTCGTAGGAAAAAAGAAACAAAAAATATAATATCGCACAACTCTTCGCGCCGACAAGTCGCATTACGGCGTATTAGAGAAAATAATAATGGCAATGATAATAATTTATAATCTCTCGCAAAGGGAGGGATAATGGTTACTGTTTGTTGCCAAGTTAGCTGCTGCTGCTTCGAGAGAAACAAGTCTATCGTTTCGTAACTTCGCGAAAGAAAAAAATCTCACCGCGGAATACGCCAACGCGACTTTGCGAACTTTCAACGAACTAATGACAAACGTTTTATGCGCGAATAAACTGTAACGATAACAATAACAATCCACCCATCACCATAAAAGAAGATGTAGTTTATTATAAAATTTTATTTCTCATAAAATGTGTGAATAAAATTTCTCATAAACTGTGCGAAAGAAATAAATGGCTAGTAAATATATTGATTGATAATTCATTATTCAGCTTTGTTAAAGCTTTGTTAAAGCTATTACTTGTCAACTAAAAAATTACGACTTCTCCTTTGTTATGTAGAATGTCGCTATTAAATACAATTACTAAAAATATGGTGGCAATTTTAGAAGAAACGTTCAATTATCGCGAAATGTACAACGTTGAAAATTGTAGTTTGAGCTTTCGGGTATCTATTACTAAACTTTAACCTGTAACAAATTAATTTATTATAAACCTTTTACCAACACACGTTGCAAAAGATATGATTCAAGTCGGTTGCTTTTAAAGGTACACAATTTATGAATTAAAATAATTAAACATATAAAAATTTATTGACTATAATACTTATTTTATTAATAATTTGTCGAAAAAATATTAAATGTTTAAATAAAGATGGCTTAAATTTGTTTTACAATTAACATATTTTTGTTCATATCAATTATGAGTTTTATTACTTATCAATTTTATATTAATACTATTTCTTGTAATAAAATTCGACGTAGTACAAATTTAAATTCTTAATAAAGAATATTTAATCTTTATAAATATTTAATATGCATAATTACAAATTTATGTATATACAACGGATGTAAAATATTGTAGAATAAATCTTCTTTATATACTAAAAGTATATAAATTCAGTTTAAGAGGGGTTATACGATTAATATCGGATAAATTAAAATTGTAGAGAAAAGGCACCGAAATTGGAACAATTTCCCAAATTGTCACAATTTCTAATATGTCCAAATGATGATCCAAATTCGTTGTCTTTCCTCTACGTATTAAATTTCTTCATTTATTTCATAATTTTATCACTAAATATTGCATATATTAACTAAAAATATAAAACAGAATAAGCTATAATTTAAGCAATCAGTACGCATTCAGCAGCTCTTCCTCACACATAAAATATAGTTGTAATTTTAAGAGCTCTAAATATAAAAATATAAACGTTCAATTAATATTTAATGTATTTCCAAATTCTAACATTAGCAATATTAATTCCAATAAGAAATTAAAACATTTTCGAGCGAGAAATATTATCACCACCATCCTTATCGTTTACATCCTAAAATATTCCCTCTAGCTTTTCGAATAGTACCTAGCGTTAAAAGAAATTGGGAGATGCTCAGAGGCAGCCTATGAAGGAGAACGAGAACCTCATTTTATTCTATGCAGTGCAATATGTCAGAATTATATGTTATATTCATGTCAGAGGTTTTTAACAGTTGGCCCATTTCGGTAGAAATGTCTTTTCGAATAAAATACGCTTTAAGAGTGATTCATTGTTGCCCGCGGACACGTACACGTGCGCGCGCGCGCGCGCACACACATACGCTCACGCACACGTATATAAGCGCCTCGAGAGCTTTTGTCGATCTCACGAAGAACGAACTTGCGACTGGATATACGTGCGAGACATTTCAAGGAAGTCAGACCGCGGCTTTTGCCGCCTGAAAGTTGCAAATCCTTGAGCGGACTTTGCACAATGGGCGTGCGCGCGCGCGCGCGCAAGTTCGTTCGCGCGCAATAAAAAATGGGCCACCGCGATTTCGCGCGTGAATTATCCCGCCGTGAGCAAATTGAAACTGCCGGCACGACTTCCGAATATATATTTCGCGAAGTTGAGTTCGTTCGTTATGCGGAGGGGCCCGCAGGAGTAGGAGTCTGCGGACTGCTACGCGCGAAATACGCGGAATTAAGCGCTCGTGCACGCGCATAACGTGGAAACGAGAATGAGAAATATTGAGTGACTTTGATCAATCTGCAGGCTTCGCGGCGATATTCAGAATATTCACTCTTACGTCTCATTCGCTCGGTTCCCGTGAATACAGAGAGAGAATAAGAGAGAGAGAAAGAGAGGGAGAGAGAGGTTGGAGGGGGAGTAAGTTCGCTCTCGATTCAAATAGAATTTTGATTGAATAATTATGAAAATGATATGTTTATCTCCGGCGGAATTATTTTTATTTTCAATCCAGGTCTGAGATTCAAATGTCGTTTTCATCACTTTAATCAAACAGAGAGCTTTTTTTCCACATTCACACGCACGTTAAGCCCTTAGATTTATATCGTGCGAGTTTTATACGTATTTTAATAACTTTACTCGTATTGCAAAAGCCGCTTGTTTTACCTACTGGATTATTTAAAAAAAATTTCCAATGTAAATAATTAATTTCTTTTATGTATTGTATTGTATAAACGGAAATTCGCGCAAAAAAGATAAATTTGCCGGCAGATTTAATTACAGCTCTAAAAAATGTTGCCTTTTTCTTCTCTAATTTAGTTTTCTTTCAGAGGGGAGAGTAGAATGCTTTATTAATTTTAGAGACGATTTATGTAACAAAGAATTTAGCACAACGTTATGCAAATTATTCTCTCGAAGAAATGTAATTTCGTTAAAATATTTGTTTAATATTTAAGTAGTAGAGTTAATAGCACAAATTTTTTACATTCTTTTACATTTTAAGTCTCTCAAAAAGAGAGAATATTTTAAAATACGAATAAAACGAATTCTTTAATGGCTATCACTTAATCGTAATATAATCCCTTCCAGAGTTTGAAGAATGAAAGACATTAGAAATAACGTGAGAATATTTTCCAGCGATTCTGACAGTCTGGAAATTATTTATATTGCAGGTCTCTATAAAGGATATTGGCGGTAATAACTGCCAGGATTCTTAATTCGCGATCTCGATAGGGCGAAAGGATATCAAATATCACGTTGTCGATATACGGCTATTCGAAAATGGGAAGCCGAGTATTCCCCATCCAATATCATTGGTCACACCAGTTTCCTCGTCTCGTACCATCGACCACAGATTAAATCATCCCATTACTAGACCGCTGCGGTTCTCCTTACATTATATTCCGGAATCGTAGCCGGAATTCTCATTCCCCCTTCGCCAGCCAATCGATTTCTAGAAGACGTAACTGCGCTCGTTTTTTTCCCCCAACACAATCCGTCTGCGTTCGGAATCTCGCGAGATCAGTTTCCGCTCCGCAGATTATATTCATTTACGGCCAACTGAACTCGCCTGTAAAATTCGATCGCGCTTCGAGACGCAAAGAAAAATCGTTCGTGCTGCATTATTTGCACATGAATAACGCGATTCCAATTCTGTTTTACTTTCATTCAAATTAATCGATCCCGCAGTAATCGAAACAGCAAAGTATATCACGCACAAAGAGAAAGATTTCTTTTGATTTAATAAACAGTTTTGTTCGACTATTCCAATGCATATATTCTTTTTAATAAATTTTAAACGGATTTCTTTAAATTTAATAAAATTTATTAGAAACAAAGAAAGATATATATATATGCTTTGGAGATCGAACAAAATGGTTTATTTTATTAAATTTAAAGAAATTTTTCTCTCTATGCAGAGATATCTTGAAAATATCTATTGCAAAGCACTGTCAAGATGTCTTAAAAATGTTCTTGAGATATCTTCAAGACACTAAAAAATCATGATAATTTATTCTCAGATGCGAAAAAATGATGTGTTTCTCTATACGATTTTTATGTTTAATCTGATCTTTAATTCTTATATTTAAGATAGCCTAAAGTTTATCTTAAGACATGTTCTGCAAATTATCTCATTTGTCACGAAATATATCTCAAGATAAATATGAAGCAAACTTAAATAAAATAAGAAATTTTAACTATAATATGAACCATATTATATGCAAATGTAATTATATGCAGATATTCTTTTAAAATACACGTGATATCAAGTAATGATATTCTGCAGAATTCTATGAATATCTGACAATAAGATATCTTAAAATTGATTAAAAATTGTAAGCATAAAGACATCTGATTATATTTCAGATAGAGTTTGCTGTATGATTGGAAGATTTCAATTTGTCATTGCTTCATAATATTTTCCGAAAAACATTTCGAATCATTTATTTTATCATATCACAGCAATCTATTTAAAATGATCGATGAACGGCACTGTTAACTTCCTATCCCCTCCCCCCTCCACTCAAGCTGCAATCCGCGATAAAGATAGATCTATTGCGAAATGGACAAGTCGGCCACTCGTGTCCTATTTTTAATCCGATCAATGGTTTCAAGTGAAAATCGAACCCTTCGTCATTTGCGAAATAAATCCCGTGAGAGGCTCTCACGTATCACGTGCTTCTTCCCCGTAGCTGGTTTGCATCTTATAAATCAAAATCGGGCGACTGTACATTAACTGTATGTACATCCCAGCCCGTCTCTCTCTTTCTCTCGCTCTTTCGCGGAAGTTGCGCGAGTTTTTATGCGGCAATAAAAAAGTTTCGAGGAGAATCTTTATGGAGCAAGTTTCACGGTGAGATCGCTAAAGTTTCCCGGATCTTCTCTCACTCCCGTGTGTCTCCTCGTACTTCCGCACCTCCCTTCATATTAATCCGTTTCAAATTCGGAAACGAATAAACTTGGCTCGCTTCGCGAGATCCGTTTTTTATTTTGTTCCGCGCGAAACATTTTCGATACGGTCGAAAAACGCACGGCAGCTTCTTTATGCTACTTTTTTACCTCAGACGGCAGCACGGCAATTTAAACATTCATTCGTCATCCCCCGAATTAAACTTTGCGTCCTTGTACCGTGAATTCATAAGTTCTGGATACTTTTCTTTGTTCCTCCCGTCATCTGTCAAATCCGTTTTCGGAGCGTTGCTGTTTTATTCAGTTGTAAGTAAGTATATTTTCCGTCGCGTTTCTCAATGTCATCCAATAAGAAATATTAACGAATATCGATTAAATTAATAATATTCTGCAAATTTTTCAGGAAAAATGTGCAACGTGCAAAAAGATAGACAACGTTTTGAACATACAAATTAACGGAGACATTCAGATTTTATAATATTTGTGTTATCTCATTGTTAAGTCCCAAGAAATCTCTAAGCGCTTTTTTATTCTAAATCTTTATAATTTAAATTAAAATTTGTAAACCGCAATTGTACTTTCTAAAAATTTAGTTATCGGAATATGTAAAAAGATTTTTTTAACCTTTATGTTTTTGTTCAAATAATTTACCTTATTATCGAATAAATTTCCGGAAAGAACAACTCTTTTCATCTCCAACTATCAATTGCGATCTAAAAATTTTGATTAGATTCTGAGTTAAGAGGATTTAAAACAGAAAAGTCTATAGAAGTCCACTGGCGCTTAATGAATATATTATGCAAAGATGTGAAAAATGGAAATTGTCGTTGACTTACTATCAAAGTGACCACTAGTTAAAAAATTCAAAAATTGTTTTCTCCTGCGGCAAAATTTTTGACGTTTGATGAATTGTTTAACTTTTATTTTCAAATTAATACCATGCCGCTCGAAACATCATATTGGGCTCTCTCTCTCTCTCTCTCTCTCTCTCTCTCTCTCTCTCTCTCTCTCTCTCTCTCTCTCTCTCTCTCTTTCATGAAGATTTTTCTTTGCGTTGAATATTAACTGGTATGTCGCTCAGCGGAGGAACCTTGATCTCGTCAAATCTTTGGATCAGTTATCCTCCACTGAACGTGGTGATAACATGAACATTTTTCGCGATTTTTGAAGGCTCCTAAGGCCCGTAGAAATAAAAACGGATATTAGATGTCGTATGCATGATTGATTCTTTGTTCGATATACCATTGAGGTCATGTAGAAATTCAGAAACTCACTCAATGTCTACCGAAGCATATTTGTTATCGTGACAGACAGTAATAAGTGTGAAGATTGTTTTACGGGAAAAATACATTACAAAAACTATCCGTTTTGTAGGCATCGCAAAAAACCATCAAAATATTTTGCATTTTCTTAAATGGGCTTTAAAAGTTAAATTGTACTTTATTTTATTATTTCGCTGCATTAATTTATATCAAAGTTACCTACCTTTTTATGTAGTAAACATTTCTCTTGAAAATTTTGTAAAGTATACTAATATACTAGAAAGATATTTTCTTTTATAATTGAGAGACAAAATTAATAAGTTTATTAACGATATTTTTATCGTTTCTTACGTTACGTAAAATTTGATCAGCTTTGCAACTTGATATATAATTGTAATAAACGTATTTAATCATTATATATCGGTTACCACCATGCATATTTTGTATATAGACCGTAAAAATTTTATTGTAAACATTTCGATAGATTTTCAATATAAAAATAATTGTAGATTTTGAATTGTGACTGTATTCTGTGACTGTATTTTTTATCGTATTTTGATCGTATTTCTATTCTGTTTTGTAATTCTTCTACTGCTTTCTATACTGTACAAAATAAACTGTATTGGTACAAAATAAACTGTATTTTTCCATGCTTTTCTACTGTGCTATAAAATAAACTGTATATATAAAACATGATAAATAATTAAAGAATAGAAAAACACATGTTTAACGAAAAAACAGAATAAAAATCGGCAAAGACGATGTCTTTATAGATTTACATCGTTATTGTTAAATAAAGTTTTAATTTAAACATAAAATTGTAACTATATAATTCTGTTTATAATAAAAAAAATTTTAGGCCAAATTTGGCCAATGTATATTTTTAATTGTAAAAATATTTAGTAAAAGAGCAACAACTAACGTAAAGAAATAAAACCGCTTATTTATTTCCCAAGTAACATAATAAAAAATGTAATAAAGCATACGCATTAAGAATGTTGCGTAAAGTCTCATCTATGAATCTAGGGCCGTTACGACTTAGACGTCCCTACACTGGAAATCGATCGTACACCCTAATACAAAGTTGAAAAGACAAAAACTAAAAAATTTTTGCCTTTAGCGCTACCTAGAAAAGAAGAGAGACAACAGATCTTCCACCATTCGTGCAGGCCTGCTTCGTGAGCATCTAAACTGGCATCGCTGCATAGCACCCTCTAAATTTTGCGCCCTACGCTAGAGCGTATACTGCGTACTGCCTAGTAACGCTCCCACCTATGAAAAGTTATTCATAAATACTGATAAGAACTGAAAATATATTTAATTGCCAAATATATTTAGCAAACATAAAATATAAAAAGTTTATAGTCTAAAAATATTCACGCAACGGAACAAACGTAAAGTGATATTTAATTCTGCGAGATCTAGCTCAAAGAGAACATGATAGAACAGTGATTATTCCTGCTTCTATCCAAGCCAACCGCAAAATCCTCCCTCTCTACATCAAAGTCTGCTTCACGCCCACTTTCCTTCTAGTCCGTATCCTTGTTATGCCTCGTAGACATTCACTCCAAGACCCATGTTCTTACGCCCGACATGCTAGCTAGAATATATCCCCGCGTCCTGTCAGAGCGTCATGCCATATGACTGTCCATTGAAAAACTCTTTAACGTTTCGCTAAAATAAAAGCAAAACTGTGAAAAATTAAATTGGCCGAGTTCTATTTATAGTACATGTTTATAGTAATAGCAGCAAAAAAATTAAATCTGGCAGACAAACGCCAGATTCAATTACCTTTTACTTTTTTTTCACAAAAAATGTCTCATAAAATATAATACCGTAAAGTTCTTTTAAATAACAAAGAAGATAACATGTTTTTGTCCTCTTTCAGTGCTGCTTAATAGAATAAAAAATTACTTCTTTCGGCAAAAATTAATTTTGAGAACTATAAAATATTTATAAAATTCTTTCTCTTTTACATAAAAAGATATTCCTCGTTTTTAAATTTCAAAGAATAGACTATTGATATTTAATTTTAATTAATTGAATCAGATAAAAATCAGATAAAAATTTCAATTTTTCCAGAGAAAAAGTTTGTCAAAAAAAAAACAAAAGAATCGAGTATTTTTTCAAAACTGTTTTCGCACAAAAATCAATTTTTTTTTTCAATTTCTTTTTAATTTCTTGTTTCTGATAATCTCATCTTGAAATCATGACAACGATGAATCGATATTTTTTTCACACGCTCACAGATTTACAAGTAATTCCTAAGAATATCTTTTCTAACGTTTGAAAAAATTTGTAGAGAGTATTAAAATATCAAAGTGAAAGCAAGAATGCTCTTTGGAATATTAATTTATTTGATAAATAACACGATATAAGATTTAAATACTTATATACAATTCGAACTTAGTACACGGAGAGAATTTTCTCTTAAAATTTATCCTCAAAATCTGATAATTGTAGAATAATGTGTGACCTATCCCCTTTTAGTAAATTTTACTAAAAAGTATAGTAAAATTCCTCGAGGTCACACATTATCCCACAAATTTTAAAGGTAAATTTTAAGAGAAAATTCTCTCCGCGTAATAAATTTAATTTTCAATGCAATATTCATCATACAAATAATCATTGATATTCATTACCTTATGAAAGTTGTGCAAATTATTGCTTCAACGGATGTCGGAAGGGCATGGACGTTTGCGATGATACGAGTTGAACATCTGAGATCGCAGTGGGAAGCTGAAGAAGAGGAACAAAACGAGAGGTACGACTGCGGTGAGGGTGATGGGGGGGAGAGGCGGGGCGAGAGGCAACTTCGCATGACATCGTTAAACATGGTGGCGCAACTCATAAATTCCCTTAATTAAAACTTCATATCCCGCATATCTGCATAAAGAGAGGCGAGCCTACGGATCTCCCGCTGTCCCCGCTGTTCATTCATATTAACGTGCTGTCACATGCGATACGTGCCGCGTTCCGTTTCTCTCAGAGAGAAAAGCCAAACTAAACTAAAAATTACTGCTCCTACTCCTCGGAGCGTTTCACGATTCTGTACTATTTGTTTATATATTATATATATTAGAGCGTCTGATTTAATTGCGGCACTTTACAAATATGTATTCAGAGCAGGCAGGGGGTGAGGGGAGGAGGCGGGAAATAGCGTGTAGAAGGGTCATATATCCAATAAACCAGTTATTCCCAACACAATTGAAATTGATAGAACTGATTGAACTGGTTAATGGATAGTAAATAATTCATCGGTAACATCAGTACGAACAAAGGAGAAAATTAATAGGAATCGACCAAATTTAAACGTACTCCACCAACAGCCCGCGTCATAAATAACGGCACAATGCACCGTTTTGCGTAAACGAAAAGTAAAATAATAATCGGGCGTAATTAGCGCGCAAAATTTTTGCCGATGGCAGCGTCGAGATCGGGAGGGAACGTTTATGCGTATTCGCGAAAATTATTTATAGTACGGATGCACAGGTCAACCTAAATCGCGCGCCGTCATGTTTCATAAATTAAATTGTGAGTGGCAACCGACATCTGACATGAAACAACGTTGTCTGTAATTACATTCCGAACGCGAGCCCCGCCGCGCTTGGGTTCTGTCGATTATCAACTGAATAAAATCATGTAATACGCGAATTAAAATGTCGACAAACTTACACGCTCGATATTTATAAGTGATAAGCTTGTGATAACTAAATAATTTAAATCTCACGTGCTTGAACAGAAGTATTAACTAAAGTGAAATTACAGCTAATTGATTTCTTGTCATTTCAAATTCCACATTGAGAGAAATAAAAAGTTAATTAAAATTCAATTGACTTCGCTTAACCGAAAACGTGTCATGTCAATTATTTTCGAGAAAAATTGTGACGTTCAATAATCTGAAATATTTAGATAATATTTATATGCATCAATATGATCAATACTGTTATAAGTTGCTGAAATAATTCGCCTGGGCTGGCAAATAAAAAAATTTGTTTTCTTTTTTTTTTGTAATAATTGTCTCACGAAGGTACTTGAAATATTAAATAAAAGTTAATATCTCTCTCTTGCTGTTATTTTTCTCTTAGTAACTTCAGTTTTTATAATTTTTACTTTAGCTTTTTATATATTATATTTTATCTCATATTGCGTTTTATACTAGCTGTATGATAATTTCGTTTTATAATAACTTGTATAATTTAAATTTTTTAATACTTAAAAAGACGCTATTTAACTAAAACGTGTTATGAGTTAAATTTATCATTCTTTCTTATTTTTTAAAAATAAAAATACAAATTATATCTAAGTTATTTTTTAGTATAATCACGTGATTATCGACGCACATAGAAATATTGAGCGCGAAAAATAAACTCTGCAGAATACCGTTTACTCTGAAAAACAATCCCTTGTCTTGCGGTTGGAAGAAAATAGAAAAAGATCTCAGTCTTGCAAGCGCATACAGAATAAGAGTAAGGATGAGTACGATCTTCATAGCGTGCGAATAGCAAAAGCAACCCCGTTTTTAGACCCTAATTGGGAAGAAATCCGCTAAAAGGAATGGATTCATAGCCATGGTCGCCATATATAAAGAGAGAGAGAGAGGGATAGAGAGAAAGAGAGAGAAAGAGGGAGAAATAACGTCATCGTTCTGAAAACTACAACCCACAGATGCAACTTATTTTGTTAAAGTATTATAATACTTGTGTTTCTCCTTATTAATGGGGCTCAATACATTACAGTACATAACCACTGGTGGAAAAATAGATGGAACAGCATTTCCTTTCAACTTTGGTACCTTACGTTGCGCCGTAATAGTTGTACCGTCTGCCATATGAAAGATATCTTCTTTGATAATGTCATCTTTCTGAAAATGTAACTCACAGATGCGACTTGTTTTGCTAAAAGTATTAATACCTCTTGCAGCAATTTCACTGTCACCCCAATTATTGAACATTTTTTCCGTGCAACCCGTAAAAAGGCTTTTTCTTTTATTTAGAAGCATCTTTTTTCTATCCTTTGTAGTACATCCACGTATCCAACATTTTACAATATTTGATTAATACAGATAAACAAACTGAGATACAGCCAGACTAATCAGGTAAGGTTAATTATTGCAAATGACAGCCATGGCTATGAATCCATTCCTTCAGCGGACATCCTTCCAATTAGTGTCTCGAAACAGGGCCACTTTTGTTTCACGGAGATCGTACTCTTTACTCTTACTCCGTGACGCATACCGTATCGGGAGTACAAAGCTGCATTATTTATACGATTGATATAATGCACAGTGAACACGCATTGGCGACAAAGCGCATTAAAAAGACAAAAAAGACGTGCCATCGCGGGTCGCTCCTCGCATCGCGCTGCGGGATACACGCGTATTTGATATCCCGCGAACACACTTTCTCACTTATCGCGGAGAGCTTTTCGCTGATATTTGTCGCGCGGTTCTATCGCGCGATGCTCGACGTGGCACGGATTCGCGAAACGCTGACGCACCCGGCTACAAAATCGCACGCGAGCTATTAGTATGTATATATATACGCAACGTAATGCGAGCGCAAACAGAAAAGCGCAATCGTCGGCTGATCCACTGTTGCGGCATTAACTATTGCCTATGCAGAATTCGCCTAGAGAACCGCTGGGAGTTACTAATACGTGCACTGAATCGACAACTGCATTATGCAGCAAAACCCGGCCGTTGAATTAAGTAATTCAATTTAGTCCGCGGGACGTAACGTGTTTTTTCTCGCCGACTAAGAGATAATATCGGTTAATTTCCCTGATTATGACGTTCACGAAGAAGCGGTCAAGAATTTCAACTTTACTCTACTACACACATGCAGAAGAATTCTTTCTAACGCTGAAAAAAGCAGCGTTTCTCATTTTTTAGTTTTCTTCTTTTAACGGTTAAGGAACGGTTACCTTTGCAAAGAATGTCTCCTTGATGAATAGCCTTAAAATACATTCATCATTTACTTGGAACAAGTAAGCTTTACTTAAAATAAACTTCGGTGTACACGAAGAAAAATATGTACTTGAATTAAATAAGCATCATTTATTTTTAATAATTTATAAGTTTATATATCCGCAAATTTATCGTAAGTTTGTCATAAGTAACAAATTTATTCTAAAACTTAGTAATTTAATACTTTAATTGAGAATATTAAGTTAAAATAAAGATTTGATTTAGTTATTACTCTCTCTCTAACTTTTCTTCAATTCAATTTTATATTATATTTTTCGAATATATGATATATTTTTCAAATATATGATAATAAGTTTTTCTAAAACATAATTGTGACAAATATATTTTAAGACTATTATCAAAAAAAATTCTTTAGTGAAAATAACCGTCACTTATTATTAAAAAAAAACGTGAATTAAGTAATTGCTTTTCTGGCAGTAGAATAAATATTTCGCTGCGTGTAGAAGCTCTGACACAATTTAAATTAAAAGTTTGAAAAGGAAGATATAATTGAAGAACAAAATTATTCATTAAAATGTGAAAAATAAGAGAAAAATGCGTTTCTGAATTCGGGTTATTCGGACGAAAAGAGGGAATCTCGCAGCATCGCCGGCATTCCGTTCTGAGAACATCCGAGGGCTGGCATTCCGGAGTGTGTTTAATAACTGACGGTTTTCGGAATGACGCACAAACGGTAAGCAGACGCCCGCAATGTTGTCGACAGTTAGAGCAACACGTAGCCCCGTAATCGTATGCAGATGCACGAACGGTCGTATACTCATCTGCCGAGCTCCATTCGTACTCTACATGCAAATCGCGCGACTGACAGAGCAAAGCCGCCGCCCGCCGTGGTGGTGGGCTGGCAGTGTATGATCGAGCGGGCGGCGCACGCTTTCCCTCTTTGTATCGATGCGGTAACATTTCCTGTATCAATTCGGCCACGAACGATTCCTTTGACGAACCCATCCCCCAGCCGCCTCGTAATTATCGCCGCAAATTTATTGAGTGCATGAGTTAATCACACAGCTTGATTTATCTCACCTACGAAGATTTTGTAATTTACCCCGGGATATTTCCTCAAAGAGCCGCGTTGGACGATTACAGCAATGCTATTTATACATAATATCGTTAATTGCATTAGACTTTCCTTCTGTTCTATCAAAACTCGTTCCAGTTATTAAAAATTATTGCAATCTTTGTCTTTATTAACGATTTGACGTTACAAAAATATTAATATAAATTCACAAGATAAATAAGATAACTTGGTAGTATTTCAGACAACATTGCGGGCTTCTTACAGATGGAAAAAAAATGGAAATATTACGTTTATTTATAATAAAGTATGACATACGATATTTTAAATTGGTGTTGACGTAACAATCACTGCGAGGTACTCTGTACAGTAAAATTTTTATTATTCAGCCAAGAGATTCCAATAAATAATAATTAGAAATGAGCAATACAAAAAAAGAGTCCAGCTATTCCAAATTTATAGGACAATGAGATAACTTGACAAAATATTCTAGACAAACTTATTCTAGATAACTTCTTTACCTCTAAGAAAATGTAAATTTTATGTTTAGCTGTAGTAACATGTGACATTAAATATTGGCACTTACGTAATAATTACTACGAAGAACTAGTAAAATTCTTATTCAAGCAACGGGGATTGTCAGTTTCCGATAAACGATAATTAAGAGTAAAATACAAAAACAGTGAAAAGAATAGCTATTTCAAGTTTACTAGACAAGTTTACTACACAATATTTTTAACGACAATTTAAGAATAAATAATATAAAACTATTAAAAGATGACGCTATTTCAAATGAGATATAACTTGATAATATTGCAGACAAGCTTTTTACAGACGAAAAAGAAATGGAGATTTTACGTTTACCTGTAACATAGCATGTGACACAGGATGTTAGTATTTACTACACGTAAAAAAAAAATTACCGCAAAGAACTGGCAAGATTCTTTTTACTCAGGCAACGGATTGCCAGATCCCGATAAACGATAATTAAGAATGAGCTTAGATGTAACGAGCGAGGCCGATATCTCTCCCTTCGGCCGTGTAATCATTTTTGGCAGCGAAAAGGGGACGGACGCAAAAACCGCCTTTTGGAATCGCGCCAACGATTTTTGCCGCATTGCCCCACCTGTTACCGCCTCCGCCGTGTCACACAAATACACACACACACACACACACACACACACACCCGCGATCGCACATACTATTTCGCGACACCGGGTATGTCACCGTGTTCGCGAGCGATCTTTTTATTTCCGGATGGGGAAACCGAGCTCGTAGCAATTTCTACTCCGCCGGCGAAGCAAAAAGTCCCGAATGAGCGAGCTCATCGGGAAAATGCACTTCCGACGGATATCGACAAGGACAATATTTCCAGAATGTCCGTAAATCCGTCGTGTTAATAACACGCCCTACCGTGTTTTCGTTGCGGCCGCTAACAAGGTGCGCCAACGAGGGAGGCTCCGGCTGATGAGCTTCGGCGAACCGCCACCGCCGCCGATTCTTCGCAGTTAATTACGCGGATTCAATTTCACCGAGCGCCAGGTAACTCACGGGGCAGGTAGTAGGTAGACGGAAAGAATCGACAGCAGGGTAATCGCGCGCGCGCACGTCCATCCATGAATTTTCCACCTCGTGAGGGTAAATAAATAGCTTACGGATAATCTGGACGTCGTCGTAGCCGCTCCTCTCGCGCCCCGCGCGAAATGTCGCGAGAGATGGGAATAAGGATGAAAACGTTGCTGCGAAATTACAGCATAACGCGCTTAAGGAAGCCATTTTCCCCGGGGAAAACCCGTTACGCGAAAAACGAGCTGCCCTAAACTCTGTTTACTGGGTGTTTTTCACGTGAGGGAGAGAATCCGAGGGCGCGCGCGACTGGCTGCGATAAATACGACGACGTCGCGAGAAGTTATCGCAGTTATAAGACATTTTGCGGATTAAGTCGCGAATAGGGTCGTTATCTCCGCGTTAATCCGCAGGCAATTTCAGAGTCGTTTAATGCGCAATGTTATGCAAACCTACATTCCCGTACGTATGTATACGAGAATATGCATCACGGTCGTGCCGCGTAAATTCCGTACACGCTTGAAATGAAATTCCATGGTTTGCTCGCGCGCTCAATCGAGCCGCCTTTTTTTGCTTCTCCACAAATTATACAGGTAATATGTAAAGTATGTTGGGGAAGATGTCGAGTTAGGAAGCCACTTTAATTGTAGTTTCTTCATGAATCATAGATTGGCTGATCTGATGGTGTATATAAGCAATGGGCTACATAGAAAAATTTCAATACTACTAATAAGAATCAGCAAAGATTACAAAAATAGTATTATAAAACTCTACCATCTGATAGAAGACACTTTCTAGTTTACAATTGTGTCTTACAAAGTTTTATTTTTAGCTTTTGTTCAAGAAATTTTGTTCAAAAGCAAACTATGGCAAATTTCCTCTTAAAATTAAAATTTATACGTTAAATTCAAATTTTGAATGCTTTAAATAATTTTAAATGTTTTAAATTTGTGCATGTGTAAAATGCTGTTTATACCAATAAAAATATAAAAGTATTTTTTAATTAATGCTTTTCAAATTTTCCAATTTAGATTTTATTTTTTTGTGTTTTTATAATTTAAGTTTCATAATCTGTGTAGAGGAAAAACATATACAAAAGTGTCTATCACGTCACACTATTTAAATAATTATGACATCTTTCTTCATAAATAACAACTTATCCATGTTGTATGATTGCTTGAACTTAATCATTTTCTTCCAAAAATATAGGATATAGGAATTTTACCTTAATTATTGTATGCATAAATAAACTTGAGAATATTACATTAATTTTTCATAGCTTAATTTTATAACTTAATAAAATTATTTCAAAAAAAAATTACATTTAGCATCTTTCCCCAATTCACATCATGTTCTCATTAAAATTAGATCTATCTGATAAGTTGAAAGACAATACTGGTTTGCAAAAAAAATCTTTATATGAGAGATATTTTAGAATACTGTATATGTGTCGGGTCTGTAAAATATCCTATATAAATTTTCGTATTAACACGTGTTGAAAAACTGACAGTCAATAAAAATTCCATTTTAGTAATTTTTAAAAAGACACGATCACTGGAAAAGAGAAAAAAAAAGGTTGAGTTGAAATAAACGGGTCATAATTTTTATTAAAATAAGCAGATAAATTTGATTACTTGCATTGTGAAACAACCAGATAAATTTAATTGCATTCATCCTAACTACGACCACATGGGAAAAAATCTGATTGCATAAATTGGAAATCCGATAGATTCAACTAATATATCTGTTAAAAACAAATCAGAATTTTTCTAAAAATTATCAGATTCTTAAAATAATTTCTGTATAGAAAAATGCTACCAAGATATATCTTACTTGTTTTTTTACTAATTTTTAGGAATTTAACATTATTTTATTAGAATAACGGTGAAAAATCTTATAACATTGTGTATTGCTAAATACATACAAAAAGTTTTATACATCCAAAACCAAATCCTTATGATATTTAAATATTCTAGTTACATACTAAAATATTTGATTATAATAATTAGAAATTCTCTTCTTCTCTCTCTCTCTCTCTCTCTCTCTCTCTCTCTCTCTCTCTCTCTTTATTTATTTTTATCAAAATTTACTTAATCAAACATGTTATTGTTGTTAATTCAATCATAATTTTTTTTTTTTGTGCATTATCGTTCACTTTCATCAAGTAATAGTAGATCTTAAAGAACTGTTTGTAACTATTTACGCATTTAATTTTTAACGAACCAGTTGTCTGAGTGTAACAAATCAGCAATGTCGGTTCTTGTCATAAAGACGCTCCGCGTCGACTGTTCTGAAATGCATATTTGTTTATAAACTGTGTTGCGCTATCGCATACATAAATTAGTAGAACACGTACTTTCCAGTTTCTCTGCACGTCTCTGAAAAGGATGCAATCTGTATGTTTCTGCAAGTATGCAAATTGAAAAAGAATTTCAATTCCATTAAATTATTCTATTAAAACTAGTCAACAAGATGAGGACCAATATTTTCAATTCATTTTTATTGACCAAAGAATTGAAATAACTTATTGTCGCCAGTAATTAAAGCAAAGAGATAAACAATTTTACAGTTGACAATATATATATTAAACAAACAAAACATTATCTGAAAACGCGCTTAAAAGAACACATGAATGATACAAAGAAACATAAAAGTGGCCCCTCTAAAGTCAATAAACACCGGTTAATAATGAATCATGAATTCGATTGGCAATCGCCCCAAGTTTTACATTGTGAAAAGAACAAAGAAAAAAGAGATGGCGGAAATGTTCTTTATAAAAGGAATCTTAACACTGTCAATTTACAAAAAGACTAAATATGTAAACACTATTTACAACAGAGTAATCAAAGCCGCTTAAATGTTTACCTCTAAAATTCATATCGTTCTTAGGATAAAAAGTATATTAGTCTCTTTATGGCTTTTGCAGGTTTTTATATATAATGTGTACTATAATACGTGTTAATGCCTTATACTATAATAGCGTAATAAAGACAAATTTATATTTACATAATTATTTTCTTAATTTTTGATATTTGTGCATGTCCTCTAAATTGTTCGTAATTTAAATGTTGTAAGTTTTAAATATCGCTTTAAAATCACATTAAAATTCAATATTAAATCTTTGTTGTAATTACAAAATTATAAAATTTAGTTATATTTTGGTAAAAAAATGTTTATTGCAAAATTTGTTATTAACATTTTTAACAATAACTTCACGTGATTAATCATGATAGACTCGTAATAGAATATAAAACTTTTGTATATAAATACTTATAAGTTTTATAAATGTAAACAAAAAAACGTGCGCATATATACAAATATTTATATATAATACTTTTATTTTATTTAAAGTATTATATACAAATATTTTGTTTAAAGGGTTTTATATATATAGTATTTTGTTTAAAGGGGTCTATAAATAAAAATAAGTTGAGAATATATAAATCTTTGCTTCTGAAACAGTAACAAGATCTTCTTGTATATAAGAATTGTATTTAAAAGTTATTTATTAATTATTCCTTAAAAATTAAATCCACTTTTCATTGTACATTTTCCAAGATAGTAATTTGAATAATGAAGTTTTAACTGTTTACTCGAGCATGAAATTTGAAACTTGTACTCTGTATAATTTTACGATATAATTATATATACATATTATATATATATATATATATATATATATATATATATAGTATATATATACTTTAATATTTCATATTTAAATAAATAAAAGACCAATACTCTCCAAAACAAAACCGAAGAACTGATATAAAATGTGCAAAAATTATTCAGCAATATATGTGAATTATTTTTCTATTTACACTATTCAAAAGATTGATATAAATTAAATAGATTTTAAAAGTTTGCATTTTTGTTAAAATTAATACCAAATTTTGTCGAATTATAAATTTATACAAAATGTTAAATAAAAGCTAAAGTCAGTAAAATACTGATTCTATCTACGGCATTTTATATGCATAATTATTCAAAACTTATATCACCTTTATTTATAAAATATAAAATTTAAAGTATTTAATGTGTACTATAAAATACATTCTCAAGACAGATTCTTAAACTATATCACGTTAATTTTTACGGCAATAATTTTGCTATAATTGAAACAAAGAATGTCTCTCGCTTGACCGCGAAATTGACCAGCGTATTATAAAATAATTGAGAAAAAGCAGACAAAAAAGCCGAAAAAAACAGCAGAAAAAAAACAAAAAGTATGTAAAAGAGACATGGAACCCCACGTTAATAAAACGTGGGCGCCGACGTGAACGAATAGGTGATCATGTGAGCCACAAGCGTGTCGATGAAATTAATTGAAAACCAGTTTATTTATCGGCAGTTTGACGGTGGCGATGCAAGTTTTTGGTGAACGTCGGCAGATTCGGCGCTGCACGCTCGAAGTAATTGGATACAGGATCGGATGGAAATAATTGCTTTCAATCTCCGCGCCAGTAATATTTTTCTATGTTTTCTCCACATCCTTTCTATGTACTATAAATAAATTTAAATATATCATACGTTTTGTATGTGCAAACAGTGCGTGGAAAATAAATGCGAAAAATAGAATGAAACTTTTTTGTTTAATTCCTCTAGGTTCCAATGTAAAAAAGCTTAGCCCTACAAACTTGATATCTCAAGTATGACCACTTTTCCATCTATTTAAAGTGGCTCAAAAAATGTCTAAAAATTCGTGAACATATACTTTCAAAGTTCTCTTTAAAACAATTCTAAAAGTATAAATTTTTTAGATTTCTTTTAGGACAACTATATCTGTACTTTATTTTGGAGAAAAATGTATATAATTTAATTACCAAAGATTAATCACAAATTAAATAAAAGAGTTATTTAGCTTAAAAAAATGTTTTTTTTATTATAATAATAATACTTTTATAATAATAAATACACACATAAAAAATGAGTGAGAGATTTTTTGAGAGTTCGCTAAACTTCCACGAGAAATATAGAAATCGATCGGACACGAGTTACCCAGGTTGATAAGAAGAAGGTTAAAACGTTAGAACTCAAATGATCATTAACCTAAAGTGGCATTAACTCAATATGCATGTATAACCGTCGTTGCTCCTACGCTCCAAATCGTCCCCCGTCACGCTTCGCGATCGGTATCGCGCGCTGTAACTAGATTGGAATTTCATCCGACGAGGGAAAAAAAAAACAGGATGCCACCCTCTCTCCCCGGGACTTATTGAGCAAGAAAGACGCGCTCCCCTCGCTCTCCTCTCTCCATCTCTTTTCCTGCTCTCCCTCGCCTCTCCGCGTGACTACGCGAAGGTGGCTTAAAACACAACCCCATTACCGGTAATCAGATGGACCTGATCCCTCGGGGATAGGCGGCTTAAGGGACTTTGAGCTCGGGGTGCAGAGAGGGGGGGGGGGGGGAGGTGTGGATACACCGACACGCTACGCGAACGTAATTGAAAGTTTCCCGAGCTCGACGTTGCTGTCGCTGCTCGCTCCCAGTTTCCCTTCTTCGCGAAACTTAGCTCGGCTCGACGCGCTGAAAGAAAACGGCTGAATGGAACTTAGCGTGCCGTGGCAAGGGCGGGAAACAGACTGCCGCCGCGCGGGTCCTTTCAGACTGCGTCCTTACACAACCGACATGGCTGCAGGCTCCTTTGAACACGACACTCCGGGATGTCGACAAACGAGCGCGACGAGAACGCCCGTCCTCCGAGGCTTAGCACTCGACGGGCGAGCGAGATGACGCGGTGAAAAAAAAAATAAACTATTGACATCGAAAACATTCTTCTATTAGATCAGGATGCTAGGGAGAGCGTAGGTACGAGTAAGCCGGTTTGACATGTAATTAATGTAGAGACGCAGGACTAGCGTTTGTACTTCGTTACAAAAAGGCTGAAACGCCTCGGGAGAAGAATCTGATCATCCCGCCGAAAAAGGCTGGGTATTACTTTTTAATTAATTAAAAAGGTTATTATGCTAAACCCCTGCAAGTTTACCATGTTTTCCACTGCTATGGAAAGTTCCTAGTCAGACTACCTGATAGACGATTTGCGTTTTTCAAAGGGTTTTTGAAAAAAATCTGAAAAAAATACTCTTTTAACATTTAGGAATATTATTATACGTCCAGAAACGTTTCCGTTTTTTCTATGCACATGTTTGAAGTTTAAGGAAGACTCAACGAAATCGAAAAGATCGCTTGCGTCAATGTAACCCAGGCTAGTGTGTGAAAATATGTAACTTCTGTTTGTAGCAAAAGACTAGTGTTTCGCGCTGCGATTGCGCGCAAATATTGGGGCAAATTTCACGCTGCAAAATGGCAAGCAGATTGGGGGGGAAGAGGAAGGGTAAATTTGGGTCTCCCGCCTGCATTGCGCGCAAAGATGACGTTAATTATATATTGTTATGGGATTTTCTTTGACGTAGTCCATTTTCGTCGCTGTACCGTCGATCACGCTACATCGGAGGGTATTGATGCATCGATACATAGTTATATACGTCCCAGGTATTATCGCTCCAATCCAGTAACCGCTTAATTAAGGTGATCGCCCTCGTCGCCTTTGACATGGTCTTCCATGCAAGCACAATGACGACGAGCGTTTAGTTCGTGTTGATGAAATAATACCCCGCTCAAAGCGTCGCATAATCGATTTAACTTCATAATATATAGATGTTGCGGCAGCCTATGCGAAACAATACGCTCGGAACGACGTAATACCACGAGGCGTATTCTTTGCCCTGATATTACCGTCATCACTGACGGTAATAAGATCGATTCTAATCTTACGTAATGCATGTATCTAATAGCTTTCGTGGCTTTCGCTAATTTAAATAAGATGAGACGCATAATTTAAATAAGATGAAGACATCCATTTTCTATCTTTTCTTAAATATTCTTTGAAACATTGAAAAAAAATTGAATTAACTTGATTCTTCTCGTGCGTGAAATTTTGAGGGAAAATATGAGGAGAGCACGAATTACAAATATTCTGTTGCGTTCAGTCTTTTTGTGAAATATTTTCGTCCAAACTGAAATTAAATCGTCTTACATTCTTCTTCGATCATATTTATTTATCTATGGATATCCAGCAAACGACATTAAGTATATTCGCTGTGTCGTCGCGACGTAGCAAAGTGCGCGGAAGTCCCCGAGAGAACTTCGAAACTTCTTTGATCATGGCAGATAAAAGAGAGATAAAAATGAAAGAAAAAAAAAAAGATCGATACACCGCGAGGTAGAACACCGTGGAATGGTAGATTTGGAAGGGCGCCGGGGTAGACGCTGGGAAGACGAGAGAAGCGCGCGAATCCCTTTGTGAACGGAGCAGATCGAATAGAAAAGGAGATAAGCGAGTTAAGAAGACGAGTACACGCGAGAGAAGAACAAAAAGAGATGACAGCGCCGTGGCAGACAGAGGACGACTTCTTTATTCCATCCAACTATTCTTCCGGCTGGATGGAATAAATTTTAAGAAGAGATTTCAAGAAGAGATTCCCGCGAAAGACGAATTGATCTCGTCACCCCCTGCGTGAGGAATTAAATACCTATATCTCTCTCTCCCTGAAAAAATGAAGAATCGCGCACGGATGTCTAAAATATTTCATTTTCGAATTTGTTTTTTTTTAATTTGAGGAAGGGTCAGCCCTCAAAAAAAAAACGGAAGTCGATCGGATGACCGACTCGGTGCGCCGGTGCGTTCAGACACGTTTAAATATTCTCCCCCAAGTAAGCGAGCGCACCCCGAGAGCACGAATATTGAGAGAGAGGAAGATTCCAGACGTTATCCATTATTCCGCGGGAGAGGGGAGGAGAGGGTGGCACGGCGGTCGAGTAAATCGTGCGATTTTCATCGGCGAGCCCCGACGAGAGATGCGGTGGCAATCCCCTCCCCCCGCTCTGGAAGGGTGGCAATCTTCCCTCGCGTCTTCCGCGAGGTTCCGAAGATTTCCTCTCGATCTCACGGCGAGATAGAAGAGATCTCACCCCGCTGCGTCGACGCGCATTGCCTCCCCTCGACTCGCATACTCGATTTCCTCTCTGTACGGCGCGCCACGGCGATTCCCTCCCGATGAATATTCCTTGGAAGAATTCATAACGTCCATTTATGCACGGGTCAGTAACTCATATCCGGGACGCGCAATCGAACGGAGCGGACATATATCCATCGTCCCTTTTCCAAGGATGACTCGAGTTCCCTCTTGAGAGAAAGAGACTTTCGTTGACGATGTAGCGGCACTTTTCAATTTTGCCATGTTCCCCTCGTTACTTTATATTCTTATAGGAGAGTATAAAGTCCTCGCTAGTCTTTTATGAGCGCCGGGTTCTCACATCGCGTCTTTATAGCGTCAGACAGCTACGCGTATTATGGTCTGTCGTGTAATCGAAATTATATATTGATAAACTCAGAGAAAGATGTTTAGGATTTGTTACAATTGATTAGTGAATTAATTGTGATTAGATGCTCCATTTTTATAATTATTACTTTGCTGTAATAACTCCAGATTTATATATCTGGAATCTTCGACATGAAACATTTCGTTGGACATATCCTACCTTCCATCCGATTATGGATCGAGTTGAGAAACAATCGTATAACTCTGGATCATAAATTGTCTATGATAACACAGGATCACAAAATTTTTGCGAGAGTTTACGATCGGACCAGACCAGACATTTCTCGTGGATTTTAGATCGCTAAAGCCAAATCCGAAACTCGTTTAACCCCATCACGTTAAGTTTTTTATTTATTCGAGGAAAACACCAAAATCGAGGATAAAACACCAAGTAACAGGTGACAATCACTCGCAAACCCCTAATCCCTAGACTCTGAACCCATAAACTCACTAATTCATTCAAGGGATTGAGACCTGTTACTTGGTGTTTTATCCCTGATTTTCGTGTTTTATTTCGAATAAATAAGAAATCTGATGGGGAAAGAAAGAGAGTACACGTAGCGTGCACGTAAAAGTGCACAAAAAATTATGTATAATGGATTATTTTTACAAGTTTTCTCTTGGAAGTTTAACTGCTGTAATAGGCTCGGCAAAATATACCAAGAACAGAGATCGCCGTCCATTTCGGAGAAGCGAGTTCTTAGGACAACATACATCAGTGCAGGTATGACAAGCGTTAAAATGGCGGTACGACGATAATCCGCAAGCGGCATGCTCGCACATACCACGTACGCACACACATACACATGTACGTATACAACACACGTCGCTGAAAGCTCGCGACTTCTCGACGACCTACGACCTCTCCTCCAACCCGCGCACGACCTCCTCGGATCTCTCTCGAGCATCAACCTATTTTCATCTTGGGTCCTGGGGGAGGATGGCGGAGAGATGTTGGAAGAGAGTAGACGAGTAGACGTCGACCGGGATGGGGCGTGTTTGGGAACCCTTTTGCGGTGCTCCGAAGACAATGGAGCGAGTGCAAGCGGGACGACCCGACGGAGGAGGAGAACTAGTTGGATGGTATAAAGGAACCGACGTCTACGAAGAAGAGGCACTCTTCTATCTTTCCTTTTTTTTTCCCACCGTTCTCGGATAGGTGTTCTTCTTCGTCTTAACTTGCTTATCTCCTTTTCACTTCGATCTACCTTCGCGAGGCACTTCTTCGTCGCATTTCCGCTTGAAAGAGAACCGTAGGTCGACTTGGGACGTGGCATTAATAAAGTTACGGTATCGTTTTACGTTTGCCTTTGTATTCGCGAAAAACACATCAATGTTAACCGCCACTGTATTATGCAAATTTATTTACTTGTTTATTTATTTATTTATTTTTTATAACAATAAAATAATAAATGGTGTATAATTCTGCTAAATATAACTTTTATAATATGAAACGTTTATATTTATGCATGTATAATGTTTATAAAACATTTATACACCCTAAAATTCATTAAAAGAATAAAATTTCGTTATTCATAATAGTGTATAAAGGAATAAATACTAGAAGTGTTCTAGAATGTTTTTTCTCATCGATCAAACATTGTTTGCTCTAAAAACGCTTAATTTCTATTATAGAAAGAATCTTATAATATTATAAAACAGTGGAATTAAAGCAATTATTATTTTCATATCAAAATATGCCAGAATGAAGTATAAAATGTCTTGTAAATGTTGATTTTTCCTTAACTCTACTTTGTCATTTTTATATTCAAACTAGACGAATTATATTATTTAATAATCGTTGGAAATTCTAGAATATTTGATTCGTTTATTCGTTTACTGTCTATATATTTTTGCAGTATTTTATAACATTTTGTGATTAATGTACCAAAACATATTGTTTGTTTATTTGATATTATTCGATCTGCATGACATTTACATGAATTGACAAATAGTAATATCTTTGCTGAGAGACGTCTTTGTAAAAAGTTCCAACGTTCTGGCGGAACTTCGCTATTGGAGCATAGTTTATTACAAAGCCTTTCGATTCTGTCAACAAGCCATATCATTACAATGGCTTGTTAGAGCGCCGACAACTTGCAGCATTCAACTGAATATTCATTCAGAGTGCGAGAACAAAGATCGCGGGATAAAGAGCAAAACGATACAAGGAAGCCTCGAAGAGGGAATTATCTCACAAAGAGGAGATAAACGCAACAATTCGATTCTAAGTAATTCCCGAGAGCGGGTCCGTTTGCAGAGAAAGACGAGGAAGAGCGAAAATCTCCAGCTTCCTCTTAAAGCGATAATAAGGCCCGTTTGACTCGAAAAGTGCTAAGCATAATGAACGAGAAGTGTGCAATCTTTGCACTCTCAATGGAGAAACTACCTGCGTGTCTGGCTGTATCGATCCTTAAAAAAAGGAAGAAGCGTGCTAAAAATAGACTTAGTACATTGTATTAATAGAATTCGAGCCGACCGGGTATTAAATATTAAACAAGAATGTTTTTTTTTCTTTTCCTAATAAAAGTGCAATAATCGCATTCGCGATTGGTTCCGATTCCCTCCTTCCCCCTTGCTCTCCCTCGTCTCCGTAACTAAGCGCTGATGACTGGCGAAATGGAAAAATCGTGAATCGCCGAAGAGTGCAAGATCTCCTTTGCATAAATTTGCAACTCACTCTGTGCGGTATGCATTTAAGAGAATAGCGTCGTCTAGTAGAACACGCGCGAACTTTCCGACACATTCTGCTTTGCATTTTACATACAAGCGGCGCGACGTTAATTTCAAGTACGTCAAACTCGAGCACGCGGAGGAAGGGAGATCACGAAGCCACTCGGACTATTCGGTCCTGTATAATGGCACGATGGGCGCGATGCGATATTCAACCTGGACCTCCTTTCCGATGAAAGGCGACCTGCTCTCTATCGATCTTCCGCAAACTCCCACGAAGAGAGAGGGCACGGCTGCACAATTGCCTGACGGACCCATTGTCGCGGGTCCACTGTCTTGGTCCTCCATTTCATGTCCTTAACCCACGGAGTGGAATCACCGTCCCTTCGCCCCGTTCCACTTCCAGGGCTTCGGCTCCTCACCTTTGGATTCTCACCTACGGTCCTTCGATTCCAAGAAGCGAAATATATTCGAATATCTTGATGGCGTAGATTAAAACAACGCATCCGTCTATTCGTCCAGCCTAATATTCGACGATGAGCTCGTGGATAACGGAAAAATTCCTCGATAATTAAAAAAGTGAATCTCGATAATGAGGATGCACAATTATAATATTTACGCAAAATATTTTTTTTTTCGTGCTAAAAAAGCAGTTTCTCAGCATTTTCTTCTTTTAAGTAACGGTTACCTTTGCAAAAAATATCTTCTTGAGGAATAATGTTAAAGTACACTTAATATCATTTACTCGAAACAAATAAGATTCACTTAAAATAAACTTCTGTGTGCATATAGAAAGATGTATCTTAAATTAAATAAATATCACTTATTTTAAATAATTTAATTAAATAAGTTTATGTATCCACAATCTATCATAAATTCGTCATAAGTAACAAATTTATTCAAAATATATTCTAAAACTTAATAATTTAATACTTCAATTGAGACTATTAAGTTAAAATAAAAATTTTATTTATTTATTACTCTAACTTTTCTTCAATTCAATTTTATATATATATTCTTCGAGAAAAAGAGTATAAATTCTTTTTTTAAGTATACGATAATGAGTTCTTCTAAAATTTGTGATAAATATATTTTAAGACTGTTATCAAAAAAATATTCTTTGTTGAAGATAACCGTTACTTATTATTTAAAAATAAAATTAATTAAATAATTACTTTTCTGGCAGTAGAATATTTTTCCGAATGTACTCTCCTAAACCGAGCATATTCACATCAGACTCACAACTAGGTCGTTAGAAAAGATCATCATTTTACTCTGTTCGTCTTAAATAATCCTACTTAACTCGAAGAAGTTGTAAATTAACAATGAATGAAGGATATCGTCGAGAAACGGCGAAAAGCGGCGCTGTTCCTGCTTCGCTTCGTCGACAATTCGGTTCCAACTTCGCACACCGAGCACAATCAACTTGACATAATAAGCGCGTCACGCTTACAGCTATTCGCGATCACTCATCTACGATCATTCGTCGGAAAGCACGTCGGGCACGGGATAGTTCGAGGAACACGCGGTACCTTTGAGACACACCGGTATAACGTCGGAAGTGCAAGAAATGTCTATCCCGCGCGGAGGAGAGAGAACAAATACAACGTCTAACCACCATTTTCTATAAGAGGTAAGACAACCGTAGACAAGCTTGTAAGGTACATTATGCTGGGGATCCGGTGGTTTGCATAAAGCCGGTGATAGAATTCTCCTTGGCACATGCTGAGGATGAGACGCGGATAAATTTCGCTGACAAGAAAGCAGAAATCAAGATTGTGTAATGTCAAAAGATAATAAGATGGAGCTAAAGCAAATAGTAAAATAATAGGCAATAGGAGAATAAAAATACTAAATTGTAATTAATTAATTTTAATCTGAGGATATATGTATATACGATAAAATATTAATAATCGTGTATACAATATTTTGATATTCTCGTATTAATTATTTGACTCAAAAAGTTTAATTGATTATTAATTTTTACAATTTCAAAATAATATGGATTTTTATTGTCATGATATCTTTTTCTTTTTTATTATGTACAAAAACATTACTACAACAATTAATTACTATTGTCAATTATCGATAACAACTTTTAAATGTTATAAAAATTAATCTATACATGTGATTGTAATCATATTTTCAATTTATTTAATTACTTGACGACTTTTGTTTATATTATTTATTTAGGTCATTGAACAATCACCAATAAACAATATTTTAGAAAAAATTAAAATAATAAGTTGTAGATTATTTGATATCTTTTAGATTCAATTTTCAAACAGATTTGATTAAAGTATCATCTTTTTATTTAAAAATGTTATTAAATTATTTGTTTGTTTTTTTGTTCGTTAACTGGATCAATTTTTTCATTGACTAATGCAGTGATCCCATATTACTTTTGGATTAAGAACACACAGAGAGTAACATACAAATTGCAAAATGGAATAATTCCAGTAGTAGAAGTGTTCGATATATTGATTACTTGTGATATTTTTTAAGTAATTCAAAACTACGGTCTCTCTTGGGAAACAACATCGCACGTATAAGAACGGATCCTCTATTGGGTATTATAGTATGTCATATGTTGTATCATACAAAGTACGCGTTTCATTTAATGCACTCTCATTCGCGTCAAAGGTCTAATCTTAACAAAGGCAAGTTTAATAACACATAAGCTCGCTTATATGTCTGTTTCACGTGTTCGCAGTGAACGAGTCGTTGAAATTTCGACTCCTTATTAATGGAATGCATAATTTCGACTGATTGGGTCTCGGCTGCGTTTAAGTTCCCCGTCTGTCTTAATTAATACGTTCCCCTCAGACTCGCAAACGCACGCATATATCACCGAATGCACGCTAATGAAATAGCGGTTAGCGGCTGTTGGAATAGAGCAAACGCTTGTAGAATCCAGCCGCGACTCTCTGAGAACTCGCAGTCGCATTTACACACATGATGTACACGTCTTACCCCCTTCCGTTAGAATTATTACTAACATCTGCAGTATTAAGGTTACAAGTTACATTCATCTATTAACGACATCTGTTTGATAAAATCGGGATATTGTATATCTTAATTATTTAATTCTTTTTTCTCTCGTCATTTTTCTTCTTCTCTTCGTATAAATCAAATTATAAATATAAAAAAATAGAAGCAAAAATTTCTCACTTTGCTCTAATCATAATTATTTTACCAGACATGATAATAATTACACGTACCAACATATACACTTTTCTTTTAGTGCACATTAAGAAAAGAAGGTTTATAATTGCTATAATATAATTATATATAAATATTATATATAATTATATATATAATTTAAATAATAATTTATGTAATAAGCAAATTATAAGAAGTTTAGCGCAGTACGTTAATTAAAACAACTAATTAAATGTTTAACACATGACATTTTGGCTTAATTTTGATCCATCTTCAGTAATCGTGCGCTGTAATGTTGGAGTTGCCAACATTATCCGGAGAAATACATCGCAAATTATTTTTCATCCCAAATTAAATTAAAAAATTATCTCTCAACCGATTTCACATAGCCAGATGAAAAGATTACATATATCAAATAATAAAAATTACTGTCAAATGAAATCAGGCTAATATAACAAAAATCTTTTCAATTACAGCTTACTTCAGAGTCACTGAAATATCCAAACAAATAAACTCATGAAGTATAAATAACAAATATTTAAAAAATATTAAAATAAAACATGTATTATATTAATAAATTTTGGAAGTAGTCGAAAAAATATTCCAATTTATATATTTAAACAGGTCAGCATGGTGTCAAAACTTAAAATAAGATTGTCCACTGGGACATTGTTGTTTTATATTAAAAACAAAATTAAACTAATTATAGATTACTCAATCACTGTTTATGTACTGGTAATGAAATTGTTTGATTTAGCAAATCTTTATTCGTTGAAGGTTGTTATTCTGTTGTTTAATGATAATATTTTAGAGATCTAATCTTTAATTAAGATTCTTTCAACATCCATTTCAATTTTCACATTTTGTCTAAACAAAATCATAGTTGTGATACATTTGGTAGTTCGTAATTGACTCGTCATGTTTCATCAAATGATTCCGGTATTTACTTTTCTTATTTTTAATTTATCTTTCAACATAGGATATATTACAATTTTTTTTTTTATTGATATATAAACTACATTTACTTTTAATAGATTAGATAATTAATCCTTTTCTTCTTTTATTAATTTACATAATTTACTCGTGCTAAAAAAAGACCATTTTTAATTAACCAAAGAAATATTTTGTCAGATCCGACAGAATCGATTTTATATATGTGATGTAGTGAATCAAGAAAGCGTTATGTCAAACCCAGCAGAACTAATTTTAAATATCTAGCGCAGTGAATCAAGAAAACGTTTTGTCAGACCTGACAAAATTAGTCTTAAATGCCTGGTCCAGTGAGCCAAGAAAACGTTTTGCTAGAACTTGCAGAATCGGTTTCAAATGTGTGACGAAGTGAACCAAGAAAATGTTTGGTCAGACCCGGCAGAACTGGTTTTAAATGCCTCGCCCAATGAGCCAAGAAAACGTTTTGCTAAATCTTACAAAACCAGTTTTAAATATGTGAAACAGTGAGTCAAGAGAACGTTTGGTCAGACCTAGTAGAACGAGTTTTAAATGTCTGGCGCAATGAATAAAGAAAATGTGTTTTCAGACCCAGCAAAATCGATTTTAAGTGTCTGGCTCAGTCAGCCAAGGAAACATTTAAAACCGATTCTGCCGGGTCTGACCAAACATTTTCCTAGCTCAACCAGACATTTAAAATCGGTTCTGCTAGTGGAAAAACTGTCATATTCGTTTCTTTGACCGCACACATAGATTTTGTACTTGCGTGCAGTGATGACATAAAAAAAAAACGTAATAAAAATTAAAATTAAAAGGAATTGCCTTATAATTTTTTTAACATCTTCTATACTTAACATTTATTACTTATTAAACAAATAAAATTACACTAAAAAGCAGTGCCATATGTTTTTAAAAAGTTTAAAAATTAATATTTTAAGCATTCTAAATATAATTGAAAAACAATTCCATTTGGTTAAAAGACAATTTTTTAATATAACTCATAATCATGAATAATAATTAACAATGTGTTTCATAGAAACACATAACTAGTTATTACGCTAACTCCTTATAATTTATTTATTACTATTTTACTATTATTATTTGTTATTTAAATATATGTATATAACGAGGAATATTTATTAATCATTTTATAATTATAATTCATATTTGCTGTACCAAATCACATTTTAATAGTTATTTATAATTATTTTAGTTTACAGTTATAACAATTTTATTCAAAAAAATTATATTATTAATTATTATTACTGCACATATAGTAAGCAAACATTAAGAAAATATTCTTATATTCATTATAATTGTTATTGCATTTAGTTAGAAAAATGTTTATATTTTTGACATCCATATCTTGACATTTTTTATCTATATTTATATAGTATTTAAAATTATTAGAATTTATAGTAAATTTTTGTCAAATAATTAATTAAACTATAAACACAAGATGATGATGATTATTATTATTATTATAGAATTAACAATTATGGAAATAAGTCTCTTAACTATAATTATTTTGCCCAGCAATTATTGCCACAAGTACCACTTTTCTCTCAGTTTAGACTACAGAATACTCCCTTAAAGTATAACGACCGACACAAAATCGGCGGAGCGATTCGCCTCAATCTTGCAGATGGTAAAGCTACGGGATTGTACGTATCCCCCGCATATATTATTGGTTCATCGATTTCGCGCGCTGATGGATAATCGATGTGGAAAGACCTTTCCGCTCATTTATTTAATCGAATACGAGCGCGTACACGTAACCGATATATCCTCGCCCATCGGCCGCAAAATGTATGCCACTTTACTCCGCTGCTAATCGCCGCGGCGGAAATTTTCGCCAAACGCGAATGAAATGACAAACGCGCTACTTTCAGCGAGTTATGAAGAAGGATCGACGATTACGCGCTAATGAATTTGTCGCTCTCTATAGAGATCTGTCCGACGAGATCTCCTCCACGGTGCGGTGCGCTCGCGCACGCGGAACGCGGCTCTAATACGTTTTTAATGGAGCCGCACCGCCGTCTACGATGAATAATGAAGCACGAATTTAATTTGCACCGCCTTGAGATTCATCTCAATCTAGAGTGAACTGGGGTGGGGGGAGGGGAGGTGGGTGGCCGATCGCATCGGTGACAAAATGGAGCGGTCTGATAGCTAAGTGATTTATGAATGAACCAGAGATTTTCCATCGTATCCGTCGCCCTTCTAAAGTTTCACGTATTCTGGCTGGACTTCTTCTTATTTTTAACACGAAACCGGGTCAGCGGGGTAGAGATTATTCTTTAACCAGTGTCGAGACAAATTTTTCGTGGCAGGAGGGACTTCAGGACTCGAGAACTCCGAGGTTTCCCACGTGCGGCGTCGGATGAAGAAGAACGCCCGACATTGTGTCCCTCGTCACAAATAAAATGTTCCAAATGTAACAAAACAAAAAAGTGAAATACGACTCGTACGGAAATGAATGAAGTAAGTGAAGCATGCCTATCAGTTTCGTTAAATTCATTTCGCTTCCATTTTCCTTCGTCCACGAGACAGAAGAGGAAAGATGTGAGATATCGAATTACCGTTTAACTTATCGAGTAGTACGTTCCATGCGCCACCGCTCGTCTATGTTCGTCGCTATGCGTATCCACAAATGATATTTTGATCGATAGACTATCGTGTTACTCCAGCCAGCACTCGATGATTACGGGAGACGCGAAAGGCAGACACGATAGTCTTGATCTAACTTGTTTAAAACGAACAATGTGTTACATGGGAAATCCAATTCTTTTTTGTATACTTATATACATAAACATTTTTTAATATTATATTAAGTACATGTATAAATATATATATATATATATATGTATATATATCTGTGTATGTGTGTCTGTGTGCACACCAATGCAAAATGCCGAGTGTACCGTTAATCGACCCATCAGATATTACGTGTCCACTTTGAAGTGCCGATTTTTAAAACGCCGTCCTTGCCGCCGGTTCGTAAATTGAATTCCGAAGTCATTCTGCCGCATCGACCATCAGTGGGGACATTTTGCAGAAGGATAATATAGAAATAATGTTCTCGTGGAAAAACGATGAGCCTTGTTACACCCGATTTATCCTTCGGGTTACAATCGTGGTTCAAAATCATTTAATGTATCGTTAATATAAGCACAAGAAGATTAAACGCAGTTCAATAGATTTTTTTAAAAATATGAATAATCGACTCGTAATCAATTATTGAAATATGTACTTCTGTGAATTAAAATAACATGTATTATATATAAAGTTTAATATAACTTAATACAGTAAAGTCTTGCTTTGAAATTTATCGCCATATTTTTTGAACCTTGTTACTATAAAACACGTAAAATTCATATGTAATTTTATATTAATTTCAATTAATAATAAAGCAACGTTATTAATATGAAACTCGACCAACTGTTTCATTAATTTTTCATCCAACCATTTTATATCATAACTTTAATTGCAATTTATACGTTTGAATTAGAACAAGTATATCGAAAGCAGCACTAAAATAATTTAATATTTAATTAATATCAATCACTCATCAACTTTAGACATCGCGTGTATGAGAAAATAAAAAATTTATACACATAAAAAATGTATTCTTTAAAAAATACAAAAATGCCTTGATTTAAGAATATTTTATACTTAAAATAGCGCCAAAAAACATAGCGCTTTAATTAAAGAATAAAACTGCATTAGTTCAACACTAAATGTGCTTTTATTAATTGTGTAATTTTTCTATCAATGAGTCTTTTTGTCAACTTTATTCAAAATAGATTTAATTTAAACATATTACTTTTCTTAAATAAAAGTTTCCACATTTCCGTCCTTCTCATTTTTCTCGATCTCTTTTATATACTAACATATTTCAACCAATGTTATATGTCGACGTCGAAATCTTACTCTTTTCCGCGCTCTTGGCGAGTCCCTTTTATTCATAAAAAAGTCCATTTCGTTCACAAGATGACACGCCACGTAGCGATGGATAGTGAAAAAAATATCATCTTAAGAATAAAATATATTCCACACAAACCTATTTATTATTGATGTAAGTGAACATTTCTAGTTAAGGATAGCATCTCATATCGAAGCATATAGCGATCAAGAATAAAAATTAACGTGTAGCAAGAATTCATTTTTTTTTGTGTACAACAGCGATGTATAATATGATATTCTTTGGGAAAGCTAAGTCCGATTCGTTGTATCGCGGGACCTTAATCCAACTATATTCTAAGCGAATAGATAAAATCATACGTTTCTTACAAGTGTGTAGGCTCAAATGGAGAATTTCATATCGATATTCGATTTTCTCATTCCCTATCACGGTACATCGTCTCTTTCGCGCTTTATAAACTGAAAGAAAAAAAAACGCAAAAATGTGAATCCGCGATTTTGGTTCTCCCATTACGTGATAAATCATGAATGTTTGCTCAGTTGCAAAAACGACTCGCCTCAGGCGATTGTAAAAATGGCACGATCTTTATAAGGTAACGACACGACAATCTTTATAAGGTAACGATTCTAATTATGAATTAAGTCCTAATTATGACTTAAATTTACAAAATTAAATATTTTACACACACACACACAATTTGTATATATAAAAATAATTTATAAAATATAAAATATTGTGCCTATAACGTTATAAAACAATTTGTATTCTTTGAATTTTTGTAATGAGTGTAATATGATATCATTTATACAATCATTGCTGATGTTTAAGAAAAAAACGAAACATTATCTTTTTTAATCATTTTTGTTTAATTATGATACTCTTAAATGATTGTATTCATTGTTAGTATACTTACATTGCACAAAGGGGTCTCATTTGCCTACATTCCCGATTGCCTACATCTCGATTGCCTACAGCTTCGTTTGCACACACGAAAATAATTAAGGTACGAAAGTACGATTACACACATGATATTATTTCGCTTATACACATTGCACACATGACGTTATTGCACACATAAGCTAAAGAAACAATATTAACACATTTCACACATGATATTATTGCATATTGCACACATGATATTAATCCCAAATGCGCACAGTGTAAAACGGACATCACCAATCAAATTCTATAAATTTATCCTAACATTAACTAAAGCAGTAATCTAATTAAAACGATGTCCACGTTTGCACTGTACCACATGGATTTGCGACTTTCGATGCAAAGTGAGGTCTACTTACTTTTCTTTTTATTTTTAATCTACTTTTATTTTTATTTTTAATATGGTATATCTCAAAAACTAAAGCAGTTAGCCCTATGAGAGCTATACAATTTTTTGTCTAGCATAAAAAATATTATCAGAAATCATCGTCAATTCAAGGCGCCCAAGTTATTGGAATCGTGCCTCCAAAGTGTATAAGCGCAATGATATCATGTGTGCAATGTGTATGAGCAAAATAATGTCATGTGTGCAATCGTACTTTCGTACCTTAATTATTTTCGTGTGTGCAAACGAAGCTGTAGGCAATCGAGATGTTGGCAACGTAGGCAATCGGGCACCTTTGCAAAATTTGTATGCAAACGCAGCTGTAGGCAACTGGGAATGTAGGCAACTGAAACCCACTCCATTGCACAAGCTAAAATAATGTAAATTTTAATGTTGTTGGCATAAAAATAATTTTACATTAGAGAAATAATCACAACTCAATAATCATGACTAACACGAAATAATTTGCCGATCAGATTCAGAATTAAAACTTATATATACATAAACATTTTTAAATATTTTTCTAAAATTCACTCAATGTTTATTAAATATATAATATGTTTCCTCGAAATTATAATATTTACTTATAGTAATATTGAACTTTTTAAAAGTTTCATTATTAAATTTATACAGATTAGTAAAAGCCACTTTAATCTATAATAATTGTGAAACCGTCATTTTATTCATCTTTTTTCCTTTGGGCAAAGATAAAGACGAGAAAAAGATGTGTGTGTGTGTGTGTGTGTGTGTGTGTGTGTGTGTGTGTGTGTGTGTGTGTGTGTGTGTGTGTGTGTGTGTGTGTGTGTGTGTGTGTGTGAGACACGAATGTCAACCATAAAATTGACATCAGGATATTGCTATGTTATGTAACGAGTTTTTATTTGTCCTATGGGATCTGGATGGGACATCCAGTCGCGAGCTTTACGAGGGAATCTCGTATTATATGAGGATTGAGTTTAATATTTGACAGTTTCATCGAGCGAACAATAATCTCGCGAGATTATTTATCTTTGGTAGATGGGAATTAAATCGATTCGCTAAATTACTGAGAAGTCCCTTCCTCTCCGGAATTCCATCGAGCATGAATGAATATTTAAACGGAGAAAAGGCAGCCAGCATTAAGGACTTTCTTATTATTAAAAAGTTCATGATAGAAAATAGCTTATTACTTTCAATGCACCTGGGCTTTCCGATAAGCTTCATTATTTCAATACTCTCTTACTTATTTTCACTGTTTTAAAACATTGAAAAAAATGTCAATAAAAATAAAATATAAATATAACTTAAAGACACACAATATGCACACACGCTTTGCCTAAATATAATACAAAATATGATAAAAAGTTATTTTTTTTATTTTTCTTATAAAAAGAAGTAAATATAAAATTCTCCCCGTCTTATTAAAATTTCAATAATAATATTGAAATTTTAATAACTTTTCCTTGGCCATTCAGAAATTATTTTTCTCCAGCAATCAATACCATTACAGATGTACATGTAATATAATAATTACAGATTGGAAATAAAGAACCTTTTATAGAACAAGTTTAAGAAAAATATAGGTAACAAAGTAGTATTCTTCAATTAATTTCAAATAAATATTAGCATAATACTGTTTTCCATCATATCATAATCATAATTGTTTTCTATCAAATTATAACATAAATAATGAAAATTGAAAAGAGAAGGCGCTACTGTCAGAAAATACTCTGTGCGTATAGAAAAACTAAACAGCAAGATAAATTTTTATTTGATTTAGTTTAGTATCAATAAATTTTCTCGCTATTCACTTTTTTTCTGGACAAACATGCGTTTATATTTTATGTTTCTCAATCGTTAGCCTCCAGAAAAGAAAAAATAAAATTTCGAAAATTGCATTAAATCCGATACAAACTAATTTATGAAATAAAAAAGTTCGTAATATCTTTTAAACAAAGCATAATTTACGAACATTCAATATCTTCGATCTCGACCATCCGCCTTTGCGTTTTAACTTTTCTGAGAAAGGTATTTGCGACATCCGTCTTCTTGAGTTGCGTGAAGGAAGTTCGTAAAGTCGTCGAGATTCTTTTCGCAGTTTTGCTGTCCTCGACTTTGAAATTCGACGAGATTATAGCGAGAGAAGGGATATCAAATATCTCGAGTATTCTGTTTTCCATCCCCGCGACTAAGCGAGACTGCAATTTACTAATTCTAAAGCTTATTGTTACCAGCTTATGCTATACAATACCAGATATTATACAATATTATACCGACCCTTAAAGTCCTTAATCATAAGTATTACAAGTCCAATAGATTTTTATCCACAAAAATTCTTTGAAATTTCAAAGGTAATTAAATTACTTTTTTTTCAAAAATAAAACATTCGTTTCTAGAAATTTAAAAGTACGTGTTTATTAATTGTTTGATTTTTTAACACTTTAAATTTAAATAGATGAAAAAGTAGGTCAAGTTCGAAATGCTCACAATTAGATATTCAGTAAAGTACCGTTTTTTATTTATTTAAAACGATTTAAAATATCTCTAAAAATTTATAAACATACTATCAAATTTCTAAAACAAATGTCGGTATTTATTTTAAAAAAAAAAATTTAATTTAATTTTTCTTATGGAATATCCTATTGGATTTATATCGACTAACAAAAAGGCAATACCTTTTTTTTTACGAGGAAACAGGCAAGCCAATTTAATGTGTTAATCTAATGAGAGAGCAAAGTCGATTACTTCTAACGACGTAACAAACACCGTGCATTTATCAGGCGCCATTTCTCCGATCGCACTCAAATCGCCGATGGCCTACTTAGAACCCACCCAGCCGAGCAATTTATTTTCATTTTTCCTAACGATTCCTGAGCCACCCCTGCACCCGCGCCCCACTTTCTAAATAAATGACGAATAATTCGAGAACGCGCGCGATTCACTTGGCGCGATCGATCGCGTTAACATTACGGCTCCCAAGGAATCTTGTAACGCGATTACGAGCGAGCTAGAAAACGCATATAATGGCTTCCGGCGGCATCGCGAGATGGCCAGCGTCGCATCGCGATTCGACGAAGGCGCCGAGGTTCTAACGGCGAAAAATTTTTCATTCAAGCGAACGAGATACGTAAGGCAGCTGCCGCGACGTGTTCGAAAATACTCCCTCACTTCCGTTCGCCACTGCGGCATGTGTTCCGTGAAGTTTGGAAAAAAACCCCTGGTTAAACTTTTTAATAAATATTTCATCGAGTTTTGTTTTAGCAACTTTGCACTCTGCTCAGCGTATAAAGTTTCATGACCTAAAAATTAGGATTACGTAATACATTATACATTATGTCTAGAAGCTTACGAAACCAACAGAATTATGCATTATACATTACATCTTGAGATACTTACAAAAATAATACATAATTTTTTTTATTAATTCATGGCACACAACATAATTTTGTAATTGCTCTTTTCCTCTAAAATTTATACAAAAGACAGCGTCAAAAATCAGTATTAAATTGAAACTAACACAATCAATTTTTAATAGTCATTGTTTCATGCGTATTTTGCTCACATATGAAATGATAATTTTGCTTATATGTATATTGTTATTTTTTCTATCTAATATTTTTTTCTTTAACTCACTAAAAATTATTACCAAATACGGAAAATATGTTTTTCTTTGTGTAAACAAATTATATCTGTTTAATAATATGTATGACATCTTATTACAAAATATTTAACATTTTAAAAATATAAAAATTTTGAAAACAAGAATCTGTTTCCTGTATACATATATAAGAAAAAATTATACGCTGGCCATATATAATTTAATCTTGTTTAAAAAATTTAATAACCAAATTTCAGTTAAATATTATATTTTTATTTCAATATTTATAATTTCAATAGTTATCTAAAAGGCACAATGTAATTGTAATAACTACACAATAAAAAATTTTAATTGTTGGTTTAAAGACATTAATTTTTTTATGTAATACTTTTTTTTTAATTATAAAAATTATTAAATAATAAATTTCTTCATATATAAGCTAATATCTGTTTAATGCTATATAATCTTGCTCCAATTTATTTTAAAAATAAAAATATTCTCAACAAGAATGTTCCTTATTTCTACGATATCCACTTCGCAGTTTGAATTTCCCTCTGTTCACAATACATAAAACTAAATATATTAAACTTAAATACATTTTTATCAACAATATTCAAATTTTTGTATATTAAACAAATTTCTTTTAATTACGAGTGGATGTTATTTTTAATATTGTAATTTGAAGCCGAATCGACGAGAAGTTCATAAAAAAAATCTTTAATTATGAAAGAAAACATCTAACACAATGTCCATACTAAAACATACACAGCTTATGCTTTCTTTCAGCGTGTGTATCTTTATCTCTCCTCCTCGATCCCTTTTCCTCCTTCCTTTTTGTCCCTTCTGCGGATCTGCCGTTATCGTGCCGCGATTGCGGCACAACAGCTCGTAATACGTAAATTTCTACGGATGTGTACGCACCGCTGCATGATTAAGAGAGACTCGACTTGCACGAGAGATGCAGTGACAAGGAACGAAATACGGAAGGAGACGAGAGAAGAGCAGGGGGGGGAGTGACAGAAGAGAGATAGAGAGGACGGCTTGGTACCGTTTGCATACCGCTGCATAATATACGTAACTGCGTTACGCGGCGTACAATGCGCGCATTAGGGAAGGAATAACGATACGTCGTTTCGCCAGCTTTGCACCGCGCTGCTCTGATTTGGCCCTGACGTAATGATGTTCCGCGCCGCTTATTTGTTCCGCCGAAAGCGCCGCGTAACAGAGAGAGAGAGAGAGAGAGAGAGAGAGAGAGAGAGAGAGAGAGAGAGAGAAAGAGGCGGCGCGGCACACACCATTTTGGCAGACGGGCAAATGCACGGCGCGACTAGCACACGTATAATACGTCTTGTCTTTCATGTAAATGCAATTAAGGAGTTATCGAAGACATCAGCAAAAAAACAATAATTTTTGTTTTGCAATATCTTTTTATTTCTTTCACTAGATTTGGAAATCCTTTTTTCCAGAATAAGAGTATACGCATTACTACCAATCTATGGGGTGGAGTTTATATATATATATATATACCAAAAAATTGTTAATTTACATTGTAACAATGTTTGCTTAATATAAAAGCTCTACAGTTTGTACTTATTATGAAATTCGGACCCATAGACTAGCATCCCAAGAGGATGCTGGAGTGCCCTTTAAACTTGCTCGGAGTCGATAATGTAGAGTCATTCGGCACATCATTAGTAAGATTTTGTATGTACTCTTTTATGAATTTGGAATTTTTTCTAGAATTAAAGTACACATATTAATATTAATCTAAAAATTAAATTTTATATCAAAAACAAAAAAATGTTTTCATTGTCCTACTTATCAATTTTTCAAGCGTATATAACCTATAAATTTTCGCAGAGCAATTTCGTCTCAATTAGGTATAAAAATCTAATTTTCGAAACTCGATACTGTTTCTTCCTGTTGTCTACCAGTTTGTAGATACGAATTTCGTAAGTACAAACTATAGATCTTTTACATTAAGCAAATATTGTTACGATGTGACAGCTCCAGTCGCCATTCAATTAAAAATACTGCGAATTAACATTTTTCCTCGTTTTTTATATAAACTCCACCTCATAAACTGATAGTAATGTGTATCCTTTCTGAAGAAGGTTTTCCAAATCTGTGAAAAAAATAAAAAGATTTTGCAATACAAAAAATATTGTTTTTCTGTCAGTAAAACAGACATCTCCAACGTTCCTTTAATTTAAATGAGACACACCAGTTTGCACATTTTATCCTCATTTTCGCTTTTATCATGCGATCGACATCTTCGAGACGTCTTCGTAATCGAATTACCCGAATCCCATTAGTGGCTCATCGATGCGACGGTGACTCGAAGTCTGTATGCATACGATCGTAATTAACGATCGTAGTCGGTGTATGTATGTACGCGGAAACCCCATGTTGTTTGCCAATGACAAATTCGGAATGCGCTTGATTGAATGTAACATATGAGAGCGCATGCAGAGCGTATATTGGCATACAACAGTAGTCGGTCTTACGAGATATTAAACCATAAACCCGGTCAAATCCCGCGCGCGCGCGCGTCGCGTAATAGAATTGATAGCGCTATTGGTGAAAACAACAAAAATCGTTGTACAACAACACCGAGAAGCCGATATGCGGGTGGGGAGTCCCGCGAGGCAGGTGCATTCGCTTGTGCATGAAATCTGTTTGCCGGCTTTATCGCTTGCGTAGCTTCATGGAGCAGCCGTTTGAAAAATGAAAAAGAGCCCAGCGGCGTATACCGAATAACTCTTTACCCCCGCGACAATACTTATTGCCTCATGAGGCTGCCGCGGTTTTTTTTTTTTTCCCCCCCATTGTATGATGTACCTTACGATTCATTAGTACCCGGCGATTTTTGATAAAGCGAGGAGAGCTCATTATCTTGTCTAACTCTTTAAACATGTTTTAATATGTTGTTCTATCTGTAAGCTAGCTGTCGTACACGTACAGTGATCTGATATTACATAATATCATATAATAATATAATATTATAGATTTGCAGGAAAGAGTTTTATTACTCACCCTTGTTGACTTGCGTTTGTTGGCGCTCTCGACGCAGGGAAAACCACCACACTGAAACACACAAAATTGCACTATATAGCACACTTTGTCTGCCTAATGTCTAATTGTGTCTAACGATAAAGGAAGACCACTGGATACTAAAACACCTCGTTTTTTAATTATATTTCTTAAACAGAAGCTAAAAGTAAAATATAAAACAAATTAGAAAGTGTCTTCTATCAAATAACACGGTAGTTTTTAAAAACTGTTTCGTATTTTATAATAATTAATATTTTTGTAGCATAATAAAAACCAAGTACCTGAGAAATTAAACTCTAAAACTAACATAATATAATTGAATTAATCAAAACGGAAAATTAATAAAAATTATATATTAATAAAAATTAATAAATTAATAATAAAGTAAGTAACGAAATGTATTTCTATACATATTAAATTGCAAATTTTATAAAATTAAAAGATTTAAGTTAAATATTATGAAATAAAAGCAATTTGGACACTAGAAGATAAAAATTAACAGTTTACTAAAATAACAAACAATTTAAAAATTAAATAAGATAAATCGAGAAGAAGGTGCCAGTTGGGAAAAGAAATTCTTTAATTCTATTTTTTTTTTTTTTTTTAATTATAAACCAGAAGTTATTCTGATTGCATACACGGAAGAAATTTTATAGTAAAAATTATTATAGTAAATAGTAAGCGCAGAGCAATAAAAAAATTTTGAAAATTTTTACTATATTTTTCTCATCAAATTACTATAGTGTTTACACTACTTACTATATAATTGTCTGAAATTTCTTTTTGTAGTCCATAGCTACTATCACATAAATAGTAATTTTTACTATAAAATTCTTTCTCCGTGTAAAAGTATACACTAAACTATTAAAAAGTTATAATTATAAAGAGCAATTCTGCTGCTAATAAAAATTAGCAAAAATTTATTTTTTAAAATGTAAATCGTGTGATAATTTTTATATATAATATTTGATGATCTAATAGCTAAACTCTGTAATTTAATGCTTATTTTTAAACAAGTTAACTTTTAAACAGTTTTGAGTCATGTTTCATGACAGTCACATAATTTATATAAATTATATTTTACAAAATCATTATATGTGTAAAAAAATCATCACAAGCTGCAATGACATCTCCTAGACTTCAGAATAAAATATCAGTATATACAAAACATAATTTTACGAGTTTGACACATTCATGAAAATGTTTTTACAAATTAAAATATTTTAGGTACTTCATATAATTATAAACATATTAAATTTGTGAAATATGAAAATATGAATAAGTTGAGTCTCAAGTGGTTTATTTATGTTTTAACATTTTTTGTTTTTTCATAATTTAAACTTAATTATTTACTGTACATAACCAAAACATATAACCTTCTATTACGTCATACTATTTAAATACTTATAATATCTTCTCTCATAAAATATAATATTTTACCCATATACGTTGGAAAAAATGGTAATTTAGCAGAATTTATAATTTTTTTCTAAAAATAATCTTTAATATTGAAACTTTAATTACTTTATTTGTATAAAGAATATTATATTAAGATAAAATTATATTGATATTAGAACATTCAAATAATTAGTTATTTCAGAAAAAGCTTAAATGTAGCATTTTCTACCAACTCACACCTTACATAAAAGTCATATGTTAAATATATACTAACACATTTATTATCACAATATACACGACATACGGAGTGCACCAGTTTTTGTGTTACACAGCGATATTATGTTTAAAATTACATCATAAGAAAAATTAAAAAAAGAACAGAATAATTTTAGAAAGTTATAAACATGTAAAATAATCCAACAATAATATGATCACTATTATTTAAAATGTATAATTTACAAAAAAAAATCATACAAATTTTATTCTCGCTTTTGAATTTGTGTTTAGCAGATTTTACATAGAAAAACCATAATTGTATAAAAATTAAATTCCTGAATTATTAACTTATGTTTTTATCAGAATTACCAGTATTATTACATTATTAATATTATTATATTAGTGTAATGCAACATTTAGTTTCCGAGAAATAAGGAGATGTTACTTTATATAGACAGCCTATGTCGGTATTAATACAACTTTCCATAAATATTGTGAAATACTTCTACTAAAGCGATAAACTCTATTAAAATCTCCATTAGCAATTTAAAGCCTCAAAAAAGATTGTTCTGTCAGAAAGATTTTTGTTCACCATTGACTGTATCTGAAAAAATATTTTTATGCACGAGATATCAGAGCCAGAGATAGGTAACGTAGATTGATTTTATGGTAGAATAAACGGTATACGGCACAATATAAAGTGCATGCGAGGTGATAGCAGTCTTCGTAGCCTTCACTGTGAACGCTGCGACTTCCGCAAAGGTGACTGATCCACACAGTCATTTGGGTTTAGCGAACCCGAGCTCAACACACTCGTGTACATATGTCTACACACATTGTACACACATCCATACATACGTGCTTTTGCGATCGATATAGTTCAGCAAATAATTGAGGAGAAGAGTTGAAGTAAAGTTTAATTAAATCTCTGTATACATCTCTATCTAAAAAAAGAGAACACGAAAAGAACAATTTTATTGTAGTATCTGAAAACTTTGCTAGATCTGAAGGTAAAAAAGAAATGTTGAACCATCATAATAATTGAAGGATTTCCTATGGAAACCAAACAAATTCAAGTCAAGAGTTTTTTATTTTATTTTTTTTAAATAATTCCTTAAAATATTAATTAAAATCTACAACTTTGTACTTATAACTTGTTATATATCCAAAGAAAAATTATTATATTTATACAATTAACGATTTCAACATGAAAATATTTTTTGTTTCTTGAAAATTTAATTTTTTAGACTTATTTGGTTTTTATAGAAAAACCTCCCAATTGCACGTATATTAAAATATTGGTAATTATATTTCAGTATGATAATATTGCTGCAAAATATTTTGACATTTTAGCAACTAGCTTAAACATCCAATATAAATATTTTAACGGTCCAACATATTAAAAAGAATTATTTTTTTACTTGGACTGAAATAAAATATTTATAAAATATAGATCTGGTGGGCATTACTGTATTTTTATTTATGCCAAATAAATGCATTATTGAGAAAGCAAAACACACGAATTTGTTTAGATTGACACAACCAATTTTTGGTTGCAATGTTACTAAATATTTAGTTTATCATACTTTAGCGAAATTATTGTTCAGTACAAAATTTTTGTTTTGACAAAATTCTTTTTTTGCACAATTATAATTCATATTTTTTAAATCTATATTTTAGCATAACTATTCTTTTTATAAAGAAATAGTAAAAATAAAAATAACAAAATATATATAAATAGGTGGAATAGCGAAGAAAATTCATTTTTTAATTGTTTCTCTTCAACAGAAACGGTATAACGCAAATGTGATCTTGTGTTTTCATCAGAAAAATATATTAACTTGCAGCTGCATTGTGGAATCGTGTCCGCATTTCGAGCAAGAGAGAGAATTTAATAGTCAATACATTGGAATTCATAGTCACGGAAATTATACATCGCAGCTGTTAACTCTTATATTACAATACAACTGTAACGTTGCAGGTGCATTTGTAATAACGTTTACGCGGATGCGACGTATTACCGGAGGAGATTCAGCAATCAACGGAATTCTGAACTGCGATGCAAGACTCGTAGATAATGTAATTCGATTCGCGCTGATCCAGACTATGTTTTAATGCGACAAGCAATATAGTAACAGTTTTTAATTTATTTTCCCGTTCCAGCTCATTTATTATGCCATAAAGCATCAGGACGGTAATTACATGCAAAATGCGTTTACATAACCAAATGAAAATTAATAATGGAATTTTTTGAAGAGTGCTAAGGGGATACTAAAGTGCCTTTCAAACTTGATCATGGTCGATAATGTAGAGTCATTCGTGCACATCATTAACAAGATCGTATGCATTTTCTTCATTCTAGATGTAGAAATCCTTTTCCAGAATTAAAATAGGACTTTGTACTGAGAATAAAAAAAAATTTTTTCGTATTGCTCTACTTACCGATTTTTCACGCGTATGTAACCTAAATTTTGATAGTGCAATTTCGTCGCAATTAGACATCAAAATCTAATTTCTGAAAGTCGACAATGTTTGTCCCTGTTGTCTACCAGCCCATTCGAATACGAATTTCGAAACATACGAAATTCGAATTTTGTAAGTACAAACTGTAGTTCTTTTACACCAAGCAAATATTGTTACGATATGACAGCTCTAGACACCATCCTCTCCGAAAGGATTTCTGACAAAAAATATTCTTGACATATTTAACCTTATTACAATCTCATGTATCATAAAAATAAAACAAAATTAAGATTAAATCACAAATTTCTATTCGTCTTTCTCGAATTAAATAAGATCTTATTATCTTGAGACAAAAGTAATATATATAAATTTAAGCTTACAGTATATATTTTTACGTTTAGAATATATTTTATTCTTAAGATGATATTTTATTTACTATCCACCGTGGCGTTCTTGTGTTTTCTCGGCAAAAAATGCACTATCTAATGAATAACGAATAATCTTACTTTCTTCCTCGCTAAGAGCGTGGAAAGAAGTAAGATTTCGCTATTGACACATATAATATACTAGATAAAAATATGTCAGTCTACATATAAAAGAACTCGAGAAAAATGAGGCTTACAATACATACGTTAATGTGTTAGTGTTAATAAGTATTGATGTAATGAAGTTAAAATATTAAAATCAAATTTTCAAATTAAAATCTTCACATCGGTCTATTCTTAAATCTAGAATATCATAAGATTGTCACACTAAATCATTCTAAGAAAATTAATAAGATAGCATCAAAAATTATTTTATTCTAGATTAAAAAACTTTCCATTTAAGAATAAAATATTCTGTAATGATAAATATAATTGACGCTATATCAATCCTGTTTTATGATAGATCGACGAGTAATAATCCATTAAGTTCAGAAAATCTTTTCTGTCGGTGCACACTCGACTAAAAATACCGGGAATTAACAATTTTTTCCGTTTTTGCTATAAATTCCACAACACAGGCTAATAATGCGTATACTTTTATTCTAAAGAAGGATTTTCAAATTTATAAAAGAAATAAAAAGATTTTGCGATACAAACATTACTGTCTTCCCGCCAGTAAAACAGACGTCTACCAGCATTCCCTTAAAAAGCGTTGGAAAATAAGTAGATGATAAATTGAGAAGTACGTACATCGTTGCGATTACAAGAGGAATACTCCACGATCTCTTTCTGATAATTTCACAAAACTCACCCGTCGTCGGAGTCGTGCTTTCCGCGAGACGCGTTTACGCGCCGTTATAATCGCGCGGAGAGAGGCGCGGCGGAAACGTCCGCATGAAAATGGTCCCGCAGGATTCGCCGGGGTGGCAATAATTCGCTGCGTTCCTCATCCCACCCCTGCTGTTCCTCCCGGTCTGTTTATTACAGCATACGGTTTGACGACGCCGACGCCGACGACGACGACGACGACAACGCAATGCCGCAGCGCGGGTAGGACGGAACCGTGCGCGGGCTGTTTTTCAGTCCCCTCGTTATACGCGCCGGCGGCCGAAACGAGCCGTCATTCCGAAACGCGGCAACCATACCAGCCACGATACCGCAAATGCGGTTTATTATTTTATCGCGCGCCGGAGGCATAAAAGTGACGTGAGCTCGGTGTACGTATACGCGATTTCCGGATTTCGCGTGCGACGACGAGCCCGGAAAGCCGGTACGAAACGACGCGGAAATATCGCCGCCGACTGACGTGCGATAATCTCTCTCCCTTATTTTTCTTTTCTTTTATATAAAGTTGAAACTTAACGTTTAACCCTTTTAACTTCCGACGCGTCGTCGTGTGCGCGCCATCCAGGACGAGGCGAGGCGAGGCGTTCACGGCAACAGCAAGTGGGGTATCTTGAGTGATTAATCGATTAAAGCGCTTCTTGCCACCGTGACATCGTCATTTCCCGATCCCGACGCTGAATTTGAAAATAATGTAACGAGCGCGGTGTCACGTAATTTGCAGTGCATTTCCGTTCTACATGTCAACAGCTTTGAAAAAAGCTGTTTTTATATCGCAGTTAAAAAAAAGTTAAATCGACCGAGCGCGCGTTTGTATCCGCGCGCGCTAAAGCGATGTCAAATATTGCATTATGTAAATATTTTTCGTAAAAGTTGCCGACAACTTAGTTCTCTCAGGCGTTAAATTAATCGGTTTTTCTGTCAAAAATACGTAAATGCGTATGCTCCCGTTTAAAAGTGCGCTTCGATACGAGTTACAGATTTATGTTTAGCGGCAAAAAACGAAATTCCTCTCCCTTCTTGCTTCTAAACCTTCGGAACAGTTTCGAAAAGGCGAGATACGATTCTATTTCTATATCTCTATACACGGCTCTATTTACATAAAACACAACTTGCGTCGAAAACAAACTTATGTAAATTTGTACGAAATTTACTTCGATATTGCATTGTTCTGGCAAAATGCAATATTCCTGTCAAAAATATGACCTGAGAAACTCGGAACATGGGACGTTGGACGAGTTACGATGGAAAGGACGTGAAGGAAGAACGCTTGGTTTTGTCGATGATTTGCCGAGCGGTCACGACGCGGAAGAATGGAATTGCTTTCCGCTTCCGGCAAAATTTCCACCATATTCTCAGGACATGCTACTTCCGATTATATGTAACATACACACACATACATCATTTCTACTTCCGTCAGATAATTAAAAATTGCTGCAGACATCTTTTTAACAATTATGATCTAAAATATTTAATTTATAATTTATCTAATAAATCTTATTGGCTGATTAAAAACATTAATTAAAGAATTAAGTAGTAGAAGGTTGTCGATACCGACATATCGTTTTCTAACGACATTTCTTAAATGAAGCTAAAATAAAACGTGAAGACAAACTAGAAAGTGTCTTCTATCAGATAATCAGTTTCTATAATATTGTTTTAAATTTTGCAAAAATTAAGTTTTTTGTAAAAAAAAATAAGCGTCCGACAAAATGAGACTCAAAAAATCAACGTGATAGACAATAATGCTACATTTTTTTCTGTTTAAAAATTATCTGTACAAAATAACTAAAAATTAATGAGGATACCTAGAAGCCTTGTTATTTTCTATATAAAACGTTGCTTGTCAGTTTACAAATATCTGATGTTGTTTCGTAAAATTCGTCATACAACGCAACAATATATATATAGATTATTAACTTAACAGACAGATCTTTTAAGTTTTTATTTTGTACCGTATAATTTTTACTATCGCTAATTTATTTTCTTCTCTCGGCGAGTATGTCAATTTACGATGCATCTCAATTTTATGTCTAAAACCGCATTGTAAGAAGACTGAGAAAAAAGTAGATATAAATGAAACAGTTCTAGGACGCTACAAATAGATAAAATAATCTAATATTATCTATAACACTTCATTATTTAATCTATGCAATTTGTAAAAAGAATTATTACAATTTTATTCTCACTTAAAGAACTTTTTATCTGATTTTTATAGAAACAAGTCCTGAATGTATGAACGATGTACTTTACTTTTTCCATTATCCAAGCAGATCATGTTTTATCAGTATTAATAAAGTGCGTTATCGGTATTATTAACAAGTCGTAGTTGCTTTAAAAGAAAACGTAACGCACAGATCCTTAATTAACAAAAACAACTGTCACGTTTACTATTATTTGTACCTTTAATTGTCACATGATAAGTGTCAAATTTGTAGCAAACGCGCATAAAAGTTTCAGGAAATGACAATCCGATCCCTGACGTCGTGCCGGCCTCCCTTTCGCGGAGAGATTCACGGTCGACAGGAGGGAGAGCCAACATTTATCCGCTCGCGCGATCCACCCCCTCGCGATGATTAAGTTGTCCCCAGAGTTTTATCCTCGAAGGACGGGGAAAAAAAAGTTTCACAGACGAGGACATGAACTCCCTCTTTCCGCTTAGGAACGAAGCGTGCTTTTATCTTCGATCACGTTTCGCGCCGCGCGATGCGGTCTCGTTTGCGCAAAGTCGAGCGAGATAATCGATACGTCTTCGTCCGTCCTTCCTCGCCACCTAAAGCCGTCCGGGATGCTATTTCTCGCCGCTCTCTTTGCCCTTAGTTGCCGCGATCTTTTATTATTACGCACGTCCAAGGCTAAGACGAACGATTTGCGCGACACCATTTTTCTCTCGTCTAGCGAGTCGCGATACAAGTATGACAAAAAAAGCGCACAAAAAATCCACACAAAAAAGTTGCAGGCTCGAAATAAAAGGTCTATATTTGTAAAGTCTCTTAACACATACTCTCAATGAATAGAAATTTTTTTTTTTCTAGATTATCTAAAACTAAAAATATATTTTTCCAACAAACTTCTAGAAAATAACATTTTATGCAGACCGTGTTTTATTTTATTAATGTTTGCAACAGTTACATGGTAAAAATTTAATATAGTCGACGCAATGTATAATAGTATTTGGTTTGGTGCCCATAACACTGAACATTCGTCATATTTAAGTAGTGGATGAGATTAAAATAGATAAAAAATGCTTTAAAAGCGTCTCACACTGAAGAAATTGAAAATAGCAACTACTGAGTAAAATTATGTCAATTAAATATACGTTTTGTATAACTTAAAATAATTTTTATCAGTAGTACCAAACAATACTTGGAAAAAATAAAATTATTTTTATTTGTATTAACTAAATATTTAATTGGCGTTGTTTCACTTAATATTTGGTATCTATTATACTTTTTTTTTTTTCATACACACAACATGCATGTTTTAAAGCACTTCTAATTTTTATCAATTTATTTTCAATTTTTATAATCGCCGAAGAACAGTTTGTTTCAAAGTTTAATCTTTTAAAATTACATTTTTCCAAATTTGTAAAAAAAATTAGTCCTAATGTAAATTCAGTAAATCTCATTTTATATATTTTTATAAAAATAAAAAACCAACTACTAATCTATCGTTTAGAAGAATTCTCTTTGAAGTTAACAAGATCCTCTTGATGTCAACTTTACGCCTTCCCTTTAAAGAAGATTACTAGAAAAATAAGAGAAAGATTCTTACATTGAGAATACAATTTTCCAATGCATTTAAATGGTTTGACTTTTTTCGTTAAGGTTCTTTTCTGTATCTGAGACAGACAACTGATTTATTGATTCTGGAGCTGAACTTAAATTATTTAATTATAAATATGTGCGCGTTTCCATATATAAATAAAGAGTACGTGTAGGTAATAGAAGCGCGATTCTAGAAAGTATATAAATAAAAGCACAAACATAAATAACGTACGAGCGACCCAGAAATAAAGTCTAAATAAAAGCATTTACGCTATTTCAGAATTTTCACGTGAAGGAAGCCCAACGCCGTATATAGTAACTCTACATCGTGGCTCCGATCACAGTAACTGCGCTCGACATTATGACACTTTAAAATATGCACTCAATATGCGAAACACACTCGCGCGCGATATTAATGACCGACTGTAAATATCTGAATTGTGTAGGCGGGATTATGGGGTGCGCTTGAATCGATTTCCGATCCGGCACTCAGCCCCCGCTGAGTTATACGTCCAATCGCTGACATTTCCCTCAACGAAAACGTCTAACGGACCGGGACATTGACATTGCGTTTCAAGTTTCGGGGCACAAAGGCTGTCACCGCTACTTCGCGCTACGATTCGTTTTTAAGTGAACGGGAATATCGATCGCCGCCCCTGCGGCGCAATTCCCCGCGCATAATAACGCCCTGAATAATAATGCGAATGTCGCAATGCAAATTCTCGCCGCTGCCGCCATGAACGCGAGCCACTGCGCTGTATGCGAACCATAAGTAATTTAGAGTAACGACCGATTAATGCGAGCGGCGGCGTCGCCGTGAAACGTTCACCCGCACGATCGGCACGGCCGACTGTTAAATCGTCGAAAGGCTCGCGTGTCAGCGAAGATTTTCATTTTTGGCAGTTGACGATCGTTACTACCACCACCCCCCCCCCCCCGTTCCTCCCGTTCGAAACGGAAATTAATTCAGTTTTGCAACCACTCCCCTTACATTTGCGCTTCCATCCTCTGCTCCATTCCCTCCTCCTCCCTCCCGCCCCGGAAACCATCCCGTTTAAATGCACGTCTGTCCCATCCGGGACGGACAGTAAAACCGCAGCGACCTGCGCGCGCTATAAAGGGCGAAAGTGCTGTTTTAATTAAGGTAAAAAAAAATTTATATACACAGGAGCTCTAATTGCGCGGGTTTATTACGACCGGATTTACGGCCGAGCGCCGGACGTTTCCGAGTTTCGCATTATCGGTGTGTGCTCGCGCGTAAAAGAAAGAGAGAGAGAGAGAGAGGTGGGAGGGAGGGAGGGTGGGTAACGCTCTCTTCTATCCTCAATATGCAAAACGGGTCAGATCCACCCCAGTCCGCGCCGGCAAAAGACGGAAACGTGCCGGCGAATTTTTTCCACGATAATTAACCGATCTCCTTGCGGATCTCCTGTTAATTTCTGAAAATTAAATTCAGCAGCCGCGCGCGGCCTTAATTATGTCATCGATTGTCCGCCATCACGTACTCGTGAGGTGGAGGGGAGGGTATGTAAATGACCTGGCTGTAGTACGCGGTCTCGTGGCAGCGATTTCAACTGGCAACTGAATCGCAGGAATTACGTACGAGGGGCGCCGAGTATAGAACAGTGTCAGCTAAGTAAGCAGAGAAAAAAAAGTCGACGACACAGATATCGATTGTAGAAATGCGATTATAACTTGATAGTACGACGGTACGCTTCGATTATACCATTTATTTTTACGTTTCGCCGTAAATAAATCGATGATGCCCGTGCAAGTGGCACAAATCGAATTTAGACTTTAATTTGTGTCAGCCTCTTCGCCCGCCCCCTCCTCTCCCATCACCGTCAAATCTCCCGGCGAAAGGGACCAGCGATAAAAACTGCGCGATTCCAAAATGTTAAGCGCGGTCACGTTACGTTGAGCTTCCCTTTTTTGTACGTGTGCGTGAAAGCCAAAATAACACCGCGTGCATTTCTCGCGTATCGAAACCCGAGGGGGGGTGGAAGGGGAAGGGGAAATTTGCACCGCGCGCAGCGCGTTTTTCTCCCAGCGTTAAAATATTTTCGCCCACACGAGTGTATCGAAACGACAAATAATGCAACGGTGAAATTGATAAATATGCAAAGCCGCTTATATGTTTTATATGGCGGCCGTCGGCGGATAATTCGAGCATAAACAGGTGATAAAAATTAATTAGGCGCAGGGATCGTTACAGAGAAAAAAAGAGAGGGAGAGAGAAAGAGAGAGAGAGAGAGGAGAGAGAGAGAGAGAGAGAGAGAGAGAGAGAGAGAGAGAGAGTCGCGTTGCAAACTTTTGCAACGGGCAATCCCACATTTACGTAACGTGCAGCTTTCTCGTTACGAGACCACATCGCGCGTCTCGGTACATTCGCGCGCATTCATTATTTCCGAAAGTGAGGTGCGCCAATGTATCTCCACCTCGGCGTGTGCGGCGGAATTTCGTTCAGCCACCCTCATTAACGAGTTTCTCGATTAATTATCGCGGCGCGTTTCAGCCCCGCTCGTGCACACGTCTGACCAAATATCACCGCGACCGAATATTACTTCGCGCCGAGGAAACGCAAGTGTCAGCAGACATCTCAAACGTATCGATATAATTGACGTGATTCGAGTCTGTCGAGTCTTCTACACAGATTTGCACTCGAGTTGTACGAAGATATAGCGGGATTCATCACGCGGGAAGAAGAATTTTGCTCAAGTGTCTTTAAAAATTTAGCTGGATATAAACCTGAAAATAAATTAAACAGACTATTAAAATAATTGCGTAGGATGTTTAAATTGATTCGAACGTCGAAACCTTTTGCGTCAAGCTTTAATTCCAATTATTTCGTCGATCAAAATTATTTGCAGATCTGTATTCCGCTGAATCTTTCAATACTTTGGCAAAATGGTTCCTTCCGCATGGCCGAACTACCTTCGTAATATTCGTTGGGTACGTTGCAGTTCTGCTAAACGTGTATTCAGCACAGGAAGCGCACGTTACCTCTTTTGCATCATGATTTTTGTCGCGGGGGTATGCTTAATGTAAATTATATTGACACCGATTCAACACGGGCGTATTTTGCGTCCCGGAATCGTGTTTGCTACGCGGCGGAATGTGATATCGTATCTCATTAGCTGCAAATCCGCGCATTCATTAATCGTGGTAGTCAACGTAATAAACGCTGTGTGTAGTCATTTACGTCACTCAACGCATGATTACATGCAAAGAAATATACGGCTGGGCGACAAAAAAGCCCCGCGATTACGTCAGGCAGGCATAATTAATTAAACGCGATATTTTCTATTGCTTAGACATTCGCGTCTTTCGATTTACAGAGCGATTTCGAGGATATTAGATCGGAAAGCAAAAAGAAAAAAGATAAGTGTGATTAATAGGACGATAGCGTTACTGTTATAACAACTTTTCCCTTCGACGTTGATTGATAATTGCAAATTAATCGTCATCATGATCAGATTTTTATCCTTACATTTCAACGAATAACAAAAACCTTTTCAGACACTAAATGAAGTACATTTTAATAATATATCTCATTTATAAATTTATTTATTAAACGACTGCAAGAGTTCATTCCAGTTTTATATTGAAATATCAATAGTTGATTTATACATAATATAAGTTTTCTAAATTTAAATGCAGAAAAATCAATGTATCATCCACTGAAAAATAGTGGATGAAAAATAGATACTCTGATCTCTTTGTGGTATAACTATATCTATAATCAAGTACATACTTTTTCAATGATAATATACTGATTCCAATTAGTTAGAGTTCTTGATCGAAATTAAAAAAATAGTAAATAGGAACCAAATATTATACTTTCTACAATTACAATTAGTGAAAATACACTGACTTTCAATAATATACTTTTAAGTTATTAATCAATAAAATAAATACATTGATTTCAATGATATAATATACTAATTCTATAAGTATCTCTAAATCACTAAAAGACAGTGAATAGTCACTAATTATCACAGCTACACTACTGCAAATCAGTGGAAGTAAACTGAATGCTATTTTGAGAATAGTTATAAGTATAGCACTGCAAATCGATCAGATTTCACTGATCTGATTTCAAATATAAAATAGGTCAATTATTACCGATATATCACCCTTTCTGAATCGAAATTATTAAAAGACAGTTAACCCTAATTTTACACCTGAAATAAAATAAACCCCACTGGTTTTTTACTTTAGTTTTTTGCTTAGCTACATGAATTTTTGTACTGTTTTAAAATTTAAATTGCTCCAAAATAACTTTTAGACATTATTTTTGGAAGTTTAAAGAATGTTGAAAAATTTTTTTGAACCAAAATGTTTGATAACATTCGAGTAATAACCACTTTAAATGACTGGAATGTATTACACCCCTTGTGTAGAATATCGAATTATTTGATAGTCTGTAGGATTAGGGTTAGTGAAATGAATCAAATATAAAACGCATTTATTTAATTTTTTTAATTCTATACCGTGTATATATGGTATAGAATTTAAAAAATTAAATATATATATATATATTCTAATTAAGAAGTTGAATAATATTATAATGTTATAACATAAAATAATGTACTTAATAAACTTTGCAGAAAATTTTAATAAAAACGCCTCATACACAGTCAGTTCATTACAAATTTTATTGCACTAAAGTTTTTGTTGCAGCGTTACCAGTTTCAATTCTCAGTTTCTCTTTATGTACTTTTCACAACACTTCTTTTGAGCATACACTCTAGGCATAAAATACACTTTTAACTAGTAAATTTAAAAAGAGTCTTTTTTGTCGACCTTCTTCAGATACCTTAATCATTCTAGTTGTAAATGTAATACTGAAAATCAATAAAATATTTACTAATTCAGATTTCGAGGATAAAATGATAAAATATGTCAATTCTATTATTGAATTACCGGTACTCGACGTGTCACTTTACTCATTATCGACATAACTGAAAGACAATGAATTGTCACTGACGGCTATTTTAGTTTTAAGCATAATAGTACGATTCAGTAAGATTTTGCTGATTCCAATTTAAAGAATAAAGTGATAAAATGTGTCATATTAGCTATTATATTGAATTGCTGATACAGCAGCAACTTTCTGACTCAATATTTGCGGATTTGAATTTAGTAAATAAAACCGAGTTTACTAAAAGAAATTAAGTTTACTTTGTCAAAATTTTGCCAACTATTTTCTAACACGTAATTCTATTCAATTATAATATTTATTCAAACAAGCAAATTAAAAACTTATTTAAAATTAAGGCGCTCAAAATCTTCTCATATCTCGAATAACTCGAGATGGAAACGGCTGGTCGGTGATCACTTCGCAAGATTATTCTAATTATTTAATGTCTCAGGCAATACAAACTAATTTCACGTGTGAGTGACAGCTAAAGTTCATTATCCTTTCTGCGAATTAATGCAAAATATTTCATACAACGGTTTTGTAACTTTTAATGAAGACGGATTTATCGAAAATTAGACTTAAATTTGATTATCCATTGTTTATAATTATAAACGTTAACGGAATGCATTTCATTGATATGCACGGACACTTCCTGCATTTCGCTGTGTGCTGTGCGCGACATGTTATTTTCATTCGGCTCGAGTGCGACGGCGCGCTTTGCCGTGTCCACCCAGCAATTTGCACTGTCCACCGTACTTGTCGCTCCACATTATTATCCGATAGAGATCTATCTTGGCTGCTTACCGTTCTTTGAAACGCGACTATTATTAAGGCCACCTGCGCGCGTATATGAAACACACTCGTGAGACACACGCGCATTCCTCGAAATGATACAACGTTACCGCGAAAACGAATTCCACAGTTCCGCCGCCGTGCAGTATACTACTCCCCGTGCAAATTAATTAATTTATCTTCTCGTTTAATCCGTTTAATCACCTAAACGGCGACGAACTGTAACTGCCTCGCTTGTTCTCTCTCTAATGCTCTACGGCAGCTCGGCAAATATATCAGGCGCTAAAGACACGCTTGTTACCGTTATTAAAGCGCGTCTCTTGGACAATATCCTTTTTATCTTGAACTTTTTATCTCAAACTAATTTCAATTTGCACACGTCAATGTGCATTTTCCAATGTGCAAATTAATTATTTTCAATAATCGCGCATTATTATCAATTCAAACTCTCGAATTCCTAAGAATTAACTACGTAAGAGGGTAAGTCCCTCCCCCCTCCTCCGTCTGCGATTTAACATTGGCGATTCTCGAAATCCAACGCAGTGCGACAAATAATCCATTCTCTCTATTTGCTCAACGACTGTTTAATTCACTCTATGCGCGACACAGTCCACTGTGTAACAGGTAACGACATAATTGCTTCCTACGAGTAGTAATTGCCCGGTTTTTCCGCGACAGTCGTTTGTAGCAGACCGCTGATCGCGTACTCTACTCTCTCTCTCTCTCTCTCTCTCTCTCTCTCCGCCCACGTACGTCTGGTAATCGCTTTTCGTGCCGCGCGTACATTACGACGTTAACGACAGAAAAATAATATTAATACGGCGGAGAGGATGGCGCGGTTGGAGGGACGTTTTGCGTGGAAAAACGGTGATTTTCTAACCGAGCGCAACAACGTTTGTCCTCTCCGAGCTCGCGCGAAGGGATGTAAAACGCAAGCGCGCGCCGTAATGAGAAAATCAAGATGAAATTTGAACGAAAGGGTCCATCGAAGAATGATAATTAGCGCTGATTTCTGCTACGCGCATTCTGTTGCAACTCGATGATGAGTTTGCAAAATTTTCCTCGCGTCTTTTCATTTAATGTATAATAATTAGCAAAACGTGCTAATCAATTTTAGATAATATAAAGGTAAACTCCGCCATAATTTTACAATGTGCAAAAAAAACCACTTTTATTCTATTATTTTTAAATAGTGTTTGGTATGTTACTTTATTGAGCCTTGAAGCATGTAACACTATCGACATTAAAGAAGATACGTAACAAAAATTTTATATTATCAAAATAATGAAGCATTGATCATCTTTCACAACCTTTAGGAAAAAAATGGTCATAATATTATAAGATAGTTAGCCATACTTCATATATTTGACAAATACAAAATTGTACGTAAAGTTATAAGTTTTTTTAGTATTTTATAAATATAAAATAGTAAAAAAACCTATAACTACGTATTTAGTTTTATTGCCACATATTAGCACATATTTAATTTTATTAACATCTATTTAACTCATTATCAGTACTAAAAAACATCTATGATACATCAAATTTAAAATATTAGCACTTAATTCTCGTTTTTTTAATAAAATGTATACATAACACATGCATTGTTAATTATTATTGTCTTTTGAGCTATCTTATCCAAACTGCGAGAGAAAAATAGTCATTTATTTCAAAAATGGAAATAAAAAATATAATCACACAATGCACATACCTTTGTTGTATGTCTAACGTTAATTGTGACATCTCAACTGTAATTTATTCAACGTTGTGGCAATTTTTAATAAACGCATAAAAAAACTTTGCAGACAGTAAAAGTAAAAACGTGATATTGTTATATTGAATAATATACGCACATGAACTATAGCAAATGTCGATTATCTTCGAAAATAATTACAAGAACACATTATTTAGCAATTATTGAAGAAATTATGGTCATTTACTATCTTCCACTCCGTATGGCCTAATTCACCCTACATAATTGTCAGGAAGTATTATACATTCCGCATACATTTCCTAGTAAAGGAGATAATTAAACAATTATATAAGTTATTCACTTCTTGCGCGACTGATAAATCCAGGTTATCTATCTACGCTGCCGTAAACGTCACCGTATGGATGTACGGAGGACGATAACGTCGACCGGGTTACATCGTTGTACTCGCATGGCAATCGCATGGCGATCCTCCTGACGGATATTCTCGATTTGTCGCCTTATCTAATCGTAAGCGGATGCGCGCCTCGTAACCACGCGTGTGGCCAATCGAGCAGCAAGGTGACTAAATTCACGAATACGTGCGCCTTACTTGATCCCTCAAACAATAAGTCCGGCAGCCAATCACCTGAACACCAGAATATCTTTGCATATAAAATCAAAGATCACAAATACGCCTTTGTTTGTTATTTTTTAATATTATTTTTATTATTTTCTATTATCATTATTTTCTAATTAAGATAAACTAAGATACTTTTTTATAACTAAGATCTTTTTTTTTTTTTCTAAATTAAGATACTTTGGCACGAAATTTTAAATGTATGTACGTAAATATATCTTTGCACTGTTCGAATAAGTAAACGTGACAAACGACATTCGTATGCGTAAGAGCGAAATGTCAATCTGTGTGTTCACCAATATGTCGAAATGTCGGCCGTCATCGTGGGAATAACAAGCATGCCCGGCCGCTGTTTGCTAAATACGACGAGATTACTTTCGGAATGGGATACAAGATTCCGGGGATACTTGAATAAAGCGGGATACATACATCCAAAGAGTGGATGGAGGAATTCTTGGCAGACGGCCATTGGGAGAAATATGAACCGAGCTTAGTTCCACTGTAACACATAGTAAATTCTGTCATGTGGTGCCAACAGACAGGCACATTGAAGTAGAGTATACTGTACATAAAGTGTGTAAAAAAGGAAGAGACTCATCTCAATTCACTTAGACACGCTGAAAAGCTGATATTGATATCGATAAAATCGTTATCCAATTAAGAATGCATTTCATTCATTTTTACAAATGTATTAATATTTATACTTTAAATAAATTATGTGTACACATAAAAGTTGCGTTAATAACATTCTATTTTTACCAATCAATGTGTTTATTTACTTTATTACTTTTTATTATTATCAATAATAAAAATATATAAATAAATAAATTTTTTGTTTATTTGTCAAACAATTAATATCTGCATCCCAACAAAATTTTATACATAAATTATCTCTTAAAATACTTGTTTGAAAAAAAAATATATTTTTTTATTATTTCTCAATACATCTCCACATTAGACTATATTCCGACTTCTCATTAAAATAATTTTTACTTCAAGTAGAAAATCGCTATCGACAAACTTTTTTACGTTACTTCCAAATACAATACAGAGCAATCTGTAAGTTTTCCATAAGTTTAAAAACAATTGTGTAATCCTTAAAGTATTACAACATTCTTAAAACAATAATTAAAATAAACAATCAAGGTTGGGAAGTAACGCGTTACTTGTAACGTCGTTACTGTCACCGTTACTTTTTTTCTGTAACGATTTGGTAACGCCGTTACTTTTCTTTTTTAGTAACGAAAAAATAACGACGTTATATTTTCTTTTGTAACGAGTAACGAAACGCAGTTACTTTTATTATTACTTTTAAATATAAGGCCGGTACATAAATATGGAAATACTTACCGTCTGGTAGAAAGCAAAAAGACTAGAGAACAGGAGAGAAAACTAATTTTTTGCATCTAAAAAAAGAATTCATCTTAGAAGATTTCTTTTTGCATCTAAAGAAGAATTCATAATTGGTGACATAAAAAAGCAATTATTTAAAAAATTATTTTGAATTCATTGTGCTATCTGGATAATAGGTATATGAAGTAAACGTTTAAAGTGTACAAAGTATATAAAAAATGTAATATGTAATGTATATAGATATGTACTGAAAATATATAAAAGTATTTAAAGATAAATATCTTCCAATTTTATATTCTGTACATCTTAGTATCCTATTTTATAAATCTGTCTTATCATTAAGAAAAAAGTAACGAAAAGTAACGATTTTTCGTTATTTTTAAAGTAACGGTAATGAGTAACGGTAACGAGTTGCTTTTTATCGAGAGTAACGGTAACGGTAACGAGTTACTTTTAAAAAGTAACTTTCCCAACCCTGTAAACAATTATTTAAAAAATATTAGAAATTAAAATAACGGTTATTTCGTAATTTGTATATTTTTATATTTAACTCGACATAAAAAGCGGAATGCGTTTTATATCATAAAAAAAGTGAAAACTAATCTTTTGAGTTTCTGAATAATACACCTAAATTTGAACAGATTCTTTCGGCGGACAAGTGCTCCATCGAAACTCTTGGTAGATAGAAAGAGCGTTAAGGGCTAAACTTTTATCCGGTAACGGATTATCCACCTGCTAATTATTGCAGGCACAAAAATCGACGGTGGAAAAGCACTATTGTCCCGAAGATGTTAACCTCCGGACAACGGAGGGAGTATCGATCGTCGGAAGTGAGCAATAAAATAGCGCGGAAAGAAAGAGGGGGGAGTGGAGGGAGGGTCTTCCTTCTCTCTAAATGAGAGAGATTTATTTTTAGTCCCTTGTGTACGCAATTCGCGCTAGGGAAAGTCACGGTTTTATATGCTGACGGAGCAGCACACGCACGCGCTTCTCGCGTAGCGCACATTCAAGAGGAATCTCTCGATGAACCTGACTCAGCTATCGGCCGCTCGGCCGTGTTGCACACGGCCAATGACACCGTTGGATATACAACGTGCATTGTTCTGACCAGCGTGTATTGATTCTTTAGTAGAAGACGACAACTTCCGTGATCCGCATTTCACATTGTCGCAACGTTAATATTGCGAATGCGACTATAAAAGGGATGAAAAAGTATATAAAAATGAGGGAGAAATTCGGTCAATAGCGATGCGTGTACTTTCTTTATTAATCGTGTCTTTTTAACAAGACGACAGAGTCTTAAGTACGAAAGATCTTGTACGACAATTATCATACTAATTATGATGCTAAGTATTATGCGATTATCGAAAAAATGATGCGCCTCGATGCGCCTCAAAAGTACAATTCATGTGTGACTGGAGAAATAGTCCACATAGTCAATATCAGATTGATAAACAATTTGTTCCGCGTCATGAATTTTGAGATAAACGATTCTTCTGTTTTCCAATCTAATCGCCGATAGGATGTGCGGTCTGTTAACAAAATCGGACTGTCCGATAACTCGTAATTGGCACCCTCCCAATTTGCCGGCGACCTTCGGTCTCGGAGCGAACAAACCCTTTCTCTTATATTTCGGTCACGTACATCACGGAAATGCCCCTTTGCGAAGAAGTACGCGTGAAAATAAAAATTGGACCGTATGATAGATTACAAGCGACCGGGGAAACAATGAAGAGAATACATAAACGTAATTTTCCATAGTGTTAACATTATTCTTGTTTTTATATTTATTACAATCATAAAACTAATTGTTTGAACACAGAATACGGAAGTTTACTTTATGCTACAAATTTATCAAATATTTTTATTTTGGAGGAGAAGGGGGAAATTGGATTGAAAGAGGAAACTTTTGCAAGTAATACAGTTCCATTAAGGAAATGCTGGAGTATCTTTCAAATTTCAGGGTTGATAATGTGGAGTCATTCGTGCACATCAACAAGATTTCATGTGTATAATTTTGTTTTTTTAGATTTAGAAATCCTTTTTCAGAACTAAAGTATACGTATTAATATCAGTCCGTAAATTTTATACCAAAAGTTTTTTTTATATTGCTCTACTTACGGACATTTCACGCTCATGTAATCTAAATTTTCGTAGTATAATTTCGTCTCAATTAGACGTCAAATCTAATTTTTGAAACTCAACATTGTTTATTCTTGTCGTCTACCAGTCTATAAATTCGAATCTCATAGATAGATCTACAAACCGTAGATCTCTTACATTAACCAAATATTATTATGTAACAGCTCTAGACACCACACTCGACTAAAAATATTTAAATATAGAAGTATTCAAAATTTTAATACTCAATTTTTGTACTCAAAATAAGTAATAATTGCTAGCCAATTTGATACTATTTAATATTACATTTTTATAAAGAATTTATATGTGGATTCCTATAAGAGTCTTTCAATCCGATAATATCGCAAAAAACAGCATGTAATGCGACTGTAATATAAAGATTAGATTATGTCAGATTTGTTTTTAATAGATTTTATACGAAGAAATTATATAAATGTATAAACTATGGATTTCTAAGTCTTTAGGTATCAAAGCAGATCACGTTTTTATCAATATTAATACCTTTTAGATAACAAGCTATCAAGATCATTTTGACATCTAAAGGACATTTAATAACGTCTTGACGTCAAAATGACCTAGTTTGTTACCTGAGACAGTTTAGTTTCCACGAAATAAAGGAGTGCCGCTTTGGACTTATACTAGTATTGGCCATCTTCCTCTAATGTTAGTAGTAATAACCTTATATTTATTGTTCTATTACCAATTATGAACAAATTTATAATAATTTACTATAATTTCAAACATTAATATAGTAAAACAGATCAAGATATAGATAGTAAAAATAAATATTTGTATATAGTAAATAGTAAACGTGTATAGTAACGTAAATAGTAAAAGTAACCACAATGCAAATATATAACTAGTTTGGTTAACATTCGCTTATTAGCAATAATAATAATAATAATAATAATAATAATAATAATAATAATAGCTGTAATTTGAATAGATAAAACAACTAGAAATATACAATTTATAGCGTCAAAAATAGCTCATGAATGAATTACAGTCGAATTATGATAATTACAACAATTGTTTCTCTCTGTGTAAATAAAATAAATTTTTAGTATCCTTGTAATGTTTTGGACAATTAGTTTCGCAACTATATGTACTGTTAACAGGAAACTTCTATAAATATTAGCGAAAAGAGAGCAAGAGAAATAGAGAGAGCCATGAGCTCCTTGGTCGCGAATACGCTGTGAAAAATTCATAAAGTTTAGATTCAACACGAATCTAAACTTAGAATCTCTGCGTTAAAGACTGTGTACTTTCCGTAGAAATTTAAATAGTCCTCCAGACCAAGCAAATTAAAAAGCGAACGTAACGTCAAACAAAATGGTAGTAAAAAGAGTAGACGAGTAGTTTCCGCATACCTTGGCGTCCCGACTCTTCATCTCCTGCCTCCTGGGCACAGTATTCTCCCCGTCGGCATACACGAGATTCCTAATAAGTCCGTTGAATCTGGGCTCGAATATCACGCTAGGCAGCGCCAACAGCGTCAGCTTACTGTTGTACCAGCTAGGCATGCCGCCCACATAGACGTCCGAGTTCCCAGCGAGCTTGCCGAACTCGAACTCCTTGCCGCGAGACGTCGAGACCGCGCCGAGCCCATCCACGGTCAGGGTAGTGTTCTCGTTGCACCTGGTGATCTGCACCTTATGCCAGTGGCCGTCGCCGAGATCGTGGCCGACCGTGACGATCTGCGCCCCGCCGCCAAGGTTGTATCTCAGTCTGAGAGCGCTCTCGACCAGCTTGACCTCGAAGAAGTCGTAGGTGCCGCCGTCGTCCGTGTAGAGTAGCAATCCGTTGCCCTGCTCGGTCTTGAACTCGAATTCGAGGGTGCCGTTCAGGCCGGCGTTCCATTTACGAAATTGCGCGTAGCTCGTCGCGGAGCCCTCCAGCAAGAAGGACCAAGCCATCTGGCAGGCGAGTATCATCACCGCCAGCCGCAGCAACGCCGGCAAAAACGTGGGACGCATGATTCACTTGCTTTTGAACCTCTCGCTTTGAATCTCCAGCTATATCCTGCTCATCCGCACAGTCGAGTCCTCGTTCTAAAAGTAGTCCGTCACGCGCTCATACGCATCGCGCGTGGGCACTCGAGGCGTAGGTGCGTGACGTTGTTGGCCACGTTGTTGCACCACCCGGCTGCACGTCCGTGAGCACGTGAGCACGCACGCGCGAATCGTGCGTGGGCTGGGTGTGTGATATGCGATTTTGTGCGAGCGTACGCGCGCTGACGCCTCGTGCGTACTCCCCTGTGCGTCCCCCCTCGCTCCTCCTTTCCTCCCCCGCCCTATGCCGTGTAAATACTCGCGAGTGTTCTCGATTGGCGGCTCCTTGAGTGAGCTTCTCTCTCTCGTGTCGAACCCTCACCGAACAAACTCGCTGTATATCACGGGAGCGGGAAAGTCCTTGCCAAATAACCGTCTCGGAAAATTAATCAACCCGATAGCGTTCGGACACGTACGTTCGAAATTGTGAATTTATCTTCGTTATTGAATTTCGGGATCCCCCCTTTTTAAGATATAAGTTACAGTGATAAATGCTTATGAAAATGTACCTTGATTATAATTATCCGTAAAATGATACTCTTTAAAATATCTTATATTTTAATGGAATTATTATAGTTAGCAAGAAGATTCGTTCGCGAATTATTTTCACAAAAGTGTCGATATTTCTGGATATGTCTTCAATTTCAAGTTCAGTCTGTTAATTGGACGCATCAAGTTTTCAAATAAATTACCTCCCGAGTTCACCTCTAAAGATACCAAGAGCGCAATGAGCGAATCCACAATACCCTTTTCTCTCTTTAACGCGCGTATATATAATGCACACTAATCGATCGGTGTGCAACGAAAAGTTTCTTTTCGAAGAGCAAGAGTTTCTATCTCACACGTTTACTGTATTACGATTTGAAACCAAACCGAGCGATTAAGACTAGAACTAGCTATACTTTCCTCCAAAGAATATCAGTTAGGTTTTACTACTTAGCGCACGCTAATTTGACCACTGCAAGATGCAATCTCCCTGTACCAGCATATAATATTCTTACATCAATCGATGTCAATCATTCAGTCACTGAAGTGTCTTTAACGGGGCAGAAGAAGTATCGACGTTTTGTCTCACAGAGCGGACCTTCTTCCTTCACAATATGCCTGTTCGTTCCCGGCAAGACCTTCGATGCGAAGATGATCAATTATTCCTTTCGAGCTCGTTCCACCGCTGGAGTCGCTGTCACTGACGTGTCGAAGATATCGCACAACCAACGAGGGACAAGTTAGTTCTTCTCGGAAATCACAATGCAAAAACAAATCAGCGTGCAATACGTTGCTTGCTGAGAGAAGGTCTTTCAATTGCGTACTCGAGAAGGTAAGGATATGGACAGTTCAATGAAGATCAGACGTTAGCGCGCTTCTTCCTGGAGCTTCTTCTCCTTAGAGAGACCGCGCACAGCAGGGTGCGGGTGCAGAGACAGATAAGCACCGCGACGTCGAGATATCGACACTCGAGGATGGCCGATCGTCTCGACGAGCGTCTCGAGGGTCGCGTTGCGCCACGAGACTGTGACACACTTTCACCCGCGGCTCCGCTTCACGCGGGAGATACGGCGCGGCGTCTCGGGGAAGATCGAGCAAGCGTCAGGTCCGAAATGCGTGGCGTGGAACGTCACCTGGACCCACGCTTCATCCCCGGCGTCCCGAAGGTCACCGAAGGGACGTAGGGAGCGAGCGAGAGGGAAACAGTCGTCCCAGCGACACGACCTCGACCTAATCACGCGATGAGCACTTTCACCACCAACGGCACACACACCAGGCTCTCTCGTGTCCCTCTCCACCCTCTCTATATACCGCCGTCCGCGACGCAGAATCGCGCGCGCGAGAGAGAGAGATGTCGGAGGCCGCGATGTCACCGTTTTCCCCGTTGACGTACGAATGGCGCCCAGCGTACCACGCACACGCAACGAATGCAGACGGGAGGCGCGCGCCCGCGGAGGATCCCTCTCGTCGGCTCGGAGCAGTCAGCACGACTACGTTACTCGCTCGCGGTTCACTCTCGAGTCAGCCATCCGTTCGTATCGCGATCGATCCGGCCGCGCGCTCCATTTTTCCTTCTCTCTCTGTCTTTCTCTCTCTCTCCCTCCCCCTCTATCTCTGTCTCTCCTTCGCTCGTGCGCGCGACCGCACTTCCTCTCGCCACCCGGAGGCCTCGGCGAGGCCGAGCGTACACGTCGCGGGGCAACCACGCGCGCGAACCACCACGTAAAACCACCGTCGTGACTGGCTGTGATTGCGGTTCAGTAGACCCCGTTCCCGGAGGTGGATCGACCCTCTCGACGGCTCCCGGCTTGATACTAGCCTGGCGAGACGAAGCGACGCTCGGTCGAGACGTCGAGCGCTGCCGACGACGATGGTGCGACGCCCCCGGCATGACGCCGACGCCGACGACGGCGTCGACGCCGACGCCTCGCGCCGTTCCTCTGCGCAGCCGCGCGTCGAGGGAGAAGACCGAAGGAGGAAAAGAGGAGTTGTGCGCGCGGTGCTGCTAGAGGGTTGTTCTTCGTGTCGGTGCCTACCTGTCTGTCTGTCTGTCTGTCTGTCTGTCTGTCTATCTCTCTGTCTCACTGTCTGTCCGTCTGTCTGTCCGTTCGTCGCTGTATAACACGACGGGACCAGGTGAGGGCCGCGAAGGGAGGTCGGAGAGGTGCACTTGGTGCGTACCTCGGGCCGGGAAGGGGTTGCGCTTTGGAGGTTTGCTCCTCCAGCGGGAACGTTAGAGACGGGAAGTGCGGAAAAATTGTCGATCGAAGTACGGAAGGAACCCTTAACGCGAAACGCGATCCCGGGACTACTGATCCACACGAGGAATACTGATATCTATGGATCCGTGATCGATACCGACAGAGAGACGCGATCGGGATACCGTATCGCAAGCTCGTCGACCATGTCGAATATTCAATTTTCAATTTTTTATATCGACGAGAAAGAGAGAGAGAGAGAGAGAGAGAGAGAGAGAGAGAAAGAGAGACAGATATGTGGAGCTCGAAAAGAAAGACGAATTTTATATATTTATATCTGGCTCTTGTTAGAAACAGGATACAAAGTTTTTTACTCTCTTCTATTAAAAGATGCGAGATGCGAAAGAAAGAAAGAAGAAAGAGAAGAAGAGAGAGAGAGAGAGAGAATCATATTAAAACCATATTAAACTATTTTATATAAATACGGTTATTATTTAGAGTTAGCCATACACATATCTCACGTTTATAAAATAAATTAAAGATAGAACATTAAAGATAGAAAAACTATCCTGCATGAAAGAATATTGCGATATTTTCTGCTTCGCTGACTTCACTCGCGCTTTATTTTAATATAACTCGAATACCCACACGAACGGCATTCCAAAAATGTGACCAGTATAACAAAAAGATTATCAACAATTCAATCCATTTTTGTAACTGGATCTCATGTTAATAAATAAAGTTATTTTACCTGGAGAAGCGAATAGTACAGTTCCCGATTTGCGCTGTAAGTTCGACATTTGACGAGACGGCAAAAATTGAACCGTTCACAACGATACGATACTACAAGAAATTTAATCAAATTGATTCGTTATTTATTAAACATTCTATGTCCTCTAAAGCGTAAAGAACTTTGTTGCAAATTAAACATTAGGTACAGTTGCTACCAATATAACAGGAACGAGAAGAAATTGTTAATTTCACTAAATTTTTCAACTTGATTAAGTTTCTTCAATTTAACTATTTATGTATTTCAACCAAATACATAAATACTTAAATTAAACTTCGGGTATTTTATATATTTAAGTTAAATACTTGAACTGAAGAAATTTAATCAAATTGAAAGATTTAAGTGAAATAAACAACTTTTTTTCGTCATTGTAGACGCCTACACAAAAGTAGGGAAATAAAAAATAGTTGAAAAATATTTATAAACAATTGAATAATAGAACGACGGAGGCGAGAAAGGAGGATGGGTGACGGTGCGAAATTTGGTTGTCCAAATAAAAGAAATGTTATCCGAAACCAAGAAGATGCTGCGCAAAAGGTACCACGTAAAGGTGGGTTCCTCGGACCGAAGTGATCGAGGTGGAATAGGTGTAGGTGTCAGTCGAAAGGTGAAAAAGTGCTGCGACTCGATGCTGAGAAAGCACCGTGTGGCCGTTCGGCAGAAAGCGCCGATCCGCAAGGACGATACAACACGAACCGAGAGATGGTGTACGGCGATTTCGCCTGGTCAGAAGTACGAGGAGCCGTCGAGTGCTTTCAACGTCGAACGAAGTCGACGATTTTTCGATCGCGTTGCGAGGACCGAGCTCCTAAATGTACGGTTCGCGCGCTTATAATCCATCTTGTAAAATATATAGCTTTGTTAAAAACGAGGATTTTGAGTAACCGTTGATCGTCTCGATGTTGCCTTTGTCGATCTTCCCTTCCGAAGAAACTTCTCGGTTAATTATTACAAGTTGGTAATTCTGATTACAACTATTCCTCCACGTGCAACGGAGTTACGTTTCGAGATTTCGGTTGTAAATTGATTTACATTTTATGTAACTAAAACATTATTTATGCAAAATAATTATTTTATCACAAATTTCTATTTAGATAATGATAAAACAAAATTCTAAAAATTACAATTTTTAATACAATATTTAATATTATAAAAGTAACATTAAGTATAAACACAAATGAGTTTTAACAGGTGATAAAAAACAATACTATTTTTTATTGTAACTTACAACATAATAATTAAAACTTAAACGATTACTTTACGATTTTGTAAATAAAATTTAAAAATATGCAACAAATAAGCTTTATGAGACCCAATATTTATCTTTGCTAATGTTAATTACAGTAACAAACAGAGATACAGTTAATAAACACGTCATGTATATAACAAACAAATGTTTCAACCTTTGATGCCTCTATTGAAATATTTACATTTGATTTAAACAAATTACGGTATTAAGAAAACGTCGCAAAGGTTAAATTAAAAATATTATATGATTTGATATGTTAAATTATATTTGATCTAAGCGTTAAATTATTTGATAGCCTAAGAAAAAGAATTACTTTGCTATATTTATGCAAACACATAGATTACATAAACTTTTGAATTGTATAAGAATAGATTTTTGAGAGCGTTTCTTGCGCGCGTATACTTTTGACGCTTTTTTATATCTTTTATTAAAAAAGTAATTTTGTTGCGTATAGATTACATAAACTTTTGGATTTAAATTTTGCATCGTCTCTTCAGTCAGCTTCAATCAGTTTTGTAAATCGACTAATTAACTTTTAACAAATAGAAATGTCACCAAATCCAAAAATTCGTGAGAATAGTGATAAGTTATAAAGGGACTCCTGTACTTTCATCGGACTCGCACTGAGCCTTGAGAGTAAAAATATACTACAGGTGGAGAGGAAATGGACCATTTGTCACCAATTATGACAGTTGGTTATCATTAACGCTAATTTAATGCCCGTACGCCTCGAGATAATAGCTCCCATTAGTCCGTGTCGTTCGGTATAATTAACACTTTGAGTCCGGTGGGGGTACACTGCAAATCCCATCGTGATGTTAAACGCTCTCCGGATTCAAAGTATTAATCAACGTTGTATATATTAATATCACATCTATATAAATCAAGGGGGATACGTATCAGGGAGGCTGATACATTTTCTGCCGGATTATCATTCTTGCTGAAAATTCTAAAATCACAGTCGTCACCATTTCTCTTTAGATTCTCTTTAATTTCTTTTTTCCAACTGTCGATCCGCCGCGATTGTTGACTCGATAACGACGTATTAGACCCGCGAGAGTAATTAGGTTGTTCGCTGAAGACGGCACGGTGGCCCTTAAGTCGTCGTCCGCACACGTAAGATGAATCGTCGCTCGCGCGACGTCTTTCCCCTGTCTCTCGTTAGTATTTTATCCGCCGGACAGTGTCCGCCGTATTGATGGATCGCAGTAAACCGTCCCCTAAATCCTGGCAAGTAGGTCGATCCAACGGATGTGTTTACTTGATAGCTCGCCGGTACTTTGGGAAACGCTGCAAGACAGAAAGACCGCTCGGGCTGCAAAAGTTTTCGTCGAATGTACGCCGACATCCCCCGATCCCTCGCATTGGAAAATATGTCCCGATTGTGACTCCCGAGTTTCGTCCGAGCTGCGCTGATACCGGGTGATCAGGTAGAAACGTCAACTGCACGTATCACTGCACGGTAAAAAGACATTTTGTATTTACGTTAAAATTGATATGTTAAAATTTTTTATGGTAAAATTTACACATCTGCTTGTTACTTTAATATATTGTATTAATTTAAGTAAAATGTTATGTAAATTGTTTGAATTACTGGAAAAAAGTGTAAAAGTAGCACAATGTGCACGTATTTTTTATTTTACACAAGAAATATGTTCCTTGTTATCAGTGGCAAAATTTATCTGTTAAAATTGACGAAAAACATCAAGTTTATTCTATGATATGAAAAGTAATTGTTATATACGTGATTTCGTGATATACGTTACAATAGTGTTAAAGTAACATGTCACATGTGTTGCTGTGGCATAATTTTCTTAACAAATTGTTACATAAAAATTATGTCAAATTATAAAATTTACATTTAATTTTATGTTAAAATAACGACATAATATTTATGTTGCTATTTAACATATGCTTAATGTGTTAAACTAACAGAAAAATTTCTGTGGACCATTTGTAATTATACTTTTAACTATAAGAAGTAGACCAATATAATTGATATAATGTGTAATATAATCGAAATATTATTAAAAACACTCGAAGCGCTGACTCTAGTGCTGAAATTTTCTTTGCTCTCCAGACGTACTACGCAAATATCGCACTTGAAATATAAAATATTACATAACTGAAATGTAGAAACCAAATTTATATGCACGTTGCTTTATTCTACTTCACTGTCAGCTCCTGTCCTTGCGCGAGTACCGATTTCTTCTTTATTTTTCTTCTTTTTTAATAAAAATTCGATTCGCTTCGGATACACAAGCAGCACTTTAGGTAGCATTAAATTTTTCTTAGATTTCCGTTTGTTCACCCGATATACGAGCGCATGCATACGTGCGGAATAGAATCGAAAACGCCGGGAAACTTCGACGATAACGCAGGACAATATGTATGTAAGGACGCGCGTCTCTCCCGCGTTTCCAACAAATATCGACTCGCACCTGACCCATCTTCCCGGCTCAGCTAGAAAAATTGCGAAAAAAGATTTGTCATGCTAAGCAACTACGGAGAAACTCTCTCGAACTGTGCCAACCAGAGCGCAGCAGATCCTCGCGGCCGCATCTATTTATTTATTTTTTTCCCTTCTTCCGCGCTGTTTACCGCGCTGAAAGTATCGCTACGCGAAATTTGTTTGCCGACCGAAATAAAGAGTGCGCAATGTACGTTTTTATCTGTTCCGGCCGTTTGTTTTAATCTCGTAATGCGTGTTTTCGCGCAACATACGCCGACAGAGTAACGTTTGAAAGAAACGCTATCGATCTCGCAAATATTTTTGAAGTAAACGCGAATAAGACAAAGTTGTGCTGTAATATTTAGATATTTTCAGTTTGCAACTTCAAATTTTCTGCAAGAATACTTGCAGAAATCTAAAGAGAAAATGTATCAAGCAAATAAATCACGAAAACAAGTAAATAGTAAAGAAATTGTTTCCTTTTTATATTGTTTATAAAATATCTTTTTATTATGTATGTACATTAAAAATAAATATACATAACATTGTTATTTTATATGTATTATAATTATGTTATTTTTATAAAAATACAATATTATTTAACATACAGTTAATAGTTTAATACAAAACGTTTTATTGAAAAATTAAATATATATTTGTGAATAAATACTTAACACTTTTTTCACGAGTTTATATAGGCAATGAGAAAAGATTGATAAATGATATTCTCTGATAATATATTTATAAGACCCTAGTCTTAATTAATTGCATAAAAATTCACAGAAAGTATAAGTTAATTCTTTCATCGGATATTTGCTACGTTCCGAATTGCATTACAAATAAAATGTTATTTATAGTGTTTTGAAATTGAATGTGTATGTAACATACACTATAAATTTTTAGTATTGTAGATAGCAATTTAATATATTATATTGCAAAATAATTCAAGTGCAATATTGCTGCAACATTGCTAAAGTAATATTGCAGAAAAATCCATGTGCAATATTGCTGCAATATTGCATTGAATTGCAAAATGTTGCAATGTTGCAGCAATGTTGTTGCAAACTTCTAAGCTATATGGGAAAAAAAATGTTATGAAAAAGAAAATATTATTTGAAATATAAAATAATAATTTTCACACTTTTTATTTACAAAATTTTACAAATTGCTATTAACAAAAGTATCCTTGTTAGATTTCTCTTTGTATAAATAATAATAATTTTCTAAATATTTAATATATTATACAAACAAAAAATTTAGGTTTAACTTAATATCTTGAGAAATGTATTTTATACAAACAAATTAAAAGCTTATATAAACTTGTTTGATTTTTATCAAAAATTTTATATATTTACTATGTATTCATATTTATATTTTCTGATTTAAGGAGCTACATACACCCAAAGACGTAAATAGACCTTTTTCTCGATTTTTTTTTACATAATGTATGTAATTAATCCTAATTTTCTTTATTTTAAAATACATTCTTAAAACATGTTTCAGAATAAATTTGAACTAAAAATATTAAAAAATGGCGGAGGTATTGTCCTCGTCGCAAGACCTTGTTGAAAAAAGGTGCTCCGCGGTATCAATTGCAGCTCGTACAGGACTTATCTGAAAGAGACCAGCCTAGAATTTTCTTAAACTGTATGAAATTATCTAGTCTTTATCGTGGCCGATTTTGAAAATATCGTTTTTTGGCAAAATGGCGGCCGTTTAAAGAAAAAAAGCGATTTTTAAGATAAAAATCGGTCGTTTTCTTAACTGTAAAAAAGTAAGGGCTCTAAAAAAACCGCCACGATAAAGACTGCCTTTTTTGTGTAGATTAAACCCTCCAAATTTCGAGTAAATTGGTCCAGCCGTTTCCGAGATATTTTTGGTACACGTTTTGAAAACATGGTTTCGAGAAAAACGCGTTTAAAGTTTGACATTCGGTTAAAACGTAGATAAATTTTTTCAAATATGAAGTCATCCACTCCAGGGTCATATAATAAACCTTCTCAGATGTAGCGGCATCAAAGGCTTCGATCCTAGCTAGCTTGCTGGCATAATATTCTTGCGTAAGCTACCTGCTGCGAAGGATTAGGGCGCGCTCGTATCGCCCCAGCGTTGTCGAACGCGCTTGGACCTTTCTCGCTATACCTCCGACAATTTTCAAGGAATCACTTTGAAACAGGGGATATTCTCAAGACCTTATACTTTACAAATATGCAAAAAAGCGAAAAATGCATTTTTTCAAAATTTCTAGATGTATATAGCTCCTTAAGTCCTGCAGAAACAAAATTATTTACGATGTAACGTTACTGACAATAAATATTTTAGCGTCAAACTCAGATTTTGAAAAGAAAAACCGGATTTGTTTGGTTTTTGTAAGAAACCTTTTAACAAAATCATACATAAGTCCAACATAATTTTATAATAAAATACATGTGAAACACTTATTAAAGAATTTTACCCGCAGTCTCGAATGACAATGCACAATACACGTGTAGTACGGTTTTTCCCCCGTTTTTTAGCAATGTCCCGTTTCTTTGTTGGTAACTACGTACCAAAGAAAAGTTGCGCCGGAGAGAAATCTTGACAGCTTTATATCCAGAACAACTGCCGTAATGCGAGAAACGCCGGCAGCGGAGCTGACTTTAATCCCTCACGACCAAGCCCACGCACGTCTGACCCGTGACTTACCCATACCACTGAATCCGTACCTGGAAAGTCGACGACGCGCCCGACTGCGCGATAGAGAGAGCTAATTGGGCAATTACTCCAATCGTTCGCAATCAAAACATCGTTCTAATTTCATCATCCGCTCTGTATCCCTCTGACCTCTTTACAGATACTCGGAACAATTCTTCTTGCTCGCGAGAAACACCGGGAAAACCGGTGGCCACCATTATTATCTCCGCTGCTCGAAGCCGCCGCTGTGCGCGCTCACGGCGACAATATAATTACTAAGTCCCGCGCTGCCACGTAGGGGTGTGTAATTAACCCACAACCGACAAGCGCCATTCCGCGCGAAATGGAAGAAATTTAAATACCAATATAACCCAGAACGCGCACGACGAGCGCGCGGGGGCTCGGTGGTCTTGGAGGACAGAACGCGCGGAACAATTCTCGACGGTCTCTCTAACGAGAGTGCCAGATGCTCTGGAAAGCTTCATCAGAGATGCCGCCCCTGGAAGCGACACTTTATTTCTCCCTTTTTCGCGCCAAGTCCTCTTTGTCGTTATCGTCGTTCAGCTCCAGCCTGGTGTCTCAGCCTTTCTCTCTCTCTCTCTCTCTCTCTCTCTCTCTCCTTCTTTTCTCTCTTGGCGGTAGATAGTTGTTATTGGCAATCATAAATTTCTCGCGTTGCCTGATAGGTACAGCAGTCGGAAGTTAAAACTCTCGCGGGCCATTGAATTAATCGTATATCTCACGTCCGAGTGCGTGCTTACATTATTCAGCGTCTGTATTTACAAAGGACCGGTCGGCGAATTAAACTCGCCCGCGCGGAGCAGTCGCGCGAAACAATAATCAATATATTAGCGCGGGAATTAATTAACAACATGATGACAGAGAAATTAGAATATCTCCCTGTCTGTCGTCGCGGAATGCATCCGCGAATGAATCGTCGTCGTTATTAAATTGAATCGGGTTTAATTAATTGACAGTTCGCTTCGACGGAGACCACCCACATCGTGTATTACAGCCGCGAGACTTTTTGTACAGAGATAATAGAGGGGAGGAGGGAGCAAGGAGAAGGGGAAAAGTAGAACGTTCCGCTCTTATCCGCTTTGAAATCTATGATTGAACGCGGCTGTAGACACATTTTTTCGGATTTCCGAGTGAGCTGCATAACGGTGCGCGCGTATTATCTGCATACGTATCGCGCGGTGTATCGCGTGTACGGGTCTGTTTTGCAGGAATTATTTTCAGCGTTAAAGATAGCACACGCGCGCAGCGAAATTTTTAAAGCCCCGCCCGCAACGCCGCGTTAGTCGAACGCAAAAATATCATAGCGCGGCGCGCTATTCCGCAATTATTATTTAAATTGACAAAAAGCGCGCACGCTTTTAATCCTTTACCGCGGACAAATTTTACATCGAATGATGCTTGCACGAGTGACGCTTCGCAAAAGAAGAAATAACACAATAGCACATCGAAACGTAGCGTATTTCATTGTACGGAGGATTGCGATTTCGTAACGGATGGAATTTGCCTAAAAGAAAAAAGAATTAGTTGGATTAATGCTAAAACATATATACGGCAACTTGACAGTTTGGTGAAATGTAATTTATAATTATTATAAAAATAACCAGACAAATTTGATTACTTATATTCTGGTTTGGAAAAAATCCACGCCGGGAAAAAATCTGATTAAAAAACTGGAAATCTGAGTAGATTCGACTGGTACGTTTGCTCGAAACGACCTAGAATTTTTGTAGAAATCATTTCTAAATTGACTTTCGTACAGAATCAAAAAATTGTATTCTTGAAATACATCTCTCGTTTGCTTTCGTCTTCGAACGCACAGTTTTGGGATCAATTCGCGAGAGAAATCATTTTACTAGAATAACGATGAAAAATTCCACAATTCTGCGCTTTCGTTCTATTATGCGTGGTTTTCTTTCTACGGCAAATAGAACGCCGCCGCGTCCACCTGATGCCGCGAACTGATATAAATCATAGATTTTGTAGATTTTCACTAAATTTTGTAGATTTAATACTAAAAATCCTTAATCTTTTATTTTAACACTTAAATCCTTATAATCGTCATTGTAACGACTAGAAAATTTATTTCATCAAAATTTGCTCAAAGTATCCCGTTAATTCAACAATAATCGTTTAGATACTTTTTTTCGTAGCTTTGATATATAAACGTACGCTTCACGGAGAGAATTTTCTCTTAAAATTTATCCTCAAAATCTGTGTAGGATAATGTGTTAACTTGGATTTTACTATACTTTTTAGTAAAATTTACTAAAAGTATAGTAAATTTCACTGAAAAGTATGGTAAAAGTTCTCGAGGTCACACATTGTCCCACAATTAGCCGATTTTGAGGGTAAATTTGAAGAGAAAATTCTCTCCGTGTTTCTTTTCGTGCAGCAGCAGGATTTTGGTCATTTATTTCTACTTAAAATTTCGAACGGGTTGTATTATTGTGAATTTATTTTCCCGAGCCGAAATTTTCGCTTGAAGAAAGTGAATTACAGGGAGAGATGTGTCAACGGGCGACACTTTCGAAATCTGACCTGAAGTCCTGACACGCGTACAAGAGGAGTCGACGCGGCATTATTCGCAGTCATCGATTCCTCTCACGACGGCCGAGAAAATGAGAAATTGAAAGGATGGGTCAATGATATGCGTTCCTGTCGCGTGGTTTCGACAGGAACTATTTCCCAGTCCCTCCCCCGCCCCTCTGCACCCCGTTCCCTTTCTCGCTCTGCATTCGCATCCTAAAGCTATCGTTCCGCCGCGCTGCCTCCATTTATTTCGCTCTATTCGAACCGGGGTGTTACGTTTATCACGCAGTTGATAAAACAAGTCGCACGATACACGGAAACCTGGTTAAAATCCTTCCCCACAAGGCGGATTCCTCCGTTCGTGATCATCGGTGATTCGGTAGAGCTGTTATCAACATTCGGACGTTCTCGCAATAATTATTATTTTTACCGAGGAAACGGGCCACCCGCAAACTATTGCCGCGATCGATTCGCCTAGAAAGTTTGCCCATGAATTTCGGTTACACCCTGTATAACGCCGTCGGCGTTGCGATGCAGCGAGGGGGAAACGGGATCGTCGACCTCGCGAAGTTTTGCTGAAAGTCGGTTGCGGTCGGCGGAGCGCAATAATTGCGACTCCCCCCTCTCCCCACCGACATAGATGCAGATTGCGAGCAATCATACGAGGATTTATTAATTTTCTATAAGATCGACAGGAAAATAAAAGGACAATATGTACTGCGATCGCGAAATTCCACAAAATGCCGACTAAAGAATTTCGCAACCTGCCGAACTGCAAAAACCAGACGAAAATCCGTGTCGTGACGATGCGATAAAAAAGGGAATTCGAGAGAGAAAGCTGTCGATATTTTATCGAATCAGATTGGTATGATTAAAATTTCTCGCGTCTCCTCACTTTCTGGACGTTTCATTAAGGACAATAAAAAAAATTGTTTTTCTTACTTAAAACTACATGTAATGTTTGTACAGATTTTGTTGGCATATTTCTTCTTCTTCTTCTTCTTATTTGTGCTAAATGAGTATATTATTAAGAAAGCACGATATGAATTTGTTGGAGTTGACACAAACAATTTTTTATTGTGTGTGTAATTATTAAACATTTACAGTTTATTATTTCAACTAAACTATTGTTTAGTATACCAATTTTATTCCAACAAAATTCTTTATTATTATTGTTTAAAATAAGGCTAATATTATTTTTAAATTTCAAATCGATTAACCATATATTATAGTTGTTAAAAAATATAAATTTCAGTCAGTCAGAATTTTATAATTAACTTCGTAATTATAGATATGTGATCGCACAAATTACGAAAGAAAAAAAAATATTGGAAATCTCCAAAATAGCAGCATGTCAAAGAGAAAATTCAAAATTTCACGAAAAAAATTATTTATTTTTAATATCAAGAAAAATTTGTATATCACATTAGTTGTAATTTATATGATAAAAAAATATTAACATGCGTTTATTAATGTTTATGAAAATTTCTTTATCAATAACAAAGAATTTTAGGGAGATTAATTAGAAGAAAATACCATTTGGAGAAAAACGTCTTTAAATTTTTTTTTACATATGTTTCTTTATCTCGTAACTCTGCCACTTTTTTATTTAATATTTTACAGATATATTCTCAATATATTCCAAGTATTAAAAAAATTTAAAATTTTTAACCAAAAATTCTAAACCAAATACCTCTTTAAAGTGCTACATTAACAAAATTTGTTCCATTATTTAACTTTGAATAACTCAAAATGTGCAGCCGCATAAAATGTTCAAAATAAGCACTCAAGTATATATATAAAATATATATAGCTTGCATATATAAATAATATGCCCAAGTTTGAAAGGAATAAGGAAATTGTGTTATTTAACCCTAAAACATATAACCTTAAAAAAATTTGGAGATGATTAAAAATAAAAATGACTTATAACAAATATCAGCTGTTGTCTATTAAAAAATTACTGCGTAACGGCGCGCCATTAAACAAACAGTTCCATAAATAATCACTTCTCTTAATAAAATATTACGAATGTCCATAGTTGCAGGGCCACAACACTGCCTCTTTCTCTCGCTAAGATATCTTTAAGAACAACGAATTTATACACGAGTAAACTTCTTGCACTAATAATTCACGCATGGATAATTAATGTAATGAAATATTTCTCGAGTTTTCCCTGGCATAAAAGATAGAGGGAGAGAGGGAGAGAGAAAAAGATATCGTAATTAACAGTGCAATACGAATAAAGCGCGCTTACATTCACGTTCCCTTATAAATCTTCCGATTTTAATGAGTTCTTTTTAAATAGGATCGTTAGCCCGCGGGTCTACTGAGAGCTTAAACAAAATTTATAGCATCCGTTGAGAGTTGCGGGAGAAGAGGGGGGGGGGGGGAATACACACAAAGGGAGCGCGAAGAAATCGGAAGCCCGAGACGAACAGCGTTTCCCTCTCGCGAGTACACTCGCTCTTGGCGATGCGAGAGAACCTATCGCGAAGGCAATTCGCAGTATTCACGGTCGCTTCCACCGCTAGTTAACCATTGTAACATTCGCGTGGAGAAATAGTTGTTATACCTCCAACTCTATCCCACCTCTTCCCAGCCGCATCCGCAACGAGCATTCAATCCGCACGCGCAACTTTTCGCGTACCGATCGTAATTCAATTGAAACTGCAGCCGCGATCGAAGTGCGCGGCCCCGCAATGGCTTGTTGCCGATTAAAAAGAAACGTGGGAGTCGTGAGACGAGAATGAAGGGAAAGAGACATAGAGAGAGAGAGAGAGAGAACAAAAATGAGAAGGATGCGCAACAAAAATCGTATAACTTGCCGGTCTCACATTACCGTTAAAAGGAAATTAGAGACAGGTCTGTTTTATTAATTAAGACTTTGTATGCATTTCTTTTATAAATTTGGAAATTTCTCCGTTCTCAGATAATACGTATACTTCCCAGCAAACACCAACTAAAAGTTATATAATTGTTATATAATTTAGTTTTAATTTCTTGATTAACAATTAATTATAACAGTTATGTAACTTTTAGTAAAAAATTTGTAAATCTATAAAAGAAATAGATACGAAATCTCACTACGAAAATTTTGTTTGTAAAAAAAATATATACGAGATTCCGTATATATTTTTTTTATAGATTAAAAATTTTTTTCCAAAATTAAAGTATATGTATTAATATCAGTATAATAAACTGGACTTTATCGATTTATCGACGCCGATTAAGTTTGACGATCATTCCATCCCCTTAAGAAAAAATTGAAATTCATCCGGTTCAGAGTAGAATCGACTCGAGATCGAGTTTTTTCAAATCAATTAATACTCTCGCGTTGCGAGATAATGTTCCCGTTCGCTTTAATAGCACGAATTGTCAGCTCACGACCGTGAAACCGACGCCGAAGGCGAAACGTTAATCAAACTAGCGATACGAGTTTTTATTTCGATGTGACGTTTGTTCTTCTGCTACGTGCTTTCCGTGCGTTTTTTTTCCGTCTCCGCCGATACGAAATCAGATACGTGAAAAAAAATGGTGAGGAGGGGTGTAAATGTTTGTCATAGCGTGACACGACGCGATGCGAACGTACAGTGCACTCGCGGAAAAATTGTATTAACGATATCCCGGAATTTTCCAGTGCTCGTCGTCCACTTCGGTTTTCAAAATTGAAAACCGATTATCAACGACGGAAAACAACATTTATTTCGATCTTTTATGCAGCTCGTTTCTTCGCGCTCCGGATTCTTCGAATACTTTCACGAGGAATTCTTGAAATATATATATTCAAAGAAGAACCATTACCCAACAAACGGATAATGGAAAAGCCGGAGCAAATAAAAAAAAAAAAGAACCGCTCGACGCGGAAAATTCTGAAAAACGGCAAGGAGAAACGATACCGGCTGTAATTGGGTTACTCCGGACATGGCAGATTACGTGTACGTCGCGCTGCTACACCGCAACCGTGCGCTACGCTTTATCGGGACGTACATACATGCATACATACACACATACGTATCAACGGCGAGTTAAAAACGAAAACGGAACAACAGAAGCAAAATATAAATTTCCATTTAGCATTTCGAGCTGGCGATGCGATCTCCCTCCCTGTGTCACGAATAAATCCCCCACGGAGAAAACCTGCAGACGCGCAATAAAGCCCCCGAATATTATTAACACCGCGGTACGCAAATATCCGCGTATAAATGCGCCGGTAAAATAAGCGTAAATAGACTCGGCGATCCCGATGGTGGTGCGATATACGCGGCGGATAAGTGGAACCCCTGCCGCGTAATTATAATCAGCGAGATCCAAGATGCGTGCGCGATCGAATAATAATAACGCGGTTCAACGAAGGAAGTAACGCCGGGAACGGTATTGGCCCATTTTATGTAGGTTTTTGAATATTAAATACGTGAATCCTATTTCCAAAATTGCTCCATTACGTCACAATTGTGAGAAATTTGCACATAAAGCTGCAAAAGGAAGCTATTTTCACGCGCTTTGTTATATGACTGTGACACATGATGTGTTGGATAAGTTTTATTTTAGAAGTTTTATTATTTTATTGTAATCAAAATTAATTTTTGGTGTTGTCTACAATTAAAAGTAAAATATTCATGATTAAATATAGAAATCTATTGCGGAAAAATTATAATTCTGAGAGAGAGAGAGAGAGAGAGAGAGAGAGAGAGAGATCTTTGACAATTTATCTCCTAAATAATTTAATTAATTAATTTTTAACTTTGTTTCTATGAACTTGAGAGTTTTTTGAATTCCTAAATCCGATCACAACTGACAAATTCAACTAGGATTCAATGTAATGGATATTAAAACTAAAGAAATCTCCGAATTTTTGCAACAATATGTAGAAATTTTTTATGACACCAAATGCGAATATGCATATAATGCTAAAATTGATAAATTCAAAATGGAATTAATATAGCCGATAAAAATTAAATTATGTTTTTGTAATGAATTTTAGTGAAAAAAGATTTTATGTAAAAATTTTTTACTTATACTTTATATTTAATCACAATTTATTAAACTAACAACAATTTTTCTTATAAAAGTTGAAAATTTTAATAACGCATTTAATTTTCATTGCAACAAGACTTTTTCAGCATATCACAAATTGCAGTTATAACATGAAAATAGTCCTTTTCTTGTAACCTCAATTGCAAATTTCTTAAAATTGTAATGCGACGGAGTAATTTAGAAAGAAACCAGATTTATATTCAGCGTCCAAAAGGTCACCAAAAAAGGTTCTAGTGTTACTTTTTTATTGAACTCTATACAATAATAATAAAACCATGCAGTCATTGCATTTTTTACATTGATACTAAATGTAATACGGTCAATTTTCTTTGTTTTGATGTTTGACCGAAGAGGTCGGGCTTTAAATAAGAGAAATTTCCATGTAAGTTTGATTTTCATTTGTTTTTCACAATGCACACAGAACATCTAATTTAATTAAATATTATCTCAATAACACAACTTTTTGTCTTGTAAGATATTTAAAAATGTAAAATTATTCTATTCGTCAGGCTTTAAAAGTAATATACTCTTTTTCTCTTTCCAATGCATAAGAAAAAACTTATTTTTGATTTATTAAGTAAACTTATTTGTGCTAAGAATTATGAGACAACGAGAAAGTTACCTATTAAAATTTAAAAAATGTTACTTGATAAAAAAACGGTTTATTGGTATACTCCTGACTAAATATATATTTAAAATAAATTAATACATTTTGTTAACTAAACAAAACGTTTTTTAAATTAAAAAAATATTTTTGATAAAACAAATTTAATAATTATATTAAAAAACGAGTGTTAAAAACAAAAAATTATTTAGTTTGTTGAATAGCTTTTTAATATATTTAAAAGAATAATGTTCAGATTTAAATAAATAAATTATTTAAAATTAAAAATTATGGTTAAAAAAATCTTTTTATTGCATATTTCTTAATTATAAAAAATAAACTTTATCACGTTTATCTATTAACAATACTGTTTACTCGATATCAGTATTACACAGTATTCAGTTGTTTAATAAAAAAATTCTTTATTTGAATTTTAAAAATACTTTAATTTTACGTTTTTAAACAAAACTGTATACTGTAAATAATTAATTTAAACTTACAAAACAATTTATTTTATAATTATGTTTATTTTTAATATACATTAATTTTTAATCACTATATAATTTTTTTGTAATTCAGTTAAAAAAATTTGTTTACGTTTTTATATTTTAAACTAACTGCTTTTTTAAATTAAAAAGCTCAAGTAAAAAGAAATTGCTGTACATATTTAAAAAATTTGTTTTTTAATTAAATTAATGTAATCTTAAATCTAACAAATATTTCTTTTACTTAAGAAAAACATATTTAAAGAAATATATTTCTTTCGTTTTTACAAATATTTTTCTCAATGTATTTTGATCTTTAAATGTTATAACACATAATTATCTTTCTTTGAAAGATTATTATCATAATTAAACAATTTTGTAATACATTTCATAATTAAACCTATTAGAAAGATTTTTTAATATATTTTAAAATTATATATTAAAGATTTTACAGAAAGATTATTTATAATTAAAATAATTCTACTCACAATAAGATCCTTGGTTGTTCCAAAATAGAGTTCGAAGGAGACATTGATTATTAATGAAACAAGTCGAAGCAGTGTCATATGAATAAATTTTCGATTATACCGATCGACTGATGCTTCTTTATGTCGCGTAATCATGAATCTTTTAACAGAGATGGGTAATTATGGATCCGTATTCAACGTGGCGTGCGCGACCGACTTTGAAATAGCACGAAATACTACGTATCGCTCGCCTCGATCGCGTGATGAGAAAAATACGTACGATAATCCGTGATTCCACTTTTGTTACTACTTTGGCTTACCCGCATCATGCCTCAGATGACTCTCCAATTTTTCAAAACGCGATAATCTGCGTTATCGCGTTCGCGCACGCACCACGCGAGATATTCCCGAAAGTTGAATGTGCTTGAAATTTTCACCACGGTAGGAAACATTGCATATTTATGTTCAGTAAATCCAGATGCTCGTTAAAATTTTTATAAAAAATTCTTATTATATCCAAAAAAACGTTAATTTAAAACATGATATGATTAAATAATAAAAATTACAACCATAATAAGAAAATCTCGTAAAGTGATCTAGTTGATATATTTTTAATTAACATTATGTTTCAAAAGATTTTATTATAGATATAGGATAAAAAAGAACCAGACTACGAGTCTAATTAGAAAATAAAACAAATTAACAAAATGACGATAAAAAGTAAGAAAAGTAAGTAGAGTAGTGCTTTTTATTATTATAAAATGTAAATAAATCAATAACAGTATAAAGTTAATTCTAGTTTAATACCTTTTAATTTAAAAAACCGTTAATGCGTTTATTTTCGAGTTATTCCTGCAAAATCACAGATTTATTTAGCACGATGGATCAAGTTAGAGATTCATACGTTAATATTTCGTAACATAAAAAATAGTTTTTATTGTTTATGTATAATGTAAATAGAAAATAATTTCATATTTGATTTATTCCCATGCATAATAACGAGTCAAAGTTTACCAAGTTTCTGCATTGCAGAGCCTTTCTATCCCTTTCTCCCTACTCCCTTAAGACGTCGTTTCCCTGAGCGTTATGGTTCTACATCTAAATTTCGTTACTTTGTAGGCACACTAAACTACAGAATTTTCTTTCGCACCTGCGCGCGCTCATCTGTTCTATTATATCCCACGGGTCGTCCTATCGCGCTGAATTAATTTATTCCACGTCCGCTGGAATCGTGTCCGCGTCGGTGTTGGTTCCGTTGTTGAAATGCTTAGTCCGGCATAGTCCCGATACCGGCACAACGGAATAAAGTGCATTTGCAAATGCAAGTCCCATCGGGATGCCCGATCACTTCGTCGCGGTATAATCCGAATTCCTGCATCAGCATCTCGATTCCGATGTAACACCCACGCATTATCCCCTCATAATGCTCGCAGATTTGTCTTCGTTATCGCGAGCACCATCCATCAACAAAGACATTTGCGGCGAGTTCGTTGCCCGATAAGTGCGGTGAACGATACGCGGCGATGGATATCTACATGAGTATCGATTCAGCGCTTTCGCGCGCGAAGTACATTGATGAGATGGTGCATCGATTTTAAGCGCTTTAAGACAATTCGACGAAGGATTTTTCATCGATCGCTGACGACTGGTGTACCAAATGGTGGAAAACAGCCGGTGGTGGTGCCGGTGCTGGCAGTGCAAACATAGAAATTCAACTGCGAAAATGCAATTACGTTAATGGCCGTTGCTTTAAAAGCGTGTCTTGAATTGTACCATGCGATTATCGATTCATTTGCGCTTTAATGAACCACTCGCAGCACCCGAGTAACGAACAAAATATGACGTTTACGAGATAATAACAATATCTTATTTTGCCGTTAACGATTATAAAACGTATAGAACGCGCGAAGGCACGAGATTAAAAACCCTCGCTGAAAGTCGCTCCGCAAATCGTTGAAGCTGTACAGAGGTACTTGTTGATCATAATTTGGAGAAAGAAAAAGCAGATTTCTTATCAAATGATATTAGCAGTTAAACCTTCATAAATCTTGCTTCTAATTTCCTGGCCGACAACCAACGTGACAGTTTCTCTGTCTAGAATGAAAACAGGAAGTGAAATTTGGAAATTATGAAATACTCTTAAAATATCTTGAATTCAAAACTGCATATTTAGAAAATTGGGATAATTTAGGATTAAAATTGCAAATAAAATCAATTTATTGAGACGAAACAAAATATTTTCAAATATTTTAAAAGTAACATCTTAATATTTATTTCTAGCACTGTTGTTAGTATTTTTTATACTTAAAATAGGTAATAATTACTGATCCATTTATTACTACTAACTTTTATAAGAGATTTATCAATAAAAACTATGTTTTTCTCACAAAACCATAAACTAAGAAATCTACAAAAATATTTTTATTACTGAAATGTATTGCAGTTTCAAAACTCAAACGTAATATAAGATAAATTAGGGTATGATAGCCAATAGCTATAATTTTTCCAATAATTGCTAAATTATTGATTCTTGTAATTATTTTCAAAAATAATCGATTTTATTGTAATTTATGTGCTATTCAAAATAACAATAATGTGGATATTATATCACGTTTTTACTTTTGATTGCTTGCAAAGTTTTTCATGTGTTTATTATAAACTGCTACAACGTTGAATAAATTACAGTTAACTGTTATAATTAATGTTAAACACAAAACAAAGATACGTAAATTGTAATGATTGTGTCTTTTATTTCCCTTTCTACCTTCTCAGAAAGGATTTCTGATACCAAGACAAAAAATATTCTTGACATATTTCTTATTACAACCTTACGTAGTATAAAAATAGAACAAGATTAAGATTAAATCGGAAATTTCTATCTTCAGATTGATCTATTGTTATAAGATTGTCACTAATTTACTAAATCATTCTAAGAAAATTGATAAGATAGCATCAAAAGTTATTCTAGATTTAAGAACTTTCTATTTAAAAGTGCAGTATTCCTTCTTTGATAATAAATATGATTGAAGAGTAATAGTATTATGTCCAGAAATCTTTTCTGTGGGTATACTTTTTAAATAAATATCTTTCTCTCACAGTTTCGGTAAGATGACCCATGACTTCTTTTGGGGTGTTTATGTATATATATATATATATTTTACAAAAAAGACGAATATAAATTTTAAATTTGATATATCACGGATATTTTTTTCAGTACAACGGGTTAAATATATGCTAAACTTACATGAATATTTATTATTAAAAATAAAATTAAATATACGATAATATGTGGTAATAAAATTACATATGTAAAATTATACGTTTTTTGTTGTTATTTTACAAATATTAAGTACATAAAATATTTATTACAAACTGCAATGTCTTATAATACTATGACCGTCTTTTCCCTAAAAGTTTCGAAAGATGGCCAATTTATGTTCCTATATTTTGATAATATAAAATTTTTGTTGAGTATTTCCTCTTTAATGTCAATAATGTTACATGCTTTAGTAAAGTAATTATTTATCAAACGCTATTAAAAAATAAAAGTAAAAATATGTTTTTTGCATTTTAAAAAACTATGGCCATCATACCCGAGTTTACCCTAATACACAGTTTCACCCTCAAATTTTTAGAACTAAAAGATATGAAATGTATAAAATCGCGGGCGGAATAAATGATGAGGGCGAAAGAGTCGCGGAGCGAATCAAATATTAACATATTAGCGAATTCGCTTTCCTCTCAAAGCTGCGTCAAAAGGTGAAATAATGGCACGTGGTTGTTCGCGCGAGTGGGGGCGCGAACATTGAAAAGGAATCCTTTCTCTCTCTCTCTCTCTCTCCCCCTCTTTCTCTCTCTCTCTCTCTCTCTCTCTCTCTCTCTCTCTCTCTCTCTCTCTCTCTCTCTCTCTCTCTCTCTCTCTCTCTCTCTTTCTCGCTCTCGGGGAGGATATCGAAAAGCGACGTAATATCGCGCCGCTGTAACGCTCACGAGGGTGTGCACCACCGCGCGTGTGAGTGTGTGTACATTACTTTGGGGCGAGCAGCCGGAAACGGTGAGTATCGCACGTGCACCTGTATATATAATCCGCAATATCCCTCGTGTGTGATATCACCGTCGACAGCGTCGTGTCCATTTACCTATCTACCCACGCGAACGTACAGGGTACCTACGTACTTTGGTTTTGTGTAGTCCTTTTTCCTTCCCCGTGTTCCTCGCGTCCAGTTTAAACCGAAATACGACTTTTTTCCCGACTCCGGATCGTTTCGCGTCGATTCCCACGCGTTGCGCGTGTTGAAAGTGTTATCCTGCGAACGTGATTTTTTTTCCCCCTCGTTGCCTTCCGCAGTGACACGCATCGATATACTCTTGATGGCTGGGATAATCATTTTTCACGAGCGCGAAACCTATCAGTCTAATGACTAAGTTTTAAGAGCTGATAAATTTAACGAGAGAAACGTATTTTTTAATATCTTTCAACGAGAAAAGTGTTTTGATTAAATCAAATTGCTTTTGCCGATGTTTATTTTTATAAGATCAACACATAGAATTTATCATAACTAGAGAGATTCGATATGTCATAACAGTTAATATTTTTTAAATTTACGAAACTCTTGGTTATAATGGTACGGCATAAAAAATGCGATAAAATTCTATTTCTTGTAATTAAAATAGAATGATAAAAGATGCTGCGAGGCATTACGAGATTTTCCTCAGGTTGTTTAATAAAGTGATAAAATATCTTCTTCTTAAGTGCGAGTTTCTTTAAGTTTGAGTTCGAAAGAACATTTACTTCGAATCCTCGAAATCTGAAGAGACTCGCATTCAAGAGACAAGAATTATTTTGAAAGTATAGTTTTTAATTCTGTATATTAATTCAAGAAAATTACTAAAATGTATAATAGCACCACATTATCCCGTGTCGAAATTTTGATAATACTTTAACATCCATAAGACTATTTTACACCTACTTAAATACTCAAAAAACTATAAAAAACATACTTTGATGATATTACACCTATTAAACCTACTTTGATGCTCTCATTAACTCCTTTTTTTTGGACTTTAATTCTATACATTTCATTTTAATACTATTTTGAAGCCGCAAATGCTCTTTAATAAATATCTCGATTGATAATCGAGTTTCACAGTGATGAAATAACAATTCGGGACGACGTGACATACGCGAGGTTAGTTTTTTGTTTCTTTATGCATATTACATCGTGGAGGAAAATACGGTTACGCCGAATTCGAAGATTAGTATAACGTACTATGCGTTATACAATTAGATAAGTATATTACACAAAATTTTCATTTTTTTATGGAAATAAGTATTCTGAGATAAGTTAATACTTTATGTCTTGTTTTATTTTTAGTTATTATAATAAGAGAAAGAGAGAAAAAAACACTTTATTTGAAATTAAAGTAAAAGCAGAATAAATAAAAGAAAATAGAATGGCCAAGTAAAGAGAGAAAGAGAGAAAAAATTAGAAATAGTTCAGAAAAGTAAGAAAAAGTAAAAAGAGTAAAATAAAGTAAGTCATTTACACATGTAAATAAATTATAATTAATGTTTAGTAGAAAGAGTATTGTTGTCAATTGAGAGAGAGAGAGAGAGAGAGAGAGAGAGAGAGAGAGGGAGAGAGAGAGAGAGAGAGAGAGAAGAGAATAACATTGTGTCTATACACATATACATATATGTACGTATATGTATACACATAAGCATGTATGTATATATATATATATATATATATATATATATATGCATGTGTATTTTATCTCTCTTTCTTTCTTTTGTGTAAATAATGTGTAAAAATTTCCCCTTTTTTCTTATATAATACATAGTTCTAATTAAGAGTTTAATATTAAAGAGACATAGTTCTAATATTAAAGGGATGTAATATTAAGTAATTAGTATTATTAATTTTAAAGCTAAAAAGTCTCTATATGTATAGTAAACCTTGCGGATATTACTTGATCAAATTTAATTTTGTATTTTTTTAATATTTTATGAAACGAAATATAATGCATTACCCTATACATTTTGTCTGCTATTTTTTAAATGTATCATAAAAATTGCAACATTAAACTACATTAAACTTTAATATATAATATCACCATTAATTTAATTTTTACTATATTAAAGAAAAACAAAAAGAATTATACAGAAATTTAAAAAATTTTAAAATTTATATAATAATTATTAAAAGTTATACAAAAAATTCTAAAAAAAATTGTTTATCAAAACACTTTTCAGAATTTTTAATATAATTTTTTATAATCTTTTATAAATTTCAAAACTTTTTAGAATTTCTGTATAATTACCAGAAAAATGCAGCAGGTAAAGGTTCAGAAGAGATTCAGAATAAAACCTATTTTGCCACTTTAACTGTTATACAAATCAACCTATTTTAACGCTAAAAATAGTGAAACCGGAAATTTCAGACATTATAAGGGTCAAAGTAATAGCAAATTGTATTACTGTAATTGAACCTATTTTCATATCTTTAGCTCCTATACGGGAAAAAAATTAATATTCTTGTTTTGATATCTCCAGTTTCAAAACGGAAATCTTGAAATGAGATTATATCACGTTAAATCAACATGATTTACTTGAATACAGTTTTATTTTAAAATTTTATATAGTTTAACCAAGAAAATAATATTCTTGTTATTTAAGAATAATTTTCTTGAATGGAAAAGAAAAATATTGGATAGAAAATACTACACATTTAGATCAAAGATTATTATTTTCTTAGAATAAAATTATCAAAACTATTATATCATATTTTTAAAATAATACTTATAGTATTGAAATAAGACTTTAATATGTTGAAATTCAAGATTTTCAAAAATAATACGATAAACAGGTCAATATATCGAGCCAAGACAAATCTTCCTAATACATTACAATTTATTAAATAAATATTATTACATTATATAATTACAAACGCGACTAATAACACTGAGTGTTATTATCGAGCCAAGACAAATCTTCCTAATACATCACAATTTATTAAATAAACATTATATAATTACAAACGCGACTAATAACACTGAGTGTTATTAGTCACGTTTATAATTATATAATGTTTATTTAATAAATTGTAATGTATTAGGAAGATTTGTCTTGGCTCGATATATTGACCTGTTTATCGTATTATTTTTGCTTAGCATTAACGAGCTCTTTATATTTGGTTATATTGTCAAGATTTTCAAATTCTTCTAAGAAGATTATATGTTGTTGCTTATATATAAAACAAGGATCGCGTTAATTTGAATACATAAGTTTTAATTTGAGAGTAATTTTTTTTCTGTGTACTATGTTTTAAAATTAAAGGTTTAATGTAGGGTCAAAATGTCGACTCGGGATGGTATCTAAAATATTATCAAAAGCACCAAAATTTGTGTCTCCTGCAGGGCAATTATGAGTGTGCACATTATTTAATTGCTCTATCACTGATTGTAAGTCAATTTAGTATGAGAAATGCAATGACTATTGGTCGATTATAATCCGTTTATAATCCGTTCTTATTTTTAAGATCTTAAAGAGTTATATATGTTGTCTCACAATTACCACGATTTTTAGGGTAATTTTTAAGAGAAAATTCTCTTCATGTAGAATCTTAGCAAATTGAAAAATTGTTATTTTTATCACATTATGTAAAACACTTTTATTTTAAAAAAATAGATAAATTTTTTACTTTTTTTAAAATATAATTTTTTAAAGCAGTAGCCATGATAACTCAAACATGTTTCAATTCCATACTGCCCAGGATTTGTAGATTTGAGCTTAAAATTTAAATGTATCGATTATGCTTACTGTTATTCCTATGTCTCACTTCATAGCCGTTTTCTTGTAGCACATTACGCTTATTTTTAAGAGTGCAAGACTAATATGGTAATTACAAATTTTTTATATATGTCATTTATAATCTTTTATGAGACATAATACAAGAGACTCTATATAATTAACAAATCAATTAATGTATTAATTATATTATATTTTTTATTTTGTTTTATTATAATTACAGTAAAAATTGATATATAGGTGCTAATTATTAAAAATGTAAATATTTAAATTAAGTAGTCGAAGTAATTATACAGAATTGCCAGTAATTGTTAACCAAAAAAACAAAATTCTTTTGAAGAGCGACTCAACTGGCAAGAATTTATTAAAAACAATCAATTAATGATTTCACAATATTTTTGCTTCAGCTTTGAACCCTTTGCAAGTAATGAAAACAAAATATAATATGTCGCAAATGTATGATAAAACACTAAAAAAAAAAAGTCGCCATTGACTATAATAATACATTACAAAGTGACTATTGCGGTAACTTACATGTTTACAAATTAATTAGTTGTCTTAAATTAACAATGAAGAGAACAAATAATGTGGGACAGGACTAAAAGTAATGTTTTTTACTGAGGTAACTGTCAAACTGAAGTAAACGGACAAAGAAAGTAAGAAGTGTGAAATATATAAAATTAAATAAACAATAAACATGTCATATAGCCTTGATGACTCTATTGCAAGTAGGATTCAAACTTTCCGTGTTTTTTTATTAATTGATAGTGTTGGTGATTTTCTTCAGCTACTTTTCTCTCTCTCTCTCTCTCTCTTTTGCGGGTGTGTTTCTTATTATGCAATATGCATGGTATTGTCCAATTAAATTCACAGATTGTTAGATAGACGGTGAATGTTAACAACCGATTAAACACTCTTATATTGTTAACATTCTTGTGTTCTTTAATATGTGTATTTAAATGTTGTTTAGTCTGTCCAATGTACAAAAAATTATACTTTTATTTTTATTATATGTAACGTATTTTTGATAATTATATATATCAAAAATAATAGTATTTTATTAATAATATTTTAATATTATTAACAATGTAATTTTAAACAATATAAATACACGTAAAAATTTTTAACAATCTCAAACTAATTTTTCTAAAAACGAGCATCGCGCATTATAAACAGCTTTGAAAAGAAGAACAGAAAAAGTAATAGATAAACATCTATCCACTTTAATATTAAGCCAAAACCAAAATTACATATAAATTTTAAACAACACTGATACTTTTGATTACTGATATACTTAAGTATAAGTTAAAAACAAGAGTACAATTTTTTAAAAAAAGATTATTTGTTAATTTAAATGTCTGTACCTTTACAAAAATAACGCTCAAAATAAATAAAATTTAAAACAATTCTTCCGTGAACCGTAAATATATAACAAGTGTAAAAAGAAAGAAATTGCTTATTTTTTAGTATTATATAATTAGCAACACCGAATTGTGACTATGCAGAATTATTCAAAATTCTATTATTATTTATTTTTATATTTATTAAAATTTCACATTTTTTATAATACTATATTTTAAAATGTTAAACGGCTCTTAATTAATTTATGATATTTTAAGAGTATACTCACAATGATCTAATGAAAATTCTATATAAGTAGGTAAAAAAATCTTATATAAAAAATATATCTTCTATATTCTCTCTATATCTTATGTCAGATCTTATTTATAAAATATAAAAACTGATCTATTTTATGTATTTTTTGTGGCATAGAATAATTTAATTTTTAACCAAGTTGGGTAATTAAAAAGTTAAAGTCAATAACTTGTAACTTAATCAATTTTAAATTAATTTCTGACTTTAACTAGTTATTTTTAAAACATAAAAAAAGATTAACTTATTAACAAAAACAATATTTTTATGTATCTTTATATAAACTTAATTTACAAATAAACTAATAATTTGTTTGATGATTTATTACTATTTAGAGTAGACTAATTGTAAAAAATTACGACATTCTCTCTTTTAATACACACAAACAGTACTTTTTAAAATTAACTTTTAATTTAATTTAACATTAACTTAAGTTTTAATTAAATTAGTTTTTTATTTATGCAACTTTTAACGTAAATTGATTTTATAAGTTATTAACCTTTCGTGAACCATGTGGAATTAAATTACTCCAATGGTATTTAAAACTGCTTAAAATTTTTTTCTTAAATATACGCAAGCGGTCTAATAACAGTTTCAATTTTTAGTTAGTTGCAAATTAACAAATTTTTATGTACTTTTTTGTGTTTTGTTTTCAGAGTAATTCAGAATAAAATTAATCGAATGGAGGGTGACTTTTATTCATCTGGTTCGCGGAGAATAAATTTCTCTCGACTCAATTTAGTTTTAGAAATATATTATTCAACCTTGTTCGAATCTCTCCCTAAGCAAATGCAGATATCAGGAGGATTGAATATGTTTCACAAAGGAATTGACCTACAGGCGTCACTAATGCATACACGCGCGGATGTGTATGCAATATACGTCTTTGCAGGAAGTTTCGAGAATATGTGGGGAAGCCGAGCGCATATTCCCCCCGCATCTTCCTGAGCTTCCTTCCAGCGCAGGTTCTGTTTTCGACACGGGATTCTCGCATTTCCGCCTCTCGCCCGCGGCGCGCCACCGCGACTGAAACTTAAAAAGTTAGATGATGAGAGCATCAGCTTCCCCAAAGGAGTTCGATCGTCCACTCGACTCTGTCAACGAGTTCCTCGATTCGGCGCCGTTATTATTCCCCGTTTACACGGGCGTTATCTCGAAATGCCCTGAATCGAGCTTGAAGGTGGAACGACGACGTGGAAAGCAATTCTCTCTCTCTCTCTCTCCCTCTCTCACTCACGATTTCTCGCCTACTCGGGTTTCTCATTAAAGATAATTGTTCTAAATGCGAACACAGTCGCCGTCGTAGCGCGTCCGCCCACCACCCACTCCGTTGCGTCCCGCATGGATTAAGATTAATTTGCTGAAGACGGCGGCGTTGAATCGGCGAGGGGACGTAAACGTATACGAGTACTTTTATTAGGATCGGCGCGCGGCACGCTGTTTAACTAGACAAACAGACGCGACGAATGCATTTGGCAGACGCAGACAGCCGCGCAATAAATCGCGAAACGTAAACGAAGAGTTAATAGAGACTAAATAACCAAATACAGATCGACAAGAGCTGCAACACGGACGACCGGCAGAGTCGCGATAGCTCCCGTTGCAATTCGCGTGTAACTTCTGATCTATTAAATGCTTTACGGTAGTTTAGCAGTTTAGCAGCGCGAAGGTACTCCCGCGCATATCGAGCTGCCATATCTCGGGATATATGTAGTCAGGTGAACGGGTCTATAATCCTTCGGTCGCTTCTCGTCCTGTCTCGCTAACGTCTGTGTATAACATCTTAATACCTGAATATTCAAATATCTCGAGTGCCTCAAACTACGGTTCGCGGTAATATTGGGCGATCTAAGGATAACCGCCAACAGATCAGGGACATTAAAATCTATTAAGCGGGCACCGCTACACCTAGACGTAACAAAGGCCCTAAACTTTGAATAACGAAGGGAGACAGAAGGATTGTATATTTATTCCATTGCAAAGATCATATTAAGATTTTTTTATCATGTTGACAAAAAAGGCGTATCTTGAACACAGCTAGATTTGGAATTTTACACGCTTTTTATAAACACTGAAAACTATAATGAGAAAAAAGTGTTATTAATTTGATTAAATTTTTGAAATTGATTAAATTTTTGCACTTCAAGTTTTATTTTATGCATTTGATATTTTAATGTAAATATATTAAATATTTGAAATTTAAGTCAAGTATTTATATATTTTATTGAAATACACATAAATACTTGAATTGAAGAAATACAATCAAGTTAAAAAATTTAGTCAAATTAATAACTTTGTTTCTATAAAACCAGAAAAATAATTTTACTTTTTAAAATATTTAATAAGCATAACTATTATAAATTTAGTAATATTTATTAAATATTTAGAAAAGTAAAATTGTTTTCCTGTTATTTGATATTAATTAAATACTTTAATGGCGTTACTCTTCATTCAACATTTGATAGCTATTACCAAATTCTTTTTTCAGTATAGGATATTTTTTACGATGCTTGTCACAGTGAAAAAAACAAGCAAAAATTTATAGTGAAAAATCGCAACATTGATTTTAACCAGCTGCTATCTCGTTCGAATGCAATATTTTGAAAAATTTTTATGTCAAATACTAAATCTATGTTTCAACTTTATAAAGCTTGTGCCATTTTGCTGTCTGATGAGTTCTATGAATACGGTATTGATCATCGTATAAACGTCGTTAAAAAAACGAAATTTAGGAAGACTTAAATAACTTAATTGTTAACTTTCTGTGGATCGTTTGGGACATGTAATATTTAATGTTAAAGTTATATTTAGTATTAAATTTAATATAAATTTTTTAACTGTGCATTTTTAAGTAAATATTTAATAACGGAAGTAGAAATACAGTAATTTAACAATTTTAATATATTAAGACAATCCTGATATGAATGTATGAATGTGAGAATGAATAGAAGGAGTATTCTCTCTCTCTCTCTCTCTCTCTCTCTCTCTCTCTCTCTCTCTCTCAAAAATATATGCGCAGCGTAGTACTTTGTATATATTTCGTAAAGGAAAGAAAGATTGTAAGCGAAGCAGGGGTCCGCTATACCCCGCAAGGGCTGTGGCGAATAAAATTCTATTCTCTTCTGTTCTATATTAAAACTTAATATACTCTATTTCTACCTTTATTTAAATATCTACTTAAAAATGCACAGTTAAAAAATTTATGTTAAATTTAACACATATCATATGTCCCATGCAAACGGCCCACATAAATTTTTCTGTTAATTACAAATATTAAGCATATGTTAAAAAGCAACATAAATATTATATTATATTTTAACATAAAAATAGGTGTAATTTATATAATTTGATATAATTTGTATGTAACAATTTATTGAAAAAATTATGTCAAAGTAACACATATAACATGTTACTTTAACATTATTATAATATTAATATAACGTATATCACGAGCTCACGTATAGAAATAACTGTCCCTCTTATGGTATATTATAGAATAAACTCAACATTTTTTTCTGTCAATTTTAACAGATAAATTCTCTCATAATAAAGAATATATTTATTGCGTAAAATTAAAAATACGTGCACATTATGTTACTTTTACACTATTTTTCGATTATTCTAATAATTTAACTTGAATCAACACAACAGCAATATATTAAAGTAACAAGCAAATGTGTTCAATTTTGACATAAAAATTTTAACAAGGACCAATTTTTACGTAAATACAAAATGTTTTTACTGTATGTTTTAGTTTTAATGTGGTGTTTAGATTTTAATCGCTAATCTAAACACTAACATTTTAATACCAATAAAACTTTTTTGAGTACAAACATAGACGTCCCTTAAAATAATCCACTTGAGCCGCTATTTTAGTGTGTTATTTATATGCACATAATCGAAATTATGCACAACTAAATTGCTTGAAAGCTTTACGCCTCTCACAAAATCCATTAGCCTCAAAATATTATTTAACAATTCCCGCTCTTGACTACGCCATTATTCGAATATTTATCTTATTTGATTTAATAGTACACGAATTGCTTCCATTAGCAATAGTAATCCCATCTCGGTGCACTTTAGAAGTCAATCCTGACCGGGCGGGGCGTACGTGTGTATTTGTGAAATCCACCGGCACATAATATCATGATCAATATCGTCCAATCTGAAAATAGTTTAAGCGAGGGCTGGTTTAAGAGATTACAAGTGCCCCGATATTTTTATCGAGGAAATATTGACTCTGAATACACGCGCGCGCGCGCGCGCATCCGGGAGAGGCATCTACCGTGAAAAGGACATCCGGTGGTTCTAGAATATCCCGAATAGACAGCTAGAGAGCCTCGGCCACCCTTGGCTACGGCGCACGTCGTCGTTTCTTCCTCCCTTTCCCCTCCCTCCTTTACTCTTCCCCTCGTTCCTCCATCCCTCGAGCGAAGTTAATAACTCGATTAATCGATGGACGCGCGAGCGGTATGCACGACGTAGCGTTCCGCGCGTTTGCAAACGCGAACTGCCGATTTGTCGATCGGGGGACCAAATCGAATACTCAATTAGGCTCGAGCAGTTTTCCAATAGTTGTGACTTCTGAATAGGGGAAGCCGGCCCGCCCTATCTGAGTCCCTTCCTTCGAACTCCGTCTGAATGGATCAAACTATTTCGAGTGGGCGTGCAGGTCGTGCTCAAATATTCGTGGTCGCATCAACGAGCGCGTTTCCGCGTCCCGCCTTCCGGGAGATAAATACATAATCGATACATACTACCCCTCCCCCCTCCCTCCTTCTCCCCCCCAGCTGCGTGGTGCTGTCCGTGCGTAATTGCCGCGGCTCCAAGCGGGAGAGATGTACCGAGGGTAAAAGAAAAAAAAAAAAAAATAGAGAAAGGAAAAATCGTTTAAGTGGTAATTAAATCGCGGAGTCGCTTTCGGCGAGTTGACATTAAACAAGCCGCGCATTTACCGCGAATAATCCCCTCCCTTCTCGCGCAAACAACGTCGACGCCGCGGCGGGCCGCTGCCTGTACGTATGTTGAAGAGCGGGCGCGATGAAACGAAATATCGCGTATACGCGGATACCGAAAAAAAAAGCGCGTTGTGTTTCGTCGACTGTAATTTTCTCGGCTGAAAGCCCGGGAAGAATCTCTCGAACCCCGTTGTCGGGTAATTTCGAAACATATTTGGGAGCATCGGAGCGGTGAACAGATACGCGCGATGACCGCGGAATTCGTTATAAACGTTATCGTCGCTATCACAATGACGCTCCAAAAAATCCACCGGGGCCACTAAAGGCTCGAATACAAAAAGCCATGACGACGTAACGTCGGCGCGGCGATTTAGTCACAACAGCAAATAAATAATTTTTTATCGCAGGGAAGGCTTCTTCTTGAGATTATCGAAACAACTCAAATGAAATAGTATCTGTAATACAAGGATTCATTATTTTCATCTTAATCCTTACACACAGGAACAGTCGGGCAGATATGTCTCACCTTTTTCTCGTCAATCTTCATGTTTCTTTGACACTTAATGATACGTATAATAATTGAATTTATACTTTCGCGCAAAAAACTAAAAATATTAAGATTATTTTAGTTTTTGTACATAATTTATCGAGAATACCCGTGAAAAAAAATTTTATATAGATTTAATATAGATTAATATAAATTTTATTAAAATTAAATGAGATACTAATAAGATTTTAATAAGAACTCGGTTTTTAATTAAAACTTTATAAATATTTAATTTTAATTATATACAGATCTATATTAACTATTATATAGTCTTATTAAATGTCTTTATAAGAATTAAACAAAATAAATATTTATATAAAACTATATATAATTCTTATTAAAGTCTTATACACTCTTACAAAGTTCTTATTAAAATCTTATTAGTATTTTATTTAATTTTAATATAATTTATATTAAACCTATATTAAATTTTTTTTCACGTGTATTTTACGTACTTATTTTTTTTAAAGGTAATTAAATAAAAATATTAAAAGCAAGTATATATCTTCTTAGGTAAAACAATTTATTATGTATAAACAATATAATATTTTATAAAAACTAATTTTTTAACAATAATTATTGTAAAAAAATAACATGAATAGAAAATGCAAAATTTAATATGGTAAATAAATTTATCAAATATCTTTTAACTTTTCTGTAGTAATCAAGATTTTTTATATAGATTTAATATAGATTAATAGAAAATTTTTTTAAAAGTAAATAAGATACTAATAAGATTTTAATAAGAATAAAACTCGGTTTTTAATTAAAACTTTATAAATATTTAATTTTGTATATATACAGATCTATATTAACTATTATATAGTCTTATTAAATGTCTTTATAAGAATTAAACAAAATAAATATTTATATTAAAGATCGTATATTTTTATACTTTTGGAGTCACTAATTTGACTTAATCTTATAAATCCGATGTCAAGAACATTGCAATTAAAATTGGCGGATATATTTCTTTTAAAATATTAATTTTATGTTAAGTTTTTGTGACTCTTTTGAATCAATTATGCATATATAAATATGCAATAAAATTTTTAAAATGTTTAAAAATATGAAAAAACTCTGCACGTTGAACAATAAAATATATTTTATATTTGCAATGTTTTTTTATATTTACATTAAAAATAAAAATAATTAGTTTTTAAAATTTTATTCTATATGTAAAAAAATTAAAACAAAAAATTAAAAACATCAACAATTATATTACTGGCATCAAATCTTTATCGTTGGTTTCGGATAATGTTAAGAAAGGAATCATTTATAAATTAAAATTATTAATAATTTAATAACATATTTAAATACTACATTAAAGCCATTATTTTATATTTCTCAAATTCAATCTCGAATTTATAATAAATCATTAAAAAAAGCTTCAAAAATATATATATTAAGCAACAATAATCATTGATATGAAAGATTTATCATATTAGATCTGCCATTTTAAATTTCTAAAGTTTGACCTTATTATTGAGTTGTAAATTGTGATGTTAAATTCACAATCAACAACCCAAAAACATATATAAATAGTTACTAGAAAATTGCACGATACAAAAGATGTTCCCCCCAGCTGTAAGAGTTAATCAGAAAAACATTTTGTCATTGTTGTAATTAGAGATGTAGAGAAATCTCTTAATCCATCACTCGCTGAAAATTTCACTTATTCTTCAACTGCAAATGTCTCAATCCTTGTTAGATGATACTCGGCGCGTTCACAGCGCGTTAAGGGGTTGAATCCACGAAAGCGCGGATAACCGCGACGTTAATTCTCCTGTGCTGGATCCGTTTTTATGTGACCGCGATCTTCCATTCGTTCTACACGGTAACTGGTAATTTTCAAGCGCGTTATAGACGCAAGAATGTAATCGCGATGAAGGCGCGCAACACAAAGGCTTCCGTGGTATTCCGGCTACCAAACAACTGCAATTTTCTTCTCTCGGAAGCCCGCTTTGCAACTCGCGATTCGCAAATATTTACAACGGAGAAACGTAGGTCGCGCATACACATCTCAACGTCGGGTTAATAAAATGCATTGCCTTCGACGGCGACAAATCCCGTTCATTTTCCCGCGGTGATTCGCTTATCTTCGGTACATCGCACATTTTCCATCTCAAAACGTAATCTACGGACATAAGCGTGTTGTCGCATTCATCTATAGTCGCGAGCTCAAATGATATTACATGAGATACAAAAGTTTCCTTGATATTTCGAATTTCCTCCGCGCTAAGAAATCATGCACGATCTTTTTCTGGTTCTCGAAGATAATTAATTACAAAAATGTAATCAAATAAGCAAATTACCATTCAAGCGAAAACTTTTTTGTCTCAGTGCCAGCAATTATCGGTAGAAATCCTTTATTCAAAAAACATTCTTTATACATATTTTCTTATATTATATAGGAATTTTATTAGCGAGGAAAATCAAATATCTTTGCACAGTAAAAAATTCGTGTTAAATTTTACAAATTTTACAAGTTCCACATGGTTCATAAAAATTTTTGTATTTATTCTTAATTTGAGACGAATGTTGTAAAATATAACACAAACGTCATGTAAAAAATTAACATAAAAAAATGTAACGCTAACACTATTAGGAGACAATTTATGAAAGCATATTTCTTTAGTAAAATGTATATTTGTAATATGTTTACACGTACATATTATCCATTTATCTTGGAATTTAAAATTAGAGTTTCAAAATTAAAAAGGGAAGAGAGATAAAATAATAATCATAAAATTTGTCAATTTTTCCTCATTTCTGTAATAATGCAAAAGTAATAATCTATTTTTTTTTTTAGATTTATTAAAATATTTTGTATTTATTGTAAAAACTAAAAAATGTTAAATAAATTTAAATTTTACAACATTACAAACCTTCAGTTTTTCAATTTCAATAACTTCAACGCCTGGTATTGTGAAGTCCAAACATCCTTAAGTGCTCTGTAAAGCAGAGAGGGCGGTTAAGTGACGAACGTTTCGGGATCCAATGTACTTATCTCTGCGAAAGTTCTGCTCGTTCTCGCTGCAAGATTAACGGTTTCACTCGTAGCCGCACTATTTTCTGCGTATGCGACGAGCAGGGCGAACACTTAGGAAATCGAGAAACGATAGGAATCTACCGAAAAGCCCGACGCGATAAACGCGAACTCGGCAAGGGCACCGGATAATTAGAAAGACTATCTCGGAAAAGATCCCGCCTTATGCACATTAACTATTCCCCCCCCCCCTCTCTCTCTCTCTCTCTCGCTATCTTTTTGGACGAATAAAATCTGATTAAGACGGGCCAGCCCTCGGCTCCACGGACACGGAACTAACGAAGAATGGCGTAAACGAAAGAACAAACGGGAAGAAAGAGACGGATCTGTTAAAAAACGGCGCAAATTGAAATGGAAGAGAAAAGAATCGCGGTTGTGAAAGAAGTAGAGGCCGTAGAAAGGAAGAAGGGAAGCGAGGGAAGAGCGAATCCACTTCTTTAGAGAGAAATAAAGAGCGAAATGGCACCGAGAAAGAGAGAGAGAGAGAGAGAGAGAGAGAGAGAGAGAGAGAGAGAGAGAGAGAGACGGAATTTCAAGCGGAAACCGAAATAGATGCACCGCTCTCTCGCGCAAACTTTCCGAATTCCGCGCGTCGCGAAACTTGTGCTTCAAAAGCCATCTCAATCTGCACAACAAATTTTAATCAAGATAAATATATCCAACGCCATTCCGAGAGATGTAATATAATTTAAATTAGAAACTGAGATCGCGCGCAAGCGCGGTGCGCGGAGACGAGAAAAAGAATTGATCATATTTCGTATTCATATATCGGGAATTCATCAGAGACTCACAGAGATTTGTACCTCAATGCAATGTTTTCGCAGAAAAATTTATAAAGACATATATTCACGGTCGATATTCCATTTTCTTCAATCGTACGCTTCGTATTACTTATTATAAATATTCCGTTAGAGTATAGATTATTCATAATAAATATTATTAGTGGGAATATTCCGTTATTATAATACCGTGCTATTATTTATATAAGGATTCGTGTTTGCGGCTAACTAAAATTACTCAATTATGCTCAGTCATGCTCCATTATGTTTCGATACAATGCTCATAGAAATCTCCCTCCGCGCAGAAATTTCTCTAAAAACGGCGCGTTCTGCGTTTAAGAATTAAATAATAAAACTGCTTTGAAAGCATTATACTCGCTTTGCAAGCCGCGGCTACATAAAGTAACTGTTCTTATAAATTATTACATTTATCACCGAACGTAATAATGAACATAATAATAATGAGAACTTTGTGTTAATTTTTCACTGTCATTTGTTGCATGTGTAATTTTAAAATTTCCAATTCCTATTATCCACACAGCAAAATATGTCACAGAGATAGCTTGAAGATATCTATACGGCAGATTATCTATTACATAGAACTCACAAGATATCTTAGAAATATCTTTAAGATACTAAAAAGTCATGATAATTTTATCGCAGATGTGATAATATTTGATTTTTATGTTTATTCTTATCTTTAATTCTTATATTCAGATAGTCTAAAGTTTATCTTAAGATATGTTGTATAAATTATCTCATTAGTTACGAAATATATATCTGAAAACACGCATGAAGCAAATTTAAATAAAATAAAAATTTAATTTATAATACCGACCATATTTATATGCAAATGTTCCAAAAATTTTTTTACAGACAATACGCGATATCAAGTAATAATGTTCTTCAAAATTCTATAAATATCTGATAGTGAGATACCTTAAAATTGATTTAAAATTGTAACCATAAAGATGTTTGATTATATCTCAGATATATTTTGCTATATATGCTATGTATGTACGACTAGCCCGTATGACTCCAGTTTGCTGCTCTATAAAACAAAAGGATTCTGGCAAACACAATTTTTTTTGACGTGTGATGAACGTACGCGAACCAGTCGAGCTTGATAACGAATTTACAATCGACACACCGGAAGCGCGAGTGTATTTTCCGCATCGGAAGCTTTCGCGGAGAATGCCGTGAAAAAAGCGGGGTACGTGCTTAAAACCATTTTCCCCGAGCGCGGTCGGTCACGGCCATATAATTGGTTAACTTACGTTTACATCCATTGCGCCTGTTAATTTCTATCCGCCGTTGAGCCGCGAGGTAATGGAAACTATAATTCCCAACCTGTTTCGACGATCACGTACGAATGCCGCCGTGACGACATTAGAATCTGGTAAAAGAACAACCCAATGGTACCCGCGTCCCATTCTAGCGCGTTGACCTAAATCTCTGAAATACGATTCGCTCCTTCACTGACGATAGCCATCATCGTTTCCACGAAGTTGTCGAGTTGTGAGTTGTGAGAGAATTTTCAATCCTTACTCGACACGTAAGGTGTTGATTAAGCTCTTATAAGCTCTTATGAGATAAACTGCATCTGTACAGACATAGACGACGTTTACTGATTACGAAGAAGTTTGTTGCTGTCACTTAAATCTTACCTCATTAATATATCTTGAATTTTTACTAAATACAAGCATTATTTTATGACAAAAGTATGAAATAAATAAATAGTATTATAATAAACTAATTTGTTTATTTTATAAAACTTAATAAATTTCATCCTTTTTTGTGCATGCCAACAATACCTTTAAAAAATAAGTTTAACTAATGTTGATTTTTTACTTAATTCTTTAATTAATTTATTTACCTGCAATTATGCAATTTTACATTAAATTTTTATTTTTATATTTTTATAAAAGAAGATTTACGAATTTTCAACTGTTATAAAAGTTAAATCAATATTTTTATAAATATATTAAGTTTCCTAAATCGTACCACTGTATAAATTTTATTACAATAACTAGTATTATTTTAATATAATGTTAAAATAGAATAAATAATAATAGTAAAACTAATAATTCATATAAATAAAAATATGCCAATTGCGAAAATAAATTCAGTTCTATTTGGATGTTATATTATCTTTTTATTATTGTTATTTATTCATTATTTTTATAAATATATTAAGTTTCCTACATCGTACCACTGTATAAATTTTACTACAATAAATAGTATTATTGTAATACAATGTTAAAATAGAACAAATAATAATAGTAAAAACTAATAATTCATACAAAAATATGCCAATTGCGAAAATAAATTCAGTTTTGTTTGGATATTATTATCTTTTTATTATTATTATTATTTATTATTAAATTGTTTGTCTTTTTTTTAAATTATTAATAAATCAAGTATTAATAAAGTTAACGATTTCTTATATATCTTTAATTTTAATTTATAAATTTATAAATTTGATTTTGGAAATAATACGATTTAGATTATACAGATATAATATATGATTTAGGTGACTAGTTGCCTAAATTGTACCTTTGTGTCATGTTGATAAAAGGCTTATAATAAATTAATTAGTAATTAATGAAAGGTCAAACACTGTAATAATAGTCCAGTACGCATAAAATTATTACTACCATATTATTACAATAATATTCACTAACATATAATATTTTCACAAATATATTGTATCTAACGTCATACAATATTAATATAAACGAATCTTGATTTAAAGATAATGTTCTCTAAACATTTTAATGATCTAAAAAAAACAGAATAAATAATCTTTTTGAGAGAAATGTTTATACAATGTTATTTTAAAACGTTTAAAAAATAAATTGTATAACATTTTTAAATATTATAATATTAACAGGTTTGCTGCTTATTAGGATGTGTCTGAAACATCAAGCTACAATTTTCAAGTTTATTGTACACAAATCAAAAATATAAAAATAACTTAAATAGTGCGCAGTTAGTATATTTAACTTTACCTTTATAATTATTAATATAATAATGTTGTGTTTAATGTAGAAAGTATTAAAATAAGATGTAAAATATTAAAAATAAAAAAAATAATAATAAAGATATTGACAATATTATTTTTAGTTTTTATTGTACACATACACATAAACTTTAATATTCGACATAATTTTATTAGAGTAAAATAACGATAATATTACAATAGTAAAAGTATTCATTTATAAAACTTTCTGTATCAAATCAAGACATATATCTCAAAACAAAATAAAAATGTAAAAAAGACTGTTTCTTTTTTTAATTACTCGCGTAACACTTGTTGAAAGCGATAAAACAGATATTATTAAATAATAAAAGTAAAAGCGACAAAAGCATATTAGAAACTGACGTTTCCAGGTACCGCCATCTGAATTCTTGATGAAGAACCGTGAAGAAACGTAAGGAATTCTTCTTGTGCGATAAAGATGAGTAACGCTTTGCTATGCGTACCTCAATAAGAATAAATTAATATTGTATAACAAAAAAAAAACGGATACAAAGAGACCAAACGTTCTTAAATCTAGATTCAACTCGTGCGCCACGGAATTACTAAATAATTTGCGATGAAATTTTTTTAGAGGAATGCAGAAATGCTCGTGATTTTGTTGAGATAGTAAATGAAAGGAGGAAGGACACATTGAACGCATTTATACATGTTCTTCGCCTCGAGCAATGTTATTCCGAATGTCGCCGCCCACCGACGAAGCACGTTTCGCACGTTCGCGAAAACCCGGCGGGATCGAAAATCGGTTCGCGATAGGCATTTCGGGCCGTATGATAACGTCGACAAAAGCGATTTGAATTCCTTTACGCCTTTACGGATTTTATTCGCACGAGCGACGACACGCGCTTATCCCTATTTCTCCAGTTTTCATCTCGCGAAGGAAGCAATCTTGGCAGTCACGTCGCCCGTTATTCGATCTCGACCAAACGAAGTCGAGGCACGAAGTGCCTCGAACCTTTGTCGATCGACTTGGCTCGAACTAGCGGCCGGAACTGCCGAAATTGGACCACTCGCGACCCATTATTGGCACGTTGAATGGGGAAGAGGGAGATGGTGCGGAGGTATCGAATCAATTGCGGCGTAGCAACTAGTGAAAGCCGAAGTTTATTCGTTTCCATTATCTTAAATTAATATATTATTAATTTCCCCGTATTGAAAGAATAATTAATATATACACAACGGAAATTTGGAGTTATGTTAAAATTGGTCCTTATTATGATTACGTTAAATTAATGTTAATTTAACATAATTGTGATTATGTGATTAGAATATTTTGTGTTAAATTAATATTCGATATTTTTTAATGTTAAAATAATACATTTTATAAGTAAACGAAGAAATTACGAAAAATAATATAATAATATGGTTTTTAAACATAAAACTTTCAAAGCTTTCAAAGTAAATAAATAAAATGCAGAGAAAATGAATATGTCTGATTTTTTCTTAGTTTATAATGGTGATAGAACGTTAAAAGTGTTAATACAACTTTACTTAAATAAATTAAACTTTTTAAAATTTTCTCGTACATTTGTAAATTAACAGGAATTCCTGCCTTTGGAATGCTTCCATCTTAAAATAACAATTTTGTCTTATAATTTCGCCGAATTATTTGCACAACTTTAAACATCATTAAACAAATATCACTATTGTCATGTTTCGCAAAAAAATTTATAATAAATTATACAGCTTATATTATATATGTACAAACGCACAAAATTTCACTTTGATATTTCTGCTAATTGCTAAATAATTTAGCTCTACTCACGGTATTGAATGCACAGCATTGAACACACTATCCTTTTAAATAATTTGCATGACATTATCAAATTACTTATACATATACTCATACAGTTGTAATGGCAAAAAAATAAAAGTTAAAATTGGTATGTTTATACATACCAAAAGATAGACAAGTTACACAAGCGGGACAGAACTTTCAAAAATTTATCTATTATCAAAAAACAATGAATATTTCAGATTTGCTTCTATTTACATAATTGCAAAACAAATAAAAAATGTATTTTTTTAATTTATAAAAAAGTATCGCGTCCTGCAACAAGTTAAATTAATCTCCATTCAAAGAGAGTAATTTTTATCTTTATCTTCAGTTACAGGTACATCTGACAAATAAAATCAATCACGTCTGTTCTCACATCTCATGGCGATGAGAAACTCTGTAAAATTATTTTTTCTTGACGTACAATAGTAACGTTTTCAATTTACAATACTGATGCACAAGCATTCGGCTTAGATCAGTGCCAATGTCAGCGCGATAATTTTAACTCACTTGAATTCTCGTACAACTTTTTCCGTAAACAGCACTTTGTCATTGATACATAATGGACTAATTAAAGCATTAATTTTTTTTCACAATCTTTAAATAATGTACTTGCCACTACATTACTATTGTTGCTTGACTCTGATGATATAGTTCGATTGTTGTCATTGGTTCGAGAATACTCCTCAATTGCTCTGCGTTTGGTGACTTGGTCGGTTTGCCTCCTAGATGATACTCTCGTCAAACCTAAATCTTCTGTATGGACGTGATCAGGACACTGTTGGCATTAATCATCACGTTATGGCCATTATGTTCGTCAGCCGTCATGCTGGCATTGTTGCTTCTGTACACATGTAATGCGTCATCAAGAACAACGGGTAAAAATTTTAAAATAAAAAGTGACAAGCAATTAACAAGATAATGTTTAAATATAATACTTATATGTATGCATACGTAACGTGTGTGTAAATGTCTATAAATTTATGTATATAAAAATATATTTTTATACATATAAGATAATTAACAAATTTTTATAGTCATATGTTATGTACATATTGTACGCAAATTATTGAGTAATTCTCAAGCCGATTGCTAGAATGTCATGCATAAATGTCGTTAATTATTTGGATGGTATGATCCAAAATTATTTCCGTATCTATATTCAGCAAAATTGTTAAATATTTTATCAAGCAGTTCTTTCGCTCATGCAACGGATGATATCTATATGGTTACTGATAATCATGTGAATATCATCCATGTCAAACTAATTATGTGATTCATGACTGAATCATATCAAACTGCAACATGCCACAGCTCCAAATGCGATTACGTTCGATTGATACCAATAAATACAAATTTTTGCACAATAATAAAATTTTTTTAATATTATTAGACCAACGACAAAAAGAGTGATTCTATTAACTTTCTAGCAACTTTCTACGTATTACAACGATAATTACTCTTTATTATTGATTCAAGAAAGGTGGGAAGAATTTAAAAGTGATTATAGAAAACTTTGTGATCATCGAGGCAACCAGCAAACAAAATTTTCTAACACAATTCACTTTGCACTTGCCGCACAATATCTTGAACAGTTATATCTGACTTTCTCGGTTCTCTGCTGAAATGTCCATCCGGTAATAACATCGTACTCACAATCAGTCGATTAAGTTTTTCTAAACCACATGATTCGTTACGATGTCATAGATAACAAGTACGTTGTTCGAGATGGGGAAGAAGACAACGCGTCAGCGTGTTTATAAGTAGCAAACGACTACAATTTGAACTCGGGGCATAAACTACGTTTATACTTCGGTGTTTAGTAACACCGAATTTATAAAACTGGCCAATTAAACGTGTCGTGTAAACATAGTTATAGTATCCAAATTGTTATGAGAATGCGATACGAAAGATGTATTACACGGAAGATATTTTATCATTAAAATAAAGTGATGCTGAGGAGATTTCGCAGTTTAATCCGTATATATTTATATCACATTAATACACATGTTTACATCGATTTACATATGGTAATTTTAATATACAACAGTACACACAATAAAAAAATAAACGAATTCAAGTTTCGTTTAAATTAAGAGAATATATCGCGTTAATTAATCTTTTAAGTAATCAGGTAAGTATATGTCGATCAAAATATAATAAAACTGTGAAACCAGCATTCAAAGTTCATTAAGAATATAATATTTAGTAGACAATGTTTATCAAAATCAGTATAAAATTGTCAAATGTACAACGTACACAAATGGTTTATAAAATTTTCATTTTTTAAAGCATTTTAAAATAGGGGAAATAACATCGAATACATGACAAATCTTTAATAAACACTGTTTATCTCAAAACAGATATAAAATTGTCTTAAAGAATATATCAAAAGCATCAAATTGTCTCGTCACATTCACATTCCACATAACACAAAGAGTTCAAAAAGAACTCAATTGTATGTCACCAATTATGAATTCTTTTTGAGATGCAAAAAGAATTATTTTTATTATATTTTTATAAAAATAATTCCTTTTGCACCTTAAAAAGAATTCATAATTGGTGACATACAATTAAGTTCTTTTTGAACTCTCTGTGCTATCTGGGATTTGACATCATGACCGAACAAGATACATCGGTCGGTGTATCAACTTTTGAAGTTGTAAAGAAAGCCAACAAGGAATATATACCTGATCCACCTTTTTAAAATATACAAAAATTGACTTCTTTAAAAAAACAATAAGACAATAAACTCAAAGCTGTTAAATCTAGACTGCGAAAGATACGAAATATACAAACATATAACATTAAGAGAAATATTTTGTATTGCCAAGCAAAGTTTTGATTAATACATGATTAATAAAATAATACCCTTGTGTTAATTACAAAATTTTACCATTTTTACAAAATTTTGTCATTTTGATTAGATAATTTTTAATTGAAACTTTTTAATTAAAACAATATTATTTTATTAGTTATATATTAATTAAATTTTGTTCAACATTTAGTGAACCGAGAGTAATCGTTCTGCAGTTCCCCAACCAATCAACCAGCCAATCCAAAACCAACCAATCAACAGCAAAATTGTATCCGTACTATAAACATAAAAAAACGAGAGTTAAATTTCTTCCAATCAATGACAAAGAAATGTAAAATACGTAAATAAATTTATAAGTATATAAAATGAATTGATAAGATGTATTAATACATTTAGGCATACATTAAGCATGTCTTATGTATCATCCATGGGGACAACAGTATTAGTCATCTAAACTTATTAGGACATATTCGAAACGCGTTATTCTTTTTAAATACTCATATAACATGATTGCTGGTTATTCGTAAAGTAATATTCTTATTCCTAATAAAATAAATCTGTGTGTGCGTGCGTGTGTGTGTATGTGTGTGTGTGGAAAAAACAGTTTTGTAGAATTACCTTTTATTAAATACAAAACTGCAAATAATTTTGTTGAATTATCAAAGTAAATATATTGTTCAAACAAATTGCAAAAATGTTAAAACTTCTATAACATTGTTTATAATGCTTGAGTGTTGTAATTATTTTGATAGGCTAACAAAATTATATTCAGATTTTGATATTTTATATACTAAATTTTGTAGATATTTCTACAAAATCAGTTTTTCCGTATGCTCAGAATCAAGCATAAATATTTCGAATTATACATAAATCCATGTTTATCGATGGACTTTATTTCATAATATAATTATAAATATTTATGTATAATATACGTGTATTAGAACATTACATTGTGCGCATCATTTCTTGTTCAGAATATTAATTTCTTGTGTCGTAAATGAGGCAAAATTTTTTTTTAATGTAAAATAGTACAGAAGAATAACATTTTTCGTAATTGTATTATTACAATTTAAATTTTATATTTAATTTCATTCTACTGCAAACTTACTTACAACGCAAGAAATTAATTTTATTTGTACACTATATAAATTACCTGAAAAAATAGTTGTAATTTTACATAAAAGCTTAATAATTAATTAGGATAAGTGTGTATTTTTGTTGTAAACTTTGTAAAGTGTTAACGCTGGATGTATGATTAATGCTCTATTAATTAAGACAATATACGTAATAATGTATTTGTAAAAATGTTATAGTATTTCATTTTAAGAAGAAAAAATGTATGCCAAGCCAAATAGGTAATTCTATATTAAAAGTACGAGACAATTAGTAGCTTATAAATTATGTTGGCAAGATATTTTTATGTATGCATAAACGTAGATGTCATATAGAGATAATTTATATAAAAACTTTTTAAGTTGTAAAAACATCCTGCTAATATTTAATAAAGCACTATTTACATTATATGATCATCGACCAAATTTTTATGTCATTTTATAGTAGACATAATTTTATTTTTATTTTCTTAATGTATGTATGTAATTTCATAATCAAAATATTCCGAAATTTTTCGTAAAGTTCCCATTAATATAATAAAATTCACGAAATTGAATAAAAAGTAAAAATAAAATTAACAACTTTCTATCATACGAATTTCATATATGCTAATATAGCAATATTGATTGTGTCAGTAAATATTTAAGTTCCAGTTTAATCTTTGTAAAATAAGTAGTAATGTGATATAGACGCAAAGTATACATATTGTAAGGATAAAAATATATAAGTAATGTAAATAAAAATGCAAGTATTTTTGTTTTTATTTAATATCTTTTAATCCTTAAAAAATTATATACCATTATTCTTATTACTTTTTCATATTTGTTTAATTAAGGTTATCAAAACAATTCTATTAATAATTTTGTTCTATATATTTATATGTATAATTTGTAATGATGTATGTAAATATCTTAACCTACATGATATCTCAAAATTCACGAATCAAAATAATATACCACTAAAGATTTCGAAATTATAGTTTATAAAATATAAGGATTTGGCTTATAAAATTAACCAATTACAAATGACATTTAGATGGATACCCATCCGTGTATCGAATGTGCGATAATGGTTGCGTTCAGAAATTTTGCCCGAGTGCCTCCATGTATCATTTTATCTTTGTCATTCGCTAAAAATATGATACAAGAATGAATTAATATCTGAGAATACTTAAGTAATATTTCCAAACGTAACTAATATTAATGAGCACATGACAAATGACTGTCTACATATAATCTAAACGTATTAAGGTAGTTCTCTCAAAAAATCATTTTCTTCAAAAATTTTTAATTTTAGCTTTGCAGGTTAATTCAGATTCAACGAATAAAACGATATTTGTTTTAAGGTAGGAAGCGGGACTCGTTTTTTAGATATTCAGGTCCGAACTTTATACTTTTAACACAGGAGCATAGAGCTGTTTCACTAAAACCGAAACATTTTCATTAGCTGTGAAAAGAGTTTTCTTCAGAAAGTTTTAAAAAACTATATTAAACTTAGAAATAGTAGTAATAATATGCACTTTTCTACAATACAGCTATCGGACCTAAATATCAAAAAATAAACATCAAATACGCGTTTCGGTGAACTTTTTACTCATCAGGGAAAAAGAAGCGTGTGACTTGACAATGGCGCATCAACAGATATATATACACTACGCGCGTCTTTTATTCTATATTTTTCAAATGTTTTTAAATACATATTAGATATACATATATTCGAAATTTATATCCATATTAAATACATATTCGAAAATCCCAAATTTTTAAATAATGACGGATTGTTTGTAATATTTCGAACAGATTTATTAGATAAAGGATATATGTATGTAGCAGTAACATTGCTAGTATATTATACATATAATAATGAAGAATGTACGCCCAAAACAACTGAAATTATACGAAATAATAATTCCAATTAATTTTTTGCAAGTTTTTGTGCTGTGATAAAACGGCCGTTTTTTGAGCGATAACTCTTAACTTCTGCGGATGACATGATTAACCTCTACTGTTGCACATCACACGAGGTGACAGTTAGTAACAGTGTGACATGAGAGAAATAAACACATAAGTTCACAATGATGCCAAACTTAGGCAAGTTGCGCAGAAGACGCGGTTTGACTCATTGCGCAAGCAGTCAATCTATTCTATTAATGTATAGCTCAATAGTGCATAGCACGTTATATAGTTTTAAGTTGAATACCACTGATCAGAGTGAACTATTTAATTTTTATTTAATTTTTTGATACTATAATATACATATTAATTCGTGAATTTGGATTCCCCGTATATTTGACATTTCAATTTCTTAAATAACTTGTATTATACGTAAAAGATACGTGAAAAGCCTAAAAGAAATTTTACTTTAAATTCTAACATGAATTATATACAAATCGTCTAAAGCTGTAAAATCATGTCAACAAGCAATTCTTGCAGTACATCATTACACATCTCTTACAGTGTACATCATTACACATCTCTTGTAGCTATTTTGAATTTAACATATTGTAGTTGAACTCAACAACAAGATAATTAAACTCAAAATACTTACAATTTGTTAGTTCAATATATTGTAACATTTTATAACAGATGACTTTAAATAATTTATATAATATAACCATTTATTTTATTTAGAAAATGCTTCCAAAATTTATTGCCAAATTGTATTAATGTATTATATTTTTTGTATTTTATTTTTTACATAATGTTTGTGTTACTTCAATATCTATCTTATATTATATTAACACAAAAATTTGAATAAACCATTTGGGACATGCTATGTATGTTGAATTTAACACAAATTTTCCTGTATATCTATTATTTATACTCTTTCCCTCTCTTTAAAAACATTGAAAAGATAATGTTTAAGTTAATAAATGAAACAAGCTGTGTATACTGTATCAATCCACATATAAGGTATACAGTGAAGAAAGGAAATTTTATATTATAAAGAAAAAGGTTTTATATAAGTAAAAAGTTTAAAATAATTTTCCAAGATTTTGTCGTTACAAGATTATAAACATCTAAAATTTAATAATGAAGAATAAATATTAATTATCCTCTTTATCGAATTTATTCTGCAAACTTTTCTGCAAAGTTGACCTTTCTTGCCTTTTTATAGATAATCCTATCTTTTCCATAGAGTATTTTTAATCAATCTAACAAATCTTATTTTTTAGCAATTGCTAATATATTAAATATTATAAACAAGTTATTTTTAATTGAAAATTAATTATAATCTAAAAAATTGACATATAAATTAAATTTCTCTCACGATAGTGCGAGGAAAACAACGTGGCGCGTGAATTAGAACAGAAAAGATCGTTCTCGTATACTTTGATAGGAGAATGATGTAACATTTATGTAACACGGTGAACAAAAAAGAAATGAGTCACACGTTTCCTACCACCTACGAGAAGAAGGATATCGGTATAACATTTCTGTCATAAACAAGGAGCGAGTGTGAAAATAACCGTGACTCGCTACACACAACTCATTGCTCGTGCAAAAGTTCTTTTCTTTTTTGCAAAAAAAATATCCAAAAATTAATTAACATTAATAAACAGATTTTGCATGAAAAATCGCGAGCAAGCGAGATTCTGTCTGTGGGAAATCGAATTCGCGCGTCAGTTTCGAAAGAAATTCGCCGAGTTTCTGCATTCCCGTTGACAATTCATGCACTTGCCGAAGAGTTAAATTACACCTTTTTCCGGGGAAACTTTTGCGGTTTTGTCTCTCCCGTCTACGTCCTTCGAGAGGAGGTTTACTTTGCGAGAAAGTTCGCTCGCACAAAGCGTATTTGAGCGAGAGGCGGGCGAGCGGTCTTGAAAGCAAAAATGTTGTAATCACGAGATGGTCCTTTCAGCTCTTTTACATTAGCGGGAATTTATTCTTCCTCCCTTTTGACACACGCGAGAAGTGAACAAGCGAGTTTCATTGCAATTGCGCGGCTATTAATTTCGTCTGTTTGACGACCGCTGAGAGATTAACAAGCCCCACACTCTAAATCACGCTCTAACATTCGAACTGTCAATTACCACTCATTCCGCGAACCAACCGCGCTTTAATCTCCCTTTCGATCTACCTTTGCGTCAATTCAAAAGCAAAATGAGGTCTACGTGCGATTTTCTCCTCACGAAAAATAGTTTTCCCAAAATACAGTAACTCACATTTTCGGGCCCACAATTAAGTAATTAAATTATTTGGACTGCTCGTAACCCTAACTTCACGTTTATTTTTTTTAATTAACTCTGTATTAAATAAAAATTACAATTAGCCATTTTATCTATTTCAAAAATGTTTATGTTATACTAGTCAAATCTCTCAATTAGTCGATATCCGTCGATATCCAATTATGCAAAGATAATTTTTATCTAAGTAAGGCATTAAAAGACAAAATATTAAATTGTTTAACTTCAAAAAAACAATCAAAATTTTTCCCACAGTAGAATTACGAACAATCTAAATAATTTGAATACATGGGGATGCTGAAAATGCCCTTCAAACTTAATCGGAATCAATAACATAGAGTTATTCACGCACATCATTAACAAGATTTCGCATATATTTCTTCTATAAATTTAGAAATCGTTTTTCAAAATAAAAATATACGTATTAATATCGGTCTGCAAATTGGACTTTATACCGAGAGCAAAAAAATTTTTTTCATATTGCTCTACTTATCGATTTTTCAAGCATATGTTCAACCAAAATTTTCGTAGTGTAATTTCATCTTAATTAGGCAAAATCTAATTTTGAAAACTCGACATTGTTTCTATCTGTTCTACCAGTCTATTAATTCAAATTTCATAATAATGTTATGATGTAACAGCCAGATACCATACTCAATTAAAAATATCCCGAATTAACAATTTTCTTATTTTTAATCCATAACAGACCATAACTGATAATTATACGTATACTTACATTTTGACGGATTTTTAAATCTATAAAAAAATTAAAAAATTTTAAGGTACAAAAATTATTGTCTTCTTGTCGTAGGCCCCAAAGTGGGTCGTAACCGTATTTTAGACAAACCATTTTTCCCAGAGTGCCGAACGTGCGAGGTGTCAGGCGAACAATTGGCGCGCGTAATGCGGAAGGAAGTTGTCGTGGCGAAATGGTCGCAGCGCGCGCGGTGCATCCTTCCCTCCGAAAGGGTTTCCTAAGCTGGCACGGCACAGAACCGTTAATTAAAGGGAATAGAATTAATGCGCGCTCCTCCTGTGCGCCGAGCGGGAGCTTATACGGCGGGTAACCCCGGGGTTTCCCGTTTAGGCGAAATCGGGAGACATCGCCGAGCCGCGCACCATCTGCAGACCTCGCGGTTAAACGTCTCCCTCCGCCCCTCGCTCCCCGCATCGTGCGCGAATGTACAACGTCGCATAGAGCTCGCGACCCTATTTCTAATGACGAATACCCTGAGCGCGCTCCGAAGACCGCAACGTGGAATTAAACGGACGGGAGGGATGCAGGTGGGGGAGGGTTAATCTTCGATCCGTCAGAGACGTCTGGCCTTACGTCGTTCTTGCGATCGTCGAGTAATAAAACAGCACGCGGAGATGACTTTATCGGGCGATCGGACTTTATGCCCGTCAACCGAGGCCGGAGGTGAGTGGGGGTATCCTACGGCCACGGAGCACGGAGACGAAAGCAATAATATTATTGCCCTCGATATTGGACCCCCCGAGCGCGTCCCCGAGCTCTACGCCTCTACCTGCCGCATGCCGGTGCGGTGGTGTATACGCACGGAGAATTAGAAGCTACTCGATGACTTGGCCGCTTACTCATCCGCTTAATATTGAAACGCCATTATCATAAGTGATCAGAGACGCATTCAATAATGACTCGCTGCCGTCGCCGCTCGTAGGAGTGCAAGGTGAGCTGCGCGAGGAAGCACTCCGGCCTGCAGGTCGGACAAAATCGATTACGGTCCTGGACACCGTGGGTAAATATAGCGCCTGCATATACGCGCCGATCACCGCTGTTCGACGAGGGAAATTTAGCTTCCCATTTCGCGATAAAAACAGGGCGCGGTTACATATTTAAACGTATTTACGTGAGAAGTCGCGAATGCAAATGCATATCCGCGCACGCCGCTGAAGGTGAATATTGTATGTCGCTCTTAGGGGAGAGGATAAAAAAAGAGAAGTGCTGGGTCGATGCAATTTCGCGAAGCGAGTTGTGTAGCTGAATAAATCGAAACGGCGCACGCCGCGTATTCCGTTTACATGTATTCCGATTCGGAACTTAAACAAACTAGTTTACTTAACGCATATAATAGCTTCTGCTAATTACCGCTGCATCGTAGCGCAATCAACGAGGAGGAATTTCAATATTGGAATTTCATGCCTCGCAGGCTTACGTAATGCCATCTTCTTTCCCCCTGTCACACATAACCGAACGAACTATTTCTTGCCGGCATACAAATCGCTACGAAATACGTAAATCACTGCGTACACTCATCAAACTGTAATCAACATAAAAAGGAACCCACGTGTGAGACTGGGTCACGTGAAATTTGACTAATTGACAATTGATTAGGATTAGTAAAGATTGCGACAGGAAGCATGTGTTTTCGGTTGTACTATTAATAATTTATGGTGGTTTTCTGCTCTTCAATCTTTTCTCGTGTAAGCAGACTGTTCTTGTTATTGTTAATCCTTTCCGCAAGGGAAAATAGTGTGGTTTCTATCCCGAACGAAAGGATTGTGAATATTTTTCTTATATGGATTGAAACTGGGACACATAGCAGCTGAGGCAGGTAGATGCATTAGATTGGCCTTCGGAGAGCTCTGTTAGCAAAAGGACCCTTCGGTGGTTCGAAAAATTTCGTTCTAGGGATTTGAATCTGGGAAAATAAGCCTTGAGAAAGATCCAAATCACTTTTAAACGAAGATTCATTGTAAAAACACCGAACTTCTTGCAAAAAAAGATATACGTAAGTTTAAAACTATTAATACTAATAATGCACACGTATTAATTAAATATCTTTTTTTAATAAATAAATATAAACAAACTTGTATTATGCAAAACAGAATAAGACAAGTAATGTCAACAACGAGTAAAATAAAGTATCGTAGGGTACAACATATTTAAACATATTGTTTATTTATAATAATTGCATAATAATATAAAAAATAAACTTTTTGACTAACACAGAGTCCTCATCTTAGTAACAAAAAGTAAATTAATTACAAAAACGGAACATGATTTGAAACAATTACAACGTTACCGATAGATACACAATTCATGTGCGCTCAAAAATGAAAAAAAAAGCCCAACATCAAAATTAAAAACATAAATAACAGATAAGATGAAAGATGAAAAAAAACAGGTATGTTTTTGACTTTGATTTAACAAAGCAAGTAATAAACCAACCAGTTTGTTACCAAAAAAAAGTTTTTTATTAAAATGCTGAAAAGATATAAAATTTTTTCTGGTATTTATCGTTAAAACGTTTGATACGTTATTTCAATATTATTTAATTTTCTCTTTTTATTTTTATAATTTTAACCAAAACGTCCTTGCACGTCCTATTATTGAAGTACTTAATAAATTAATAATGTCTTTCCGTTTATATAAATATGGGGATAACATATGCTTGTGTTAGTATCATTATTAATAAATTGATTATCGACTTAACATCACAATATTACTATTCATCAATTTATGTTTCAAAACTAAAAATTTATTCGGCGCGCAATTTGGAGAACTTGAAAAGGTATATAAAATTCCGTAAGAAATGTCAATACAAAGATCCAGCTATGTCTACATATAGTTTATTTTTAATTAGTTATATTTTCACATGTTGGTCTATATTTTCTTAATATTTTATAAACATATTTATTTGAAACAGTAAATAAACCTTAAATTTAGTGTTTGCTTCCAACAACAATCTCAATATATCCACCGTCACTTAGTCATTGCATTCAGAATGCAATGCATTCTATTTACAACTATCTAGACATAAAAATATTTTGAATAAATGCAAGAAATTTAATTCTAGAACGATATTAAACATCAAAAAATATATATTTGAGTAAAAAAGAATCTAAGATAAAAATAAAAAACTGTTTTTAACTTAGTTTTTTTAGTTTTTTTAAATAATGGAGTTTTCAAAGTTTCTAGATCTTTTTCGGTCATTTTTATCCGTAGTCGTGATATATAATATTATAAAATTAGAATAGTTTACGTACAAAATCATATAGTATATATAGTACAAAATCAAAACGATAAAAGTAGAAGTGCATGATATAAATTATCGGAAATTTAAAATACAAAAATACATTTTTAAACATAAAGTCAAATAGATAATCAAATGAATTGTTAACAATTTATTCCAAAGCAAAAATATGTAAATTCAAACAATATAAGCTAAAGTCTGAGATAATAAAAATTGTAATACGATATAAAAGTGACATATTAAGATGAGTACGATCAATGATTACACACACACACACACACACACACACACACACACAAATATATATATAATCAAAACTGTGTAAAATTATAAAAATAAAAATCCGATTCATAGCTTTGTGTAAATTATTTCTGACCTTCTGCTCGATACAGAATCATATAGATAATATTCTCGCTTCGTGACGAGAAACAGGTTATAGACGATTCTCATTTATTGATCATCCACTCTCTTATTCTTTTTTTATTACATTTTAAATTTTTAAATCTCTGACAACATTCATATTATATTATAAAATATTCTGGTTTAATGTTTACAACGTATATATGTATCAACTATTATTTACGTTTTTATTTTTTAATTATTACTAGATTGTGAAATTTTAATGAGCAAATGATTTGTACCTTATACCCTATTCTGGCCTTACATTAATCTTATAATACTTTTTTAGAAATGGAACGTTTACATGGACTTATAAAGTGAAAATTTTATGACACAATCTGATATACTATGCATTCTCTATTACTGTCTACCATCGATTGTAACCTTCGTTGATACACTCTATACGAAATCCCTGCTAAGACCTCAATTTATCAAGCATAACCGACTAGCCTATCATCTCCGGATGATCCATCATGTCGATAAATCACTTTATCACGGGGAAACTTTATTACATCTTTGAAGCTCATCCAAGGACACCATCCGGCGGAGGGGCAACGCGATCCGACCTGTCCGAACGTCGTCATTTCTAGCAGGACGCACCACGTTCACCTGACACTTCCTCCCGCCAGCAGCAGCGTTCCCTCTTGAGTTCATGAACCCTTCTCGTTTACTCACCGTCGCCTTCTTACGCTCTGCACGCCAGTCCAGGGAGGGAGAAGGACGGAGAGGGAGTCGCAGGATGAATCAGAGAGGGACGGTGGAACTGTCAGTGCTGCATTGGTCCTCTTCGCGTAGAGACGGGCCACCACGGATCATCTGTGATTACCTCTCTCCACTGGAGTCCTCTTCCGCAGACAACGGTGAGTGCACTATCTCTCTCTCTCTCCCTCTTTCTCTCTTTCTCTTTCCTTCGTGGCGCGCCGCATTTTATACGCTCGCACTATCGGGCTCAGCGCTAAGTAGATTCCGCCTTGTCGTGCCGCCTCAATAATGCAGCAGACACACATAAGCACGAACCGTGAAGGGCGAAAAGGGGCGCTCGTGCGAGTCACATTTTGGCGAACGTCAAAAGGGCTGTCAAAACATTTCAGTCCTGTTTTCTTTAGCCTCACGCTCGCGTGGACCTCTGTGAAACCACCGTACGTTCGTTTCCCTTCGGTCTCTGAGGAACGTTCTTTGAAATCGATTCCCTCTGAACGCGAAATGCGAAAGTGGTCTTTCCGATACTCATATACTTTTAGACTGTGACTTTTCCCCGTGGAACCGCTCGATTAATCGTCGGTATTGCGCGTGACGTTAACGTTTCTTCGGGAAATATTAATCAAATTTTGCATGCCACTCCAATTCCCATTAATTTCTCGCGGCTGGAGGCTGCCGTTCCGGCTCTCCCCTCCCGGCTTCCCTTCGCGAAATATAATAACGACTTTCAGCGTGGTTAACGCGCAACTAAATGGCAAGGTTATTATCCCGTTTGTTCTTTTGTTCTAAAATTATAATTGATGTGATGGGACGCGAAAGGCATCATTAAATTTAAGCAAATATTTATCATGGACTTAAGACACACAATGGAGCCCCGTGGGTCGCTCACCCTTTAACAACAGTACGAAACAATAAATACGTGAATGTGCACGTTTATTACAAGTTTATTCACCGTCGCAATTGAAATAAAAGCGTGCACTCTACTTTTTAGCACGCAATTAGATTGGAAGTTCAAACTCCGTAATTGATATATATATTTATCGCGTTTTGCATAGAATAAAACGTCAACACCGTGGTGACAAAAAAGTCCAATTGACAATTACCATTTCTTTCGTATTTCGCAAAGTGGAGAGATATCCTCCCCCCCCCCCTCTCTCTCTCTCTCTCTCTCTCTCTCTCTCTCTCTCTCTCGCCGTTACGATTTACTTCAATGAACGAGATCGCGCAAACTTGTCGCGCTATAATTGCGCAATAGGTGTTTGTGTGGGATGAGCGACGCAAATAATTCCCGAGCTCCGTTTTACGCCAATCTCGCGGCGCAGACGTAATTAATGACAATTACTCCGAGGAGCGAAAGAAAGACTCGCGTCTGCCGTGCGTCTGGCGTTGCCGATCCGAGATGAGAGATAATAAGAGAATTGTGAGAGCGCAGAATGGCCAGAGCGTTAGCGTTCCCTGAAATGCAGCCACCTAATTGCATCGTTACGCATAGCCCGTTAAATCATAGCGCTGTAGCATCTCCTCGCTCCCCCCCCCCCCCTCCTTGCGTCGCGTTGTCCGTATCTCGAAGACGCTATTAAAAGCCGCTGTGTGGCATTAATTGCAGAGTAATTAACTCCGGGGAGCTATATCGAATATTGTTTTGTACCGTACAATGCCAATTTGGCGTTTAATCAATGCAGAATTGTAATCTAGCGCGATTTAATTAATTGCGAAATTTAACTAAATGAATTTTATGGTAATGAGGGCAACGTGTACTTTAATTGAAGTTCCACCCAGTTTTTATACGCCGTATAGGAATTTCTATATTAGAGATGTGCGAACAATTCAAATGAATCGAATCGGATGGATTCGCTTTGACTTGAATTTGAATCTCTATAATTCGAATCTGAAGTATTTGAAATGTTTAATCTAAAAGATTTGAATATGGATCATATATATTAACAGCCTTATAGAATCATGTTAAAAATGTGACTTTTTTATATTATATAAACACACTGAGAAAAAAGTAATTGATTCAATCAAACATTTAGTTGCGGGCTGCCAACAAAAGATATACCTAATATAACAATATTTGCTGTTAATACAAGTGCAATAATTAATTGAACTATGTATTTATATTGCAATGCCATATATATTGTTGTATTGAATATATCCTTTGTTGGCAACCCGCAACAAAAAAATTTTGTTGAATCAATTACTTTTTGTCTCAGTGCATTATTTCTCTTATAATATAGAAACCTTTTGTAACACAAAAAACATTAGTCTCAAATCTACAATCATTGTCTCAAAAGCAAGAGTTTGTTAATTATGAATAAATATAACTCGCTTGCATGAAAAACTTGATAGTTTTATTTTAAAATATATATATTACTATTTAATAATAATAATTTTTGTAAAATTGAAAGGAAAAAATATTAGATAAAAATTAACAAAAAATCTTTAATACTATTATTCTCGTTAAAAGTTCTTAACTTTGTTATGTAACCTTTGACTTTTTAACATAGTGATTATCCAACCTTAATATTCAACCTAACAACAATTATATTAATAATTGAAAGTTATGTATCAACAATTCGACTCGTTTCGACGTCAGGGAAATCTGATTCGCGCATTTCTATTCTACACAGACGGCGAATTGTTCATATAGATCTCAAAGAAAGAGAACTTCTCGTGTTGCGAAATGGCGTCATGCAAATCTACAGGAAGCGAAATTACGATCCAATAATTTCGGCTGACAAAACTTGCCGCGAATAATCGGCTGGAGAGGAGCCGATCGTGCCTAATTCGCCGGGCGAATTGCATCACGCGCCACGGTGCCGGTGTTGTTTTATTCCAATATGACGTATCAAGTGCATCCAGCTGCACGAAATACCCGGGCCCTTTCCTCTCTCGAATTGGGCACGTGCTCGCCATGTGCGCGACGGACGCGAATCTAATTGCGGGCGTCCGCCGTTTTTGTACATAACGCACGCACGAGTGAGAATAATAACGTCGAAATTCCCGATGTCGTGATTCGCGCATCATTGAGTTGCCGCGAGAGATTCTTATCTACCCCCGCGTACACGTTGAGAAGTGCCACACCTAATTGGAGGAGTAAAACGCGCTTCTCGCGCCCTTCTTCTCCGGAGACGCCGATTAAAGTTAGTTTCGGGGTGTGTATTCTTTTTTTTTTTTTTTTTTTTGTCAACCTTGCTCGGTTTCATTGTCTCGGGCGATTCATCGGGCGAAACGCACGCTTTCGCGAACTTTATTGCGAATGACCGCACGCGCGTGCAGTTTAATTATAGAAATGGAGCCGCGTGTACTTTGGTGGTGACCATACGCGCGGGTATGGGAGTTAGCCTATGGTAATCGCGGCGAAGAGTAGGTTTTTAGTAAAACTATAAATAATCCGCGCAATAAGAGCACGCGAGAGCCCCGAATACCTGGGTCACGGCGGACATTTTCATGCATTGCGCCTCGTGCATACGACGCCGTCGAAACCGACAGATTCGCGTATATTGCGAAGCTTGCGAAATCCTAATGGAAAGGATCTATTTCAATACTGGAACTTTGACGTAATGAAATCCTGCGACCGTAAATATCGCTTACGTACACACAAGAATAGAACAGTTACAAGAGAGACGAATAGAATTCCGGTAAAAATTTTGTTATATAAAAACATATATAAATCACGTCCATATTTATTTATACTAGTTTCTTTTTGTTGGTAAGATTTTTATTTGGTTGAAAAAAAATAGTCATACTGAGAAGGCAAAATCTATTTTAATAATTGTCGTTTTTTTTTAAGCTAGGTATAAAAAAATAAAAGAATTGTCCATGTATAATTATATATGTTTCATGAATCAAAAATATGTATGATCATATGGGTAATTTTTTCTCATTGCTTCAAACTTAACATTTTGTAAAAATTAATTGCTGTCTTTGCAGTATGAATATTATTTATTTTATATTAAAGAGAAATTTTATAAAAGAAAAAAATTAGTATTAACATATATGGACATATTTTCTATATATATTTATATGTATTTTTATATGAAAAACTTTTTACCGAAATTGGTAAAGTGTGTGATACACAAAAAGAACAATCATGGAATTAGTAAACCATGTTTGGTTAAGCAAATGATAAAAGAAAACAGAGTTTCTGGTTATCACAGCCAAATAATTTGGATGACCAAAACATTTAGGTACATTGAAAAAAAAAGAATTTTGTTGTTGGTACAAACATTTGATGCACTGGATTTTAATTTGTGTGAAATATTGACTAAATGTTTTGTAGTTACAATCAAAGTTGATTGTTTAGCCTCAACAAATTCGTGTGTTTTACTTTCTCGATAGTACATTTGCTTGATACCAATATAAATATAGTAATGCCACACTAGAAACAAATATTTTATTTCAAATAAAAAAACAAGAATTTTTTTAGTGTATAATTACAAGGATTTGGTTAACATTTTTGAATCTACAAAACCTCTGGTTCATAGCCAGTATGTGGCTTCTTCATCAGTTGGACGCGTTCTGTTTCAGCAAAAAAAAAGAATCTTATTGCATTAATTGTAAAAATCTGATATACTCAACCATCAGTACGTCTGTTCTAAAACAGACGAATCAGAAATGAATTTGTAGCAATTACCGGATTACATTAGAATCAATTAAACGTTCTAGTTAAAAAATCTCGAGTCCTAAAAAATTCTGCTTGATATCACGAAAACGTATTCAATCATATCTCGTTGAGATAAACTATTTTTTTCGCAATAGAACTAGGAAGCACACGAGAACTAGAAAAAATATTTTGTTGTAATAACAAATAATTTAGTTAAAATGTATTGAACGAAAACTATTTAGTGAATATAAGCAGATATTTTTTTCATTTACGTTTATATATCGCAGAAACAATCAAATTTTTTATTAAAACAAAATATTTAGTTGCTATATTAAAAATGCCTCTAGCTAAACAGCTTTTACGAGTATTAAATTTTTATTTTTCTTTTATATTAAAAAAACATTGTTAAGTGCATTCTAAGTATTGCCCGGTACATTTTAACCATATATTTATTTGTTCTTGTAACGAAACAATTAGGAATCATAAAGTATATAAAAATTTTTACACGTGCGAAAAATACTAAGGAAAGATACAGACTTTTTTAATATTTCTGAAAAGCGTTCCAATTCGTATAAAATTCTGAGAAAAAGAAACTTTTCACCAGGAACAGCTTAAATTAACTCAACTAATTCTTTTTCAGTGTAGACAGACAATTTATGATGCCATTATTTCGTGCTGATTAACGTAGATGCAATACCGTGTCGTAATTGTACAATGCCTATCTCTATGACGATCTAATTAAACATCTAATGCGACGATTTACTTCCATCGCTCGGGGAAAATCACAAATAAGTCGCGGGCCGCTACGTCTCTCGGTTCTTAACCATAAAAGTCGCGCTATTACGTCAGGGTTCGTGAGTCACGGTGTGTGTCTGCTGGCCTAAAAACACTGTTACCACAGCGAGCCATCAATAATTTCCCGAAGAGCGTCTCGTCAAGGACGACGATCGCGGTCGAATTTTAATGGATTCGCTTTACGGATGCACCGGCGAAAGGAGAACAAAAAATTGAGAGGTAGGCGTCATCGCCAGTTCCTACCTTACGCGATCAGTTTACGTGACGAAATATTGTCTCTCGACCATTCTAACGGCGGATGGACGAGAAGCGTATGCGAAAACGATCGAGGGCGATAAACGCGATATCAAACGCGCCCCACGCTACCGGCCGGCTCGATCTTTACAGAGGGTTGAATTCGCACGAAAGGGCAACAATGATCGGGCTCGGCCAATCGCTCCGCGTCCAGAGCGCTCGAATTCGTTTTGGCTTTACAATTACCTTTGCGAGCGCCGCGCGAATTGCGCCGCACGGGTAATGTAGCAGGTGGAAGCAAAAAGTGAAAGCCAATTATAAACCTTTTGATATGTCCCGCCCGCTCGGAAATCGCTCGCGTGCACTCACGGTTAGCTTGACGTTTTGCTCTCTGCGATCCCGACTTTGAGGGATCGACGGTTCGGGAGAATTTTAGATTTCCATTAATTTCTATTACCAAAAAAGAGTAATTAAAAAATTATATTTAAAATATTTTGTTATATAGTATTAATCTAAAAAAAAATGTTGATTACCAATTAACACTTCTCGATAGAGACACTCGATTTTATCGGAACGCGCAACGTGCGGTTGCAGATTTGCGCGTAACAAAATTTCTAAGCAGAGCAAACTGCATTCATTCGGTTACCGATGATTATTACGATATTGCGTCCACTTATGGGGGCACTTGTACTTTGTATCTAATGCCGGCATGCGCAACTCTATTTTAAGTATAATTATTTGGAACTCGAGGAACTGCAACGTTTCCCGCGCGCACACGCCGAACCGATCTATTTTCACCCGCGATATTACCACTCTGCCAGTGGCGAATTGCAGATATACAACATTTGTCTAAGCGTTTATGACCAACCAACCGCACCGCTACCATTGTCGAAATATCTCACAACTGTATTTCAATTTAACGAAGCAGAAAAGCAGCTTCTAATCCCCGTGAGAAATATGCGAAATTGATGGAACTTGTTAATTCCAAACTGATGTTATCAAGAGACACGTGTCTCGCGTCAAACTCACCCTCCATACATAACTTTACACCCTTACATTGCCTCTTTCTTCATTTTATTCCTCTCTAGATAATTATCAAGTACATATAAAGATTGTATTTGTAATAATTATATTTAAATATAATAGTTGCATGTTAAAGAAAATATAAAAATATTATCTTTAAGCATTTTTTTACACTTATTAAAAAAATATTTTAAATAAACTAATTATATATGAAAGTTGTGTTTACATTTTTTATTAAACAATACATATTTTGTAACTTTCTTATTTTATTTGTTATTACTTCTTATTGTTATAATATGAAAATGTAAAAAATAATGATAAAGAATAATAAACCTCCATTTTTTTGCTAATTCTAAGCTTCATCTGTTTGGTAAATAAATAATTAATAAATTTTGCTTAATTACAGAATAATTAATTTCTGCTCGCAATAAAAATTTGTACGAATCATTTTAATTACTTCAAGTACTATACTTATATTAAAAAATTCAGATTTTTATCATTACTTTTTAATACATTTCCATCAAAGCAAAGTTCTACTTATTAAAATAATTTTTATTCCAGCTAAAAAATTGTTACACATTATTTTTAAATGCAGTATAGATTAATCTGTAATTTTTTCATAACTTTCCTTATTTTAAAAACAATTGTAGTACATTCTATATCTATGCAGCACTACAAAATATTAACAACATTAAATTAATAATTTTTACATATTGTAAATTTAAACTTAATTTTTGCTAATTTTCTTAATTATTTTATTATTAATAATTTTATTATTAGTAATTTGTTATGTTATATAGGATATATAAAAATTAATAAACATCTATCGAGGTTAATGATTATCATCTACGCAAGAAAACAATAGATACAATTTTTGTATTAAAATTTAAGTAAAAAAGTTCAAGATCGAAAGTAATTAAACAGAATAAAATCCACTTATATACTTGCTGAAATATAAAATAATGAATGTTCACTTATTGTTCCAGAAATAATGGCATTTTGTTTTTACAGAACAAAAGCACATCGCCATAGACAGCTGAGATATGGCAGCACCACAGGCATCGTCGCGTCTCGAGATGTTACAGGTAAAATAATCAATTTTGTCACCGTTAAAAATACCCGCATTAAAAAGATGAGTTTTCATCGGTAGACAGAGTTAATAGGTTTATTTAAGAACGAATGTTTAATTTTTAACAAGTAGCGTCACTTAAATGTCGCTGTTTAACTAGTAGAAAAAGATTGCCAATATTGCCTTAAGTCTTTTAAAGCAGCATCTCCTTATTTTTTTCGGAAATTAAACATTACACTAAATTAATACTGATAAAAACATGCACCGATAAAAACATAATTTGCTTAGGTAAATAAAGAAATAAAAACTCATAGTTCATACATTTATGGCTTTTCTGCTGTATAAAATACACTAAAAGCGAATTTAACCTAATTTAATCTAATCTAATCTACTATAACTTTTATGCGTGTATAGTCGCGCTACATGTTGCGTGTTGCAGGATAGTATAAAATATTTGTATAATCGATGTATAAAAATGTTTTACATCGATGTAAAAGACTTCTAGGAATTCACATATATATTAATTTATAAATATTTTATAAATATAGATAATTTATATTGAAAGAAAAAGAAAATGTGTAGTCTACCATGTCAGTTTTGGTGGCTTATTTCTCAGATGTTTATTTTTAGTTATGTTGCGAAAACATTAATTATTACAAGATACAAAAAACAGTGAAGACTCCTAAACTATGATAGAAATACTTTCATAAAGAGTTTACTTTCTTTTCACACCTGTTTAAATATTATTAAGAAACAAAGTGGTGTGTGCCAGTTTTAATGATTATCCTTTAATAAAACATAAATTAAACGTATATATAAAGCAGCAAAATTGAAATTCTATTGTTTTGTAAATTTCTTAACTGCAATTTTATATAAAAACACAATTTATGAAGTCTACTAAATAAAGATTAAACTGCTTATTAAATTATTGAGAAAGCTCCTGTTTTATAAACATGCATTTGTCAATATCTAAAAATATTATAATAATTAATAGATTTAATAATATAGTATAATAATTGTTGACAAGTGAATTATTAATAATTTCTTTTCTCAACGTCGATGAAAGCATATAAAAGTTTATTTTCAATTGCAACGATTTATTCATATGTCAACTATTAATCCTAACACCCGTGAGATTTATAAGTCGCGTGCATCTGTAAATGTGTCATATAAAATAAAAACGTATTCTTGATTAAAATAATCCTTTGTAAAATATAATAAACCGCACATTGACTGTTCTCTCTCTCTCTCTCTCTCTCTCTCTCTCTCTCTCTCTCTCTCTCTCTCTCTCTCTCTCTCTCTCTCTCTCTCTTACTTGTAATATCGAAATACTTTCTGGTTAAGGCAGACCGGTTAAGACAACTTCGATGCGTGTTCTTTTGGCCCACGTATCGTTTCTGTATCAAGCAAACACATATATGGCATCTTGTTCAAGCAACGCGCGATCGACCCACGTATCGATATATCCAAATCCGATAAACAGCTGATATTTAGACGAATATCAAGCGGAAACCTCTCTTCCATTTACTTCTCTATTGTGTGTGTGTGTCTAGTTGATGGGGATAAATAATTAAATTCAAAACGTAAAAATTACAGAAGAAGTTTCAAATAATTTCATCTCCAAATTACAACCAGGTTTTAGCCAAACTTTGCTTGAATTAATTTCAGTGATAATTCATTACTTAAAGATAATAACATATTCAGGGAACTATATCAAAACCATTACTTCGGACGCTTCTTAGAAAATATAGGCAAATAATTAATACAACACAAAAGCACGTATTTATTATTGTGTATGGCTTGTAAGTGGAATTTAATAGAATAAATATTTATGCGGCTTTTCCTTTTATTTTTATTTCTACGTGCTGCGTTTACTTTCGAAATCGTGCCCACGTAATAGAAAACGATCTGCATACGAACTTTAATAGCTGACTTTAATCTCTCACCCGACACACCTCTAAGGGCAACCCCTCCTCCCTGCAGACCACTACGTTAAGGTACGGGAGAAGAATGGCGGAGTCTTGAAGGGAGTAAAAAAGTGGACGCTTGGTTTGTCAACCATGACCGACTATTGAGGTACTCGTAACCATAATACTGTGACGTCACTTCCTTTGCATTGAGATGCGTCATACGACAAACTTCTCAGACGCATTATTTTCAAGGAACTATGTCTAAAAAAAGAATCTTCACCGCTGATGCACGGAAAATTTAGCCAGATGTAGAACAAAAAACCATTTTATGCTGGACTAACAAAATAATTACGTAAGACGATCCAGCATGATAATAACATTGCTGCGGAAGGTTATGATAATAATCAGTTTAAAGATCATACAATTTTTTTCATTATTAACAATTATTTTCAAATATGTATTTCTCAATAAAATTGTTCTTGTTGTGTAGAAATGAATAATATTCGGCAAATATATTTCTAATTTTGCAAATATTTTTTGTATTACAACTGCATTTATGTCATATGGTATATAACATTATCCCGTGAATTCTATTGATTATAAATAATGTAAAATCTTCAAATCGTCCAATGAAATTATTACACGATATGTCGTACTATAACATAGTATTTTCCGACAAATTTTGCCGGTAAAATAGATTTTAAATAGATTTTAATTTGATTAAACTTTTTAATTAAATATAAGCTTGCTCGTGTATATTATGCAACAGTTATTTTAAAAAAAATGAGATCTCTAAAAATAGCTCTCAAAGAAGATAAAACTTTCGAAGCGACAGCTACTTCAATTCTTAATATAATTATTCTCACGCACATTCACCATTTTTTTCGCGCGCTCTGATTATTAATACTCTTAAAACTATTCCGTGCATTTACATATCACATTTTATTTGACTTGAAGATAAATTTATGAAATAAATGTATGAATATCAGCACACTTCTCGATCACAAATTCAGATTACTTTATTACAAACTATTAAAATTAATTACATACTTTAAATATTGAAAATAATATAATTAGTAAACTTTTATTACAACGTAGAAATTAATTGTTCTGTGTAAATAAAAAAAATCTTAATTACTTTTTTATTTATTTGTAAAACATTTAAGTTTCTAATTACAATAAAATGTTGCATAAATTATCCTAAGTACTTAAAATATACTTAAGGTATTTATACAAAAATATTAAGATTTATGTTATTATCTTTTAAATTTTAGTGTTGTAACAGTATAAGAAATAGTTAATAAAATAAATAAATTATGTGAAAATATAATGTTCAACAAAAAGAGAATATTATAAACACTACTGCCATATGTACAGTTCATTTAAAACATAAATATTAGCACATTTGTAAAAAAAAATGAATCCTTAACAATTTTGCGAGTCGTTTCATACTTTGTGGAAGTTGCCGTAGTGTTTTGAATTTTGTATAAGGCACGAGAGGAAGTGGAATTTCCACGCGCAATTTCCAAGCAAAATTAAAAACATTAATGCACGCAGAGCTAATGCAGAATGCAATTATACGCAGTATACGATTCGTCTTTAAAAGACTCTTGGCATTAACGCGCAAAAACGATCCAACGAGTGAACGACGCACGTATATTTCGTTGCCCACGCTTGACCTTCCTGCATCGAAGGAAGGTGTGAGTCGAAAAAAAAACGATCTCGAGCGATCATGAATACATTACGTCATTATCGTTTGGAGACCAACACACTCGGTCGTTATATGATTCGCTTGCTAAACATATTTCCTAAACATTTTTACCGTCATCGGTATTATTTATCCTCGCAAGAGACTAATTTGGAACTTATTAGAATAATGGGACTGCAAAAAGAATTCGAGAAACTTCTAATTTCAGATTAAACCATTCAGAGCGACCAGCATTAAAAAAAGTTTCTAGAAAGACCATTTTATTCTTCGGGCTAATTAGACCGCGAAGTAATCGTTGAAGTGCTAGGCCATTTTTAGATACCCAGCAGAAAGAAATGATATACATCTACAAACTGTGTGAAAATTGATTTTATCTTTTACATTACAAATTCCTCGCTGTTGAAAGATTATAAAGAAGAGAAATATATCCTCTTGCGCAGCTCAGCGTAGAAGAGTCGAACGTGGAAAGAAAAAAAGCTTTTCGATCAAGATCCTCTCTCGCATGTGACAGAGACGTGATGCGTTTCACGTGCGCCCACGCAGCTCGGCGCACGCACAACGCACAACACCGCATGTCGAAGAGGTGCGTGCCGCACGGAAAGCTCGCTCGGATAAATCTGAAACGTGGATTCGGGGCAAGGAGAGGACCGCCGAGAACGGCAACGGATTGGCTCATAAATAATTGATGAGGAGGCGCGATGCAGCCTCGCTCGCCACCGATTTGTAATTGTAATTTCGCGAGGTGCATGCCCAGTTAAGCAAAGTAATTATGGGCAGGTTCGTTATCGGGACACGTGCAGGATCTGTGGTAGACAATGAGATGCGCCGCCGCGATCTCGAAGTTGCACCTTCCTCCCTCCCATCCCCCTCTCCCCAACTCTCTTTCTTTCCTCGAGCGTGCCATCTCGCTCGTTAACGTTAAACTTTCGTTGCTACGAGCGGCGCATTTCAAAGAAGCGGACGTCAAAATCAATATGTAACACAGACATAGGGATTAGAATTTTTGATACCATCCGTACAACACAAAAAGAAACACCGCAGAAATGTTTTATTGCAATATTGTAAAAATATTGCCAAATGTTACTGTAATATTTGCTTTCAAATATATTGCAATGCAGTATTGCAATAATATCAAAATAAAATACATATTTAAGAACTTTTATGTAATGAATTAAGATATATTGAAATTGAACCAACAATCCGTAGGACATGTGTATATGTAGAGGAAAGTCGCCAATACCGGCACAGGTCTCCTAAAGAAGGAAATTAAAAATAAAGGGATGTCACTTTACCCAACAAACGCCAACTAAGAATTATATAACTGTCAGTTTATAATTTCCTACTCAACAATATAACTGTTATATAACAAAGAAAAATTGTTTTAATTGTTACCACTAAGCATTTTTAAAAACTCCTTAAATACAATACTCTTTTACATATAACGAATAATCTTGACTGATCAAACAATGTGCATGCGTCAATATATTTATACATGAGATTTTACAACAGTTTATTTTTACAATGTATTTGATCTATTGCTGCATATTTATATTTTGAAAATATCTTTGCACTGCAATATGCAAAATCGCAACATTACTATAATGCAGCTGCGCAAGGCTCTGTGAATAGTAAACCCGCCAAAATATCTTTCTATCTTTCAACGGAATCGTGACGATCGCGGAGTTCATTTTTCACGTTCGTATCCGGGAAATTAATTCCAAACTCTTATCCCAGGGTTAAATCCCAGCCTTTCGAAGAAGTGCCCCGCTGATATGGCATGTGACGCGCGTATAAAAAGTTCGCATGGTCGCACGCGAAAATTCGATTCGTCTTCGACGGGAGATGCAAAGTTCAAGGTTTCCCCGGGAGCATCGTCGGTCGTGCGAAATGATTGGTTCCCGGTCTGCCGACCACTGTAATCGCGTGTAGTAGTAGTACCTGTAGGAACTGCGCCCAGCATTTCCACGGTTTTCTCTTCCCGTCCCCTTCCCGCCTCTTCCCCCGGCATACAATAAATTTCGTATTTGTCGTAACCTCGTTTACAAACGCGACTCAAAATCAATATTTCGCGAGGACGGGTGGGGTCATCCGAGGTACAAACATATAAATAGATAATTTTCAAGTAATGGCTGTGTGTACTCTCGTACGTCAATCGGATATACGGAAATCACTTGGCCAATTCTGTCGCGCATTGACATTACATTTATGAAGTAACGGGGAAGGGGAACTCGATTATCGAGACTTAATTGCGAAAGTCCAATCCACAGAAATTGCACACAACGTGATTTCCATTTATAGCTATTTAAATTAAAATTAATCGTGAAATGGTTGTACTTTGACTCTCGGCAATTTAAATTCTTCAATAAATTGCGATGAAAGAGAAAAATATGTTGTTATGTATCAAGCATTCCAAAGGATTTCTATCGAATATCGCGTGTAAGAAGATTAACGATATTATTACCGAAACAGCATTTAAAAAGATTTTTATCGAATATCGAGTACAAGAAGATTAACGATATTATTACGAAAACAAGATGAGCATTTCTTTCATTTGCACTGAGACGATTATCTCGATCTAAATTCGTTTGCAGGCAACATTGTCGGGAAACGGTTCAACGTTTATCTCCTCGCAAAAGAGTTATGTTTCTCATAGTATGTCCTTTTGCGAGCTGCACGTTTGTATTGATACTTCTAAGAGGAAAGCGCGGTTTTTTTTTCTCTGCCGCGAAGGCAACCAATTTTCGCGGCAGCTTGCAGCGTGTTCCAGCAAAAACGTAATTTACGCGAAAGAAGCAAAACTCAACGGAGAAATCAAAGTGACGCAAGCGAGGCGATTTTCTTTTTCCTTTACTTTTTTTTTTTTTTTTTTGCAGTAACATGACGCAGCAATACGCTGCGAACTTGATAGGACGGCACGCGAACGGGATGCTTCCCGGGAAGCATTATAACGATTTTTCCTAGAAACCTATTCCTGACGAGGCGCACAGAGCACCACTATTAAAATTGAAATGGAACATAATTTATAAAAACAGGATAAAGGCACGTAATATAAAATACATCTTTAAATTAACATTGCTTTTATAAATGTGTTTTAATATTTCCGACTGATGCAAGAGTTTCCGACTCTTAAAATACATATTACAACTATGACATAACTCTAATTAATGAAAATCTCCAAAATTTAAATTTAAATCTAGTCTTAATGAAAAAATAAAAAGTGAAAAAATTATTTCTTACTAGTTTAACTAGTAAGAAATGGGATACGCGGATGTCAAATCTCAGGAATAGTAATAAATATAATAGATATAATAAATAGTAATAAATAGCACAAGAAATAAAGTTTGTATACAAATCTGTTTATTAACATAAACTGATCAAAAAATACATTTAAACGTAGTTTATATACTTACTGTACAATGGCACATAAGAAGTAATAAAAAAAGTTTATCCTAAATTATTAATTTATTATTAAACTAAACGTTGTCATCTAGAATTTAGTCAAATATATGGGTAGCTTAAATGTTTGATTGAAACAATAACTTTGTTAAAATTAGATAAAATTTCAATAAAGTTTAAACTGTTTCTGTGTCGCTTTTTAAATAAGGATAAGTTATCTTCCGAATTTGATTCTTATCAATATTAGGCACATTCTTTGAATAATGTTTTGCAAACTTTATTTGTATTTGTTTAATATTTAATAAACAACAAAGAATAAAATGATTTTAAGAGTGATTCTCGAGCAATTTGGTCGGTTTTCTTCATTTTTATGCGATGCAAGAGATATAACGCCTACGAAACTATTTAAAAATACCAAGTAAATTTTTAATCTTTAAGGAATTTCTATTCGGCGAATAATACTCGTCACTCGGTGCTTATCTGCGATAACGTTCACCTTATTGTCGCAAATTGACATTAACTCGTCCAAACGGCCAATTTTTCGCGTCCAGGCGAGCCGACGGTCTATGAAAGCGACAAGGAAGTAATAAATCTTGATAAACTGACTGCCAAACATACGACTCGTTTATATCAATTTCTAAGATCACTTCCATTACTCTCCTTCCAACCTTGAACTTTGTACTTCGGAGAAATTTCCGAGTTACGTCGATAGGTTGTCTCGTGTTCTTTCGCGAGCGCGATTTATACCTTGCGAATAAACTTACTCCGACTGTAAAGATTATAATAGAGACTGTAAAGACTATAATATGCCGTGATAAATCAATGTTACTACTGTTACTATAATTTCCAAGAGACACGTTACTTTTATTATTATATATTATTTAGAAATACATACAGAAACATTCCTTATAAGAATGTAATGCTGGACTGTATTAAATCGACCAGCAATTATTACTTATTTTGAATATAACAGTACTAACAACAATGCTTTTTATACTTAAAATAAGTATTAATTAGTTTAATAATGTCCAGTATTACATTTTAAAGGCTCACTTTTAATGATAAAATGAAAGAAAGGAATATCTTTAATATATCGTTTTAATTTTTATTTTTTTAAATATTTTTACCCCGATAAAACTTATTCTCAGAATTTTCAAATTAAAACACTTTTCCAAAATATTGATTCAAAAAATCTGTCTCTTTGTGTTTGAATTTTTTATGTATGTAAATTCTAAAATATTCTAAGATTTCTATGATTCTCATTCCATGATTTCTAAAAGGTACTTTAAACTTTATTACATTTTATAAAATTCCATCAAAAAAAAGAGAAATTATTTAGAATAAGAACTCTTAGAATATCCAAAATTCACATGTACAAAGGATTTTTAGTAGGAAATTAATAGGATTAGTAGGAAAGATATAAACTTTTCCAACATTTTTAAAAAGTGTTTCAATTCGTACAAAGTTTTAGTAATTTTTTAAAGAATTATAGAATCATCCAGAAATTCTAAACAATTATATATAAAATTACGAAAAAATGTTCTATTGCATATTAATAAAAAAAGCTTATAAAAGTGCAATATGTTAAACGAAATTAATTGATATAAACATATTTGATTTTATTTAAGAATCTATTAATATCGCGTTAGAGAAATCACTATCGTATATTTATTATCGGGCCATCATATATTCTCTCCTTATATAAAGGCGTCTCGGTGTTGCACTGGAGCGGCGGTACATCATGTTTTACACGTCTTATACTCGGCACACATAAATTCCCCCGTATATATCGATGATTCTGTCCGGCCGGTCGCCTTGCTCGATTACGCCACTATACGCTCGCGAAGGTAGGAGGCGGAAAGAACGTTAAACTATTGAAGCGAATCGACGTAAATCGACCCTCGGGATTCGATCACGTGTGCGTGGGTGCCTTTTCGATCGTAATCCGACGGCAGCGGCTGCTACCGTCGTCACCGTCGTCGCAAGGGTGGACAGGACACGCTTAGGCGGACATGCGCGCGAAGTCAGCACGCTGTGTTAGTTTGCAACAACACGCAGTTGTGATGGTAACACTCACAGTCGCCACGGTAATCCTATCGGCGTCTATTTGCAATGTGCGCGCCGATTATTAAACTGTCCGCCCCGCGACCGAATAATTCCGGCGTAACACCGTGACTTTCGTGAAATTAATCGTAATTGCGATTAACCCGCGCGATCGTCCGCGAGGAGAAACCGACTGGTGATGTTGACATTGAGCGTCGTATTTTGTGCAATTCGTGAACGTCATATCGCGATATTTCAGAACGACATGTACGCGTATCGTCGCGCCGACGATTATCTTTCGCAAATTTAAAAAAAAGAAAAATACCAGACACTAGAATATGAAATCGAATCGCATTCTGAAAAACGGCGTAATTGCTGCTTGTGTTGCCACTCGCTACGACAACAGTATCGATCTAACGAAGATTACCTTCGGCAGATTTACTGATAAAATTGTGAAAACAGTAGGTTTTGATAAACCTAACTTATACAATATGGTGTGATGTGTCGCGATATCGCTATAAAAAAATTCGCTCAGACATAATTAATACAATAGATGTTTTCTAAAAATATGTATTCTAAAATTGGTGTAACGTAATAAAGATTTTTAATAAATAAATAAGATCTTGAATGTGAATTTAGCTAGCTACGTTACGTAAAAAAAAATGATGTAACACTGAAGATAAACTATTTAAAAAGCGAAACGTTTATGGCTGAAATTATATTTATTAACTTGGGTAACTTTTTTTATTATTGTGACAATCACACTATAGCATTAACATCCAGCTGAGCCGTCGTTTATTTAAAAATTTATGAAAAATTTATTATTAAAAATTTTTTTAGAGCCTATAATGTTTTATTTATTTATACTTAGTTAAATAATAATTAATTAAAAAATTAATAACTTTTAATTTAATTTAATTAATTATTTTTAAGATACATAAATTTTAACTTATTACCTTTTCTCGAAGTTAAAAGCTTGTCAAAGAAAAAAATGATAAATAAAAATAGACGTTAAACAACACTTCTTCGTTATTTCGTATAAATTAAATTTACAAATAAATATATTTACAAACATATTTGATGTTAAGAGTTTTTATTTTTTTTGTAATTGTTAAGAGTAATCTACTTTAATAAAAAGACAACACTAATTCAATAGTACTTTTTGAAATTAACTTTTAATTTAATTTAATTTAATTTAATTTTAACATATCTCTTAACTAAATTAGTTTTCTGTTCTTTTACTTTTCTGTAACTTTTAAAGTAACTAAATTCATTTTATAGAAATCATTAATTTAATTTAGTTTAAAAATATAAATTTACCTAAAAGCAGTTCTTTTTATAATAATTGTAACAGAGATTGTCTCTAACGTATTTTGCATTTGATGAGATTACGAAGAAAATTAAATAAACTCGAGAAAATTACCAATTTCCTATGATAATAAATCACAGTTTGCTACTATGTGTAAAGAGTTAAATTTAAACGAAAACGCTCAGAGAGTAGATAAATTGCGTGACAGCGCAGGTGCATCTACTGCATAACATTTATAGAATAATTTTTTTTAAATATCCATTTTAAGCGCAGGAAGTGTTAATATACACGATAAGAGAAAATTATTTATAAAGACGTTTCAAAGATAACATCGGCGCGATATTTTCATTGCACGCGAATTTTTAAAACATCAGTAAGCAAACTTAACGTGGCACTCTTTAACAATGTTCAACTTGCCTCGAACACGTAAGTTCTCTCTTTCGCCAAGTTGGAGGAGAAGAGATCGTGAACTTGACATGTCGCACTCCCCTCCCTTACCCCCCTCCTCCCATTGCAACCTCTACTTATCGTCAAATAGGCTTGCGCGTACGACTACTATAGCTTTAGCAAACTTTTCTTTCTTCAGAAATTCTATGTTATTTCTAAAAGAACAGATATGCGAAACATGCAGCGCGTAACTGTGTTACGTTTTCTAAATCCTTTTTCTAAAATATATTTGAAAGACTTATTAATTGACAATCAACGATTGCAAGTGTGAATTAAGAATCTGAAGTGCCAATTGACGGGACTTTACAAAACTGCACTTTTGAAAACTACTCGAAAAAAGAAGTCGAGATGATAATCCTTGAGTGCTAGAAAGAAAGACCAACAGCGTGCCGATGATTCGTGATTGGATAAACACGTGTCTGTGCTTTAAATGTGAAGTAATTCGTGTGAGAACTACCTTTCTCTCTCTGAGAAACGTGCGCAAGGTTGACGACATCCAGAAGAGTCGAGAAAGCAAAAAGAAATGCATATCCGGTCGCAACAGCTGGGCGCTCGCGGAGTCTCCATGGACATGAAAACATCATGGGCGGCTCAGGAATACGACTCCACGTTTCCTAATTTGGAAAATATGGTACTACGAATTTCAATGCAACTTTCAAAAATAATATAACTGTGTCACAAGATATATTGAGATCCGAGAGCATAAAAATAATCGTCGTCTAAAAATCGAATTTCTTACTACTTGAAATTTTGGAAATATCTTTGTGAATAATAATGTACAGGGTATTCTTGGATTTTTTCAAATTCTTGTTAAATTTTCTTATCGTAATTTCCTTTAAGCTAAAATACAACTTTCCAAAATAGCATTGAACTTTATGGGAGAAAATTTAAATAATTTAACCGCAAATAAAAGAATTTTTAGGAATCATATTTATAAAAAAGTAAAGTTTGAAGAACATTTCAAAGTTCCATTTTCGTGTAAGAGTTGTTAAAATGTTCATAAATTATATAATTTTCTTCAAATATAACGTAACACTGGTAAAAATATGACAATGTCGCTTATTACTACGTTTAAATTTTAAACTTTAAGTCATTATTGTAAACAAATTTTTTTTAATCTTTTTACGTTAATATTTGTTGATATAAAGAAGATATTTAATAATAAACTATTGCTTTTATTGCTAATTTTATTTATAAATTTTCATTTATAATATTGTAATATTATTTATTATTTTAATAGCAATGTTAAATTCATTATTTAAAGATATGCATGAAGAAAAAGTCATGTGACTTCCCTCCATTTTTTAAAGCTGGGAAACTTTCTTGATCAATAAAGATCATAAGTGTGCAAACAAAAATATTATTTGACGTCGTTAACGGAGAAGTAACGCACGTGTTAGGTGATGGTATCGTCAAAGCAGGTCAACGTCAAGCATTTCGTAACGCAGTATCCTGAAGTTGAAAAAGGAGAAACCACGAAAAGCGAGGCAAGCGGCGAAACGGGAACATCGCTTATTCTATATACGGTCATGTATGTCGGACTTGTCGAATCTCGGGTGGTCCACGTGTGCCCACGCGATTTAAATCGGCACTCAATCGACACGATCCTTTCTTCAAAAACCGCTCGCGCACATTTTTCTGTCACGCGTACCAAACGAGTGCGATTCCGAAGCGCAATTCACGTACCGTTTATTGATCTATTTTCAACTAGTCGAGCTCACTATTTAAAGGAATATTCTATTTCAGAGAGCGGAAGTTTTTTCGTCTATTTTTAGAATTTTTTTTACTTCTGCACATATATATTACTACGTTTTTACACTGCTTGTAAATATAAAGTAAATATTTATGCATTTTAATATGGTTAAATGTTTATTTGTTTTTATGTTACGTAAATTTAAAAACAAACGTGTTTCAAGATGGTTGACGTGATTTTTCAGAAACTACTAAATATCATCGACTTCAATTTCTACGTATACGTAAAATATATGTCTATTAATTGAACTAAAATATTGTAATATCTATAAATTAACTATTTTTACATACATGATAAATTCAATCAATTTTATTATGAAAGCGACATTCGTTCTTTAAAATTATAATATTTCAATAAACTACAATATTTTTCATTAATCCTAATTTGAACGATGAACGGACATATACTTACACATATGCAAAAGTTGAGTTTTAGTAATTTTTGAGAAATCATATCGGCCAACTTGAAAAATATCTAAAAATTTAGCTAAATACAGATCTGAAAATAAATTTTATAGACCATTGAAATAATTATAAAGGATATTCAAGCATGATTAGCAATGCTGCATTATAGAGTTTTAACATTCTAGCAATTAGCTTGAACATTCTACATGATTATTTTATATAATCTAACAGGAAATTTGTTTTAGATAATTTAACAAAACCGTTTTTCCATACGTCCATTACTAATATATAAAGTAATAAACATAACATTTAGCCATAACAAAATTTATAAATCATTTACTAAATATATATAAGAAGATATGTAAAAGTGTACAAAATATATGTAACAGATTTTTTTAATTCTTAAAAATAGATTAATATTTCGCTCTCTAAACTAAAATACTCCCTTAATCTTTTTATTCGTTTTTTTGTTTTTTTAACATTGGTTCATTTCTTAATTGGCAGCGAAACTTCAACGTATTAACTATTATAATAAATACCATTATATTTAATTAGAGCACAGTAGAAATATTGCTATCATGTTTATAGCTTATCAGTCAATGAAATCTCATGGACGTGTACTACGTTTATCAATGTAATGGCAATTCATCACGAATATTAATAAAGAAATAACGACAATACAGTCAATATTGCGTAATTTAATTCCATGAATAATTAATTTATTTCATACATTTAAAAGATTATTTTGTAATACAAAATTAATCTAATCAATAAATAAAGAAGAATTGCCAAATATCACTTAAGTTATTTTTTATTACATTTTACACTTTACAATAATTTATACGTAAATGAACTGAAATTGTAACGTAATACTTCAAGTATCTATTCTTATAATTTTATTTTACATTAATAACAAATTAAATTATTAAAAGTCTTTTTATTATAAGCCTTTTTGCAAGATGCTTTAAAACAAATAATTCAAGCGACCTAAATCAATCTTGCACGTAAAAAATTACTTAATTTTGGTTCTTCTTTTAACTAACGATTACCTTTACAAAGAATATTTATAAAGTTGAATGATAGCATTATTATTAGCTACATAAATTGATAAAAAATTAACATTATTGTATTTTATTTTTTTAAGTATTAATTGTTATCGCGCACAAAATAAGATGTAACTTATTAATTTCTTATATATAATACTTTTTCACTTATTACACTTTTTTATTATTAAATACTGCTTTATTAAGTTTGTTTATTAAGTTATTATTAAGTCCTTTTTATATTTAAGTATAAAATAAAAATGTTGATGAGATACGATTTAGGCAATCGGTTCGCATTTAGTAACTCTCCTCTATACACACGTATCATAATTATAACATATAATGGTTACCTGAAATTCGAGATCGCTTTGATGCAATTTATGTACGTCTAAAAATTTCCTGGCACAACCGCCAGTTGATATACGATCACAAATATAACCAATTAACGCTGCATTATTATTATCAATAATCTCCACGCTGGATCTCGAGTTTACGCTTGTAATTGTACGGTATACTGAGGTAAAGTGTCCAATATGGCGGCTTCATTAGGAATGAATCAATTAGTGGCGCGGCTGATTGCCGATGCAATCATCGAAGGGAATTGCAATTAAGAGCTGCTGCATGATTATTAAGCCGCAGTTGATCTTTGCTCCATTTTTTCCAAAACGACTAAAGTAAACGTCTCAGCGACCGGATACTTCCACACAAAAACTTCATATTAATTTCAAACGTTCTTTTTTTTAATAATAATAAAATTTAATTATAATCTTATTTTTATTATAGTAACAAAAGCATTTGAGATTAATAACAAGAAATTTTGTGTAAGTGTCCGGATATAGGTAACATGTCCGGCCACTGGGACGTTTACCTTATACGAAATTCCCATTCTGAATGTATGTAAAAAGTTAACAATGAAGCTTTGCTTATCGTTAAAAGGAGCAACAAAGTGATTGAATCTTGAGAAATATTGCTCCACCTTAATTTTTCCCCTTTTGTATTCAACAAAAACGGATATTTCGAGGGACGCATTATTTCTTTTTTTTTTCTTTTTTTTTTTTTAATTTGCAGCTGCCCCCTCGGGAAAAAAAAACTTTTTTCCAATACGCGATTATAATCGAATCGGCGGAATTGTATTAAAAAATCAATGCCTATATCCAGAACAACGAATAACACAACGCAAATCTACTTTTTTCCCCCAGCTCTTTTTACAAACGCAATTGAGACCGTATCTTCGGCACGCGGCTAACATAACGTAATCGCGCGACACCGTTCACTCGTAGCTCCCGCGATCGGGAGTAATACCTCTAATAACACGGCCCGGGAGAGCGCCAAAGGGCAGGAAGGAGGAGGGGAAGGGGAGGCAGGAAAAAGGGAGGCTTTCGGGGTGGAGGCGCAGGGTTAAGAGACGAACGATCCCCGCTTTGGCATAATAACGAGTTTACTAACCCCCCTCGCATGTAGGTTAGAGGTGAATCGATGAGGCAGCGCGCCGGTGCCCTGCTGCCTGCATGTGCATCGTCGTCGCCGTGCACAGCCTATAGCGGCTGCAGTAGAGCCCGCCCGCGATAACCATGCACCTCTCGCTGCGTGCGAGCCGACGACGACCTCCCGACCGCGGCGGGCAACGTCGGCCCGCATTTCCGCACGGCGACACGCCGACACTCAAACCGGATTATCTCGCGTACTCGCAGGCACGCTTCCAGCAGAAGCAGCTGCAGGAGAAGGAGCAGAAGTTGCTGCAGCTATACGATCAGCAGCAGCAACGGGCCTACCAGGTGGTGCAGCGGGGTAGCGCGGGTTCGAATCACGGGGGCTCCACCGCGATCAGAACCGCGACGACGGTGACGGCGACGGCGACGACGACGACGACGACGACCTCGACCTCGCAAGGCGGTAAGGTAAGTGGAAATAGACGGCAATCCGTTTACTGTACAAAATCATCTTTACTATAGATATACGTATAGAATTGTCAGCTCCCCTGTCGTGCGCCGATTTATTCTCGGAGAAGCAATTCCGAAAATATAAACGCCATTTACTTTTTCTATTCCTTTGGCGCAGACGTGGATTTTCAGCAAGTTACAAGTTTAAACTATTGTCCGTGAACGTTTAAAATTTCACATGAAGTGAAAGTGGCGTAAGAGAGTCGGCTGTTAATGCGAAGCCGAGTTTATCGAAATTATTCGAACATTTTTGTTTGTTGTGGCACACGAGACAATTGTTTTAATAAAGTTTCGTCACCTTTTTTCGTCACCGTCTTTCTTTCTAGTTTTATTTGATCTATCAAAAAAGTTTTATATTATTTAATACCTTGACGCCTTGACGATTTAATTTGCATCAGTTTCTTTCCAGACAGCACAATGTGCAAAATCAAGACATAAGATGTTTTAGAAACGTTAAATAGATCTTTTATTTAGACATAGAAATATGAACTAAAAATATCTTAAAGGCATCTTTAAAACGTCTTATGTCCCTATTTTAGACATTTGTCCCAATTTGCGCTGTCTGGGTTGATTCTATGTTTTATTTTACTTTACTATCTCGAATGAAAAAGGGAACAAGATTACTTCGATAAATACATTGTGCAAATATTGTATAATAACATCATATATTGACGAAAATTTCATAATAATTGCACTAGAAAAATGCGTCATAACATAACATTTCCGTCGAGTTAAAATTTTTCAATAATTTGCCAGAAATTGTGCAAATTATTTGATTCTTTATTTAAAATATTGCTATACAGTATAGTATTTCATGTTGCAATATTTGCAATATTTTTTAAAAATGCAAAGAGTTAATAAAGCTCTAATAATTGAAATAATACATTAGGGAGAATATTGCCAATAAGAGCATATAGATATTTGTATGCAAGAACTTTATTTTAAATGATGTTAAACGCGAACGTAATTGAAAATATGTATGTACATACATTGAATACGCAAACGTTCGACTCACATTTCGAGTCCTCTTCAGTGCAAAATATAAAAACGCAAGATTGTCCGTAGTCGCAAGTTACGTCATCTTCTAAAAGCGAACATTAAAAATGTAAAGGCTCTAACTCATGTCAATCAGGAAACAACGGTCATTAAAATAAAAAGACGAAAAGAGAAGATAAACTGTCCGTCATAATTAAACATGTAGAAGATATGACTTTGCTGGTGTCGAACAACGGAATGATAGAGTCTTTACATTTTTGTCATTTTTGATACCTTTAGAAAATGACGTAACTTGCGTTTAACATCACTTAAAATAAAGTTCTTGCATGAATATTTAGTACCGACTCTTATTAGCAATATTCTCTCTAACGTGTTATATTTTTTTGAACATATAAATTATCAAAATGTTTTTGATACATAATACAAGCTAAAATGTTTTTTAATTATTAAATAATTTTTTTATTTAAGTTTTGCACATATGATTAAGATGAGTCTACATGTAAAATATAATTCATTGAAATCTATTTCAAATTAATTGTGCAATAATTAACAATATTTTATAAAAAGTATCAATAATATAAATAATTGTATAGTAAAAGTAGTCAATACTTTTGTATTTTTTATATACATTTATTTATTTTTATTATAGTTATATTATCATTTTTAGGCAAGGTTTTATCATTTCATAATTAAATTAATGTTGTTATACTTAGGATGAAAGAAAAATCTATAAATTTCACAACGAAACTAATTATCTGCGTTTAAAAGAATCCAAATCGAGAATTGAAACATATACGACAATATATTACATATATATAATATATATAATACACAATATATAATAAACAATAATCATATTGTTCGATTAATTCCAATAAACTCGGCTTCGTATTAACAAGCACAGGTTGCTCCTATGACATTTTCACTTCATAATTAATTTACATAACGTATTATCTTAAAGCCTGTCCCCACTCTTTTGTAACTTTAATCGAAGTGTCGTTCGAGAATACAGTTAATTGTTGCGCAGGTGAGGCAAATGTTCGACGAAAGGCGGCAGACTACCGTGAAGGGAATCGACAGGAGCTACCCGCTGGAACCGCTCGAGAACAAAGTGCGAAAGCAAGCGAATATCAACGGCCTGGCGACGCAGAGGAACGGTAATGTGACGGTGAATCGGCAGTCCGTGAAACGCGTGGCGCGCGCGGACGTCAACAGTAACATTAACGGCGGCAAGCCCGTTGTTTCTTACCACGAAGAAATCAGTCGCGAATCATTCGGGCCGGCCGAACGTCGCCACGTCGACGACGAGGACGAGTACGCGGTCGAGAATCGCGTTACCACGTTCGCCAACGGATATTACCGTCACGAAGCTGACAATGAGGTTGGTTGTGCGCTGAGAATGTTGCTTTGTTTAAGTTTTAATTAAATCTCGTAAAATACATATAACTTAATCGGATATCCAAAATTGAAATTGAAAGCACGCAAAAAAGTATCTTCTTTTTTAGATCCGAGAAGAACAATGAACAATTGAAGTGTTTCCTACAAAAACCAAACAATTTTTTTTTAATCTGGGTTAGAGCAATAAATCATTTTCTATCAGTAACATCACATTGTGAACACTTTTTTCCGGCAAGAATCAAACATAAAACGGGAAATATAAATATAAATAGATAGTGGATATAAAATTTCTAAAAAAAACCCACCAAAATTCGAAATCCAAAAGTTTTATATTTTTGTTTACCCGTCCTGATATATGTTACAATATAAACAAAGTCTACAGCTTTGTTTTTACACTTACTTACACCCGGAGAAAAATTGTCATATTTGTACAAAAAGAAATATAAAAGAATGTGCTTGTTTTAATATGTAAAATTTTTTTTAATAAAAATTGAAAAAATATTGCTTTACACTTTGAATAATATTTTCTTTTTTTACTTTTATTATTATTGTTATAAAAAAGGTATATGTAAAATATATTATAATATAAGAATAAGTAATAAATAATTCCTGCAAAAATTAAACAAGTTAATGATTTGTTTATTTCTTATTTTTTAAATAGACAATATATTCTCAAATATGTTTTATATATCCAGAGAAAATCTCCTTTGCTGACAAGGAAAAATCCTCAGATGTTCTACCGTTTTCGATTTAAAATTTATGCAAAAACGTCGTAGATGATGCCAATAACATATTCTGTAAGTTATAAACTCTATTTTTGCGTTAAAAATGGTAAATAATGATTTTTTTATGAATTTCGATTTTAATATTTTTTACGTCATACATGTATTTTATGTTCTCTTTTTGATTGTTATTGTTTGGCTAACCGTGTTAGTTTGGCAATGAATTTTGTTGGATTAAAAAATGCATTATAAAAGAGATGCTGTAACTTAGAGAATATATTATTAGCATCACCTACAACATTCCTAGGTTTTGAATTAAAAACATAATACCTGAGGATCTTCTCTCTTAAGCAAGTTTTACGAATATCGCTATTTCTTTCTCTATATATTAATATCTTGTACATAGCAAGAAGAAGCGTTAGACCAGGAGACGATAGAGAGAAATCGTATGATGGCGAAGATCCACCTGATGGGATACGACGAGACTCTTAAGCATCGCGTGAGGAACGATTTGGAGAATGAGGAGTTTCCGGAATATCTTATGGTGGATGTGCCCGACAAGCTCTCGAAGAGGAACGTCACGAAAAAGTTGTCTCAGGCGGAAGAGCGACTCGAACGATTCAAGAACACAAACGCGAAAAGAAGTAACATGCCGAAACAGTCGACTTCGATAAGAAAGCGATCGGAACAAGTTCCGACAAAATCGAATTTCAGGTAAGGACGTTTCCCACATTATCGAAACTAAAATTGTAAATAAAGTAAAAAGAAAACGGTATAAGTATAACATTCTTAACCTGGAAAAATTCTCAGAAATTTTGAAAAAAATAGATTTTTCTTTTTGTCATATTTTTTAAATCTTTTTCTTGAAAATAATGTTATCTTTATTATTCTACACATCACTAATTTTAATATTCTTTTTTACATTTAAAAACTGTAATAAACACTCTGATAGATACATTGTACTAATATTACATAATAATAACAACATGAATTGATAAAAATGTCGCAATAATTGTATTGAAATGATACGCAACAACGCAGCAATTTTTCGAAATAATTTTTAAATAATATTTAAAAAATTTAATAATTATATTTGAAATATAGATATTTTACTTTTGTTGGACCTTTTGTTTAAAATTTTGTTATGCTGAATGTGCAATATTTATGTTTCAATATTTCTACTTTGTAATTTAAAAATATGCATATGAATTAAATATTTCTCTAAATGTTTTATGTATAATACTGCAAAAATATTTTTCTCAATTATTGTGAACATTTTCTTTCAAAATTTAAATTTGTAAATATACTACATATAAAATCTAAATCGTCATATTTTTATTATAGTTTTATCGAAGTATTATTTTGAAATTAATTACGCAAACAGTTATCAGTATTTTGTAAAAAGTCAACACTTTTATATTTATTTTCGTAAACATAGCTGCAGATTACAATTTTTATGGAAAATTTTGTCATGTAATAAATTATCCTATCGGGGAAAATATTAATTAATATTCATCAATTAAATCCACCATCATTATCACAGTTGTATTTGCTTCTATTTTTTAGAAAAAAAGAATGGAAAAAACTGAGTTATTTCCTCAATTTTAATTTTCCAGATAACTAAGAATACTCTGGTACCTCATTATTCTATTCATTTTCTCGTTTATTTATTCTTCTGAAAAAAAGGAAAAACCTATTTTTTCTCAATTTTAATTTTCTGGAAAATTAAAAACGCATTACAACACGTTTCTGGAAAATTAAAAACGCACTTACGACACATCACAAGATTAGAAATTAAGGTTATCTGTGTAGCTGTGTAAATAATTGCGAATCTCGATCATCGACAATCGCTAACAATTCGCCGCTGCTTGCCAGAATTAATTTACACGCCGCAGTAGTTGCAATCGCTATCCTCGACTACTACAAATGTATCGCGCTAACAATGCAAGTGCATCGTAAAGAATCCGAAAAGAAAAAGGAAGGATCTGAGGAAGAATATGATATCACGTATGTAAGATCGTTTTTGTTCTAATATGTGTTTATCTAACCCCCGCCTCATCGCCGTAAAACTAGAGCGAATATTAAAAAGAAAAAGGATACATGGTGAATAACTAATTTAGCGGAATCATGGAAATATTAAATAAATAAGCATCCGGAGAGGAGTAAAATTTATCTAACAAATACGCAAACGAGCAAACAAGCGCCCTGCTCGGAACCGAAAAAAAAGGTGCCAAAACCATCCTTAATCGTCATCGTATTCGCGACGCATTTAACCGCAATTCACGCGGGGCAGATTTAACACAGGGCTGCGAGAAAACTGTAACTGTAGCGCAACGTCCACTACAAAAAAAAAGAAACAACATCTGTTAGTGCTAATTAGCTTAGGCGCCGAGCCGAAAATAAGGCCGCGAGGAAAATAATCCGCTGTAAGAAAACGCACGCCTCTCTTAGCGAATCCCGCTTCACAAAGTCGGTTCTACATTTTCTTTCTCGACTGTGCGTTCTCAGACCGAGGAGCGGATTCGCCGCCGGGACTTCCCCGATCAGCGCGAGAAGCGGAAGCGACCGGGCCTCAGAACGCAGTCAGAGGGTTCTCGAAAATGCGATAAGTCCGGATATCAAGACGTTCAGCCAACGCACGAGCCCGCGAAGCTTCTCGGGAATTAATCCCGGGAGTAATGAGTTTAAGTCATTGACGTCCGACGGAAAGATAATTGTAAGACGCAGCGGGAGTCCGCAGTTCTTTTGCAGAGAATCCGAAAGATCTGTCACGACTATGAGCATCGATCGCGGTTCCGACTCGTCCGGATCGCCATTGTTTCGTCGCGAAACGTTAACGAAGCAAAGTAGAAGCTCGCCATTTTTTCTCAACGAATCTCGCAGAACAGGCGAGTCTAATAAGCCATCGGTATGGAGTGACACGGGAATCTTGTCGAAACAAAGTACAAGTCCACTGTACGATGAGAAGACATTGAAAAGTCGAAGCACCAGTCCGCAATTCTTCTGCAGAGAATCCGAACGATCTGCCACGACCATGAGCCTCGATCGCAAATCCGATTCCTCCGGGTCGCCACTATTTCATCGAGAAACGTTAACGAAACGAAGTAGAAATCCGCCATTTTTTCTAAGTGAATCTCGCAGAGCTGAACAGTCTAAGTTACCGGTATGGGGTGACACAAGAATTTCGTCAAGACAAAGCACGAGTCCACTGTACGATGAGAAGACATTGAAAAGTCGAAGCACCAGTCCGCAATTCTTCTGCAGAGAATCCGAACGATCTGCCACGACCATGAGCATCGATCGTGCGACCGGCGAATCAAAATCACCGTCGTACGATCGGGAAATAGTAAAGGGAGCCGCAAGTCCGCGATTCTTCCTCAGTGATTTCGAACGATCTCGCGGAACGAGTGAAGCTAAGTCACCGATATGGGACAGAAGCGTTTTGCCAAGACATAGCACGAGTCCGCAGTATTCTCGTGGTGAATTCAAACGATCGGAGACAGCTACGAGTACCGATCGCGAAACTATCGAATCCAAGTCGTCCGGGTGGAGCAAGCGGGACACAAGTCCGCAATTCTTCTGCAAAGAATCCGAACGATCTGCCACGACCATGAGCATCGATCGTGCGACTAGCGAATCTAAATCACCGTCATCTGATTGGGAAACAGTAACAAGGCGAAACGCAAGTTCACGATTCTCCGAATCTCGTAGAACGAAGGAGGGTAGATCATCGGTATCCAAATTATTTGAGTGGAACAAAGGAATGTCGACAAAGCGAGATAAGACAGATTTTGAACGGAAGAAAGTCCAAATGAGTCTTGATCAGCAAACTCCTTTCTCTAAATCGGCACAATACGAAGAGAAAATATTTAAAAAACGAAACACCAGTCCGCAATTCTTTTGTAAAGAGTCCGAACGATCTGCCACAACCATGAGCATCGATCGTGTAACTGGCGAGTCCAAGTCACCATCGTACGATCGGAAAATAATAACAAAACGAAGAGCAAGTCCAAGATTCTTTCTCAGTGACTCCGAACGATCCCGCACAACGAGTGAAACTAAATCACCGATATGGGACAGGGAAATTTCGTCAAGACAGAGCACAAGTCCGCAGTATTTCGGTCGTGAATCGAAACGATCCGAGACAGCTATGAGTACCGATCGAGAGACTATCGAATCCAAGTCGTCTGGGTGGAGCAAGCGAAACACAAGTCCGCAATTCTTCTGCAGAGAATCCGAACGATCTGCCACGACTATGAGCATCGATCGCAAAGTTGGCGAACCTAAATCGTCGATCTGGCGTGATCGAAAACTATTGACGGAGCGAAGCGCAACTCCACGGCTGTTGAACGGAAGGACAAAGCGACGATCCGCAGCTGTTCCAAACATCGATCAGAAATACAGTGAAATTACGTCGCGGAACACGAGTCCACAATTTTTCTGCAAAGAGTCCGAGAAGTCCGCTACGACGATGCTGATCGAGTCACGATCGAAACCAACGAACGCCACTGAAAATATATTGAAGCAGCGCTCAGACATTTCCTACAAGCAATCCAGAAAATCTCCGATTGACAAAAGGATCAGTTCTACGAAACACCGACGCGTTCCGAGTCATCTGACTACTAATAGACACGAGGTGAAAAAAGCTTCCGAGAAGCATGATATCTCCAAGAGTGTTACAGAAGGTCGCAGATCGTCGAAAATCTCGGAGACGTCGGCCAGCTCGATCGTAAACCTCAGGTACGGTTTGGAATTCGATAACATCTTCCAATCAGTGGGGCTCGTCCGTAAGTTTATGAAGTCCCAAAACGGGAAACAGCGTGTGGCTCGTCAATCGCCTTCGAGACATATCACTAAGAACGTAAACGCTCGAATCTCCGCGAGAGGTGATCGGTCAGGAAACCGACGTAAAACTTCGCCGCCTGTTCCAACAGCGAGATCGCCATCTACCGGCGTCGGCGGGAGGAGAGCCACGCCGGAGTTCCCTCGCAAAAGTATCACTCCGACAGAAGTTGACGTGGACATTCAGGAGATTACTATGACGGATCATCGTATTGAACGCGACAAACTGCAAAAAGCGTCGAGCCCAATACCGAAGCGACAGTTCGATGGAACGCACGCGAAATCGTCCGAAAGCGGTAAAGCGAAATTCGAAACTTCGATCGCCTGTCCCGTCCGCCAAACCCGCGGGCGGGGAGGAGGGTCCGCTTTCGAATCAAGGGATCTCGAATGGAGGACTTCCCGTCTGTCCGAAGGCAAATCCTCGGATCGCCGTAGCGATCGAGAGAGCGGGGAAAGTGTCGTCGGTCCGTATAAACTCAGTATCTGTCCCGCGAGCGAAAGTACCCGGCGTGTCATAACTCAAGGCGGGGAAAACGAAAGTGGGATGGTCTCTTCCCAGACGCGAAGAGACCAAGCTAAATACGTCGCGAAACTTGAGAGCCGACAGCGCGCGAGTTCTCGATCATTGGATCAGATTGCTCGGCGTCGTTCCGCGGAAAGTGGGACTGACAGCCCACGGGCGGCAACGTCTCCCAATTTTTCCAGGGTAGGAAGACGTCTCGATGCAGTCGTTTCCCCGATTTTACGCGACTTCGCCGAGAGAACCAAAGGAGCACGCACGAAGTTCGATCAGCCGCAAAGCTTGCGGTCCGCGCGACTGGTGCAAATCGCCGTAAAGAACAGAAATTCGTCCGCGAGTAAAAATGTTGGGGTAGACGAGGTTGACGCTGGGACCGGCGTAAGGTATCAAACGGCAGTCGAAGCAGCCGCCGCTTTGAGCGGCGGGGAGGAGACTGAGAATTATCGCAAAATCACCCGCCCGAGCTCCGCCGATCGGGTCGCGAGCGAAAAGGTCTCATCTTCCCGTGAAACAACGAAGCCGCGGAAGACGACGAAGTCGGGCGGTTCAAAGGGAACAATTTCTCCGGCGAGAGAATGCGGCAGGCGACACGACGGCGTGCGGTCTAGGGTTTCACCGCGAGTCTCACCTTTGCGAAAAACCGCGGAAATTACACGTGGCACCGCCACCCCGAAGACCTCATCATCCCGGAGTATCCTGACGAAAGCGGATCAAAGCACGGCGTCCAAACTTTCCACGTACACCGTGAAAGATCGCGGCGTGCCGGTTGCGCGAAGATTGGCAGAATCGTTCAACAAAGTGATGAGCGCGACACGCGGGAACGAGGAGCCCGGGGATGGAGCCGCGAGAGAATTTTTCAAAGTGCGAGACGAGAACAGTGACCTCGAGAGAATGGACTCCGTGGAGTCGGCGCTGCGACGTTTTGATGCCATCGGCGCGGAATTCGAGCGCTCGAGTCCCATCACGAGTTTCCCTCGGGCGTCCCCGAGGATCTCCTTGCGAACGATGAACGCCCAAGCGAAAGCTCCCGTTAAAGAGGCGATCTCAACCTCGGAAGCAGCAACGGATTCTTCTCGCGGAGTAACCGATCACGTGACTTTGCGATCGACGCTGAGATCTCCAGTCGGCGATGGCCCAAAAGCTAAAAGCGCCGCGCGTAGAAGCGACTTGAGACTTCTCCAAAAGGAGACTCGTTTCTCCGGGGGGCCAACGACGAAAGTCGGAGGCTTTGTCGAGAGCAAGCGGGAATCGACGAGAACGCGATCGCCTACGTGCAAGCGACGACTGTTCGAATCCGAGTCGGAGAAGGAGACTCGAGGAGATCGGCCAGAATCGAGTTGCGCAAAAGCGCGGAAGAATGAGAATTGTCCCTTGGTTTCGGATTTCAGATTTCGCCAAGACAAAGCGGTCTCGAGCGCGAGAGCTTTCGAAGAAAGAATTGACGTTACGAGAGAATCAACGGAGGAAACATCTGCGTTTTCTGTGAAACCGTTGCGGTCCATCGAGGACATTCGCAAGTCGATCGATGACAAACGAAACAAATTAACCGTTGCGAAGGAGTTGAGGTCAGCGATTGCAAATCGGCGTTTGATCTCGCGAGAAGGTGTCGACGCGAGGAGGCCGAGACACCTCGCGACCGATGTCGCGAGATCGACTAAAATTAAATCCTGTGTATCCAGGATGACGAAGAGTCCGAGTCCCGATTCGGCTGCGATCAAACAACGTGAAACGAACGTACGAACGACGAGAGGAAGCACTCCTTCGTCCCCCTCGAAGAGTCCTGATGTTGCCCCTAGGGTAGGTGCAATTGACAAATCTCTATAATCGTTTAAATTAGTTAAAAAGATTTTACAGCTTTTCACGTAACATAAAAACTTGATCGAATTTTGAGAATAAATTGATGTTTAATGTAAAACGTTTCTGAATTTTTTTAAATTTTTCTCACAGTAGTTATCTTTAAATAACTTTCTACAATAAATAACTTTAAATAACATTGAGAGTCTTATGGAAAGGAAACTTTTAAGTAATTTAATTATAAACCAAATATAAGAATTTGAAATAATTGTATTTATAAGAAAGAATGGAGCTTGAAGAACATTTTATAACATTTTACTGCATTATTTTTGTGTAAGAATATAAAATATTCATAAATTATACAATTATCTTTAAATATAACATCACATTAGTAAAAATGTCACAACGTTGTTTGTTACTATATTTAAATCATTATTACAAATCATTATTACAGTGTTTTCTACATCAATATTTATCTATATAAATTATTGAGGAAATTAAAATACTTTTAAATTACAAATCATCATTTTTATTCCTAAAATTTTGTTCGTTATTTATTATTTTAAAGATAGCAATGCCATATCTTTTTTGTTAAAAGATATAAATATTTTTTATAAATTTATATAATATTTTATAAATATATTTAAACATATAAAGATATGAACAAAGATTTATTTGATTTCTTTCCACCATTCAAATTTTCTTAAATCACTAAAGATTTTTTTATAACAACGAAAATTATGAGATAACTTTTCAATGCTCGATATATTTCCCTTCGTTTGTCTAATAATTCGTATAAGTGTTCGTATTATAATTGATTTTAAATTAAATTATGAGATTTGCTGTTTCTTCAGCGCACGACTGCAGAATCGAGGAATCAAGAAACGAAGTCCTCGAAAAGAACAACGATCGCGAGAGGCGCGGACTCGATTGGAAATAAAACGATCGACACTGTCGATGGTGTCGTTTTCCAAAATGGCTCGCCGAACGAATCCACGAGAAGGAAATCCGATGCCCTCATGAACGATTTCGACGATCGACCATCGAAAGAGGATGACGCGATGCCATCGAAAAAATCGTCGGTCAAGAAATTTTCTAACGATGTAAGACAGGTTTTCTTTTCTTCTGCTAAAACTCGATATACGAATGTTACATACTATATTAAGCGAGTTTTTTAATTTATCGAGATTGATCGACGAGTTGAAAAAACTTGCCTGTATTGTTCTCGTCGTCAATGAATCAACCGATGCTACATGAAATTAATCCATTTCTAAACTTTCGTGAAATAGCTTACTTCGTGTTGCTTTCTTGCATAAATCAAAGTAAAATCCACACAAGTCTAACTACTGTAATATTAATACATATATTAATAATATATTTTTATATATTTTTCAATAAATTAGCAATGAGAAGTACGCTAGCTAAGTATTTGGTGCGAAGCGAATGTCAATCATATTTTGCAATAGTTTTCTCATGATTGTGTAATTTATTTTTCAAATAATTGCAATCAGAGTCAATTGGCAAATCAGAAGAAATCTTACACGTTAATTACAGCAGGAAGATAGAAAGAGTTGATGAAGACAATTAATAAACTTAAATTACGTTATAAACAAGGTACAATTTTCTTAACCTTAGTAACCTACATTTTTTTATTTTGCTATTAAAAGCAAATGTTTCAATCAAATATGCGTTTGTTTCAGCACGCGTTCTACATAGAAATATATTTTTACGCAATTTATATTTGTTTCATTTATATGCGCAACCCGTTTATTGCAGAAGCAACAGACAGCTTCCAGTGCATCGACTCGACCGACCTCGTCAAATTCCAGTGTTAACTTAATTCAAGATTCCAGTGCGAAAGATAGAATGGCGGAAAGTGAAAAAGGAAAGCCACTAGGAAAAGTAGGAAGTAAAAATAGAGGTAAAGGTATAGAAAAGCCTTCTTCTAGTAACGGCAAGCTTGCAAACGCACCAAGTTTCAACGAAGATGCTACTAACGACATGTAAGTTTTCTCAGTAATTCGTGTATATTTTATTACAAACAATAATTCAGATAAAAATATTTATAAATATTTATAAGTTACTAAAATTATAATTTTTTAAATTTCTATTTATATTGAAAAAAAGGGCATTTTTATAAGCAATGACGATCAAATTGATTCCAAATGTAATATTATTTTTATAGAAGTTGATATTTCTGTATTTAATATTGGTAATTTTGGTTATAAAAATGTTGGAAAAAAAGATTTTTAACTCTCTTATTATTTTCAAAATTAGATAATATAGACCTATCAATTACTTTATGTTATTATAACTGAAAACTATTCGCGTTATTAAAATCAATAATTATTACAGGAAGGGCCTGGTAAAGTGTAAAATGTGCGGGCGCAGCTTCGCGCAGAATCGAATCGATCTTCATGAAAATATCTGTCTAAAAACTACGACCAAGAAGAGGAAGCAGTTCGATCCTGTGATGTCCCGAGTCAAAGGAACCGAACTCGAGCCTTTTGTTAAGAGAGGTCTCGCTAAGCGAGAGGTCGGTATTAAGAAATATCTACGAAAAGAATCAAGATTAGATGTTTAGAAAACTTCTTAATAGTAGGTTTTGTTTTTTTTTAGCTGAATTTTTTGCACCATTTATCTTACTTTCTTCTTCCTTTCAACGAGGAAAAGAAAATAAGAAAGAGATGAAAATCAGCTCGAAAAACCTGTTGTCGAATTTTAATGCATAAAGTGACATTTAGCATCCAATACAAGATGCATTAAAGTAAAATTTTAAAATGTTAACTTTTATATAAGTATTTTTCAATATTTTAAAATATTATATAAACGTTTCTAAAAAATTATTTGACGTACATAATTTTTTTTCAAAACATTGTTAAAAAATGTTTTAAAAACATTATCTCTAGTCAAAGTTTATTTATAAATTTATATGAATATAAATTGATAAAAATTTTACAATAATTGTGCTAAAATAATACTTCATAATACAATAGTTTTATTGGAATACAATTTTTAATATTTGTATATTTTTAATATTTTAAAATCTTTGATTCTTTATTTAATATTTTGCCATGCTGAGTATAATATTTCATATTGCAACATTTTTATATTATAATTTAAAAGTAATTATGCTTTTTTGCATGTTTATTAATTATATTTTTACAATTTACAATGCATAGCTGAATTTTTTTTCTTGATTACTGAACAATTTCTTTCTAATTTTGCAAGTACACTAATATGATTTGTCGTATCGTTATAATTTTGCCGAAATATTTCGAAATTAATTGGGTAAACAATTAGCTTATCAATATTTTATAAAATATCAATACATATCTATATTTAAAAATATACCTACATTATAAATTATAATTTTTATGCCAAGATTTTATTATATACTATAATTTAATAAATGCTGTCCTATAGAGGTGCCGGATGGATTATTTCTGTTTATTTTGCAAAGATCATAAAGACCGACGCTCGGCTAGCTCATATCTTCCTCCGAAAAAGATAAAACACTCATTTGTACTTCGTTTTCAGACAAAAATGAAGAAATCGGAGTCGAAGCCAGATTGGCGGCGCAAGCACGAGGAATTCATCAACACGATCCGCTACGCGCGGGAGACGCAGGCACGATTGGCGGCTGGTGAAACTCTGGACGATCTGCCTCCGCCGCCGCCAAGCGATACCAGCGATTACATCCAGTGCGAGCACTGTGGCCGGAAGTTCAATCGGTCCGCCGCAGAGCGGCACATTCCCATTTGCAAGCGTATGCACGACAAGAAGCAGACGCAAGCGCCGAGGGCGCCGAGACGCTAGAGACTCGGGCAGATTCTCCCTATTAGGAAGAAGGAAGATCGGTCCTGTGCTCCTGTACGATAAATTAGCGTCTACTTTTACTCCAAACGCACCCTTCACCGCCGATTCGCAAGCGTAACACTACCCTTCGTGTCGTACGCGAGACACGACTCCCCCATGTCGAAATTTTCATCTGCTTTACGTGTAACGTAAATAAAAGAAAGCTTGATAGGTTGAAGAACTCACGTTTCTAAATCGTAATCTTCAATTTTATTAATTAAGGACAACGCGGAAGCAGACTCAACTGTGGAATATGATTTGTAGCGCTATGACGCGCTATTTAAACGCGCGGTTTAAGGCGATTTAAATCGAGTGAGGCAGACGAATATTAACAATAAAAAGATAATATCTGTGAACTAACGGCATATCGTAATCGATCGATAAATTCCAGGTGGCCGAATGACAGTAATAATCATTTAAAATCAACGTTTAAAATCAAATAGATATAATACGTCGCTTTTTATACGTGATGCTGCTATCACCCGAGAGCAGGTGCTTTAAATAACTACCGACGAAATTTTTTATCGATTGAATTTTATACTCGTTTCGTAATTAAGTGCAACTTTTATAACCGTAAGAATTACATGCGCGAAATGAACATGTAAAAAGAGGATTAATGTACATGAAGGAAATATATTATACATGGCACGAATGTGGGGGTGAGAAAAATTTCTTTGTATTCCTTTTGTAACACACGAAACAACAAATTTCTTAGTCTTAATACTAGAACAACCAAACCTTCAAAATAAGAAGTTTCTGATTTCTAGATTAAATTACAAAAAAATTATTAAAGTAACTTTTGTCGGACTTTATTTTAGATTAATTACTTAAATATTAAAGAAGTTAAAAATATCAGCAAGTAAAGAAAGTAAAAATAAAAACAAAAAATGAAATAGGTATATATTCAATGCCGATTGTTCAAGTGTTAAATTTTAACTTATTGCTTAACTGTGTTGAATTAAAAATCACTATCAAAATTTCTTCGTTTATATAATATTACATTTTATAATATTTTAATTAGAGAAATTTTTTTATTCTTGTGATTTAGTATTTTGAATAAATCTTTTATTTTCATTCATTATTTAACAAAAATATCTGTCATACACATATAACATTTGAGTTTCTTTTTGCAACATTATATTTTATATTAAACGTATAGATATATAACTGCTTTTTAAAATTAAGTACTTTCAAGTTTCTTTTATTTACTAGACAATTTAGAGGTGACAGTGAATTTTTGTGAAACATAACTTTTAATACTTGTAAAACTTTTTAAACTTATATTTTTATCAATATTCTTGGACAACAGAATAGTCTAAATACAATACATCCCCTAATATATTAACATCTTTTAACATTGTTGATTTTTTATATTGTTCTTAATTTTTTTAGGCGAGAGAACAGCCTAAATAATTTTCTCATTTTTCATTGATATTAGAAGTATAATAAATAATTATAAACAAAAAAGACAAGCTTATATTATTATTGTAAAAAAACACAGTAACATACACGTATAGGCTACATTCCTTTTGGCGCTTACAGCGCCTGTAAGCATCATTTGTCCTTGTTTAATCGTGATAAACAACAAGGATAAAATGATGCTCACAGCTGTGAGCACCAAATGGAACGCAGCCATAATGACTGCGACGTTACAAAATACGATTTTAAAAGAAAAAATTTAAATACAGATTGAAACGTTTGATGATCACTTCAGAAGTGATTATGCAGATTGTTCCGAAAACTAGAAGAACTATTAAAACTATAATTGTTAAAACGAAAACTATTAAATCTAAAACTCTTAAAACTAAAAGGTCAATAAATTACCACAAAATAAAATGAAATTTCAAAAAAAAATTCAATACAGATCAAAACGTTTAACAATCGTTTTAGAAGCAATAATACAGACTGTTTCGAAAAATTAAAATTTTAAAAGATTGATAAATTTATCACAAGGATAAGAACATTATGAACGATACATCTTAAGAGCCATCTACAATGGAGTGTTTTAATCGTAACAGCGCTAAATCTACGGCAATGCTGTCTACAATACAGACGACGTAGCAGTAACATACAAACCAATTATCATAGAGAGACGACCAAAAACTAATCCAGAACGTCCGAACGCTCATCGTAAACACGCACCGAATTGGCTCAATGTCTGCTGTAGGCCGTAAGCAGTAAGGCAGTACGAAATGAAAATATTTTCTACGATTACTGCTACGGCCTACAACTCTCCATCGTAGATGGCCCTTTATACGTTAAGTTTAGCAACAGGTTTACAACATACGCCGCATAGTTTCGTATTTTTTGCACACTCTTCACACGTCAGTAAATGTCCACATGGAATAAGTACAAGCCGTATTTCTCTACTGCAGCAAATTTTGCATAATCCTGCATTCTTCTTGTTCGCACAGTTTGTTTTCCGATATTTGGACAGATTATTCCTCGCTGCTGACCTCGCCTGATACAGCACTTGCTTCGGTATTATTAGTTTCATCAAAACCAGCCAAACTTTGAGAGCTTCCGTTAGCAATATTTTTAGCTTTTCCGAATTTCTTACCGAAATTAAGCCAATCTAAATTTGGATCCAATTAAAAAATCGTTAGTTTCAGTAGGTCTAGGTCATCATCTTCTGTTGCGATATACGTTCTTCCGGTCATGTTGCTTATAAACTTCGTCCCTTTCGCCGAGATCAAAAAGAGACAGTACTCAAACCACTTAACATGCTCTACCCAGGGATCATCTGTCTCCCAATCTCTGAATCCTCCACCACAGCGATAACACAATGTCTGATGATCGCCACTTCCCGTGTAGAATCCAACGACTGCCAGTTCTTCCTTGGTTTGCGACATCGCTTTAGTCCACGTTGCACCTGTTGGATAATCTGGCTCTGGCAGAATCGGGAATCATTATGGGATCAAAGCAAAGCCCACAATCACATACGAAGAATTTGTCCTCTTGTTGAAGTGTCTTGGAAATCTTTGTAGCTGGAATCGCGCTAGGATCTGTGCAGATCGGCACATTGCCGCATGTAATATTGCGTACGAATTTACATGTGCTGGAACCCTCTTGGTGAGCCACCATTGGAATGTCGTCTGGCTGCCAATTACACATTTCTACCAGACACTCGAAACATTTCACCTTGTCGCTGTCGCCTGTATAATAAAATCCGGCCGCCGCGAGTTCTTTTGCCTTTATCCACGAGCACGACCAGCCCTTGAAACTTTCCAAACGGGCGGACTCAAATCGGAAATCTAAACCATCGACTTTATCTGGTACTTCAGTCAATTGTGCGTGAGACGTTGATGAATTTGGAGATGGCGGATTTGAGGAAAGCACATAGTCCTCAGTCATTTCTGTAGCGTCCATAATGTCTTTATAAACTCGAATCGACCTGTTGTGGATAATTACGAACCGTGACACTTGTTTTGGTCTTCCGTCACAGTTTTCTCGTTCGTTGCGTCTTTTCTCCTCGCTTGTACCTCGTCTCGTTTCGCGAATATATCACGGAATAGATCGTATCGAGCAAATTTGACGTGTCGTCCGTTCGCGCGGATATGCTCGTTTTTACACAGACCTGTTCCTTTTCGCTGTCCTGCTGCACTGGTTCAATAAGTTAGAGTGAGATACACATATATTTGTCTCACTCTAACTTATTACACCAGTGCACAGCAGTGCAGTGAAAAAGAACAGGCTTTTATTGTTGTTCTCATGTCGCTGTCGGGTGTCATGCGTGTCGACACGCATGTACATTCATGTAGTACACACGCTCTCGCAGCTAGCGACGGTTTATTTTTATTTATTTACACGCGATTAATTTAAGATAACTTTAGACACAATTGCAAATTTTCAATATACTTCAGTGAGAGCAAATAATAATAACAGGCGCGAAAAGGACTTCGTAAATTTGCACTTTACACAAAAACAAATGGGTCTTAAACACAGCATGTGTAATATATATTAAAATCAATAATTGTTGATTAGATAACTTAAAATGCGCTTAAATGACTTAATATTATTTAACCAAAAATACAAATAAATTATAAGTCGTTTGTTTTACCGACATTCTATTCATCAACCATTTAGTTTCGAATTGAATTTATAGAATTGAAAATCCTTTTACACGTTTAAAGTATGTACACAAATAAACCTGAGGACGATTAGATCAAGACCAAAAATGCAAAAAATTTTTTAACGTTTATTTGTTCATAAAAATATTTGCTTCAAAATACAAGTTACGTAGCTTATACGTACAAATAAATGATACACCGCAGTTCGAAATAGATTGAGGAATAAGATTATATATCGTAAAATTACGATTACAAACCGTAAAAAAAAGTTATTTATTGGATCAAATTTTGTTTATTTAAGCGCTTTCACTACAGATTTCTTTAGTATGATCCCCTTAAGGGCTCTGGCAGATCAGCGCGATATCCAATAAGATCTCTCCTTTTTCGAAAAAGCAAAGCTCTCGTTGGATATCGCGCGTCGCGCATTACAAAATCACGCTGGTCTCCCAGAGCCTTTCGATAAGTATCAAAGATCAAAAGAGAACAAGCGAGCCAAGACACTTTCTTGAAAATCATCATCGGCGCCGTCAAAAATCGCGCCAAGCGAAGCAAAGCGTAGGCGTAGAGCGGAGTCGAAGCTCGATCGCGCCGCCGCGCGATTCCCACGGCCGCGATACATCGCGATACATCGTCGATGGCTCGCAAGCGCACGGCGGGGAGCCAATCGGAGCGCTCCACATAAAGTTCAGCGGTTCAGTCGTCGCGGCGGTAGAAAATATTGCTAGGCACTTGGGCGAACGTCAGATCGGTTAGGGCTTTGCGCGTGGAGGTGGTGTGTGTCGTGGTGCGCTCGCTGCGTATGAGAGATCTCGTCGGATGTGAATGACTTGCTGATGCCACGGGTCACCTGTGTGTTCCACGGAAAGATGTTGAGGCTCCTGGGTAAGTAAGCGCGTATTTACGCGCGACGCCACATATCGCCGGCGCCGAGACGCACCGGCTGTCGGCAGCAGCCGATGGCGCCCCGGACGACGTTGCCACGACGTCGCTCTCCGCGTTATCACCGGGTTATCATTCCGTCATCGCAACAAGTGTTTCTCTACGTCCCGTTTCCTTCAGAGACCTTCGTCCTTCCCCTCCGTTTCTCCTCGGCCTACGCTCCGCGTAGTTTAAGCAAATTTGGACAGGCGCGCGTCCCTCCTACGTATGTACGTACATGATGATGTGTTTTTTTCTCCCTGCAGGTGTCCTCCTACTAATCGCCGGAGCGAACTGTATGTACGCGTCCAATTCAGCCGTCGTCGATCTTAGGCCAAATAATTTTGATAGCTTAGTGTTAAATAGCGATCACATTTGGGTGGTCGAGTTCTACGCACCATGGTGCGGACACTGTCAACAGTTGATGCCAGAGTATGACAAAGCAGCCACTGCATTAAAGGTGATTCGTCTATTTATTACTTTTTTTATCTGTATGTATACAGGATGTTCAGAAGGATCAAACTTATAAGTGTCAATGAAGAGAAGGTGATATAGTTGACATAAACTTGTATCTACGAATGCCTTATTGAAAAGTTATAAATAAACGTTTAAAGATTATCAATTGTTATAATAAATGTTTGAAAATTCTTCTTTCTCCAAGAATGCAGGTTTCTATTAGTCAAACTGGCAAATTCTTTTAAATTTAATATTTGAATTTATAATAATTATTGATAAAAATCTTTGTTAATACTTTTAGTTATTCAATAAGACATTTTTAAACAGAAGTTTATATATATACTTTGTATGTGCAAATGCATCACAATACAAATACGTGAATGTATTTATTTAACTTGTCTTAACAGGGTGTTGTAAAAGTTGGAGCTGTGAATGCCGATGAACACAAATCGCTGGGAAGTAAGTATGGCGTTCGTGGTTTCCCGACGATCAAAATATTTGGGCTTGACAAGAAACCAGAAGACTATAATGGCCCAAGAAGTGCAGCCGGTATTGTCGACGCCGCATTGAATGCCGCCAGTCAGAAGGTTCGAAAAGTGTTAGGTGGTAAAACTTCAGGAGGTGAATCCAAGGTGAGCTATAATTCGAAAATGATCAGCTTTGAATACCTGAACTGAAGTTTAAGTCAAGTCAAATATACTGAAATTCAAATATTTTATTATTTAAGTAAAATATAAATATAAATACTCGAACCAAAGAAATTTACATAAGTTGACAATTTTCATCAAGTTAACTTTTTTCAGTATAAGTAGAAAAGATAATTGTCTATGTCACATAAATTACTAAATATATTTTTTGTTTTTGCTTTGCAGACCAAAGATTCCAAGGATGTGATAGAATTAACGGACGAGAACTTCGACAAGTCTGTCTTGAATTCCGAGGATATGTGGCTAGTTGAATTCTACGCTCCTTGGTGTGGTCACTGCAAGAATCTGGCGCCCGAGTGGGCGGCAGCGGCCACCGAATTAAAAGGCAAAGTCAAACTAGGAGCCCTGGATGCTACTGTAAACACGTTGAAAGTGAGATACTTGCTTTATCATTATTTCCTCGCTCGACAGTAGCGAATTTGTTTTAACGCGTAATGTTACAGGCAAGTAAATACGAAATCAAAGGCTATCCCACCATTAAGTTCTTCGCACCGGGTAAAAAGGATGCAGACTCGGTGCAGGATTACGACGGCGGTCGCACAAGCGGTGATATTGTTAACTGGGCGCTCGAGAAATTGGCCGAGAATATCCCAGCGCCGGAAGTGATGCAAATCACGTCCGAGCAGAAGCTGAGGGAAGCGTGCGAGGACAAGCCAATTTGCGTGGTTTCTGTTCTGCCACATATCCTAGACTGTCAGTCTGATTGTAGGAACGGATACTTGAAAACTCTAAATGATCTCGGCGAGAAATACAAAAAGAAATGTGGGGGTATGTATTGAGTTTACGTATGTTAATTGTGAAATAATTCAGAACTATATTCCTTCTTTTGTAGTTTAAATATGATTATGAAACCAATTCGTATTTTTTCGGTTCTTATAGTAAAATAAGTATATAATGCATAATTAAAACTAAAAAAGTTAAAAAAAACGAGGAAACTGATATTGCTTACACAGTATTAATTTTTTATCTTAATTTATTTCATACAATTAATAGAATAATTTCTACATTCTGTATCTTCTGTTCTCATTCTGTTTACTCATTGAAAATGGTTCTAAAGTCTAAATGCGTCTAAAAAGAATTATAATTTATGTATGTTAATTATGCATATATGGAATTTTGAATCATAAAATATATACATGATATTTTTTAATTTAAATTAATTACGCATTAATTTTCACATTAATTTACATAACTCATTTTATATCTTTGATCTTTTTGACATTGTGAGTTTTGATTTAATTTATCTTTTATTAATCTTTATAATTAATCTTTTATTAATACAATTGCTTTAATATAATTTCAAAATAGAAAAAATCTTTTACATAATTTGATTTTTAAGACTATAATCAAATTTATTTTACATTGCATAAACTATGTTTAATTGTCAATAATTTTATCATTATTATCAGGTAGTATTTTAAAAAGCTACAATCATTTATCTCATCTCATACAAAACTATTTGTTTCATGTTGCATAAATTACATACAATTATTGATAATTTTATCAGTGTCAGAGGACACTTATTAATCATTTTTTATTAAAATATTGTATTTTTCGTTCAGATGGGTCTGGGCCGAGGCTGGTGCTCAACCGCATATCGAAGATGCATTAGAAATTGGAGGTTTCGGCTATCCCGCGTTAGCAGCCGTTAATATCAAAAAGATGAAATACTCCTTGTTGAAAGGTAGCTTCTCATATGACGGAATAAACGAGTTCCTACGAGATCTGAGTTATGGCAGAGGTGGCACTGCACCATTGAAGGGCGCTCATTTGCCTGTCATCGTCGAAACAACACCTTGGGACGGCAAAGATGCCGAACCTCCGCAGGAAGAAGACATCGATCTTAGCGACGTTAATTTAGACGATAAAGACGAGTTATAATTTACTCGGAGGCCAATCGATTGAAATTCTTAGAGGAGAATTTTCCGCACATACGACGTATATCGTTTCTAATAAAAACTGATTGAGGGGCGTTAATCGTGAATCGATATACAAGTCATATTCGCCCCAAAATTTATTTTGTATTATCGCGGACTTAATATATCTATATATACTTAACGAGTTCTACGTCGTTTCGTAATGAAATTAACGATAAGGAATAATTACTCCCATTACTCAATGATTTTTGTATAAAAACTCAACGATAGTACATAATATATAATCATTTGTCGCTCTGTGTATTCTAAGGAAAACCAGTTCTCAGGTGCAGTTGTCTAGTTTTATAAAAAAAAAAGAAACACACGTTTAAGTAATTCTTCCATGTGAAAGCCAACTTTATACGGTTTTATTTTGCTTTGCTTTAGGAGAAAAAAAACTAGGGCTCAGATTCTCGTCATAGACGTATGCAAGTAATTCTCATGTATGGTTTACATCGTTCTCCGTATGTTTGAATAGGAAGAAAAGGTAGAACAGTTTAAAATACGTATTTCGTGTGTTTGTCATGATGCATTTATTAGCTTGCTTATTTTTTACAAGTAGGTTGTTTAAGATACATAGTTTATGTAAAAAAATCTATTTGTAATAAATATACATCGTACATTTATCTGTATACTATTTCTATAGGAGTCATTTTTTTATGAGTATCGTGAGCTTTATACATTAACAGTAGCGCAAGAAAAAAAATTTGTTTCGGCATAGCTTAATTGCTCTCTCCCTATAACGGGACCAAAATTTGAAGAATACAAAAATCAGTCTGCTATGTTAGTACAATTAATATTGTCATCTAATTAAAACGAGTATACTTTTTTACAGTCTTTTAGAGTCTTCCATCACGAGCAAAATTGCTGGACGTTACATACTATTTATACAAACTAATAATTATGTTAAGGAAAAATTTCTAACGTCACTCATTAGAAATTTTTTAGACACATTTAATATTTCCTTGTTTCTAACAGGTGTCCAAGCTAATTTTAGTTTGTATAGTTCAGTCTTCTCTCATGATGCTGCACATGAATGCAATAAAATGGAATATTTCTATCGCTATGTAAATGCTTGTAAAATTTATATAAAAAGTTCATCCTGCTCTTGCGTATATAAGACATAGGAAGTTGCGATAATCTTAACCTTCTGTACATACGATTCGACACAAATGACCTAGCGTATTTCCTCTTCTTGAAAAACTAAAGATTTTTGTAATAGGATGTTTGCTTAAATTTTGTAAAAGAATTCCCAGAGAATTTCCGGACTTTCCAGGAATTTTATTTAAAATTCCAGGTAAGATTAGAGTCTTTATATGCAGCTTTGAAATAAATTCATTACATCATATATCTCTTTTGATGTTCCTTAATCATACAATCAAAGAAAAGCCACTTAAAAAAATATTAAAACAAATATGTATATATATATATATATATCAATTAAATATTGCATGTAATAAATTAATGTGAACATGACAATTTGTCCATGATACACGAATTTTGTTCATCAAAAATACAGCATTCAAAAGATGATTAAATCTTTGAGGACAGGGGTTTTCTAATGGAAATAAAATTTTAAAATTATAGTTTTCTTAAACTAAAGTTTCTTAGTCGCCTTTTACGATTCTGACCTCAAAATTTCAAAACTTTACACCTATCATAGATCTAATATAGCGGATTTAATCTTCAAATTATGCAATTTACTTGAAACTTACTTTATACTAATTTTTGAGATCGTTAAATTCAAATATAACTTTAACATTGCAAAAAATTTAAAATAAATCTATTTACAAGGAAATTTGTTTCATTTATATTCAAGTTTATGACATGAATAATGTCAAAAGGATTATTCTACTTGCAATGTAAGTTTGTGCATCAAACAAAACTTTCTAAATTTACCATACACAAAAAAACACTATTATCCATTTTACCATTCATACATTTGTATAAATATTTTGTATTTTATAAATGTGGTAAATATGGCATGTAAATAAACACTTTTACAAACACTTTAGGTGTGTTCAAGGAGACGCTATTAGCGCTATCAGCATCAGTTTAGCCTTGTTCACAAAACATAACATTTAAAAACCTTGTACGCCATGTTAGAGCGGTTATTTTAAATTGTGCAATTTTTAAAATAAAAAGTGAATTTAGCGACTTTAAAAACCCATATACTATAATAAATTTTATGAAATTACTTTATATTTTAAAACTTTGATGTCATATTAGTTCTGCATTTTGGCTTTCAATAATTTGATTAAAAATATCAAATAGTGTACCATAAAAACCCCCTTTCCCAGATAACACAAAATATTATCATAAATATTTATAAATATTTTACAAATTTATTTTCAAAAAATATTTTTTAAAGATATTTTTTAAAGATATAATTATTTTCATAAACCATTTAGAAATGATACTAAAATTATTATCAATATATAGAATATATTTTTAAAATGTACTGAAAAATATTTATGGTATATGAACTTGAAATATTTTTTATATTCTTTGATAATAATGGTATAAATATTTATTTTAAATATTTTCATATACATGTTTATTATAATTTTTTGTATATTTGATAAACTCGGACATAAAAATATGTACAAAATATTTATCATAAATATTTTTCCTTCTTATAAATATTTTATAAATATTTTGTGCTATCTGGGTTGTACCAAATTTCATCAAAATTGGATTAATAATTTCCAAAATAAAAAAGGTCAAATTTGGATTAGCTTGTCTACAAGATTACATAAACAATGCTAATTTAGAATGATATATTTGGCCTGTTCTTTTTAGCTATACTGGTGCAATAAGTTAAAGTAAAACAAATATATTTTTTTTAACTTGCAGCAATGCAATTTAGAAAAAATCTATTATCTTTTTTTGTAACTGATTTCTTTATAAAACTCATAAGTCATACAAGATTATATCTAGATGTGTATACCACTTTTATTGCCAATTGATTGTTAATATTTTACACATTATCACAAAAAATTAAAGAGATAATTTTGTCAGAATGAAAAAATTTACATTAAAAAATGTCAAAAATTTTCCTAATAATATCAATAAAATAAAACTCACAATTTTCAAAGAAGAATTTAATTCCTTAAAGATTCTAGATTTCCTCAGTCTTCTTTCAGTAGTAAATAACTTACATGTATAATTAATTATACGCTTTTATATGCCATGTTTTTTATAATAAACAATATACCAATACTTTCTAGAGATGTCAAAGTACATATAAGGAGTCATCAAAAAATTTTTTATACCTATGAATGTGAAATGAAAATTAACTCGGAAGTGTCATGTGCATCGAAAACGTGTATGTATCAGAATCTTATATCTTTCTACTCCCTAAAAGACCTTATGGCAGTGAGTTAAGCTGATATGAAACTTAATTACTATTAAACTCGTACAAAAATACTGTAACTCTAGGTAAAAAATCTGCGCTTACAAAATAAATGTCTGAGTTATCAGTTTGTTCTCTTATCGATTCAGTGATGCATTGTTCGACACATCTATTGACACATTGTTCGGTTCGCAAAATACTCTTAGAGGATGTGACACATTGTTGGCGTTGTCAGTACACACAGAATTAACATCCGTTAACCCTATGATGTCGTAGGTCCTCTCCTTCTTGCATAAATATGGATATAGAATGATGGCATAATAGGTTATCGTACTGAATATGATGACGCCTATGATCAGCGCGATGATCCCCCAGGCTGACAGGAACGGCTTCCAAATTGGACGCACGGTCGACTCGTTCCTGGGCACCGACTCCACCTGCTTCTGATCCGTCCTTGTCTCGTATTTGACATTACTCTGATCCTTCATGAGTCCATGGTAAATGTCGCCACCGTACCTGGAGCCGCCGTTCCATGTTATTCCGCTTTTAGCTGCAGGTAATATCGCTGAAAAAAATATCATTTGCGTCATCAAATATCAGTAATGATAATGCGGTAAAGATATGTTACAAAGATAACGAGTACTGATAACGCGGCCGCGATAAAGGCCGGAAGAAAGGCTTGGAAAGTTTCGAGAAGGCTAATCTACAAATGAAGTCGCTTCTTACCGACAACAGCAATAAAGGCTAAAATGCATATCGACTTCATCATATCCGTCCCTAGTCTTCGTCAGAGGTCCAAACAAGTTAATTTGTTTTTATGTGACTTTTTAATAGTAATAATGATGCAAATAGATTTCATTCACGATCACGACTACAACGTTGAACAGCGTTGCCGTTCTGAAAGCTTCTTGAAGAACTTGTAACGGGCTAGTAAGGCCCACAGATTATAAAGTAAAGGCCCTGTAAGGCTGGTTGTAGTTGTAAGCAGTTGTACGCTTGTAACAGAGAGACTTCTCTGATTCTCTCTACTCGTAGCCAGCGTGTTGCACTACTTGCACTTTGATCGATCGACGGCCACCTTTGTTTCTAAGCCGTGGCCAAAGAGAGTATGGGACCCATAGGGATCCTTTTCATGGGCGACAAAATCGCGGCGATTAAAAGGGTGCGTTCGAGGAGACGCTATAGCGCTATCAGCATCAGTCTATCCTTGTTCTACTTTTAATGAGTAATGAAGATGAACTGATGCTGGTAGCACTAACAGCGTCTCCCCGAACGCACCCTAAGTTTTAAATTTAGCGACTGTTGCGCGCGCGATTTTTGGAGCGTCAAATAAATTCTAACCTAAAATGGAGTGGATTTTGGAAGATAATTTACAGTTTTAATTATTTACAGTATCAAAAGAAATATCAAGAGTGCAGTTAATTAATTATTACAGTGTGCGCAAATTATTTATGAACATGAAGAAATATCAAGGAAAAGAAAAATTGCTGCAGTTGTGGCTTTTTTCGTAAATGGAAAACGTTACAAGAAAAAAAGGTTTTGGGTGGCTCCAATTTTAAAAGAAAGAGAATATTAAGAGCATGGTTTTTATCATGCTCTTTTTCCAATTTTGCAACTTGAAGATCTTCGCTTTCATAACTATTTAAGGATGTCAGCCACGTAGTTAGAAAAACTAATAAATTTAGTTGGTCATAATATGTAGGTCATGATATATTCTGTCTTTTTTCATGTGGGAACAGGTTCGTAACTATACTATCTGAGGCCCGATTCTCGAATTCGTACGAAAAAAAATTCCTTACAAAGATAACACTTGTGCATTCATTAAGTGGTACATAATTTAGAATCTAAAAGATGCATGCCAATCAATGAATGCATATATAGTATTACTTTCGTATGTAAAAGTTTTTTGTACTAATTGTAACAGCCCAAGGCTCAAGTAGACACCAAGTAAGTAGACTCGTACCTGTCGTACTGCTCGTATCATACGAGTCGTATGTGTGGCGCTTCGTTCCTTCTAGAAAACGGAGTGATGGGGATGTCCAACACAAAAAAGGTCTGTTCGCGTCACATGCCCCAACATGCTTCTATTCACCCCAACACACTCCAATACGTTGATTCCGATGACGCCAACCTATTAGAATGCGTTGGAGTGAGTAGGAGCATGTCGGAGCATGGCGACGCGAACAAACCAAAAGAGACAAATGGTTTGTTCGCGTCGCCATGCTCCAACATGCTCCTACTTACTCCAACGCATTCTAATAGGTTGGCGTCATCGGAATCAACGTATTGGAGTGCGTTGGGGTGAATAGGAGCATGTTGGGGCATGTGACGCGAACAGACCTATAATATATGAGAATATATTCATGTCTCTGTCGAGTCTCCCCGCGCGACTCCGGCATATAGCAATGGCCCCTCCATTAATACAAGCTCTATGGTCCAAGATCTGTGCGAGAGAAAAAGGTATATGATACTTGCTCTCTCTGCGCATGCGTCAATATCATTACCTGCACCGCAGTTTTAACACTTTTTGTGCACTTCTATACTGTTCTGTACTTAATGTACGAATTGTATGTGTGTGAAAACGTACACAATGCCAGCCATTGTAAACTTCATAGACCTTATAGATATAGACTGGCAATACCAAGCAAAACCGTGTCCATACTTCTCTCTCTAAAGAGTCCGGAAATATGTTTCGCGCATGCTTGCACATATTATACAATGAAATCTAATGATTGGATACGTTCTGGTCACGGATCTAGTCACGTGTAAAGACCTTGATTACAGGTCTTTAGTCACGTGTTTTAACTTATATATGTGTATATATATATATGTATATACATATGTATGCATGTGCTGACATGCGCGATAGTTATTTCCGGTAACTTTAGAGAAAGAAGTACTGAAAAGTCTGTTTTTCTCTCGCACCTCTTCTGGACACCGTTTTTACAACTGTAGGCAATTGCTTTGAGTATATATACATGGAGGAGGAATTGCTATGGTTTCATGTAGACCGAAAGTGTGTCCAAGATCTGTGCGAGAGAGAAAGGTATATCATGATACTCGCTTTCTCTGCGCATGCGTTAATATCATTATCTGCACCGCAGTTTCAACACTTCTTGTGCACTTCTTGTGCACTTTTGTACTTATTTACGAATTGTATGTGTATGTGAAACATACAATGCCAGCCATATTGTACATATAGCGTTTGACGCATGCGCAGAGAGAGCAAGTATCATGATATACCTTTCTCTCTCGCACAGATCTTGGACACACTTTCAGTGCTGGCATTCCTCCTCCATGTATATATACTCAAAGGGCAATTGCCGGTCCATATCTATCAATATCTATAAGGTCTATGATTACTTTATACTCCTAACAGCTGATCCAGTAAACATGGCGGCGCTGAGAAGTTCCGTTTCGGCTGTTGTCTGCGGCATTCTACCGAACATAAATTTACTTGGACATGGCGTAAGCAATCCCCTTGAGCGATGTATTTCTTGATTACATGAAACTCTATCCCCTTAAAGGGATCCTGGAGTGCCTTTGAAATTTGATCGAAATCGATAATGTAGTCATTCATGCACATCGTTAATGAGATTTCATGTGTATTTCTTGTATAGATTTATAAATTCTTTCCCAGAATTAAAGTACACATATTAATATCAATCTATGAATTGAATTTCATATTGAGAACGAAAAAATGTTTTCTCATATTGCTCTATTTATTGACTTTTTACATATACATAACCTAAATTTTCGTTTTTTTATTTTCCAATTTGCGGAATGCGAATCTTTTTTTTATAGGCTTCTAATCTTATTTCTAATTGTACGATATTATTCCTGGGAGTTTTTTCTAGGGGGCGACGTGATTATTTTATACATATGAACTGTAGATTTTTTGTATAAAGCAAATATTGTCATTAGGTGACTAATAAATAACAATTTTTATTTTATTTATTAGAACAAATCGTACGTTGCCCCCTTCATTTCTGTGCGTTCTTTAATCCTGTAAAAGGATTTTGCATTCTGTTATTCTAATTCGATAATCCAAGTTCCCCAAAAAATGTCGGTAACTCTGTCACTCTTGGATCCTCTTAAGATAAGAGTGATTTTTTTTTTATGTCATAGATTGTTATATTTCGGACTGTATTTACATAAACAGTGTTTCTTGTGCCTAATTACATGATACCTTTTCTATGCAGTTGCAACAGGTACGGAACTACGTCGGCTGCAGGGTGATTCGCGACCAGAAGCGTAGAAGATGGGTGAAGGAGTACGCCGAAGAACGATTGCGATTAGTCGTCTTGAAGCGTAATGATATTCTGCCAATTGAAATAAGAGTAAGTAAGGTTAGCTAAACACTGAGAATAATCATCAGGGATGTTTTTTACACTCCAATGTCTCTAACGTCGAAATAAATAAAGCTTGCAGCAAATTTTTTTACTCATCCAAAATTTATAATATCCTTTTATTCAAAGATTCTGAAACTCAATTTACACAACAATGAGTTATAAACAAGTTATAATTTATATGTTTATAATACCAATCTATTAAACTAGCTGGGGTGTAGAAAACATTCCAAAGTTACTGTTTACATAAAATAATATAATAAAATTATATTAGAAAATTGTCAAAATTGTACCACTTTATCTAAAAATTCAACTTCTGTACTTTTATAGTTTCTATATGGGATTATTTAAAAATATAGTTTTTATTTTATAAAAAAACATGCAGCAAAGTTTTATATTATTGTATAATCATGTACAATTTTTAATTTCATAAAAAACATTATAAAACAAGCTTAAAACAACTAAAATAATCATTTAAAAAACCTTTATAATATTAAATCTTCCATAATTGATTTCTTTAACAACCCTGCTCTCAAAGAATTAAAAGCCTATCAAATAAAATTTTATGAAATAGGAAGAAAATGTGGCATTAAAAAATTACTTTTATAACATTAAAAATTAAGTTTTATGAGGAATAGAGCAAGCTAGTAAATGTAAAGCACTGAAATTTTGGCAATATGTAATGCAATTTAGGAGCCAGTTTTGTAAATCACACCATATAGAGACTTAAAATTCCCTATTCGAAAAAAAATGCGAAAACTTACATAAGAGAGAAAAACAATATTTTGTTGTAATGTAAAAAACTTAAAAATATTCTTTATAAATTCTATGAAAACTGATGCGATTTCGGCATCTTTTCCTATAAATTCGAAATAATGTGAGTTTAAATAGAGGTTTAAGTTAAAAAGTATTTTTAATATTTTTATAGATCTTTTTATTTTTATTTTTATAGATTAATACTTTTATAGATCTTTTTTTATACAGATTTTATTAAAATATCGTTTTTTATTTTATTTTATTTTATTTTATTATTGAGTTGTTCTTATTTGTTCATTAACTGATGCAGTAGAAACGTAACGATTTCATTTATAGGAATACATCTTGTTCTTACTAATTACTTGAGGAATACGAAATTAAGAAAGGTGCAGAATTTTCCTTGCTTTACAACACTTATCACTGATACATTTTTATGTATAATGCGTTTATACAATTCTCCACTATTTAGAACAGCTTTTTTACATTTATATTGCATATTATCTATATTGCATATTAGCTATATTGCATATTATCTATATGGCGCAATGATATTTTAAATAATTTGAATTAATATTAACAATTTTTTAGGAGCTTGCTGGCAAGCAAATAGATGAGACGATTCCTAGGCAGACTGCGTTGAGACAACTGACACCAAGATGCGTGGTGACGTCTCGAGCCTACGGTACAGTGCAACGATGGAGGGTATCGCGATTCATCTTTCGTTACCTAGTCGACTATAATAAAATGGCCGGAGTGCAACGTGCCATTTGGTAGAATAATTTGCACTTGGACTATATGTTACTCCGTTGTTATGTATAAATGAATATTAATGAAGAGTGAACGACGACACGATCGCATATGTGAATAGAATTAAATAAATTATACTACATTTCCCTACTTTATTGTTTTTACTATCTCGAGGCTTTTGCTTCCTTGCTTTATTTTATCACGTGATCAAAAAGCGAAATATTTTTCTTAATATACATTAAAATGAATTAACTTTTCCCTGTACTACCTTTGACTAAATTGGTAAGATAATACTGAAATACTAATACTTTATTTATTTGACGAATTACTAAACAGGTCCGTAATCTTTATTATTATTTCATTTTCTTTATAATATAATGAAATAAATTATACGTGTACTAATACGAAAAGCTTTTTAGTATTTCGTATTAGTCTTTGCATAATGCCATTTTTGTATCCGACATAGATATTGCGTAATCTATGTCGGATGCACAAATGGCGTCATACGAAATTAATTTATTTTGACAATGTAAAGAAAAAAATTCACACGATTTCTTGTTTTTGTGATCATAATTTAATGTAATTAGAGCGAAAGAGGATGTAAGAGGGAAAAATTTAATTTTCTGTTCATACTTAATAGAATGTACGCTGAGATCATATTAGACTTTTTTTAATTACGTATATATATCAACGAAAAAAAATTTGAAGAATAATTAGTTTAACGACCAACAGTAAAAAAAAATTGATTAAAGAAAACTCATTAAACATACCTGAATTAAATAAGTCGTACTTAATTTATTTTTCAACAACTTAATTTTTATATATAAAAAATTACTTTTTATTGAGTTTTTAAAAATAAATTAAGTGATCCTTATTTAGCCTAGATATCTTGATTACCAGATGTATATTATATCACGCAAAAAGTGATATTTAACCATCAATTGTAGCTCGCACGAAATCGATATTTATATGAACTGAGAGCGTCATAAACTGCTTCTTTTATATGGAAGATAGTGCGTATGTCTCAATTATTCGATCGAGAGCATGTGCATGTATTATTGTGAGGAAATCGATTCACGAAACATATATATCACGCGTGTAAACAGTTCTCGCTGTTTTCCTTCGTTACTCATATCTCATTTATTAGTGTATTTCTCATAACTTTGCGGGAACAAGCCGCATCCTTGAATATTTTATTAATCATAACGTCACCAACTTGCTTCCGCGCGACCGCTTATCTCGTTCCATCTCAGAGCACAAATAAAACTAATACAACTCAAATACGTACTGATCAAAGGATTGTAAACTGCTGTTTAGGCAAGTTTAAAGTAACGATCGTAACACGAGATACAATAAATTCGGACGATCTTAAGCCATTAATCAAATTACTATTACGTTGAAATTCATAAACAAGTCTATTTTTCTTTACTCAAATATCTTTATTGAGCAAACATTCTGTATGATAAATGCATTATGATCATTAAACTCTGGATAAAAGACACGAAATAATTTATTTTATCATTATTCAATGATTGATTAGAGTAAGTAATAAATTAATTGATTTTACTTATTTGATTGATTTAATCACTGTGAATTATTTACAAGAATTTAAAATTTTTAAGAATAAAAGTTTGAAAGAAAGATTTCGAAAAGTTATAAATTTTAATTATGATAACAGAATCACATTTATTAATTTAAGTCTTTGCTTGTTGAAATAATTAATTTCGCAAGGAACAATTTGAAGGAACTCAGAACACCTTTACGTAAAAAAAAACAATGGGATAACAATCGATATGATCCAATCAGTACGAACGGTACACGTGCATTTTACTCTTAGCAAAACTGCGCGTAAGTGGTATAGCCGACTATCTGATCGGACATGCGTCGCGCAGCTCCGCACATAATCTCGATTCAAGCCTTTGCTCACTAGTGCACGTGTGGCACTCGTGTGGCGGATTCAGACACGACTGTCGCTAGGACTTACCTGTTTCTTACCCGTCGTCTTTCTTCGGATGGCATTCGCGGCAACGAGAATCACGAAGAGCAAGATTTCATGTAGGTATATTAGGATTCCCGATTGTTGACGTGCGAAAGTATCATTTTCAGAAAGCTTCAAATAATTAAAAAATAATTTCAGATTAACGACGTTCCTGTCGTAAATGTTTATTTTTCTTTGTTTTTATTTAATCCCCCCCAAATAATAATACTGTTCAAAATATTTTACGCAAAACTAGAAGTTATGAGGCATTTTAGATAGTAGCAGATTTTAAGAACTGAAATACTTATTTTAAAAAACTTAGAAATATTTTAGTAAATATATGTATATTTTTAAATATGTTTTTACTTCACTTTTTTCTAACATTTTATATCAAGACGTCTCTATACAACGCATATATATACACTTGTGATCAAATTTTTTAAGGTAATATCTTTAAATTAATTAATTCTTGATTTCAAATATGTTATTTTTTAATAATTCTAATATCTTTTTATATAAAATATGTGTAATTCTTATTTTATAAGTTATATATTTATTTCCCTTGAAATGTAAACGAATATTAACAGGATATCAAAATTTTGCTTTTCGATAAACACAAATAACTTCAGTTTATCGAAATATAGCAACTAATATGTACAAAGATACAAAGAGAAATAATTTCAAAAATTAAATTATTAATTATATAATTAGAAATAAGCTGATAATTATTGAATATAATTAAAATATCTAAATAATTCAGCATATTAACAGATTTATAGTCGTAAACCTACACCAGTCGTTTGATATAAAAAAGCATTGCGAAAACAATAATTATTTATGATATAAAATGAAGATTAATAATAAACGGTTGATGAGAATCAATTTCAATTGACGTGTAGTTTCACTAAAAAAAATATGAATTATGTAAACTACATTTGAACGATATCCGATCCACCGAACGATGTCTACAATCGATAAGTTTGCAAAGTAACAATGTAGATTTCTACATCACTGATCAACATAAACAGAAGAGCATAAAATATTAATATTATGAATTTGTTATATCATACTGTCTCTTCGATTTTTTAGAGAAAGAGAAAGAGAATCACTACAATTGTTTGCAGCGCCTGCTTTGTTCAGTATTGCTAAAATGATCAAGAGAATAAAATAATAATTTTAAATTAAACTTATATTTAATTCTTAATTAATCTTAAACACGCTTATATAAATAATAACTGTAAAAATATAATTTTTTTAAACGAAAATTAATTTTATTTTTGATATTTTGTATAGTCATTTTATATTTTTGTTTTTTATCTTTCTATTTCTTAAATTTTAGTATTTTTATACACTTCCATAAAACTATGCTATTGCACGGATATTTATGGATTTATGAATTACTTTCACTTTTTTGTTCTCACCTTCAGTTTGTGATGCATAAAGACACACGTGCTATTTTATAATATCTTGAATGAATCTCAATGAAAGTTTATGGAATGGGATCCCACTTGTTGGAAATTACACGCAACAGCCACTTAATAACATTTGATAAGAGTCACACGAATAAATGAACGTGAAATGAAATGATATTGCACTTGACGTGAGAATCAGCTGTCTGCATCAACATATCGGCTTTACATCCACGTTGAACAAATAACCAACCATTTCAGATGGCTTATTCGATGACATCAACAATAATTAATTGCTCATGCTATTGTACGTGTTAATAGACAAAAGCGAACGCATCAATGCATTTTTTTCAACGCGCGCGTAAAAATGTTGGTATCAATATCGACGTTGATATTGATGTCAGAATGCAAAAATAGACTGACATTCTAGATTTTATTAGATTCTTGAAATTATTTACATGGTAGCTGGCAGTATTTTTCTCGTTATGATTTTCCGAGATATGCATGCAGAAAAATATTTTCTTGCTAAGAAAATCAATTAATTTCTGCTTTTCTTTTTTTTAACGATTATATTTACAAAGAATATTTTCTTTTCTTATACTCTTAAAATACACTTAATATTTAAGTGGAACAGGTAATATTTATTAAAAATAAACTTTGTGTATGCGTGTGTGTGTACATACAACAAAATATAACTTGAATTAAGTGTAACTTATTTCAAATATTTTATAAGTTTATATGTACAAATCTGTCATAAGCATCGAAATAGTCAAGAATATTTTAAAACAAAAATTTAATGCTTTTATTAGTCTAATTTTTCTTCAATACAATTTTATAATATTCTTTGTAAAAGGTTAATTTTTTTCTTTTATTTAACATATAGGTAAATATGAATGTGTTTTCATTTGTGATAAATACATTTTTAAAATTATTAAGAAAGCATTCTTTATTAAAAATGACGGTTACTTACTAGTAGGAAAATGTAAATTGAGTGCTTACTTGCTTTTCTTAACAATATTTTGCTGTGTGCATGAATTTTATGTCAATGTGCTTATCGCTTTTAAGGATATATGTGTCACATGTCTCAAAATATTACCAAAAAATTTTAAATTTCATAAATTGTTCTATTATTTGAATATTATTGAATATTATTTAATTTGCATGTTATTTAAATATATTATTTAAGTTTAAAAATTTAATATAATTCTCTTACTGGTTTAAAAGTTATTTAATTCTTTGTTCGCTCTTTATATTCTTATACATAAAATCGTATTTTATTATACTTATTTGCAAATTTGATTTGAGTAACATTACAAATTAAACTTTTTTTTAAATATACCAATAAAACTTTAATACATATTTGTGCAAAAGTTTATTTAAATTTATTTAAAAATTATAATCTAAATTATTATCTAAAATTGCAGTAAATAAGATTGTTTTTATTTAAATTTCAATAAACCAAATTTTTAATTTTTTTACAGCAGATTTGGAGCCAAAATTCTAATATTTGCAGTCAAAAATTTTTATTATTAAATAAGAAAGAATTGAAAAAACTTGCAATTTTTAAATTTTAATAATTTTTAGATAGTATTGCAGAGTCAAAATATTTTTAATTTTTATTTTGTCTTATTGTACTATTAATTTATAAAATTAATTAAAATTCTATTTACCAACGTTTGAAAAAATATACAAAGCACCAATGAAAAAAACAAACAATTACATTACAGATAATATTTAATGTATTTTAATGCGCTTGTAGAGAATTAGTATGATTACATCTTCACATTCTTCACTCACTCTTATTTCCTAATGTGACTTGTGCGTGTCTGATGAAAACCTTTCTGAGCGCTCAATTTAAACACTTCTGTGATGTTGCAAATTAACATTTTACGTCGACTCTAATGGGTTCATGCAAATTTGATAATAAATCTATATTCCTTTTAAATAATATAACCTGTAATTTTTATTTTAACTTTTAGTACGTTTTTTATATAAAATAATTAATTTAAGGATATCAGGATTCCTGCGAAATGAGCAGATCATTAAACATCAGCAGTGGCATGACGTTGAAGACAAAGCAGATATTTCATACTAAGAAGAAGCGTAAAAGGAACAACGTAACCTGGCAAAATATTTTGCCGTTCTTAATGCGCCACAGGAAGGATAAAGTAAGGGTAATTGAAACTCAATTTTTGGACTCTTACCCTCCAGCTCCGCCAAGGACACGTCCATTCCAAAACGATTTTGTCAACGAGCAAACTTTACTCATGAGCAACAATGTAAGTATTGTAAGAAAAATCAATTATCTGTCTTATATACCGCAGAAATTTTGTTTTTCAAAGAAAAATATAGAGAATGTAAAAGAAAATTAAAAAAATAAGTTTCTAAAATAAAGGAAAGTATATAACATTTAATCATGAAACTAATTGTCCAGGCACAGGATATTAAGAATTTATTTTATATTATAAATTTACTAAATTTTTGGCAAATTTAGTGCCTGTATATACAATATATTTTTTATTTCTATTTCATATTTTTATTTTTAATGTAATTTTTGTTCTCTATTTTAATTTATATTCTTTTGTAACTTCTTGTTCCATAAGATTAAATAAATCTGTCTTCTTCTTTAAAAAAAATTTTTTAACTCTAATATATAGTATAATTAAAAATAATTTTATTTTACTTTAGTTTTAGATAAATAACTTTTAAACAAGTAAATAGATCTAAACAAATTGGTATATGAATAAAGTTTTAGTATATGTAAAAAATTTGTTTTAATTTATAATTATACTTTCTCAAATTTATAAATAAGTGCTATAAAACGCGACTTTACATCCAAAATCAAGAGTAAACAATTAAATAATTTTAAACTAATAAGAAAATTATGTTTGAATTTTACAGAGATGTTCTAACATAATAATAAAACAATCCGTAAAATTTTTTAATTTTTGGTAGTATTTTGAGATTATGTGGCACACAGAATATTTGAAAACAAAAATAAAACGCTTTTTATATTGCTCATTGTAACAAGTATATTCGAATTACAGGCGATAAAAGTAAAGTAATGAAAATTTCTCTGCAGGATCCAGAAAGCTTCCACTGTGCAATAGGATCAATTTTAGTGTTGGCTCAATTGTTCGGGATTCTACCGGTCTCAGGAATATGCAGTCCGAGCCCGCTACAGTTGAAGTTTGTGAAATTTTCGTTTCGCACTATCTACACTATTTTCATAAGCGTGCTAGTGCTAATTATGGCGATATTGTCGGTGGTGCACATGATAAAAACACTAAACTCCGTAACTTTCGAAGTCAAAGGTAAACAGATAAGCATTTTATTATTATTTTACGCTTTGTGTCGCACCGTGCCGTCCCTATTCAAAAAATTACACACGTTGTTTTATTACACAGCGAGGCGTAGATAACGCGTAGATACATATGATATATACGGAAAATCAATTCGTACGGTTAATTGAAATTTTCAGTGAAATCTAAAAAATCAAGATTCTCTCTCCAGAAATAAAAAAACGCTTTAAAAAATTACCTATTACATTTATCAAACATTGTTAGGTAATATTTTAAATGTTTTGAAGTTGAATAGAGTAAACTCGATAGCCATAGTTTTTTAAAATGCAAAAAACATACTTTCATTTTTATTATTTTTTTAATAGCGTTTGATATATGGTATTACCAGTGAGAAATGATAATAAAATCGAAATTGATTGGATGTCGAAATTATTAAATCAAAACATTGTTTTGATATCAATTTGACATTGATTCGATACATCATTTTCGTTGGGCTTTTCTTTAATGTTGATTAACATTAAAATTTAAAGAGAAAATATTTAATATTAATTTTACATTATCAAAATATTGGAACACTAACATTAGCCATCTTTCACAACTTTTAAGGAAAAGATAATCCATAGTGTTACAGGACAGTTGGCCATATATATTTTATGTACTTAATATTTATAAAATAATAACCAAAATTACAATTTTACATAGTTTTATTGCCACATTTTACTGTCACATTTAATTTTATTTGTAAACATTTCTAATAATGTTTATGTAAGTTTAACATCTATTTGACTTACTATCAGTATTTTAAAAAATATCTATGATATATCAAATTTAAAATATTAGGTGCGCTTATCTTTTTTATAAAATATATACATTAATACTTACCCCGAAAAAAGTCATGGGTCATCTTATTCAAACCGTGGGAGAAAGATATTTGTAGTATTTATTTAAAAAATAGAAAAGAAAATAAAAGATATAATCACAAATTTCAATGTACATACTTTCGTTATGCGTCTAACGTTAATTGTGACAGCTCAATTGTAATTTATTTGATGTTGTGGCAATTTTTAATGAACACATGAAAAACTTTGCATGCATTCAAAAGTAAAAACGTGATATAATGTCCACAATATTGTTATTTCGAATAGTATACGCATATAAACTACAATAAATAAAGATTATCTTTGAAAATACTTACAAAAACATATTATTTAGCAATTATTGAAGAAATTATACCCATTATCTTCTCCGTATAGTTATCATATTCTAATTTACCCTAAACTTCGTGAAATGGAAATAAATATATGTAAATGAAAGGGCGCTTACTGTTTAGCTTACTATTATTTTTTTCTCGAAACCGGAGATTCAAGATATTTCGAAATGTGCGATTGGATTTTAGGAGGAGTCGGGGCTGCCACGGCAGGCGCGATGTTTTATTCAAACTGCCTAATAAGCACGTTAATATTTTTCCGGCTGTCGCCGCGTTGGACAACTCTGCAACGCGATTGGAGATCTATGGAGCAATTCATAGACAGGTAAATATCAACGTGTTGTATAAGGAAAGTTGCAGGAGATCGTCGCTAAATGACCGCGTGCTTCGGAACTGTATGCATGATGCATGCGAATCGCGAACTCTCGAGAGATTACGATCTCACGTGCGCTTTGTGCATGTTCACGCGATGACAGCAGGTGTTACAGGAGCAACAACAAGTGTCACATTCAGATTGTTCGACGTTGTCGTAACAAGCTTAATTGGAAATCGAAAATTATTGCGATATTGACATAATCATTTTGCACGCCATCTCTTTACATTAGAATACCATAAAGTTACATTAGAAAGAAAATTCTAAGACATTAAACTGTTTTACTTATATTTTCATTTTTTAAATATTCAGAAAAATGAAAATAGTAGTAAAACAGTTTAATGTCTTAAAATTTTCTTTCTAGTGTAACTTCGTAAAGAGATTTGAAACGTTTAAAGCTGTTAAAGATTTTAATTTAATCGTTTTAGGCCTGTTTCTACCAATGTAGATTAACTTCAATCTTTGTTTAACTTACGCTTTACCTTTTTTTAGTTTTCAGAACTAAAATAAGATAACAAGTAAGTTGAATTAAAATTAATCTACGTTAATAAAAACAAACCTTATTGTCATTATTAATAATAAACATTATTATATAAACATTATTAACATATAAACATTATTAAATCAAAACTATGTTTAAAACTAAAACATTTTTTTAACAGAAATAAAAATAAAACATTTTAATATTTTCGAATTAAACACTTCTTTTTAGGATATGGCATAAAATATACGTATTTATTTGTACGATTTGATGTAATATGCAGCTTTATATCGCTATATAGATATGCAAATACGACACGGTGGTTGCGTGTCTGTAACATTCATCAAAAGATAACATCGCTTATAATAATCTGCCTCGAACAATGTAAGTGTTTAAAAATTCAACGCTGAAGTCACTGTCTTTCAGAGAATCGATTGTTTCTACTTAGAAATCTCAGTGAGCAACATTTCTTTTTAAAGCTAATTAATTTTGCATTGCCTTACAAAAGTTGATGTAGAGAGCTGTCAAATGCATACTAATCGCCTTATTTTCGGTCTTACCTTAATAATATTTTTACTAGGGATATACCAAATGTCCGACAACTATCTAATCCGGTTATAAAGATTATAAAGAATCGTTTTCCATAATTCCATATATAATAATTGTATTTATCATTTAAATTTTTCAATTCTAATAAATACAATAAAATAATTTATAAGTGTAAAATATATTACTGATAAAAATATTTTATATGTAAGCCAAATGTCTGCTTAATTAAAAATATATAGATGCTTAAGATACTCCACAATACGTACAGAGTATCTCATAAAAATCATAACGACATTTAAAAGTGAGAATAAACTCTTAAGATTATTTTGAAAATTCTAATATCAAAATGTCGAGACTACATAATTTTTAAATAAGAAGATTTTAAAATTAACAAATTAACTCATGGCACTGTTAAAGTATATGCAAAATTAATATTAAAAAATACTAATATTTAGGAACATCTTTACTACTGTTAAATACGGCTGAGCGCGCGTATTTTAACTCTTTCAGGGGCACATTTTTTCTAACAATTATGTCGGATAAATCTTATTGTATCTGTATGTTTTGGATTATCCTAAAATCGAATCCAAGTTCAAAATTTAAAAATTTAAAATGATGGATCCAATATGGCGCACGTCGGACATAAAAATTTTTAATTCGGAAATTAAAAATTTATAGCCGTATTCTACACAAAATTTGTAATAAAAAGAGTCCCTTTCGGTTTATTGCTAAAATGCATAGATTTCAAGAAAAAAATTCCTGAAATGACATTCTTGAAATCCTTTCATTCAATATTTTGTAGCCGTCATTTTGAATTTTACATTTTTCAGATTAGTTTTATAATTAACAATCCAAATCACAATAACCATTAAATACATAATTAACAATCCAAATCACAAACCATTATATAAGTACAAAATTCTACACAATTGACTTATAAATTAAGTGAATAAATCATTTTTATATGCCAAAAATAGCATTTTTGTAGTATATTTTGTTGAATAAAAAATAATAACAATATACTTTCTGCAACTTCAACTAAATATGACTTAGTTCGTCATCTCTAAAATCTAAAATTATGAACTAAAAGTTTATTTACATTTAAAGAGCTTCTAGAACAAATTTATCGTAAAAAAGATTTTTTTTTATTGTTTATTTGTTAATAATTGCAAAATGCAAAAACTAGTATAGTAGTGCATAGTTCTAACATTAACAAATATAGAACAGTTTATTTCACGATCATACAATGTAACAGACCTTACATGGAGAGAATTTTCTTTTAAAAATCACCCTAAAAATTGTGGTAATTGTGAGACAACGTAAACCTTGAAGAATTTTACCATACTTTTAACAAAATTTACTAAAATTTTAATAAAATTAGACAAAATTTTTGTAAATTTGGTTAGAAGTATAGTAAAATTTACAAAATTTTGCAAAATTTTATTAAAATTTTAGTAAATTTTGTCAAAAGTATAGTAAAATTCTTCAAGGTTTACGTTGTCCCATAATTATCACGATTTTTAGGGTAATTTTTAAGAGAAAATTCTTTCCGTGCAGTTATATTAAAAAAACCGAAAAAAATGAGGATGAAAAGTATACTTTCCACCGCCCCTGAAAGGGTTAAACAATTTGATTTACCAATTTTAAACACTTTATTTAATAACTATGATAACTTTGACATAAAGGTTTGATATAAGGATTTATATCTCGAAATGATCTCAGAAATCTGTTTATAATTATATGTTGTTAAATCTTTAAGAGACATTTTGTATCTAGCATTACAGTATTTTACAATAAATCCATATTAATAATTAATAACACTAGCTATTACGATTTTATTAGAAATAAAAAATAATTATTTTCTCTCTTTAAGTATTTCTTTTCTTTATACTTCTTTTGTTTCCTAAATTCTATTTTTTTATATATACATTTATAATTACTTTATAAGATCTGAATGATTTTATTCATATTATATTTATTCATATTATATGATTAATTCAAATTTGATATGAGATCTAAATTTAAAACTTAATACTTTCTTATTGTACTATAGAGCTTAATCTATTAGATTACATTCCTAAGACATTTTTCTTAATTCGAGCAAATGTAATTAGATATTATTGATATTTAAAATAGCATTTATAGAGAATAGAGTTATACTTAATTTAGTTTTAGTAATAGTTGTATTAAAAATTAATAATAAAATATTAGAAAATCGTTTATTAGTTATATATTGGTTATTAAATGTTTTTATAATATTATGTAATATATTTATAGTATAGTAGTTTATATAAAAATATATCGATTATTTCCGTGTTAAGCCTATCAAAATATTTATTAGAAATTGGATTTAGTAAATAAAAGATTAAAATTTAACTAATTATATAAATCAATTTGATTTATCAAACAGTAAACTTTATTTTAATCAATTAGATTTAAATTCTAATCCATTTTATTCAAATTAATTAAATTCTAACCTCTAATTCACAATCCTCTTTTTTTTACTACAAGTAGTCTTCACTTTTTAAAATTATTTTGTGTAATTTTGCCTGATAATATCTGGTTATTTACTTATCCGATAATAATAAATGCTAGATTATTCGATATTCAGTTATATCACAAATTCCGTATCCGACACATTCCTATTTTTTAATTTAATATAATCAATATTTATATTACAAGTTTACATAAACGGGAAATAAATCAGAAATAAATAATATAGAAAATTTTTAACAAATTAAGTCTTGTTTATGCATTCTAACAACACTTTATCAGATAATGTAATGATTATATTTGCAATATATAATGCAATTTTATTCTGAATTTTCATACTTTCATAAAAGAAAGTTTATTATAGAATACTTTGTATTCATTATGTACACATTTACAATTATAAATAGTTAATCAATATTTTTATAAAATCTATCTCAAGTTTCTTAATTAGTTGTCACACAATCTTTATTACAACTTGACAGTTTAGCGCCATTTAGATTATAGCTTCAAATCATTAAATGAATATAATTCAAAATATGAATCTTGCTTGAAAAAATTTTTACGTGAAAATATGCAAAATTTACAATATTGGCGCGCATGAATAATTGTTATTTTTTTCTTGTTTGGTGAATTGTTAAAAATGATTTAAAATGTCAAAACGCATTCAAAATTTTTATATATAATTTGAAAAGCAATCAATCTTTGCATGTTATCGTAATATTGGAATTCTTATACGTAAATTAAAAGAATTTTTATAAATTATATTTGTTACGCACTAATTATTTCTTAAACATATACTTCGCATTATTTGTACATACATTTTAACGCGGAAAGCAAATTTTAAGTTTTGGATTGTTAAAAAATCCTTTTTTCTAACTTAATAATCTTGAACATTGTTTTTGTACTTATATATTTTGGCACAAAACGCAGAAGCAGTAATTAAAAATTGTGTGTTTTACATATTCAAATACGCGCGATTACTTTGATTAAAACGGAATACAAATTAATACCAAATAAAAAAATGTAATAAAAAATAACTTAAGTGATACACATTTGGCTCTCCTATACATACATATTTTAATCGAAATCTTTCGATTTTGCAGTAATAAGATGGAACGGCCGAAGCTACGTTTGAAATTCATCGTGATAAGCGCTTCCATTCTACTTCTAGCCGTTGGCGAGCACATATTGAGCATAATAGTGAACACCAAGAAATACGATTGGAGCGGCAAATCGAAAAATTCTACGTTCCAAAATTTTCTGGAAATATATTGCATGTCTTCTCACGCGTTTATCTTGGACTCACGTAAGTAGCAATCTGTTAGCCACTAATTTGAAAACACAGCTCGCAGAGCCAATTGAATAATGTCACAATGATCTAAATTCTAATTGAATAAACTGATTGATTTTATAATTACATGGAAAGTATTAGATTGGAAATTCGAATTTCTTAATTACACCAATATGATATTGTTCAATAATTTCAACTTTTTTATACATACAAATTTATGATTCTCTAGTCTCTTTAATTATATACTTTCTTTTAGTCCAATGTGATGCTATCTCTGTTAAATATTAAAGTAAACATATACCCTTTACCGCCAAAGACTTGTTTATTTGATCGCTGTGTTTCCCTTCTTCCATTTGTTGGATTACTTAGATTACTTGAGAAACTTCAGATCTGCTTTTTATTTTCAGTGACGTATAACTTTACGCTCGGTATTTTCATTTTTATCGTCAGCAAACTGGCGACTTTCACATGGAATTTCACCGACGTTTTTATCATGCTGGTAATAAAACAAATTCAATGACATCTCTTTCTTCAAACTCAGAATCAAATGTTTATAAACTTATAATATTGACCGATTCGAAACTTCTGGTCAAAAAAAAATTTTTTTTAGATATCTACCGGTTTGGCCGAAAGATACAAAACGTTAAACAAGCACGTGATGAGTTCTATATCGAAGCATCGGACAGCAGACTGGTGTGGATTGCGTGAAGATTACGCTGTTCTTAGTTGCATGGTGAAGAAGGTAGACAGCGATATCTGCGCCATTATTCTCCTGTCATTCGCAAACAATCTGTATTTCATCTGTTTACAGCTACTCAATGGATTGTCGTAAGTATAGCACGTGCAGGATTGCAAAGAAAAGGAAACAATAAAATCAGTTATTAAGTTAGTAATTAAGAAGTAGCACAGTCGACGCTCGTAATAAAATGCATTTTTACTTTGCAACAATTGTGCTCGTATTTTCGCGTAATTCGGATTAAAAAAAAGTTCATGACTACAAAAATTAATTTTTATAAAAATAAATTATATGAATCACGATTTGTTTTTTAAAACAATAAACATACGCAAATAACCTATTTTTAGAGATTAAGCGGAACAAAATAATTTTTTTTTTTTATTTATTTATATCATTTTAATCCTTTTGTTTTATCATTTCTTTTATCGAATATAATTTTATAAATCTATTTCTCAAAATATGAGTTATAAAAGTCTGAATGATGTATTTATTTTTTATTTCTATTAACAATATTTTTGACATCGCATTATTCAAGTAAATCATTTTTATGTACAAAAAATTTATTAATTGTTTAAAGAATATTATTTCGAAATTTAATTTGGAACCCTGTAATAGCTGCAATTTTTCACAATCCTGTTCGGAATCTCTATCCTGTTGTTTTATTCACTTTAACCGTGTCACAATATTATAACGTGTCTCTTCTTATTTAGTAATAAATAAATTATGAATGTAAAATTAAAATAATGTACATATATATATTGACGTAATATATAAATGTCAATTTCTTACTTTAATTTTTATTTTATCGGATTATTATAGAAAACCGGCCGAAGGCATACTTCACGATATATACTTCTTCGGATCTTTCATGTTCTTAATCATCAGAACAGTGATTGTCACTCTGCTCACTTCCAGGATCCACGATCAGAGCAAAGTGATATTGCCGCTGTTATATACTTGTTCAGCGTCCAGCTACAATGTAGAGGTAAAACAAATCGTATTTTATTGACGCGAAAAAAACAGTGCATCCCGTGAAATTATCAACGCGTAAATGATTTATTTAATTTGCTTTTATTTATATATATATATATGTATATAGTAACTTATATAGCCATTTTACAGACAGAAAGGCTAATATATCTACTCACCACTGATGACATCGTGCTTACCGGAATGCGTTTTTTTTCTATCACGCGGAACTTTATGTTGGCGGTAAGAATGAATCACAGTTCTCAATGGAGAATTTTTCGAAGCGTTTCATATACAATTCGATCGATAGCTTTTTTTCAATAATAATAGTAATTTTATGATTGTGATGTATTGCCTCGTCACAATGACACATAAAAATACAAAGGGTATGCCGAAATAAAGTAAAATACGTTTTATGTGTCATTAATTTAACTGTACGTACTAACTCTTAATTGCTGGCGTGTTTTTTAGTAGCATAAACATTGGCGTCTCATAGACGTAAGGTTGTATTGCGACAGGTATATAGAAAAAAATTTGTTTATGTAATCATTATTTAGACTATTTACATTACATCAGGGATATAAAAAACATGTTTCAATAATTATTAATTTTATTGTAAAAACAAAATTATTACGACAAAGCAAGCACATGACCTCTTTGGCTATTTATATGAAAAATCACAATTTTTTAATGAAATATTGACTGAGATAATAACAAATATTTTTCATGAAGTATCATTTAAAATTGTCAACAATAGTAAAGTTTTTTTTATCACTTTTGAGCAACAGTTATTGCACACAGATTTGGAGCACTGTAAGTACACAAATTTTTGGCAGGTACAGCATGAGGTAGGCCGTTTCACGGCGTTTTTCCTCTAAAACAATTTTTTCGTGTTTCAAGTTTTTCGTGCAGATTGCGATAGTTCAGTAAGTGATGTAGTTACTCGAAGAACGCGCTTGATAAAATCCTTAAGCTCTGTTGAAAGCTGTGGCACAGTTACTCTTCGCTCGAACTTCCAGCCCTACGATCGACAACATCGGTTTGCTGTCGCTTATAAAATCTTTGTGATGTGGAAGAAAAACTATTGTTATTTTGAGCCATTTTAAACCTGAAATTTTAAGCCTGAAAACAAAAAATAAATTCAATATTACAAAATTAATTCTTACGACCGGTATACGTTCAAATATATCGATGAAGTAGAGCGCCTATACGGTCTGCATCGGGTCTTAATGATGAATATAGTTTTTCTATTAATTTAATATTTTCAGTTTACATAAAAAATAAGTTATACAAAAAAAACTTACACTAACACTGGGGATACGTCTCACGGACGTAAGGCGATAAATATGATCTATTTTGAACTATGCCGCACGTCCGCTCTACACCGCAACTCACGCGTGACTGCGCGTGACTGAATTCTAGAAAGATGCATAGGGGGAAGGGGCAATGAAAAAACATTTTGCGCGACGTCTCACAGACGTATGTACGTCAGCAGTTAAGGGTTAATGGCGTCAAAAGCGAAAAGAGTTTAATCGATAATTTTTATTTTGTTATACACTTTATGATTTTCAATATCTCCATAATATTATAATTTATAATTATTAATATTTCAAATTCATGTATGTAGGTGGCTGGTGCAATTGTAACGTACGAAGTCGTGCTGCTGCAATTTAATATTGCAATGACACCAAATAAGAACAATGAATAAGCAATATTGTCGAAGGGCAAACTATTGTAAATTAGACTTTAAGATAATATAAGTATTTGTATTCATCATTTTTAATTATTTGTATTCATAAAAATAAAGCATTATATGATATTACTTTGTTGCAATTTCATTGCTACTATTTTTGCGATCATGCACTTAATTTAAAAATGTATTTTTTTATTATAAGAATAATAATACAAGGAATATTTATTATAACAAACTTATGATTGTTTGGTCATAAAAAAACGTTATTGGTTTAATTACGTATTATTTCGATATATTTTCCAATACATATTCGCAATAAGTCTATCTATACGTCGAGCTATCTTTAGTCAAATAAATTTTCCTAATTATATAAACATTCATCAATTTTACATTCACATTCAGGTAAATTAAGAATTCAAAGTATTTAAAGTTTTCATAAAATTTTTTAATCACTGGTACTATTTCTAAATAAATTTTTTTATATAATAAAATAATATATATTTTGTACAAGATTTATATAAACATTATATATTTAAATAATTTTTTTAGTTCACCATTCACAAGCAATATTTACAAAATTATTGCGATGTAGATCATAAACAAATAAAAATACATTCGTATGTGCTCTTGATCCATTCCTGCGAATGACGGTGTGTTTTCTAATCTACCTAAAATGTTTTTGTATCTAAATGTATAAGTGCGTATTCATATTGTCTCATAACAATATTAGATTCAACGCTGGTGATCCTTTTCGCTTTTCTCCAGAATGAATATCAGGCTATTCATATCGGAAGAGCTAGAACAAAAAGTAAGTTAAGAAATAAAATCATGCAAAAATAATGAGCAAGAAATATATTGCGGAAACAGAGACACAGACAGAGGCAGAGACAAAGACAAAGAAAAAGAGAGAAAGACAGATAACAAAAAATAGTATTCTAAAAATAACATTATACTAAGAATACTCGATTTGTCACAGCATAATTTGCATACTTATCTTAAAACGTATACTTATCTTAACGTAAAATTGCAGAAAAATTACCACAAGTAATGTGAAAATAGAAGACTGGAATCCAGCGAAAATTTTATTGATTTACCTATATCATAAAATATAATATAAAAAACTAAGAAAGAGAGAGAGAGTGAGAGAGACAGAGAGAGAAAGAGAAGATACAATAATAAAAAAAAGATATAAATATTATATAAAAAACTAGTCAGGAAATATTAACTGCAAAAGAGGGGAAGAATAAAAAAGTTGCTATAATAAAATGCAACAATGTATATAATGCAATTTAAAATTTATTTAATAATAGTATTTGTCATAATAGAATCATGCAATTTGTAGTAATGTAGATATAGCAATAGATATAGCTATAGATTTACAAATATAGATATAAATACAGATATAGAGGTATACACATATATAGATATTGTTATAAATTTAAATACAAATGTGTAAATGAAACAGAGGTTGAAAATTTCAAGATAAATAGTTTGAAGTTATATTGCTACAATTTTCAAACAATGAAAATTTTTTCTTACGTGAGGCATGAGATTTAATGAAAGTTAAATCCAATCATTCATGAAACAGGCAAACGGTGTGAATTTCATGAAATTCATTGTTAAAAATGTAAAAGTGCTAGAATAAATAAGTGAAGAAGTTTGTAAGGTGTAAGATCGCAATATGGAATTGTATTTACATAGTAAAATAGTTTATTGCACAGCATTTCTCGCGTGATTTGCAGAAGCAAATATAGGTGATTGAAATCCTTAGAAACCCTTTTCGAAACCTAACTCTCTATCTCACCTCGCAAGCAGTCGTTATATTCGATTGATCCAGACTACCTTGTTGGACGGAGTTGAACTGTACCAAAACCAATTCATAAGTCACGATGGTTCCGGCAACCTGAAGCATCATTCGTAATCGGACAAAATGTATTAAACATGTGTGCATTTTTTAATACTATTATTAGTACTAATAGTACTTAAAATAAATCTAAATCTCCTCTTAATGAAAACAATATTCAAACTTTATTCTTTGGTTAAATTAATCATGTATTATATATATTTTCAAAATAATGCAAAAATTGTGAAAAAATATAGATTGTTTTGTACCTTGCATTTAAAAGTAATAAAAAATTTAGCAACAAATTTTTCTATATTAAAAAAATATCTTAATAAAAAGTAGTGTGCTCTAATGATAATGTAACTTAAAAAATAACTGACAAAAATCTTTTATAAGTATTTTAAGTATTTAAGACGATTTTATGTAAAGTTCTATTGCATAAATTAGTTTTGTTCTGTGAATAGAACTTATTTGTTTCTTTATTTACGGAACTAAACTTAAAACCGTAATAAAACTTGGCATATTTCATATCTTGAATACGTAAAGTATATTTGCACAAAAAACTTTAAAACTATTATTACTTTTAAAAATAATTTATTTTTTAATAACAAGTAAACAAAATATAAAACTATTATTTAATAAAATTTTGATGTTATTTATACTATTTTCATATGTATAAAATTTATTAAAGGTGTAAATATTTATACATTTCAAATTTCAATTTACTTTATAAAAACCGTGCGATATATTCCAAAATATAAAATTGTTTTATGGTAAATAAATATATATTTTTAAAACTTTTTTCAGAAAAAATAGAGACAAAGTATGAGTGCAAAGATATTTGAGAAAGTTTGAATAGTTAACAGTATTTTGCAAACGCCATAAATCTGCTTTTAGTTAAATAATTGATAGCTATATTTAATTCGTATAAATTAGCGTACTTACAGTTAATACGAGTCCCCTGGTTACGGAGAAAAAGTTCATTCCTGTCAAACTTACATTATCCGTCGTTACTTGCATCAGAAATCTCGTAACCTGCGAAACGTTGTGCAAATTTATGTGCGAACTTACGTGTAAATTAAAAAGCAAATTTTATTTAATAATCTTATATATAATCTCTCTTATTTTAATAACATTCGTTTTTTTTCTCGTAACCAACATTGTATATAATCTTTTAAACTCTTACAAGTTTCTTGATCATAAAAGAAGAAACTTTATAAATTTAATAATAACGCATCAAGAAGATACATGATAAAAGATATTGGGCTTTTACTTAGAACTCTCTCTTTCTTTCTTTCTCTCTCTCTCTCTCTCTCTCTCTCTCTCTCTCTCTCTCTCGTGTTTGTTATGAGAATTAATCGATCCAGGCTGTAAAATAATGTTTTTCTCGAGACACAAACCTCGGTGTTGTAACTAGAACCAGGGACGCTGTATAAAATCGGTGCTGGCAGACGGGACTCGTCATGAACGGAAGCCGCATACAGGGAAACCGCCGTTGTCCTCGACAACAGAAAGCCGAAGGAATAGCAAAAGTAGATCTTCCGCACGATATCGCGTATTGGGCTGTTTGAAAAATGCATGCATGACTTTACGCAATCTACTTCCCCTAGAAACTCTCGTGTAGCATGGTCTTCTATATAAAATTTTATAAAACCGTTCAAAGCTAATATTCGAAATGATAACACGAAATCGATAACATCGATATCATCACCGATAACATCAAATATTAATTGTTAATTTAAAACTAAATATCATTCAAATAATTATATTATTTTTATTTATGTAAAAATATTTAATTATTTACTGATTTAAATATTTATTTATATTTATATTAGTGAAAATCTTTGAATTAGTTTCTAGGAGACTCAACGTAAGGTAAGTCGAGAGAACATATCATTTCGGATGCCACTTTTTTATTATTTCTATAATATACTTATATAGAAATATTTTATTTCTTTTTATTATCCACTATTTAAAAAACGTTAAGATTACACTTATGTGATTGAACTCATAAAATAAATGTATTAAACAAACTTTTAATTAGTACTACTTTTTTACGTATCAATAATAATTCAAAAATCATCGCAATCAAAAGTTACTTGTGGCATTTTTTCCCGCAATTTACCCTACATAAAAAAAAAAATTATCGTGTAATCTTAAAGTGTTAGATACTTGAAGGAAAACAGCAATTGAATGCAGATGAAGTACAAATTTGTAGCAAAGGACAGGAGCACGATGCTTGAGATGTAAGAGTCCACCCTGCGTGTAAGGGTCGCCAAGTGGTTATAGTCATTCCTAGCTTCGGCCCACCACCACTCCGGCATCGCCTTGATAACGAGATAGCAGTGATGTGTTGTTAATAAAAGCAAATATTTTCGTTATTATATCGTGATCAATAATATATTTTCTCACATTGAAAAAATTCAATTAATAATTAAAATGTACGATAATTTAAATGAAGGGAATGCATGAATACGTGCATGAATATCATTACATCGAAAAATTGTATTCTTGAAATAAAAGAATTATATAAGCTGAGAAAAAAATTCTTGCAATTTATCTATAATCCCTAACATTTTTTATGTCAACTATATATTTATAGTTTCATTTTAATTATAATTTTATTATAATTATATATTGTTTTAACTGCAAGTTATAATTATTAATTATTATGTAAACAATAGAAAACACTTTTAAAGAATAGTTATATTCATATACATAATGTAATTGCATTTAATATATAAAAATTTTTAAGACATATTCTATATAAGTTGTGTTTCACATGTTCTGTCTCTACAAAAATTTTTATTTTATTTTATTTTTACCACATTTACCATATATCTCTTTTTTAATATTTTACGATATTATTTAAAATTATAATTTTTAATAGAACATTTTGGTAACTTTTTTAAAAGATAAAACTATAAACTTAATGTTATTATTATTAACATTGCAGCAGTAAAATTAAAAAATTAAATTTTTAATCATAATTATTTTACTATGAAATTATATTAACAAATATAACACAATAATAACACGTTTTTCTTAGTGTACTTTGCAAGCTATTTTAACAAATATTCATAATAAATAAGAATATATTCTTTTTTCTAAAATATTCTTTCTAACGAACTTCCGAACAATTACATTCTATGCAAATCGTGTTTTATTTACAACAATTATACCTTGTATAATTATATATATGCATATAAATATATATATATATATATATATATATATATATATATATACAATATAAATGTTAGTGTGATGTTTGATACTCAAAATCTGAAACATCGTAATATTTTAATTTTAAATAATGGTTGAGACGTAATAAAAAATCAAAGAATTAAAAAAAAAAACTTTATATCGAGTAAAACTTGATAAAATCTAGGCCAAACATGAAAACCAGTTATGATATGGATTAAGGTAATAAAAGTTATTTATTATAGCACGTTAATTTTTATGCATTTGGTAAAGAGAATCGAACATATATTATCCGAAGTTTTTGTTTGTTCCCATGTACAAGCAACTTTGTCTCTAACTATGGCATGTGCGCTATAATTTTATTCCAAACTAAATCGTACGGCATTAATTTAATCGTCTCATATAACGGTATTAATAACTTGTATTCATTTATTTTTAATCTTTATAATCGGAAAAAATACGTTCTAATAAAATTCTATATTTTTTAATTACACTTCCATTTATATTTATAAAAAATATAAATTCTATAATCTTATTTTAATTATATATATATTCTTATTAAAATTAAGAATATTTGTTACTATTTTAGTCTTTAGAAGAATTTCTTCTAAGTTAAGAAAATCGTCTTGAAGAGGGAAATATTTTTTCTCTAGAGAGCTGAGAATACAATTTTTGTCGGTTTGTTGCAAATTTTAGTCACAAAACAAAAGGCAAATATCTCATAATATAAACTGCATTGTACCTTTTCCCGTATTGAAAAGAGGCGACTGTTTAGTTGCCTAAACTGATCCGCCAAAGCTATACTGATGAGAATAAGAAACAGATCGACAAAGTTCCATGAGAATGTGCTGAGGATATTTATAGTTTCAACTAAGATCCCCTTCCAGAGACTGTAAGACATCCTTGTGAAGATCTATATAAAATTGACGATCAGTTATATGTGTTATTCAGTCGAAAGCTTCAAACTGAAAGCACATGCATCATCTTTCGTCTCATATTTTTCATCTTTGAAGCTTGGAAGAAGCTCTCTTTTTAGAAATTTTAGAAAAAGAGCGGGGCAACGCGGTTTTTTATATTTAAAAAGTACAATAAAATTAAGAATTGAGTGTACTACCTGAGGAAATTGCGATTGGAAATAAGTACCAATAACGTCCGTGTCACCGCGATACGCTGCGCATTCTACTGCACTGATATACGCAGAAACCACAGCGGCAGAATGTTCCACTATATAAAAATATTTAACATAAATTCACATTTCTTTTATTTTAATTATACCCCTGTAAGTTGAAATCAGTAAACTCTTACTAATTTATAGTACTTATAATTACAATCACAAAAACATTTTGAAATTAACTCGAACTGACAAAGGGTGTTCTTTGTACATTTGAATCCAAATCTGAAAGTTCTGTTCAAATTTTTGAAGGTTTTAATTTTATCTTTCTCAAACACATGATATAATATAACATTTTTATTTACAGATTTAGGATTATTTATGTCAAAACCTATCAGAAACACCTATTTTATTTAATTTTTGGTACTGTGCCATCAGCAGAGTAAATTAATATTCTTCTTTTTATTAAATTAAGTTGAAACTAATGGCTTATAAAATTAATGTAATTATTAGGCAAACAAAAATCTAACTCAGTTAAAAATTAAGATTAAATTAAGTTAATTTTAAAGTTTGAACTTTGCCATTCAAGTAAAAATAATTAGAGTAATTAGATAAAAGTAAACATAATTTGGCAACAAGATAAATTAAATTATAAATGTTAATTTTATTGTATTTTAAAAAATTAACTCAAATATACGGAAATAATTTTATTGAATAAAATGCGTAGGCACGTGATTACGTATCCTTATCTTATTCACTAAAGACCACTCACCCAACGCGAGCAACATGACGACGACAGTTACGATTTTAAAACGAGTTGCGAGAGTGGTCTTCGAAATTCGCCGATGTCTCGAGGTGAATTCACGTTCCAGTTTCTCCCAAGTTAACGCCAGGCAAGGCCACTGCATCGCCAGCCGTACGAACATAATTGCGGTTGCCATGGCCGTGGCGTAGAAAACGAAAGTCGCTAATATTTGAGATAAGGCCGCTTAGAAATAACGGAGCGGGCTGCTAAATTACGAATTGATCTTACCTATAACGAGTAACGAAGGGTGACTTACTCATTTTCGTAGAATTTAATTTCGAGGTGAGCAAACGCACGACATTGGCGACCGACATGAAGAATACCCCCAGGATAGCGACCGCCGAGTATAAGATTTTCGGATTGCGCCACGAAAATCTGCAAAAATGTTCATGAGAACTTCAGTTTCGGAAAAAGTATTATAAAATAAAAAAGAACAAGCTAAACTCGAAACCAACCGAGAAAAAAATATTTGATATTTGTGATTATAATTTTACATGGTACAATAATTATGATTAAATGCTTATAGTAAAATAATTAAGGTATCCAATATACCCCCCCTCTCTTTAGCTTTGGAGATTATTGTAATTTTTTGATAAATGCAAAATTAAAAAATTAGGGTCAGATTTAAAATAGGAAACATTTCTGAAACTAAAAAAAAATGTATAAAATATTTTCAATTATTTATATAAGTATAGTAAAGATTTAAAAAGATAACACTTAAAAAAAGAGGGCCATGTTGATCACATATGTACCCAATGTGGCCTAGCTATGTATTTTCTTCTTTTTTGTAAATATTTTTGAAAAAATAACAAAATCAACATGTTTAATTAAGCATTTATTAACATACTTATGGAAAAAATTACACATACAGCTATTCATTAAATAATAAAATTGTGTATTTATTACAAGGGGCGTTATCTTAACTTTTACCTGTCAAAAAGCTTCAACTAACTAAAGAAAAATAAGAAATACTAATCAAAAATTAAATATTAAATAAAGAAACAGAATCTTAACTTTCTTGTATATTGACAAGATATATTGTGTTTTAATAGTGTCATAATGATCGTAATAGTTTTACAATACAAAGATCTTTCTTCCTTTAATTATAAACAAGATGTTTTAATAAAAACCTAAAATAAATACAGTGTTGAAAAGCATAAATAAAGAGCTACAATAATATGAATTGTAGATATTTATAATTTTTACATAATAGTTACACAAAGCAAAAATTTGTCTCTGAAATTTTAGATTTAAAAGAACACAATTTGAGTAAAATGTGATTATAAATCGTAGAAAGAAGATATTGAGCAGCTAACTAGCACAAATACATCATATCGACTTCCTGAGCGATATATTAGCATTATCTGTAAAATTTATTGTATGATTATTTAAATTATTTAAAAATGGAGGTGAGCCAAATTGGGTACATGGCCATATTAGATTCAAGTACCTTATGATTAAAAAATTGTTATTATCCCTAATAGCAAAATACATTGGTAGTATATTGGTTAATATTGGCTAAATATTGGTTATATTGGGAATGCATATTTCCCCAATATAACGTCAATATTGGTCATAAAATATTGGTTCCAAATTAGAACGCAATTAATGTCCAATATGAAAAATCGATTGATTCGATATTGGCCCAATGCTGAACCAATATTGAACCAATATTGGGAATATTGTCTTTATATTACTTTTCAATATTGCGCCATTGTTTTTTGCTACTAGAGTACTACTCTAATATATCGATAATAATAATTTTACGCGTCCATAGTTCTATCAACTTTTAAAAAAATTATAAGTTATAATAATTTTCAATATAAATACAGTAAAATATCAAATTGTAAATAACAAAAAATAAAATGAAAATTTTTATGTAGTATAAATGTAATCACAGTTTTAATACCTAAATATATTTTTTAGTAAATTATTTTCAAATATTTACATACTCTGTGTAATAATGATAAAGAAAAAGGACACAAAAACTGACATATTATTCATGGTAATAAATTAGATAGTATTAAACAAAAACTAAAAGTAAAACTTTGTAAACATAAACGTAAACTAGAAATCTATCTTCTATCAAATAATATAGCAGTTTTATAATACTGGGTTATATTTTATAACACAACTATGTATAGAGATTAGATTAACTTTTTTCATTTTATATTATTTTCAGTAGATCTAAAAATAATGTATAAAAATTATAAATTTTAGTTTCTTTAATCATCTAAGCAGATCATGTTTTATCAATATTAATACAGTGTAATATTTAGTTTCCGAAATAAGGGGGTGCCATTTTAGAAGATTTATGTCATTATTAACGGCCTTCCTCTAATAGCTATAATTTGTACGGTTAAGGCTCGGTTACATTAATATTGTTGTGGTTTTAAACAAGACTTAAGTATATCTTAAGTCTAACTTTATCTTTCTCTCTAAATAAATAAAGACAGACACATATTTAAGTCTTACTTAAAATTAAAATAATATTCGCGCAACCAAGCATAAAACAACTATAAATATATACTTAGCATCGAAAATACCTATTTTATCTGTCCATTATGGTAATTGCAACTGTTTTTTTTTTTCATCTTAGTGAATAATAGTATTAAGCAACCGCAAAGGTGTTCTGCCTACCGAAGATACGAAGCGTCCGGTTTATTGATACCGCACACCGGAAGCATGGAGAAACATTGGGCCAGCATGATGATCGGCCTCATGGCCGCATGCAGACTATCAGTGGAAGGATTGAAGGCATCCGACGAAGAGACGACAGGTGCCAGCACTGAAAAACCAAGTTATATGTCAAATTTTAATCCATATATCCAGGTCGAGGCCGAAGACTTACTTTCGGGCATCACCATGTCAGTCTTCATGGAGTCGAATCTGCTATTGCGTAAACTACTCTTGGGCGATCTGAAAAGAATTCCTCTTACTTTCTGTGAGCATATCTGCCGCGATTTTCATGCCGCGTTGCTTGTCAATTTCATAAAATCGGTTTAATATATATAGGTTCAAAAATATAGATCAAATAAACTTTAAAAATGAAGTGGGGAATTTAATGGACAAAAATTAAATATTTCTTTTACTTAGGAATAGCTTATCAATCGCTATGCTTTTAATATGTTTGATTTTCAGCGCAATTAAAACTGTTTAAAGTTTATCACTTCATTTTTTTTTTACGGAAAAAATAGTTTTTAAACGGTATTAAAAAATTTAATTAATATAGTTAAAAAATAATTTTGCTGAACCATCAAAACAATTGTATAAAACATTCAAATTGGTTAAATATTAAAATGTCAAAACTTCATCAATCATACCCATCATGTTTAAGCATTCTACATAACCATTTTGGTTCAACTATTAAATTATTCTTAGATCTGTATCCATCAAAATTTTTAAATGAACAAAACCATATTCTTTGGGTGTTTTAAACCAAAGAAATCAAGAAAATATATTTGAAATTTTTTCGATATCAAAACATTCTTCGACAAGAGAAAAATACGAGTCAATTATTCAAATTTACAACCAAAGGTGTTTTTAAATAAATTTTTGAATGCTGATAATAATGTTGCGAATTTTACTAGCACATCAGGTTTTAAAAATAATTTAATGTACATTAAAATTTTTTTTAATATGTAATATTACCATGAAATTCTAATTAAAAGTCATAAATGTCTTTTATTCTCTATAAAACGCGTTTTTTATTTTAGTATTTTACTTTTCATCATACATGAAGAATTTAAATTAAAGTATTTTGCTAAGATAGCAAACTTCTATTTATAAACTCATTTATAAACTCAACTTATAATAAAATTATACTTTTAATTTATAGTTTATGGCTATCGATGCATACACTAATAAAAAATGTGCGATATTTGCCACTGTAATTGCAAATTAAAATAATTATAGTCAGGAATATTATTTTTAATTATTACTATAATATTGGTAATAATAATCCTGTACTTATAGTAATGGTTCTGTAGTACAATTTAATATATTAAAATCTTTATGTTAATTATAACAATCATATGTCATAAGTTGCATAAACCAATATTATGATTATGAAAATTTTAATAATTTAAACAAATTATAATTTATATTGTTGAATAACTATGAAAATATGATTGATCAAAAATGACTATAAATTACAGTGATATTATAGTTACTGTAATTATTTTTTTTCTTTTTGTACACAGTATAATTTAACGTATTAGATTCTTCTGAAAAAATGTATGTGTATAAATTATATAATTGTGTGTGTGTGTGTGTGTGTGTGTGTGCACGCGCGCGCGCGCACACGCATATACACAAAATTATATACATGTATGTTTATAGCAGAATTTATTATATAATGATATATTATATATCACATATAAATTTATATTATTATGTAATAAATACATAAATTATAATGTAATAACATAAATTATACTGTATATGAGTATCGAGTTACAAACTGCAATTTGTAAGTATATATAATTTCATCATCATTGCGAAGCATTGGCTATCTTAACAAAATTTGGTACTTCAATCTTTTAAAACGTGACTAAAAAACAAGATTCTAAAATTAAAAATATGCATTTTTAGCGGATAAATAATACATTCATGACTTCTAATCAAAATTTTAAAATAATGTTAATCTTTTTTAAAAAAAAAATTTCAAATATTGCACAAAAATATTTTGTTTACATTAAATTACAATTATTCCAGAAAATTCCAGAAACCTAATTAGTATGTGATATCATATTCAGCATCCAAAAATCTATAAGAAAATCTTGTACAATTCGATATAATTAAAGAAAATATTTTTTTTCTAAACTAGTGTCATTATTTCATTCGTTATTACAGAGGACAAAAATTTCGCTTCCTCTCCCTCGTAGTTTACCTAACTTTGGTTAATATTCATTTGCACCAGATCAATCGATCACGACCTTTTCCTTCCTCGACGAAGGAGATTTATCACTAAGAAACGCAAAACGCACCTTGCACGAGGCACGCCACGGCTTACGTTGTGCACAGAACACGCTTTCATGACGGACAGAAGATAAAACTCGTTATTTCTGAACTTTATCATATGGTGAGTTGGCAGGGCGGAGGGAGCTTTATAAACATCGTAGGTTCAATAAATGTCCACTTCGGACAGCCAGTGGAAACTCGGGGCTGCTGAGGCCTCGTCCTCGACAGCAAGGTGCGAGAAACTCGCGTCCGTGCACAGAGGGGGAGAATTACGCGCCTCCGAGAAGTGAATCTGACGTCATTGTCACGTACAATATTGAAAAGTAATAATAGTTCTCTATAAGTGCGTCTAATTCTCTAGAATTTTGAAGAGTCAACTTTCGTCGAATCATTGTCACGCTAGATTTATTGATCGTAAAAGAAAATAATTCTTATTATTTTTCTCTTAATAATTTTGAAGATAACAAAGAGAATTCTCTCTCTTTTTCTCCTCCCTTCTCTCTCTCTCTCTCTCTCTCTCTCTCTCTCTCTCTTTCTCTCTCTCTGATAATCTTTTGTCTTTGAATTGCTATTTGCAGTTTTACAATTTTTCTCTAAAGCGCTAAGAGAGAAAATTAGCTGCAAATTGAGAACTGTTTTAATAAAATAAAAACAAGATAAAAGAGCGTTTTGAAATAAAATTGCAAATTTTAAAATAGTTAATTTGTAATAGTTTAATTTATTAATTAAAAACTATTACAATGTTATCTTTATCTCAAAACGCTTGTTTACTGACCCTACTTTTATTTATGCATACACAAGTCACACTTATCTTACCCTTACTTACCCTAAACTTACATTTTATTTATTTTTAGTCTCAGATTTTTGGATATACAAATGTTATCGAACATATTTCTTCAAAATCTCGTTATTCTTGAATATTATAAAAAATATTTTATTTACGTTAACGGAAACAATAGAAAATACTAGGTCGCTTGCTAAATAAGATATAATATATTCCATATAATCATTTATATATTTGTCATAAAAAAATGATATAGTAAAAATACATGCGCGTGTAGTGGCGATATGATCATTTAAATAATTAGTCTGATGTCGTATTCAACAATCGATCACTCTAGGCCTCGGAATAAAAGACTAATCTAAAGCAAGGACACCTCGGCACGCGAAATTTGTAATAGCTTGTATTATATGTTGTGTAATAACTAGATAATTTGCATCGTACAACATTTATTATTATCTGTTTGCAATTATAGAATAATATATTCAGTCACTACAACAAAGGTCTAGGAGAATCTAGGAGAAAGGTCAATATTATATAAATATATATACATATATATATATATTTTTTTTTAACAAAGTGTTATATATATATATATATATATATATGTGTGTATATATGTATACCATTTTGTTTTTAGATATTATAATATTTCTTAAAAATAAAACTTTGAAAACAAGAATAAATATAAACTAAAATCTGAAGTGTCTTCAGCTAGCAGTTTTTATAAAATTTCATATTTTATGATAAATTAATGTTTTTGCGCAACATAACGAAAAATGTCTAAAAAAACTGACATGTGTTAATTTTCCTGTTCTTTTCTTTTCATATGAGTTATTTGTAAAATATTTACAAGTTAATATACATGAAAATTCCTAGGAGTTTTCTACTTCAAGGTAAAAAATTTTTTTCGATTATATAAATATCTTATCCTTTTTCATAAGATGTAGCGCAACTACATATAAAGAATAGATTAGAACTTAGATTCATTTTTAATAGATTTTATGTAAACAAAAGTCAACATCATTAAATAAATGTATAAACTGTGTATTTTTATTTTTTTAATTATTTAATAGCAAATTCAATTAAACGCATTAATGCTAATTAGCTAATTTTATCTAAGTACAAAAATAACATATCGTATATTGCTATTTTTTATTTTGTGTATACGTATATGATAGTTTTAATGTGCACCGGTGTGCGCATTAGTGCAGTCCAATCGAATTCGCTGTAAGTAGGTTACGTATTTATCAGAATTAATATAGTGAAATATTTAGTTTTCAAAACCTAAGAAGGTGTTACTTTGACACGTTTACACTATACTCTAAAAAATTTTTGTGTTAAAGCCACATTTCACATGTCCCAATTTATCTACTCAAATTTTTGTGTCAATTTAACATAAAATAAATTTAAAGTTAATTTATTATAAAATAAATGTGTTGAAAAGTGAATATAAATAATATGTAAGAAATTAACACAGAAATTTAAAAATTTAAACGATATCAGACAACAAACTTTATATTAAATTGACATGTATAGTGTTTTTAACTAAAATGTTATTTTAACATTTAAAAAAGTAGATATTTAAGATTTTAATAAAATTAAAATGTTAAATTGACATAATCTATGTATTAAAACTCTAATGGAAATCAAACAATAGAAGACAGCAATCTCTTTATGATTAACCCTTCGAGGTCACACTTTATTTTTCGAACGTCGAGGTCATACTGGGTGGTTACCATCCTCATTTTTATACAGCTGTATTTGTGAAATTATCAAAGATAGGGTAACAAAAAAATTCATGGGTGAACTTGAATGTTTGAAAAATCTATTTTAACATTTAAGCAAAAATCTAAAAACGTTCTTAAATCTTGCAACATTAGAAAAAATGTTTTTACAAAATAAATCATAATTTTTTTAATTTTCAATATTTTTAGCTAAAACATTAGACTTTTATTGTTTAAGTCTTGTACTTTAAGGAAAAAAATAAGTCTTTGACTTTCTTTTAAAACAAGATATTTACACACTGGATGGCTACCCTACCTTGTCTTCGGACGACTGCCAAAAGCGAACTGCAGCGACTTTCAGTTCAAGAATAGCACAAGAGCATAGCACAATAGTTGAAACCTTTAACAACCACTGGAAGACGTTTCTAGTATTATTTTTTCTTAAATCAGAAAGATATAACGTGTTAAATTTATGCGGTGGGTGGTAACCACCCACAGTGACCTCGAAGGGTTAATAACATAAGAAATGTCCATTTAACACATGGTAACTGTTATAAAAAGAAAAGTAACTTATTTTATTTGTTTACTTCAAAATATAAAATATGTCACCAAACATTTATGTATTTACATATAAATTATGTTATTTTAACTCTAGAAAATAGTTAATATTAATTTAACATACAAAAGTCTAAGTAATATAACGATGATATACTAAATTAACACACATCTGTGTTGGAAATTTAACACAAAATTTTACACGGAAAAATTTTAATACAAATACGAAATGGTTTTTTACTGTGCAGTATTCGTGATTTTCCTCTAATAAAATATAAATATTATAAAAATATAATTAAAAAATCTACACATAACGATATATTAAAATTTAAAGAGTAGTAGATAAAAGTAATTATGTAATGTTTGTGTGACGAAAAAAAATGATCATTCACGATTAATTTCAACGTGGGTTTTGTGAATTGCACGACTATTAGCCGAGAATGTTCGGATCATTAAATTGAAATGTTTACGTACAGTCGCCTTTATTGAAGAAAGGGCGTTTATTTGCGAATCATAATTGATAAATCGATTTTTATTATGCAGAGTGCTTGTTAAGCTAGGGTCGCTCGGTCTTGTCTTTCCTGAGAATTTTGATATTGCTTGTGCCCCATTTAAATTGATTAAATTAAACCGATCAAACTGTCTTCAATTGAACATTAAATAAAAGTGTCCAGATCAAATATCGTAGTTGAGTGCTCGTGCATCTTGATTTGTTACTTATTCTGCTGATATAAATAACTGTTAAGAAAATTCTTTAACTTAAAAAATCAAAAGAGATCATAAACTTTTTTTTCACATACATTTTTTAACAAAAGAATTTTTTGCATTTTCAAAATAAACATAACAAGCAAGATTTAAGTAATAAAATTATAATTTATTATTTAAATATTTTTATAATATTAATAAATATTGACATAAAAAAATAAAAAAAAATTGTTTATAATAATAATTTAAATGTAGTAATTATTGATGTTGACACATTTTCACCGATGTGACATTTAAAGTAAATTGAATAATTTATAAACATTTCATATTTTTATACAAAAATAAAATTTATTTTTTCAATTCGCTCTTTAAATCTCATTTTTTATAAGTTGTTCAAAACTTTTACATTATGTCTGCAATTAAATTACTTAAAATTTTTCTTTCCATAAGATTCGCGATATTAAAAAAAATATTTAAAAAATAAAAAACGCCTATATATAACAATGTGATTGAACTTATTTTAAATTAATTTTATCAATCTCTTATATGAGAAGATTGCAAGACTTCCTGAAGCGTAATATTAATATATTTTTAAAACGCTATTTCCTAAAGCAAAGAAGTAAATTGTGGAATTTGTTAAATATAGTTTATGTTATTATACTTACCGAACATTAATCATGACAGGTTGCCGAGATTTTCCAGCAGTCCATTGAGGAGGCATGACATCGCTTTTATTTTCACTCATCTCATTCATTACATGTTAAAATGTTTTTTAACTTTTAAACATTACACAATTTCATCAGAGTTTCTCTGCGTCCTCTTAAGTGTCGACACACATTTCTACACGAGATTCTACAAACGAATCGTCACAAGTAATCTAATTGCGCAGTAAATCGAAACAAGAAACGATTGAAAAAGCTTTGGTAAGAATTCTTTTATGGAGGAATATATCGAGAACAGAGTCACGTATCGCAAAAGCGATTGAAAGAAAAATTTAACTCGTGTCTTCAACAAAGGGCAAAAGATAGAATTCCAAAGAATTGATAGGAATCCGTTTTGTGAAATCAAATTCTCAATCTAACAAAAAAATATATATTGTATTTATTTCTTTCGTTTCGACAATTCGAAATATCATCGTTCACCATGTTGACATTTAAAAGCTTAAAAAAAGAAGAGAAAAAGGGATGATGTGAACCCCCCTTCGGTATTTTGCAGAAGAACGATGATTCTGAGCGCGATGTTAATGAAATAAAATTTTGTCGAATTCTTTCAATTTACACTGAAAAAATAATTGATTAATAATCAAACCTAGATGATTGTTAAACTTTAATGAAATAAATTGCAAACAGTTAATAAGGCTTTAATAATTCAAATAATACGTTAGGAAAAATATTGCCAATGAGAGTCAGCACTAGACATTCGTGTGCGAAAACTTTATTTCAGATGATGTTAAAAGCGTTGCAACGCGAACGCCATTGAAAATATGTACCTACATCGAGTACGCAAACATTTCGATTCACCATTTCGAGTCCTCTTCGGTGCAAAGTATAAAAACGCAAGATTTGTTTGTAGTCGCAAGTTACGTTATCTTCTAAAGGTGTAAAAGCGGTTGTCAAAAATGTAAAGGCTCTCACTCGTGGTCATTCAGGAAACAACGGCCATTAAAATAAAAAGACGAAAAGAGAAACTCTCTCCTTAATTTAAAGAGAAACTCTCTCCTTTTTCCGTCTTTTCATTTGAATGAACGTTGTTTCCTGATTGACCATGAGTTAGAGCCTTTGTATTTTTGACATCCGCTTTTAAACCTTTAGAAAACGTAACTTGTGACTACAGACAATCTTGCGTATTTATATATTTTGCACTGAAGAGGACTCGAAATGTGAGTCGAAACGTTTGGATACTCGATATACATATTTTCAATTGCGTTCGCGTTTAACATCATCTAAAATAAAGTTCTTATTATACATACGAATATCTAGTGCTGGTTCTTATTGGCAATATTCTATGTATTATTTTAATGAAATAATTTCAATTAAATACTTTGTTAATGTAACAAATATTTAGTTATATTTGTAATATTTATATCACAAATATATTATAATACTTTAATAATATTTAAATATAATTAAGTTACTAAATATTTGATAACCGCGTGGTATCATTTAATAACCGATTCGTTACTGATATACAATTTCTGCATTTTTATCGAAATTTGTAGCGAAGAGGATCTGAATTATAGTTGAAACGTATGCGCATCTAATCAATTTGTGTATAAAATTTAATCTAATAAACACTAAACAATTCACAACATTGGCTCAGATGAGCAATCTCTCAAAGTTAATTATTATTCTCACAGCCTTATCTTATTTATTACTGTCATTATGTTTAATTGCTATAAATATAATTACTAAATATTTGATTATATCAAGCAAACATTTGATTGAAATTACTTCACCAAAGCTCGATAATTATTACCGAATTCTTTTTATCGGTATGCATGTTCTTTTACGAAGCAGGCTACGTAGCCGGAAAGATACTTTAGTGCGCGGTAGGATAGGACAATATAAGGCGCGAGTCGCAAAACAATGTTGTCTGTCGCAGTGCGCGTTCGAACGTACACTGACAGCCGTGGTAGAAACCCCTAATAACTTATGCGCTTATTGTCTCTATCCCGCATGTAATCTTTGCTTGCATAGGCCGGAGAAATAACAGCCTCCAGCGCGGTTGTGGCGGTTCTCGCACCTGTGGGCGGCGATTTGACCTGACACGAGCCGCATGCATTGTCCCACGTAACAAAGGGGTACTCAACTTGTCGTTTGCGATTTGCGTTTCGAGACTGAACGCGCGCGATTTCACCTATCCCATTCTTCGTACGCTCATTATGCAAATTTTTTCTACGAAAGTATTTTACGAGAATAACCCTTGGAATCCCCGAGGACCCTTTCGTGCCTGGTGGAACGTACATGACCCAATCCTTCGAAAATTATCATATTCTTCACAAAAATAAAGAGAGCGAGCTCTTTTCCTTCCGGAATCATTTTGAACGTGAAGAATGGGATCGTTTTACAATCAACTCTCTCGTGAATTTTACTCCTTGGTGAGTAAACCTCGTCGAATATTCGTAAAAAATGAAATAAAAATTTAAAAAATACTATGTTCCACAAGAATTAAGATAGCGAGTTTTTTCTGGGCTTATTTTAAATGTTAACATGAGAATTATATTTTAAAAAACAGCTATTTTAAAATGACGGATTTAACGTAACAAAATATTAAATTTTGTTGTATTTAAATAAAACTCTATTTAATTTGCCGTTTAAAATTTTGATTACAAATTCATAGTTAACGTACTTATAAACCTTTAAAAAACAAATTAGATACTGATTATTCCGAGAAAAAAAAGCCAAGTAAGAAAAAGTTGAGCCGTATATAATAATTTGCCGGACGAAAGTCATTATATTTATATTTCGATCTTGTCTAAACAAAATGGAAAATTATAGGTGAAAATCAGGTTATTAAGTTCTCGAGTACGTGAGACAAGTTATTCTTGCGCCAGCTCCGCCCCGTATTTAATAAAATCCACGTGGACGATGATGATAGCCGCTTCGTGGAAAACGTCAGGATTAGACGCGATTTTTTTTTACTGTGTTTGCTCAACGCCCCGATGACCTGTTATATACATTAAATGAGCGTGTGCATCCATCATACCTTTCGCTCTCGCCTATCAAAAGTGCACCTGTCAAGGCTCGCGAGACCGATAAGCGCTCGATGTCAACGCAAATGTTGATCGCGGTTTTGAACAACCGATAAGCGAATCTTGATCCGGGTAACAAAATTGTTATAAACCAAACTTCCTGAATTGCCGCCAGTGATGATTAACAATAGTGATAGAAGTTAATCAACCTAATCAAATTTTATTTTGATAATTGAACATTTCTACGTTTATATTGAAAAAAAAAAAAATACTATTTGCGACTATAATTGCATTGTAAGATAATTATAGGCAGGAATATTATTTTTATAATTTATTATTATTATTATTATATTAATAATAATAACTAGACTTCGGATTATATGCAAATTGCATATTTGTTATTTTTTGCATATTCTTATAATTAGAATCTTATAATTAGAATTATAATTAGAGCATTAATAATGTGCACAAATTATTATGTTTTTAACTAATTAACATTAATTAATTAAAAACATAATTTGTTCACATTATTAATGCTGTAATAGAATATGCAAAGAATAACAAATATGCAATTTGCATATAATCTGAAGTCTAATAATAACCGTATACTAACAGTACATAATGCATATAATAAATTGTTTTATAGTATGACTTACTATATTGAAAACTTCATTCACCATATCGTAAGTTGCATAGATCAATATTGTGATAATAAAAACTATAATATTATAAAGTTTAAACAAACCATAATTGATATTGTTGAACAACTATAAAAATACAGTTGGATCCAAAAATGACATAAATTAGATGATATTATATATTACAACCTTTTTTCTGTAGGCTCTCGTTTTTTATCTTTTTCAAATAATAATAAAAATCGTCAAAGAAAATTGTTTTACATTTTAAGATATGATTGTTTTAAAATTCAAAATATTTAATTATAATTAAGAAATGTTTGCTGAGAACAATTAAATTTAAGAGTTTATTAATTTGTTTGTATAAATGGATAACAAGAAAAAAAATTTTACATTCGCATAAAAATTGAAAAAATAACTAAAAATTCATTTGATAATGAGGAGCTTTGTTCATGTGAAACATACTCTTTTGTATTTTATTCTATTCTGTTCTTCTTTTTCATTTGTATTAAAGTTGCTGAGAATATAGAATTAAAATCAGATTTTTATTAATTCATTTACAGGTAAATGAATTAACAAAAAAGACAGAGTGAAAGAGAGAGAGAGAGAGAGAGAGAAAGAGAGAGAGAGAGAGAGAGAGAGAGAGAGAGAGAGAGATTATATAAAAACATATACTTCGCGTAAAAATTAATTTAAAAAAATGAATAATTAGTTAATCAAACATGATACATGTAAATGCAAAATAATGTTAAAAAAAGATCATGATTAATGATATAAAAACTAATTAAGATGAAAAATGTAAAAATATGCTTATTCTCAAATATAAATGGAGAAAAATATCATTTCTAACAATTACATAAATTGCTAAAAGAAATTATTCTTATTTCTTCGTTTGAAAACAAATATATTTTTACTTCAAATAAAATGTTTCTGATTGGATTTGAACTCGGACTTTCAACACGGAGAGAGGGAGAGAGAGAGAGAGAGAGAGAGAGAGAGAGAGAGAGAGAGAGAGAGAGAGAGAGAGAGAGAGAGAGAGAGAGAGAGAGAGAGACGCACAGCTCTCTGCACCACGATCGCTACAAATATTTTCATCAATTTTACGTTATTGTCTCGACCCCCATTTCCAATTATTATTATTTGAGCTGAAAGGCTTTTAGTACGTTTACTACGATTTTCAGAGTAATTTTTAAGAGAAAATTCTCTTCGCGTACATTACTATGCATTCATTATTCTTTATCTATTTAAGTATAAAAATATAATAAATAAATCGTTACTTTTCTAATTATTTTTCTTTTTTATTGAAGAAATTACTGAAAACTCGGGAAGCTCAAAGGCTTTATTCACACGGAACAGATTCTCCAGCGCGATTATACATTCTCTTCTTCTCTTCTTCCCTTTTTTTCGGAGCGCGCGCGTTTTATGCGGCGACATTTAAAAGTGCGGAAACGACAGCCGGGGTATTAGCGATAGTTCGCTGCTACATTTTGCGGAGGACGTGCTCTCGTCACTGAAATGGGTCATCCGACGTTTTCTCCCTTACCTCCCCGCGCGTGCAGACTTGCAGACGCGACGGCGCTGTCTTTGTCCTGTCCTCCTCTCACGGGCATTTTCCCGGACGGCGGCACGCACGTGGACGGTCTCGTCTTCCTGACAAGCTGTGCAAACGGAATTTTCCCATTGTCCCGCCACACCTGCCACCGCGTCTCCCCGGTGCGTGGCACGGTATGCGCGCATATACTTTCCGCATGCAAACGCGTATTACGGCTGCGGTTCGTTCCCGCAGACCGCGGCCTACTTGTATCCTCCCTTTATATATTATGCAAGTCGCGAGCCGATAGATTCGCGCGAACCACCTCGCCTCGTTTAATAGCCGCTACGTTCGAAGGGGCACTTCGCGATAACGTCATCGTTACGCCACGCCGCATTAAGATACGTCGTTACATTGTCCCGATACACGGAAAAGACAAGTTAGGTAACTTTTTTCTCCCCCCCTCCCCCTCCTTCCCCGAAGGGAAAAACGTTACGTAACTTATGTCTCCTCTGAAAAGCCTGTGTCTTGCTTTGCGTCATAATTTTTTTTTTTGCCGCAGAAATGTAGTTCTTTACATGACAGAGTTTCAATTGCGACAAATATATGTGTGCGGAATTTGAAAGTGATTTAATTATTATTTTTAAAAAAGTTACAATTGAAATTATTTTTTCTCGATACTTCATACTTAACTTTGGCCCTTTCTTTTTATCTATAACAGTAATTAAACTTAATCATATTTTCTTGATAACTTATAGTAATTAATTCTCTAGTTTATAATTACTTTATATATTTGAAAATTATTTGACACATATGGTCTGCGTTCAGCAGAAAATGTGAAATAATAAATCGTCTTTGAGAATAGCTCTCATAAAAACATTGAATTTGAAACTTTATTCTTTAAAATAAGCTCCACACTGTTGATTTACAGTAATTTTATCACGAGGTTTGAATTGGCGAACTTTTTAAAAACTGAAAACTATTGGTCCTAGAATTTCAATAATACATTCAATGTATATATAAGCATATATACACACATCAATTCAATACACATTATTAATTCAGTTAATATATTAAATATATCTTAATTTTAAGCTTTGAAAATAATTATGATTTATTACATACTGTAATGCAGCATATATAATCAAATGTTAAATATAATAATTCAATAATATATGTTCTTGTATTTAAAATGCATAAAATAAATATAAATAACTAAAAAGTAACAGCTTTCATTTTTTGAGTAACTATAACTGTAACATGTTACTTTTCAAAGTCGTTAATTTGTAACGGTAACTAATTATTAATTTTTGGACGAGAAATAAGTATAGCTGTAATTACTTCTATAAAGTAACTTCTAATCTTGATTACCTATACTTATACTATGTTAGTGATTAATAAAATCATATCCTTTTTTGTGTATTAATTTACACTTTATTAAACTTTGTAAAAAAATTTTTCTTGCGTAAAAAGAAATATTACAGGAAATACTTTTACGATCATTATAAAAAAAGAGATGCTTATCATATAATGTGACTATAATTTATAGTCATTTTTTGTACTATATATATTTTATTTATTTATTAGTTATTCAAAAAAGTGTATCTATTAGTAAATTATAGATATTAGTTATTAGCTATATTAAATAATATACAAATGTTAAATAAATTATATTTAGTATAATTGTAATTGGCTTTACTATATAGAAATGTTTATTTCTTTTCATGTTTCTCTTCTTCTCTGTCTCTCTTAATATTTTATTATGTTAATATTGAAAATTATTTTAATTATAGTAAAATTTTTTCATATTTAATAAATTTATAAATATAAACTAACAATAATAATAATTACAAAAATAACATTTTTGAAAAATTATAATGCAATTATAGTCACTTAAACACTTTTCTCTCAGTGACAATATATAGCATAATAATGTAACAAGTAATAAGTTATTAACTAAGCAATCTACTAATCGCTTAGTTTGCCAAGTCTTGTAAAAAAATTCTTTTCTGCATAAAAAATGTTACAGGAAATTATTTTTGCGACGACACAACAAAGTAAACAATAATAAAGCGTGATAAAATAATAAACCGAGTAATCTGACGTTCAATCTAATGTCGCTTATACTTTGTAAAAAATTTTGTAAAAAGAAATTTTAAAAAATAAGAAAATGCTTTTATAACAGCGTAATATAAAGTAAATAATAAGCGAGCGTGATAAAATAATGAATTGAACGATCTGTCGCCAAATCTAATAATCTTTATCTCGGCGGCAACTCGAGTGCCTTATCTTCTCGTTGGATTTCAGATGACAGTTAAAAGGCATATTTAATTCGGATTTCACTCGAGTAAGCGACAAGAGCTGATTTCAGCCAAGCGAGCTGCTCGAGTGTATGCAATTCTGAGATAGAAAATACAAAATTAAGAGAAAAACGTTTTGTATTAGCAGCCGGATGCACAAAGTGCCAACGCGTCTGGTTTCTCGGACGTCTGTAGAAAAATTAAAAATGACAATTTTTACTTTTAATCTTGTGACGAATATTATTAAAAATAATTATTCTCTACGTTGAAATTGTCACTTTATAAATCATTTCCTGGCACTGAAAGGGTTAATTAAAAAGTCCTGCCATTTCAAAAATATATTTTGAGCATAGACAAGCAACCTCTTAACACAATGATATTATTTCATTACCCGTACGTCAACCAAACGTATCCGACTGCTAATACAAAACATTTCTCTCAATACACATCTTCCGCGAGATGGGTTCAGGGAAGGGCGGGGGAGGAAGGAAATCGGATTGCGACGAGTAAAGAGAATTTGCACGTATTAGAAATCAAAACTGTATTGTGTTCCCACGGGGGTAGAAGTAACGTACATACGTTTTACATCGATCCTCCCCGCCGCCCGCGCGGGCGGAATAACTACGCTCACGCACAAAGGCCAACGAGGGATCAGCGCGCGGGTTCGCGCCGCGCGATCGATCCCCGCGTTTATTTTTTAACAATAACTTGCATGGCGGGCATCATCGTAGACCGGTGTTATCGCGCGCGGGGGAGGGCGCGATAATTGCGCGGGCGCGCACGTGCCACGCGGCATTTATCGCGCACCCCGGATCGTCGACGTCGCCGGCACGGAAATCATTTTGCGCCGATATACTAATCGCGGATACACCGTCGGCGTCTATCAAGTGGATCTGCGGGTCTCTTTCAATCCGCTTTATTATTGGTTTTTTTTTTCCCCCCTAGTTTTCTCTCTCTCTCTTTATCGTACAAACACACCCGTTTACAACGTTGACCGGCCCGTTATCTCGCCGGCCGGCGCGCGATTATCGTTATTGACTACGAAAAGCAGGTACGCAGGTGAAAAACACGTTATCCACGCTAGGATCTCCCTTTCCCCTCCGCCCTTTCCGGCGCTAAAAAAAAACGCGGTCGACTCTTAAGAGTTATAAACACCGCGCGATTAGATAGCGCAACACACGAGTCTGATTAGAGAGATCATTTTAATCAATTGTCGCTCATCACACACACACACACACACATATACACACACGCGCGCGCGGAATTACTTATCGGGTTTATTGTTAGCGATACTCGGCAAATACTCGGCGATTCTGCGCTCCCGGGTCGATCCTTATCGGACAAATATCGGTTAACTTTGATCGCCGGAGCGTCGGTTTTTGCCAAGCTGCACGAAACGCGCGTCTCTCCACCTCCCTCGAAACGCGAATAAAGACGAATGCCCTCGGGGGAGGCGATCGTCGCAGACGACGCAACTGTCCGAAAATGTTTATTTATGTCACAGGTGAGATCCGTACCCTGTCGCGCTTCTCGCCCGAGTCCCTAAATCCGAACTTTCGTTTGTCCACGGCGCAGAGGAGGGAAAAAGCGAAACGCAAACGCCCGTCGAACGGCTCGCCCCTATATGTACAGATTTAATCGTACGTTAAGCATAAACCTTATTGATTAACTTAACTAAGCTTATACCCATACGCATGTTCGTGAAAATCTAGGACAACCGCGAATTGAAACTGTATCACCCGGGGATATAATAATCTACATGTATGTACACGTCCGCTCGTCGCGCGCCATTACACGGTGCCTGCCTCCGATTCCTCGACCTGTACAAAATCGCCGTATCGGCCGCTAAAAATGCGTCGCTCTTCGGTGAAAAATTTTTCTCAGCGTCTACACGAATTGAAACGCTTTTCAGAAATACCGAGAGAATATTCGCATCTTTTCTCAGAATTTCTCGTACGTGTGAACTCTGAGATATTTCTCTGAGGATTTCTCACATTCTATACAATTTTCAAAAAATAAGCTTTTTGCAAAATTTTTTGGTCAGAAATTAGAAAATCGGAGATCTTGAAGATCTTAGGATATATTTTAGACTTTATATTATTAAAAATATATATTAGAAATTCTACTCTCTAAATCTCTTTAATATAGTCTCTAAAAGAGTAGAACTTGAGCTTGTCCAATTTATTCAAGTGATTTTCTAATAGGAGTAAAAAATCACTTCTATAAGAATCCTTCAATTTTATCCAGGATTGGGTAAGTTAATATATTCTTTTAACTAAATTCCGTTAAAGTTAAAGTTACTTGGATTTCTTTAAGTTAAAAGTTATATAAACAAAAAATTAACTCGGTTAAAGTTAAGTTAAGATTAAATTAACTCAAGTTAAAGTAAAGTTAATTTTGAGAAGCATTATTTATATTAAATTAAAAATTATAAGTTAGATTACCAACAAAGTTATAATATCGATCATCAAATACACTTAATATATTATTTGTAAGTTAAGTTTATATGAAGTAACCAAAAATATTGTTTTTGTACAAAAATGTATTTCTTCTTTAATAACTTTTTTGCACAAATAAAATTTTTAATTTAGAAAAAAAGTGTCATGAATTAAAGTTTCAAAAATAACTAGTTAAAGTTAAAAAGTTAAATTATTTAAAATTAACTAAATTAAGTTAAAAATGATTAACTTTTTAAAACTGTATTATTAACTTTCAACTTTTTAACTAGTTACTATCCGAATTCTAGTTCTATCAGAAATGAATTTTAACTCTTATAAAGTAATAAATTATTCGAATAATTGTACAAGCTCCATTTTCACTCTACGAGATTCGGAGAATAGAAAACATGCTTTCTCAACATCTCCAATTCGTATAAAAAGTCCGAGAGATTTTCTGAAAAAAATTACAAAATTATATAGAAAATTCTGAAATTTACATAAAAATTCTGAGAAAATTTTTCACCAGCCGCCGTCAACGTTGCCGCGCAACGTTTAATGAAAGAACGGATAATCACGCGGCAACGGAGCAGCTTAGGTAAACTTGCGACGTTTAATAAAATTACGCCGTAACACTGGCGATTCATAACTTAAACGTCGCGAGAGCGTGCGATTTACATTTCCACGATAAACGTTTAAAGGAGAAATTACGGCCGTGAGACGGCTCGTTCAGTTAATTTCGCTCCCGCTCCGAGACATTTCTCTCCGAGTTTTCCTTCCAAGAATTCGAAAAAAAGCCGTCATCCTCGAGTATTCCCTCGACGCGGGAGTTTAAGGAATCGACAAGATCCTATTTGAAAAAAAAAACGAGTCGCGTCTCGTCGAAAGCGTCCTGGAGAATTAAATCTGCATTAAATCTCACTTACAGTCAGACAGATTGTCCGGCGCCCGAGTTGACGTTTCGTTGGCGAGCATTCTCGTACGAGGCCGTCGTTTACGCTGCAACCTGACTCCTGTTGCAACCAAGACACTGACAAACGAATCTGAATGAAATTACGGGCCGGAATTAAGGATCTCGGGATTTAACGTGATGTAGGACACTCTTATACATTACTGTACTGTGACGCGCCATGAAGCACGTTAACTTTTTAGGTAAGGACTTAGTAATCCTACAGTAATATAATTTAATTAATACTCGTATTTATATCACGGATACACTGTGCATTAATATCAATGCCGCTGTTGGATTATTAAAAGCGTTCACAGTTCAGTTTCACCCGCTGTAGGTGCACGTAGGGCGGAAATTTAAAAATTTAACAACAGCACAAAGTGAAAAATTCTAAATTGATTTAACGAGTTTTCTTGATGGCACGTTTCTCATTGGCTCCTTTTCCTCGTAGTATTTCAATTAATAATCGCGTAATACAAAATAAAAAGGGTTTTTATAGAAATTTTATTAAAAATACGTATCGCATACACACGCACACATACACACGCGCGCATACACGTAACCGCTGTATTTTTAAAACGGCGTTGTTATTAACAAAGCAGAAGCCGAGCCAAATATCATATCACATTCAGCGAATTTAACTTCAATATTTACTTTGTCAGTTTTAATACGGAATATGTTACAATTCTAACAGAATATACAGAAATATGTCCGTCCATCATTTATTTAACGTAGAAAATACTGAAAAACACTTCTGAAATTTCACTTTTTTAGCTCGTATTTCAGTAACAACAAAAAGAAGAAGAAATTAGATTACAGTTAATGGATATTGTACATATTAAAAATCAGCACTTATTAATCTGTTTTTGGTTCACTAACAAAACAAAGCGTACCTCGCTTTTAATCCAAGAAGATAGTCGCGCATGATTCTAATGTTCTACACAAATTACTGGACTTCTTATCTGACGAAAGAACGTTTCGCCACCTAAGTCTGTTGGTATTTCTTTATTCGAGTCACGGATTAATCTTACCTTAACGGTAAAAAGGTCATTGGTTCCCTTTGAATCCCTATTTGAAAAATTCATTGTACGAGCGAGACACATCCATAATTTGTAACATTCACCTGCAAAAGCGGGAGCAAATCTTACGATATGGCAATCTCCTGCATCTAAATCTTACAAATTTCCCATTGGTTTCTTTTGAGCCCAAACTCAGTCGGCCTCTCGTCAGGTATTTTTCTTTTAATCCTTAATAAACAAATCAAAACGCGCGTTTAATTCGTCGCTTAACGCGTTTATCGATGCATTCCATCGCAGTGACACTAGTCAAAGACCGTAAGAGGACTTTGTAGAAACGACACGTGCTTCCTCATCGTCATCGTTGTCGTCGTCGTCGGTGATGAAAAGGCCCAGTATGTCGCGAAACCCGCTACGAAGCTCCGCGAACATGTCAGCCGTGTTGTTTCGAGGTGCTCGGTATGTTCGGATCCTGCCCGCTGTTGGTAGGATGATCTGTAACACACAGGGCCTTGAGCGATCTAGATTCACGTTTAACAGGAGCAACATCGAAAACAAAAATAAACATTAGAAACATAATATTTCTTTATCCAGAGTAAGAAAGAGTGCGAGGTTTTTTTATTTTGTAACATTCTGGTAAATTAATGCACGCCTGGGTGAAATAGATAAAATATTTTATGATAGGAGGAAATATAGACCGATATATATGTGAAAACAGAATTGAGAATGAACCTCATTCAGGCACAGCTGGACCACGTTGATATTTCCTAATTTGTGATTTCATATAAACTTTAAAATAATACATTGTGTAACAAGTGCGGAAGGTCGGCTTTTCCATCACGAGTGCGTTCACGAATAGGAAAAAGTCAATCTGCACGTGCTGCACACCGTACTTTTTATTACCAGTGCGTCGAAGAGTGGTCTTTGAGTGTTTTTGAACCCTCACGAATTAATAGGTTAGATTCGGGAAAGTGACGAAGTGTCGATAATTCCGCGGAAGTTACCGTATGCGTGTCGTGAGCTGACCTGCATGCAAACGTGGTAACGAGGCAAAGGAAAAATGATCAAACGTGCAGATAGCCATGCTGGAAAGTTTTTCACTACAATTTATTAGAAAGCAAAAAATGTGTAACAATGTTAAAGTGTTGAAATCGACAACTTTGCGCACGAAAAAGTGACGCGAAAGGGATTATACTTTTGGCGCACTGATAACAAAAAATGTCTTATTAGATAACTTTACAGTTTGGCCCGTTCGGAGCAGCAAAGGAAGGTGGATCGGCACCTGGGTGAGTGGACAGTTCCTCGAAACGGTCCGACAGATCAGAGAGGCCGGTCTTAGCGTGTCGGCCATGGATATCCGGCAACGCGTTTCTCCTGCCGGTCCTGTTGCTCGACAGAAACTCTTTCGAGTTGTCGCCGTTCTCATAGTCGCCCGGGGTGATCGAGCCGCTCCTCGCGTTGCCCGCACCCTTGTCACCGGGCTCGTTCCCGATCTCCTCGGGGCCCACCGGCCCCGCTTGCCTCGGTGTCAGCATCCTCAGCACTGCAAAGATACGCCAAATCCTGTGTTTGTGCTTGACGTTTCCATAAAATCGCCACTCCCCCCGCCCAACTTTATAAAAAAAATCTGCTACTATTCAAAATCTTCGAAATAAAGCGTTTTATTCGGCCCTATCGAGCCTTCCGTTACTTTTTACTGTTTTGATAAAAAATTTGCATTTTATTATTTTACGTAACACGTTAAGCCGACGCAGTTTCACGTAATAAACTGGAAGCTCAGATTGAGATTGAATTAAAGTTTAATAAAGAAGAGAGAAAACCAATCTCAAGTTTCGTGACTTTTGCTTTGATTGGTCAAGTTTCAATCCAATCTCAATCTCAATCTCAAGTTACGAGTTTAGGTAAACGCCGTTAGAAAATTAACTCTTAACTTTTTACGTTGCTATCTTTTTCTTCGTTAATAAGTATACTTTACGTGAAAAAGATGAAGATATTTGTGATATTAACCGATATTATATAACATTTTATACCAAGTAACAAAGTAACATTCAACAGAAAAGAAAATAGAAAAGAGCGGAAGCAGAGTAACTACGAACAGTCTCACATGCCAGCATTGCGGACTGAGAAAGGCTGTTAATTAAGCTTCGGTGATTCAGAATTATTAACTAGATTTTACAGAATATAGCAGCCTGCGGTTCGGGGCGGCATTAAAAGCTTTGAGCTATAATAAAGTTTCGATTGATATTTATAGCGAGCACATGGCACAGGTAATTTTAACGCACATTTCCTTATACCTGACACTGTTTAAAAATGTACGAATTCTGTGTTAAAATATCCGTGTATTTAATTAAATATATTTAATTAATATTAATTAAATACATGTATAATTCCTTTTTAATTGTACTTTCAAGGTTTGACCGTCACGATTTTATTTTTTTCACGGGCATATCGAATAAACTTTACGCTAATTAATAAGGATATAAAGATGATTTTTATACGCGACGCATCAATTCATACCTTGAATTTATTCATCGTGTAAATTATAATTTCAGAAAAAATAAATGTTACATCGTCTTAAAACTAATATGCGCAATGAAAGCGCTATATCTAATTTAATAATGTCGCCACAGTTTTTTTCGTTGCACAGTACACAGCTCCTATTTACACCATAACGATAGTTTAACTGGTTAATTACATTGTGGCATTTTAATTACACTTTGTACTTTACTACACGAGCACACGCGAGATCGATCGTGAAAAAGTATATGTAGCATTGTGCGCGGTTTGAAAATAAAAGCCTTTTCACTTTATATTGTACACACACTAAACAATGAGAAATACATTTCAGCATCTCTTCACGCGATATTTAACTCAAAAGGATTAAAATACACTCACCGAACCCATATAATTGGAGTCTATATGCGAATGTATGCTTTAATCCTTTCAATGTTTATGTCATGAAACATATAATTTATCTCTTTGTATCTTGGAGGAAAATATTAACCCTATGTCCACAAATTACATTCATAACAAACGTCATATAAACATACATACATGAATAAAATATTAAAATTTTTGCATAAAAATAACCAAACTTTACATATAAATTTACATATGAAATTTTTAATGTATAAATTCTTACTTTGTATGTTAAGAATGTGAAAAATCTTGTGAAAAGTCAATATCGTGAAAATAAATGCGCCAAATTTATTGCACGAACTCAAGGTATTTACTCAAATTTTATAAAAAAAATCCTCTGAGACTTTTTTTTAGAATTTATCAAGAATTTTATTAAAACATTTTACGCAAAAGATTTTTTTAATGCAACTTTAAAATAAATTTATTTTATTATAGCTTTTAATGTTAATCATAAAATTACAAAAAAAGCTACTTAATGTCTTCAATTTTTCACCTAATATATAAAATTTGATTTAATTTTTAAAAATTTGTGAAATTTATATATACATATATATATTTCTGATTTTTATTTTAGTTTCTTCACCATATAATTTCCGTTAAACTTAAAATTTAACTTTCTAAAATAGTATAGTCTTAGAAGGAAAAGTTTAAATGTAATTAAAATAAAAATTTTGAAATAATCTAAAAGCTTTACTCTATTAAAATAAAAATTTTGAATTACTACATTTATTAAAAAATAGAGTTTAAAAAATGTTTAAAAACAAAAGAATATTTTAAAAAATAAAATTTTACCATATCACTTTCGTATAAAAATATAAAATGTTGATAAATTATACAATTCTTTTTAAATATAACATCATACTAGTGACAATATGCTTTGTTATTACATTTAAATCATTACAAATAATTCTTTTCAATTTTTCCGCATCAACATCTGTCTGTATTATACAAAACATTTTTCAATAAAAAAATTATCGTTTTTATTGTTTAAAGTTCATTATTGATTATTTTAAAGGTGACAATGCCAAACCTTTTTTATTAAAAGATAGATACGAATAAGAAGTTATGACTCGCTTTCACTTTTTTAACCTGAAGAACCTTCTTAAGTTTGAATATTAAATTTGAAAAAGTATTTTAAAAAATAATAAATTATAAACAATTTTCTGACAAAAATTTTATCGTAAAATTGTGTTTATTTTAGTTTATGAAGAGTTTATAAAGAGTTGTCGATGGTTACATTGTTTATGAAGAATTAATGTCTTTTAGGCTATTTTGAAGCACGTTGTAACACTTAGTTAATCTTCTGTTGACAATAACACTTTACATACTTTTAAAAAACGTTCAAACATAATATCCGATGAACAGTTTCATGTTTAAATTTCTATCTTATAAACAATTCAAAAAATGCTTTAAAACTTAATTGAAACATATCTACTCAACATTTAAGCATACATCTTATAAACGCATTATTTTCATCGAGAAATAAATCATGAATCCACAAAGCAAAATACATCACATTTTTTTGAAAATAACCCAATGTTAGAATATCTGTTGCATACAGCACACAAAGTATTTTAAGGATATTTCTAAAATATTTTCAAGATACTAAAAAGTCGCGGCAATTCTATTTCAGCTGTGATATCTGATTCTTATATTTAGTCTTATCTTTAATTCTTATATTTAAAATAGTCTAAAGTTTATTTTAAGATATGTTGTATAATTGATCTTATTGATTACAAAATATATCTTAAGATAAACACATAAAACAAACTTAAATATAACAGAAAGTTTGATATTAATACCATAATGTACAAATGTTGCAGAAATATTCTTTTACAGAGGTAATACGTGATATCAAGTAATGTGACGTCCTGCAAATATTCTATGAATATCTGACAATAAGATATCTTAAGATTGATTTAAAATTGTGGGCACAAAGATATCTGAAGGCCGATATCCATAGTTCGTTCTTATATTTATCATCTTGAGTTCATCTTTAAATATCGTACAAATCATTTTATTGGCTACAGAGAAAAGAAATTTGAGACAATCTTATATTTAAAAACGGACTATACCCTTAGGAAATTTACTTTAGCTGGTATTCATACTTGGGTCTTATATTTAAGACCATTTTAAGTACCGTCTTAAGATGCCATCAACTAATCACAGAGCCGTATTAGCATCTTAAAACATTGCTTGAGACAATCTTGAAATAAGATTTGACTATGAATACCGGCCTTTAAATGAAGTTAAAGTTTTAAAAATTACCTTACAAATGTAAAAGTTTACTGAAGAAATTTTTAGGTAATTCAAGATACCTAAAAAGTTAATCTAAAGTACTTTAAGTTTCTTTTCCCAAGGGTAAATACCGGTCTGTTCTCAGATATTTTACTGTGTGGGAAATAAAACGATCAAATTGATCATAAATGCTAATCAATGTCGCACTATCGGGAAGAAATGATCAAAGAAACAATTTTGAGAAAGAGTGACGAAATTCGAATTTAAAAGTAAAATCGCCAACATTTTCACGTTGCATATAGTAAAATCCGCGATTCTCAGGAGTAAAAAGTGAGTTCCCGGAAAATTCTCCAGATTTCTCTCAGGTTTTCCCCAGGTAATCTCCCGGGACTCGCGCGACTCTCCGCAAGCCTCTTACCTAAATGCCTCTCCGTCGACCTAGAAAAGTTCCGCGCGTCAAGGGACAACGCGAGTTCGAGCGCGGCGGCCGCGACGACGGCGACGCCGGGCGATTGCAGATCACCACCGGTGTCGTAGAAATCTCTATCAGCCATATCCACGAGATTCCGGAATCGCCCCGAGGTTAATCGTGGCTCGATCGCGATGACGACTGCGGGCGTTGGCCGCGGCGGAACTGCCGGCCGCTTCGGGAAGGAACGATCGAGACGGATCGAGGAACCCGAAATACCTGAGACGTCTAATCGCTTGCGGCGCGCCGGTGCGTGTGTACACAGCTCGCGAGAAAATGGGTATACACGTCGGAACCCTGTTCCCGTCATCTTCACGAGCGCGTCGATTATCTCACGGCGATTGCGATGATCCCTTTTATGGACAAAAATTTGACGGAGCACCGCCGCCTCCGCGTTTCTCCTTATACTTCCATCCATAAATTTTACCGCGCGAGGATCTCGCGCTGAAATTTATTCGAAATTAACGAAAGAGATTAAGTGTCGTTGCGCGTTAACGAGCTTTAAGTTTTGTAGGTTTACGACGGAGACTGGTTAACGTCCCCGAGAGATATCGTCTTCAGACTCGTCAAGAATTTCCAAACGAAAGAGAAAGCAATAATTCTGAGGCACCAGTGTACGTGAAAATATAAATATTGACGTGTGTTCGTTGTAAAACAGAAAACGTTTCGGATAGCGTCGCGATATCGAATCACGCAATATTCGTATCCGCGTTATCGCAATATCAGCGATTTACATCACGAGCACGTAATTTTATGTCATCGGTGCGGCGAATATTTCAATCCAGATGATCCCACGTCAGTTTTCCAGAGTGCAAAAGTCTTTCCGCGATATTAATCGCACGGGCTGCGAAAAGAGAATTCAAATAAAAGCCGCTTGCTACACTTGCGAAAAATGTAACGATAAATTTTCATACGCGGATTAACGACGCTGTTAGCCGCTTTTTCTCCTATGTGTTGTAACATGGAAGATTTTAATTCGTTCTACGCCCATTACCGTCGCATGCGGTTAATGACGTGTTTTTTTTACACTGAAAAAAGTTTGGTAATACCTGCCGAAATAAAACAATACCAATTAAATATTTAGTGTTAATATAATTTTATTTTTTATTTTATTTTTGTTTTGGTGAGTATATCTAAATTTAGTAATATTAAACATTTTTTAAAGTAAACTTATTTTATATATATACATATACATACATATATATATATATATATATATATATATATATATATAAACTTTTGATAAAAGGGAGAGGAGACTAGATGTGGACTTATGGAATTCACGATATCTCGTATACTTTGTGTTGAATTCTGGAGATAACTGTCTAAATTACTTTTTTACATGCTGTTTGGACATTATAACACGGCCACTGGTCATTAGTGTTTATTATGTCGTAATAAAAGCTGTATTTCAATATTGCAGATAACCGAAAGTTTCATAAGTGTGTATTTTTTTTACGCCGTTTTGAGAAAATGTGTCGGATATTAATTTTTTAATTAATTCTTTAGTCTAACTTGAAGGGATTGAATATGGCTTTTAAATAACGTAAATAAACTTAATGTTTGACGAAATGTTTGCATGCATTTAGTGTGTAAAGTTATATTACTCGCGTTCAGGGTTACTTGTGAGTGTCGCAAATCTGAATCCTATAATTCCCTCGCACGTAATTTGGTTATATTTTTACGATATTTATTGTTTGTTATAATATTTTTATAATACTTCTACAATGCGTAAATTCGCAAGAGGCAAAATTTTTTTTACATATACCAGACATCACAGACAATTAAATTTTTTTTTACTTTATACTTTTTATAAATAAATTACAACAACTATTATCTATTATAAAGTCTTATTTTATGCTATCTATTACAAATCTATACAAATTATCATTTGCTGATTCCACGATGACAGCCGCTCAAAGTTAGCGTAGTAAGGGCCGGTTGTTACAACTTCTTGGTAAACTTATCATGGTAAGTACGTGTCTATCTTCATATTTTTTCTTAAATAAATAAAGACAGACACATATTTACCTGATAGGTAAGTTTACCAAGAAGTTGGAACAACCAGCCCTAAGAAAACCAATCAGCGTCACGGAAAAGCAATGACAACATTTCAATAGATTCAACTATCGATTTTATGTCCTTTTTAAGAGTAGATTTTTAATATTTCTGTAATGCTATATACAAGATATATATTGATACTTTTGTAATACTGACGTGCAAAATCTGCAAAACAGTATAAATTTTATATTTTAGAAATAAAAATGATTTAGAGAATATTTGGCGATGTTGCATATGTCCCGACAGATTCCACAACCGTAACCTTTTTTCCCTGAGTAAATTATTAATTTTGTTAATTATGTTAATTATTGTTAATTGTTAATTACTGTTCGTTATGTTATATATATGTCCAAAGAACTTGTACTTATAACATAATTGATAGAACTCTGGGTAACAAATTTGTATCGACAAGAATTGTATGTCACATAAATATTTACAGTTATTTAAATGAAACAAAATGGCGATTTATAATCCTTTTCTCTCTTCTAATACTTGGTCTAAATATAAAAAAAATAAAATTATTTTAATTTTATTTCACTCAACGTAGCATATTAAAAACCTTTTTAGTGTAACAATGACGTGTTTACAGCGTAGCGCCAGCGGTGTAAAATGAATCTCGCGAAATGTCTGGTCGATTCGACAGCGCAATTCGTGAGGATTAAGTTAATTGCTCGGGCGCGCTATATACAATTCAAGTGGAATACAGTTGCTACAATTTAGAACGGAGCAGACACATCTTTGAGATTGCGCATGACGCAACAGAAATTTCGCGAAGTAAATAACATAGATGTATCGCGCGGATGAAAATCGATAGACCGTCATCGCGAGCTTTCGTTTTATCTCTCGAAATCCGTCTTATCTTGTTTTCGCTATTTTAATGCGTCCCACAAAGATTACGCCCCCGGAACGCCGAGCATGTGTTGCGGAAGGTGATTTTAATATGAAAGTGCGCGTTAACATTAAGTTATTTATATGCGAACCGTTTCCCAAATTAATTAAACGCTCGATATTTATGTGCCGAGTATATTTGCCGACAAGTAATTTTGGCTCTCTCTACAATCCAACTATAACGGAAATTTAAAAACTGTAGGCTTTTTTCATATTTTTTTCTAATCAACGATGAAAAATTTTAGTCATAATTAGCCAAATTTTAAAACCAACTACACAGGAAAAAAAAATTTGGCTTATACAGCGAAAATGATCTTATTTTGCTGCAATATTAGTTAACCAACTTTTAAATGAGCGAGTGAATCCAAATGTACTTTCGCACGAATGTTTATGAAAGTTTTTTTTAATATATGTATAAAAATTTTGATTTAATTCGTAATGCTTACTCATCAAATTTGTAAGTAAAATACTATAAAGCGTGACGTTGCATATAAGAATCAAGAGCAAACAAAAAATTATAGATAACTTTTAAATCAATAAAAGAATTATCTAATTATCTTCAAATTTTACGCAGACCTCAAACATCATGTTCAAACGTAATTACAGAATAATCTATAAGATCTTTAAATTTTTGGTAATATATGACACTTTAGAATATGACACGTACATCCTTCATCAGTTGCTAGCGTATTGCCTATATCGATTCAATTGGGCTCAGCTTCCAAGGTGCGCCGTTTCCGTCGCGGAATCATTTCCGGAGCTCGCAGAGGAGATTCTACATCGCAAAACGATTCCCGAAGGTCGCCACGGAAAATTAGTCAAGTTAGTGCGGGTTAGTCCAAATTGATTTGACTGGATTAGAATCACGTTTGCCAGGTCTTCGACTTTTTGCTTTTTCCGGTTAACCTCTCTCAAAGCAAACCCCTTACAATCAATCTTCGGCAGGATGATGGGTTTTTCTTCGGTAAAAGGCCCTCAGAACCCTCTCCTTTTAGAAAGTTAATTATTTGCCTGGTAGTAATCCAGTAGTCTCCATCAGCAATCTCCGGCAAAACAGTCATCGATTTCCGGCGGAGCACTGGTCAAAAAGGCTGGCAACCGTGATTAAGGAGATTTGTTACGAGAGCACGAGAGGTTAGCAAACGGTACCTTTTGCACGTGTGAGCTTCCTTCGACAGCCCTTGCGCGACACATAGCCGAAAGTGGCGAGACGATCTGTCGCCGCGGTGAGGAACAATCGTCGTCGCGAGGAACCACCGCTGCTGCCGCCGCCGCCGCCGCCGTCGGGCAGCATTTTGCGCAGCTTCACCTAATCGCACGCCGCATATTACAAATCGCACCTATCGTCGAAAATCTACACGTCGGAAACCTGGACGAATCAGATAATCGTCACGGCTGTGAATGTGCATACGTAGCAAAGCTAATGGGAGAACCTAAGCGTTGTTTCTTGAATAATCTTCCGTTTTTTTTCTGCGCGAGAACAAAACTGCTTCCCGGAAACTATGAAAAAACGGTATTTTGTGCGAATTTCCGTATTGAGAATAAAACATTTTATTTCCATAGGTTGTCCGGTAAAAAATATTTTTAAGACTAAATTAAAATAAACAAAGTAAAGTTTTGTAACAGCAATTAATAAATTTGGCCAATCTAGTCGACAATATATGATTCTCCTTGATTAAATTAAAAAAATAATTTGATTAATAAAATAAATATAAAAGAAGAATATATAGATAGAATTTATTTAGATATATTCATCGTGAAACACTGCAAAACGGAACAATTTGACTGAAAATATTTAAACATATGAAAATGTAAATATTCATATTATAAAAACAAAAAATCGAGTTAATCGTATAAAATAGTTTTAAATTGTTCCATGTTTCAAATTTTTTAAAAATTCTTCTTGCTTTGCAATAATTTACTAAAATAATTATGATTTTATATCACAAATAGATGCAAGTTGTAATGCAAAATATATAAGAGAAATTCTATATTATAATAGACTATTTCTACGAACTCAATATTTATATTTAATGTTACCACAGAAAACGAAAATTTAATGACAGATTGCAAAATAATATACATATGTATCTAGGTCATAAAATGATCGATAGGCAACGATGGATTACAAAATTAACTAATAAATTACTAATACGATTAAGTGCAAATCAGGTCATGAAAATCAGGAAAATCATGAAACCAGCAAAATCAAACTATTATATTACGAAAGACAAACTGTTCCATGGATATATATTTACGTGTAAATGTATAGAGAAAATTCATCAATATTGGCATACCGCGCTTTGTTTTCGGTATTACTTAATAGTATTACTTAAACAAAAGCTACAAATAAAACTTTGAGAACATAAACGTAAATTAGAAAGTAACTTCTATCAGATAGATAATATAACAGTTTTATAATTTGTAATAATTAATGTTTTCGCAATATAAATGAACGCCTGAGAAATTAAATCCCAAAATTGGCATAGAAGGCTATATTTTCTTTTATTACTCGAATCATTTATATACATTATTTTATTTCAAACTAACGTATATAAAGACTCCTAGAAGCTTTTCGATGTATAACGGTTTTATCGATACTTTATATTAAATGTACATATTAGAAAATATATATATATATATAAAGGAAAACCACCGAAATTGGAATAGTTTTCCAATTTGTTACTTTCTCATTTCTCGAAAGAAGATATTGCACGTAAAAATACTGATAAAAACATAATTTGCTTAGATAATAAAGAAAAAAGTAGAAAGCCATAGTTTATTTATTCATGCCCTTTTCTATATAAAATCTGCTAAAAATAAATTCATCAAAAGTGCAAATTATATTTGCATAATTTTCTTTTGCATAGTTTAAACAATAATAAATATATTATTGATAATATTATCATCATTTTACATGTTTGTAGCTTCTTAAAACTGTTTTGTTTATAATCTTTTGTTTTATTTATCTCTAGTAATGCACTTTTTAAGTCACTACGTGTGCGTTAATTGGAACAATTCCGTGAAATTGGAATTTCAACATTGCACGAATACCAATAAAAACATGATCTAGATAATTAAAGAAAAAAAAATTTACAGTTCATATATTTACTAAAACAAATCTAATCTTTATATATACGTCTACATGATGCGTCTTGCGAAACAGCATAAGATTTTGAGTAATCGACAAGAAAATCGTTTTACATCAAAGTGAAAGGCTTCTAGAAATTCTCATATACATTAACTTGTAAATACTTTGTATAAATGATTTGTATAAATGACTGTTAACCATATACGGATTCTAAATTTAGCGTACATTTCGTCAGATGCCTTTTCGACACGTGTCGCGAAAACATTAATTATTAAAAAAAAAAAAAATAAATAAAACATTCGTACAAAAACCATCGTACTATTAAAGACACTTTCTAGTTTATATTCATGTTTTCATACTTATTTTTTTAGCTGTTGTTTAATAAGTATAGTTTGAAAACAAAGTGCTGTTCCAAATTCATTGCTTTCCTCTATAATTCTATATACATTCATATATATTCAATTAAATTTATTGAAAAACAAAGAAGAGCGACATCTCATTCGAATCGCGACGTATACACTCGGGACTTTTCGGTTTGTCTCCAAATTCTGGAGCTCACGTAGGCGACCACACGTCGAAGATTTAATCCCGCGAGGACGTGGAATGCATTTCCGCAAACTGCACGCCCAACCTTGGAAGATAATATCAGTCGTAACACACAACACATGTCGAGCGCGAACGTACATACACAATCGCGACGTATGCGCTTTATATTCATTCATGATTCATACACCCACCCGAAGCGCCCGATTGTATTATACATGATAAAGCTGTTTACACTGTCGAACCTAGGAAACATCAGGGAAGCAAAGAGAAACCGAGGGAGACAGAGCGAGGAGAAAAGAATGGAATTAAACAATGTAAACGGAAAAGCTAAATAAAATCCACATCAAGATAACGACTAGACAATTCCAGAAGGCAACGAACGATAAAATAATCGCTCCCACGAACCTCATCTCTGGCGAATTTCCCTCAAAGAGATCTCCCGACGTCTCGGCTTTAATCCGAAACCAAAGTTTTCTCTCCTTTTTTTGCGAAGAACACAGTTACAGAAAAGATAATTACTTCGAGAGCCCCGCTGTACGATCGAGATGTTCAATTGAGAATGTTTCCTTTGACCCATGTATTTTTGCGATCTTCGCAAAGAAATTCCTTTAATCAAACTTCTTTTTAATCTTTTAAACATTTTAATTTTAACCGACGTAATGTTTGTCAAATATTAGGTCGATATTGATCTTTCAGAAACACAATGTTCCTAACGCAACGAATGTCCGTATTTTCAAAATACCGGGAAAACGAAATATGCGAAGGTTAAAAAACACTTTTGCGTAAACGCTGCACGAGAAAGAAGGTAAATATTTTTGAATAAACATTTCTTGCAGGTTAATTTCTGTTCATGTCTATCAAAGAGCCGGAAACACAAACACGCATTTGCTGTATTTAGCGAAGCAGGACATCCACCGACGGGGGGCGAGAGGGGGGAGGAGGAGGAGGAATGGAAGATGCACATTGCGTAGAAAAATCTCCGACGTAAATCAACGTTCCGCCTCGACAACACAACACCTTACTTATATAACTATGGCCGCGCGGTATTACTTCCGTTATTTAAAATTATAAATAATACAGTGGCACAAAGATGCGATTATTTATGCGAGGTCTCGCTTCATCACCTCAATAGATCTTGCGCGATTATGCAGACTTTTGTATGAATACCTATTATATCAGTATTTTTCACTCGGAATTTTAAATCTCGATGGAAAAACCAGCAGGCTGCTAAAATTTCTCCTCGAGCAAAAAAAAATTAATTCATCAACGCGTTAAATGTACTTTAAATATTTTAATAAGCAAGTAAGCGGAAGCTGTAAATGAACCATTGTCTGTATAAATGTAATTCTGTCGATAGAAAAAAAAAACTGCAAGGAAAATATCCTCTCTTCAAATATCTTAATTTGAAAATCTCTGCCGCATTGCCCGGAGAATCAGATATGGAACGGAAGCTTAGATTCGTATCAGTTTTCACAAATAAATCTCTTAATGACCCCTGTGTGGAAAGACTCGGAAGACGTTCGTGTCGCGGAAGCTTATCGGAATAAAGCGATCTGCTGATCAGCTAGAATAAAGGATTGCACGTCACCGCGTGTGCACCTCGTCGATATTTTGATGCACGTCATTTACTCAGCGATGTAGAGCCAAATTGAGATTCGCCTGTGACCAGGGACAGAGGACCATCTTTTAGGAATATTAAGGCCTCGAGCACGTCACTCAGCAACTATACCGGGTCGTGACGTCAGAGGCGACGTCAAACGAAAGCGAAGTCAGTCAGAATTTTTTTTCTCTCTTCAACAATCGACATGTGGGTCGGAATAAACGTTTTTTTTTTTCACGTTCGCGCTCACAAATGATTTTTCGCGAGTTAACAATAAACCAAAAATATCTTTCGCGAGATTTATTTATTTTTTTTTTTTTATCAAAACAGATTTATATAAACGGATAACCACGGAAATAGCTGTGTGTGACTTCTCTTCTGTGATGTCATATCTAATTTAATACAGTTAACGATGGATCGACATTATGACATCTCTTGAGGAAAAACATGTTGCAATCAGATTTAGACGTACTTCACCATCAATTAATCACGGAAGCTGCCGTGACACTCGTATTTTTTTTTTTTTTTTAATATAATTTATCTCATTCTCCTTTATCAGCATTTTCAAAATAACGTCCGCCCTCCGAACAAAACGGCGAAGAAAGAAGCGAAATAGTCTCGCTATTTTTAGCAGGTCAGGTGGGTGCTTCGGTAATATATATATATTCGTCGAGGAAGTAAAACGAGTGTATAATATAAAGTACCGCCGCTCCAAAGACAGTTGTATAAATAATAATGGCAAATCGGCCCTTCATTCACGAGTCGCGTATGTAAGGTGGCTTATGTAAAGTCACGCGTCACAGTGAGAGAGAGACAGAGAGATACTAATTGGGATCATAACGCGTGGGCGAAAGTGAAGTCGCCTTCTAATGATTAACACAGCATCGTTATTCGCGCAAATGACGCAAACACTGACGCAGCGAGCGTCTCTCGCGTGTTACATTAATTGGCGCGTATTCAGATACTAAAAGCGGATTAATAAGAATTTCTTACGACTTCGTTTCTATAAATTTAGTACGATACAGCGAATACATTAAAATAAAGACTTTCAAAATTTACGCGCGACGTTACGTATGCACTGTATGTATATTGTTGTTCATTAGACGAGTCTCTCAAGTGTAGGAATTACAGCAACCAATCAGACGCGGCCTAGTGAGTTGTCTAATTGGCTAGCCTTACTCCAGCAAAAAAGCACTTAAAGAAGGGATTCGATTGATGAACAAACAGTATAGTGAAATTTTAACCTTTTTGTTAAATCTTTATTTCTATATATACATATATATATATATATATATATATATATATATAAAATATAATATTTCTATATATAATTCTATATATAATATAATAATATAATAAAAGCTAAAGATATCAAGGTAGATTCAATTATAATGATGCAGTTTTAGGATATTTGCTAGTTAAATTTTATTTATTCAAAAAGAATTCTCCGAGACTTCCCAGATTTAGCAAAAATTTTATTCAAAGCTAAGATTGGAGAATTTTGTTAATGTTGCCTCAAAATATTTTTACTTTATTAATGTGTCCCTTAATTATCATTAAAAAAAGTCACTTAAGTTTTAATGTATTAAATTTAATAAAATACTAAAAATAAATAACATGAACTAAATAGCATATAACGATTTATCGGCAACATACAAATCTAGTTCGAAATACAAAACACACATAATGGGTATATAAAACGGTACAATGTGCTTTATCATATCACTGTTTTTTTTATAAAACAACTAAATATATAGGACCGATGAAAATGTCAAATATAAAAATAAAGATGATATCAAATAGTATAGCGAATTTTAATGCCAAATAATTTTTGTATAATTTTTTACTATTTTTAGCTCATATAAACTGCGCGCCGCATTTTTGTCAGTTTTGAAACACAGTTGCTAATGAAACCAGAATGCATAATTTAATAATATTGATGTTTAAAAGCAGCTATAAAATTCTCTCACCGAAAAACTATAAATAATTTATTGCAAAAATAATAAACCTGGATTTTTTATAAAAAATTGTGATCACACGATTACAATTATTAGTAGTCATGTTTTAGTAATCACAGTATTATTGAGATTTCGCGACATTAGAAGAAAAGATAATCAAGGAAACACAATCTTGTAAGGAAAAAAAAATTACATTTAAAAATAAAATTCTAAATATTATATAATAAAATCTCCATAAAAATCCATAATTTTCAAGGATAAAAAAGAAAGACCCTAAAAATTAAAGGTTTTCCTGGTTTTTCCGTGTAACTCTCTGTTTGTTCCTATTTTCATTCCAATAATGTTTCAAATGTTCCTTTTTGCTACTTTTAATGTAAAAACAAGTTGATTTACAATTGGAACTAATAAAATAGCAAAATAGGGAACAAACTTCAAAAAGCATTGTAACTTCACAGTAGCATTGAAATCAAATCGATAAAATTAAAGATTTAAAAGGAATTGATAAGTTTAATACCATCGAATTAGGTTTTCCCAAGTTTCCATAAAATATTCGTTACTTGTTTTTATATTCAAAACCACCTTAGTTTTAAAGTACTGTCTTAAGATTATCCAATCTTCAGACAGTAATACAGAACCGTATTAGCATCTTAAAGCAATATTTAAAACGATCTTGAAATAAGATGCAAGCTATTCTTAAAAATGCCAAATAGTATCAAAACTTTGACTTGGAATCACATATGTAAATTATAGAGATGAAAATGAATTGTTAAAAGAAATTTCCGAAACTTTAGTCCATGCCCATCTTTTGCTAGACTTTACTGTTAATTATTGAAGAGTGCACTTTTACTTCGTCGATAAGCTGTCTCTAGCTCACTGCAATGTCTAGCCCGACCCTGACACTCACGTACTCAGCGAAAGATGACAACGTCACACAGTAGAGAGTAATGTTTTCTATTTTCTACGAATATACACGGAATTCGATCGGGCAATAATAGTGTCATCCTTATTGAATCGATTATCCGTTGCATACCGAACCCTCCAATCATAGCCGACCTCGATATCTCGTAACAAAAAGAAACAAGTGCATATACATATAAAAATTGCCAGTGTTAGTAACTCGCAGTAGTACTGCGGCGGATTTTGGTGCGTAACAACAATTTTTGTAAATTTTACAAATCCCCAGCCAATGTGAACTGCGCGCCACATTTTTGTCGATCTTGAAACAAAGTGGGAAAGTTCAACGTCGAGGGCTTTCAGGGAACCCAATTGGATTTTCCGTGACTCCGTTAGCTATATCATCCTCTTCTATACGAAATTGGCTTTACGTATTCACAGTGCCAGCCATTGCCGTCGCGCGCGAGAGATGAAGACGAAAAGGAAAGAAGCTCCGGTTTCAGCCAAAAATGACAGCGGTTAATATGATCTGTAATTACGATCTGGAATGCCATCGAAATAATGCCGGGGAAGATCAATCCTTCGCCTTCGACTTCTCGGTTATTATTATCCGTGTACTCGCGCGTTTTCACGAGTCGCGATCGATATGCCCTGACAAACCGCGAGGTAGAACGAGGAAACTTACTCGAGATAATAAGGTCCAATCTCGGAAAAATGGGAGCACGGAGAACGCCGAGAGAATGTTATTGATCGCCGACACACCGATGTGTGCGCGATGCAAGTGGGTGTTTTTTTTTTCCTCCTCCTCGAGTAAATCTAGTTTTATCGATCGGGATTTTTCGTTAACGCATCCTTCGCGTTGTATTTACGTTGTCCGGTTGTTAACGTTGTTGAGAAATCGAGCCGGTCGAGATAAGGATCCTTGTATAAGTTACACGAGTCACTTAGGTACGAGTGAACACGGCGAACGACGTTCTCGACTTGTCACGCGATATCCACGAAACATTGGGCAACGTGTACGAAACTACGTCTTAGAAATCGTCTTAGTTCACGTCTTAATTCGTAAAGTGGAGAAAGTTGAAACACACGACGATCGTGTATGAATCTAAAAGGAGCTATCACAATTTTTTTTTATAACTAGACAATACAGACGCGCGCTTCGCGCGCGTTATTAACTTTTTTTTACTTTTTAAAAATAAATTGTAACGATAATTGTATAGATAATCATCTATACACGGAGAGAATTTTCTCTTAAAAATTATCCTGAAAATTGTGGTAATTGTAACAACATAAGCCTCGAAGAATTTTGCTATATTTTTAACAAAATTTACTAAAATTTTAATAAAATTTGGCAAAATTTTGATAAATTTTACTATATTTTTACTTCTAACAAAATTTATTAAAACTTTGCCAAATTTTATTAAAATTTTAGTAAATTTTGTTAAAAGTATAGTAAAATTCTTCGAGGTTCACGTTGTCTCACAATTACCACGATTTTCAAGGTAATTTTTAAGAGAAAATTTCGCGTGTACAAATTTGACAGCTGTCAAAATTCAATCGCAACGATAGCTACTCTCGCAACACGAAGTAAGCACAGCAAGAGAATCGATTAGTATTACGGAAAACTGTCAACAATATAATCGCTTGCACGACTTTTTAAAAAAAGAGGATTAGTCTTCCATCCTATTAAACCAATGAAAAGTCGCAAATTTTTCGGATCGCATAAATTATTTACGCTTATAGAATATTTCTACGTTGTAAAAAATTGTCACCGAACATGACTTAAAGACAAGCCTGTTTGACGTCTGTTCATTTTATTATACGATTGTAATTTCACGCGTTAAGTTTGTGTTTTCGTATTCATCAGCGCAAAAAGTACCAAGGTTACTCCTGCACGGAGACAATTTTGTAATAAAAATTGCTATGGTAAATAGTAAACGCGGACCAAGGAAGAAATTATGAAAATTTTTACCATGTTTTTCATCAAATTACCGCAGTATTTACACTACTTATAATTACCTGAAATTTCTTTTTCTGCTCCACGACTACCATCATATATAGTAAATTTTACTATAAGATTTTCTCCATGTGTAACCCTTCTATTTTTTCGTATTGGTACAAATCAATTAGAAGTCCTGTAGAAGAACTGTTTATTAAATATTTAAAAAAAAGCATTTCAATTTGCGCAAGATGATTTGCGAGCGAATAATCGATTTATTAAAATGAAATTCTCGCCTCGTTGGCGCAAATGACAAAGCCAAGGATCGAATAGTCAATTGATTCGCTTTGAAATCCAAATATTTACTCTCGATTCTCGAATGTCACTCGCGCGACGCGTTTACTCGTACAAATTTCACATAATCGTGATCACATTTGAAACGGAACCCTGCATTACGAGCGCCATTTAACGGCGATACGAAGAATGTCTCGGTTGCTCCGTAACAACTCGGGAAATTGATCAATTTCAATCATGCGACAGACCAAAAGTATCTCTCGCAGATCCAACTCGACTCGGCCTCGTGTATACACATTGACGTAATTCGGTCCTCGCGACGGCAAGTAATCAAGCAATCGAGAGACCCGGCAAGACAGATCTGATCGACGCCCGAAAATAGGTCGAGAAAGGTTTCCCTAGTGATTTCTCAATCACCCGTACACAACGTCTTTGCCCTTGACTTCAACGACTTGACATGACGACATCGCGAGAAGCGGTTATTCGGGAAGCATTATACCAGTAGAACGGACTATATCTACCGAGCTATGCTTTTCATCTGCGAATGCTTTGATCAATCTCTCTGCCACGCGGAGGGACCAATAGTTTCCAGATTGCAAGCGGTTGAAAATGAAAGAAGCTCCCCGACTATTGAAACATCAGGCAACGAGATCGTATTCTTCGTTGCTTGACACTTTACTTGGGGCAGACTTGTAATTTTTGAATGCACGTATAATTATTTGGGAAAAGGTAAGTACTCAACTGATAAACACTGGTAACGAATGATGGCATATCTCGATCTTCGCCGAGGAAAAGTCGAGCCGAGACTCGTGAAGTTGATGACTCGGAGACGCGAGAAGTGATTCGTTAGACGTAGAACACTTTAATATTAAAAAGGATCTTTAATGCAATGGTTCTTGAGAATAGTCTTGTGCATCCTCTTAAGAAATCCGCAGGACGGTTCGTCGATAACGACACAATTTGCGCGACAAAGAATTATCGATCTGGTATATTTCACAAAAAACAAAAGCTTGGTTCAACAATTATATAATATAAATCAGGGTTGACAAGTTAATATTTTTTAAAACTAAATTAAAGTAAAATAAATTACTTGTAAAATTAATTACATTAAAAGTTACATAAATAAAGAACTCCAGAACTCACAGTAGTTTAAAAGTTATAACATTAAGATTAAATTAAGAATTAATTTTAAAAAGTATTATTTATATTAAATCAGAAAGTCATAACTTTTTGAAGACAGATTACTCAAAACAGTTACAACAAATCTTCAAACAAATAAACTAATTTTTCATTTTAATTATAAATTCAATTATATGAAATAACGAAGTATTGTATTTTATTTTTCTTTCGATAATTTCGCCCTTACACATGAGTAAATCTTAACTTCATTATTTAACTTTTAATTTTTCACTAGTTACTATTCAATTCTGCATAAATGTACTAGTTACATTACAAATGGCGGAGTGTATAGAAGTCGCGTGAGAAGTCCAGGAATTCCGATCGATTAGTTCGAGCCAGAGGCAGGATTGAACAGTACCTTTGAAGAATAACGATATTGCGACATATGCGGATTCAGCTGAGCAGAAAATTACATTAATTTCCAACGAATTTCTCCGTACCGATACGACATAACGTAATACGGATGAAGGGGACACTATTTGGCATGAAAGGCTCCAATATAATATATATAATCGATAGTTCGGTGGAGGGAAATTGCTTTTAATTGTAAAGCGAATAATTACAGGAAATAGAAAAAGATATAATATCACATTCGAAAAAAAAAGAATTATAAGATTCAAAGACGTGCGTCCGAATTAGAGGACACTTCTCGAAAATACATCGTAACATCGACTTCCGGTGCACGTGCATTAGAATTCTTTAAATATCTTTAAGACCCAAGTAGCAAACTGACGTCAAATATGGTCTTAAAGACGTTTGAAACGTCAAGAAGACGTCATTAAAACGATATTTGACGTCACCTTGCTACTTGGGGATATTGCAGTTGCATAACGCCGACCGGTGTAAGAACCGGTCGAAAATTGACCGTACTCAATATCCACGTCCTTCTGCTCTTTTTTTTTTTACGTCCGTTTTCTCGTCGCAACCGGTTTATCGGTCAAAGCAAAAGTTAGCTCACGCGGAAATTAAGCGGCGGTCGCGACTAATTAGCAGTAAATTCTCCGCGGATCACCGGAAGTGATCCCCTCCGACCGCCGATCGGAAAACGATAAATCGTGCGCGCGGCGGCAGGGGGGGGGAGGTTGGCGCGCATCATCGATCCCCGTTATCGGACGTAGGAATTTCGCGCTCCACATTTCGCGTCACAATTATTCACGGAACATGGAGACGCGGAAAGTAAAGGAAAAAAAGGGAGCGAAGAAAGGGGGACGGGGGGGAGCACTCTCGCGACGAAGAGAAAACGACGGGAGGGAGACGGGGGAAGGGGAGATGACGATGACCTCGCGGGCACCAAATTCGGAAAAACGAAAGTTTCCGCACGCGTGATCCCTTTCCGGACAGAGGGTCCGCGTTGCGCAAAAAAGAAAAAAAAAAAGAAGAAAAAAATCCCCTCGTCGCCGAGAGTAAAAGGAACACGGAGCGCGCGTTTACTCGCCGTGACGCGCGCCGTGACGTCGGCGGCCGATTCACAACACACTCACCATCGGGGACGTGACGTTGCTGCGTGTTACGGCGTCGCCGGGCCGGGCTGCTGCCACCGCCGCCGCCGCCACCGTCGTCGCCGTCGTCGTCGTCGCCGTCGTCGTCGTCGTCGTCGCCGTCGTCGTCGTCGTCGTGCGGCCGTGTGTGCGCGTTATCCCTCTCCCGTGTGCGTTATCGCGCGCGCGGCCAGCACACCGCCCGCCGTGCGGTCGTGACGCGGCGTCGCTCGCTCGCTCGCTCGACCGTTGTTACAACACACGAGAGTCCGCGGTAAGCTCCCGGTACGGACGCGCGCGTGTGCCGTCGCCGCCGCCGCCGCCGCTGTCTCCTACACTACTCCCACTCCGCCGCCCTCTTGCCCGTCGTCGGGCGCGAATGTGAAATTGCGTGTCGCCGAGGACGCCGAGGCGTCGCGACGCGTCGCGACGCCGCCGTTACCCGCACGCGGAACACACCGCCGTGGAGACGACCTTCCTCCCTTTCTCCCCGTCCCCCTCTCTTTCGACTGTTCCGCCTGCGTTTCTCAAATGAATCGATACTCTCTCCCCGCGGATGGATACGCGAATAATGTGCAGCGCACGGGCTGTGTGCAGCACGTGCTACGACGTATACGCCGACGGATACGCGCGCCCGCGCGGCAGCGACGGTGGCGGCGCGGCGGCGCGGCGCGGCAACACGAGTGCCGCGCGTGGTTCACGCGGGTAGATGCGGGGGGCCGACGCGATGAACGCGAGAGGAAACTGAGGAGGCCGGTGCACCGACCACTGCGGCGGCGGACCCGCTGCAGCTGACGGAGGCGACGATCGGCGGCGGCGGCGGCGACGACGACGTACACGAGAGAGACGCCGACATCGTTTCCCAATCCGTCAGCAGCTGACACCATCTGACACTTAACTTCGTCCGGTTCGCTTTGCTCGGCCGCCGGGAGGGTCACGGCGCTGGCTACCGGACGCATGCCACGCGAGTGTGCTCGCCGGCCGCGACCGACGGCCGCCGGAGACGGCCGAGCGAAGCTGGCCGCCGCGCGTCATCGGGGGTTGCGTCCGAGTTTAAATTTCATGAACTATCCCCGGGCAGATAGGGCAGAGGTGGACTTCTTCCGAAACTAGCGACGGACTGGGAAGAGTGGCTATGTTAACGAGTTAATTTTTAACTTAAACTTGGTCAACAGCGAATAACGGAGTAATGTAAATCGTTCGATCGATGTCACAGTTCATAGGATGAAAGAATGATCCGTGTGAAATGCTGGTTGATGACCAATTGCAATTTCTTCTATGTTTCTACGACGATCTAAATAGAGACTGTACCTTAGTAGCACAAAACATTGGCGCAACATTGAGAAGTAATGTAAAAGTAATATTCCCAATATTGGGCCATTATTGTAAAGTAGACACTTCATCTTATTTAGCCAATTTATCTAAATTTTAAACAATAATATTAATTCAATATTGGTTTAACATTGAATTAATTAATTTTTCATATTGGACATTAATTGCGTTCTGATTTGGAACCAATATTTTATGACCAATATTAACGTTACATTGGGAAAACATTAACCAATGCATTCCCAATATAACCAATGTTTAATCAATATTAGCCAATGTGCTGTCAATGTATTGCGTTACTAGGGTACATTCGATTACGGAGGGTTTCAAAAAATTGGCAAGTTTTCAATGCGATTGGATCTCATCTTTATGCGGCTTTCGAAAGAATTTTGACTATCCGAAAAGAATTTTAATTGTTTACGAGATACTAAAGATAATCCAATACTAGAGTCGTTTGTGAATTTCTTCGAGTGAATACTTTTAAAAATACCCGAACACAAACATTCTGCGTAGCTTACATGTTCCTTATAATAACATTTTGTTTTAAATGATTTAACTTCAACTAATTCTTTTCAAAACACGTAAATCTTATTAATTCTTATTTCAAATTAAAAAAATATATTTATGCGAAAGAAAAAAATTATATTGTCATATAGAAAACAATATCTTTTTGTTATTTCATAAATAACAAATTGAGTTTATAAATAAAATATTAAATTTATTTAATGCTCTATATTATAATTGTTTCGCTTAATCTAGTTTTTCAAAATTACGATTTAACATAAATAATACTTTTCAAAATTAACTTTTAATTTAACTTAATCTTAATATAACTTTTAATTGTGTCTATTTTTTATTTATTTATTTATTATAACTTATTATAACTTTATTATAAATTGATTGATTTTATAAATCAATATATTTAACAAGTTGACTTAATTTAAATTAAAAATAATATTAATCCATTTAATTTATCCAATCTTACGATAAAGATAAAAAAACCTGAATCAAAAGAAGCAAGTAAATTTTCGAGTGTTTTAAAATATCGTATTAATATTCTTCTATTTAAAAAATCAATTAACATCTATTATTAATTTTTAAAAACAATTTCTATTATTATATGATATTTTCAATAATAACAGTAATCTGTTAGAATAAAATGTACATATGAAATGAAATATGTTGACTTATATTTAAGGCTATAGCTCAGCTTACGTACGAGTCAGAAATATATGAATATTCAATTACAATCAGTGGCGCAATAAAGAAAGATGACGCCCGGGACAATTCCCCCTTCCCCTTCCCGTGCCTTTTTACCATATTATTATATCAATAGCAACCATCAATAAATTAATTATCTCTTAGCTTTTTGTCTTTTGTCAAGCAGCCGAAATTATGTCTTTTTATCTTTCGTTACAAATTTGATTTAAAACTTTTGCTTATAATGAAGAAATATTATACTGCTAAATTAACACCCTTTTGCTGAGATAGCGCCAAAGGTAGATCTCCTTTTTTTATTATACTACTAATTACAATTTATATCTATAATAAAACATTTTAACCCGTATTCAGAACGCGCTTATAAAGATGTTAGCGCGCTTTTTTATCATTCTATCTTTATCATTTATTGGACATAAAACAAAGATAGATGACACAAAAAGTGCGCTAACATCTTAGAAGCACGTTTTGGATACGGTCCTTTATATTTAATATTTCTATATTGAAATAAGCTATATTTTAAAAATAGTTTATATTTATTTTTTTGTAATAACATTTGACTATTTGATTATTACAAAATAGTTTTGAAAGATACAATATTTATAAGCAAAAGAGGTACATATTTGCGATCTATTTTTTTTATTTCTATCATGTTCTTTCATCAGAATTGGCCAAGTTAATATTTAAACTAAACTAAATACTTTAATTTAATTTTTAAACTAAATACTTTATTTGTAAATATATATACATGTGTATATAAAGTTTAAACAAAATAACAAAAAATATTGTTTTATATAGAAATATATCTTTCTTTACTATTTCTCTTTTTATTTGGGTAAATTTTTAATTTAGAAAAAAAGTCAATAAGTTAAAATTTATGTGTAAAATAACTAATTAATTAAAAATTGACATCCTTGAAATTAACTAATAATAAGTTAAATTTAAATTTAAAAGTTATGATTTTTTGACTTTGTAGAAATTAATACAATACCAAGAACTAATGAACTAAATCATTGTACTATGTACTCTTAAAAAAGTATGAAGTTGATATTTGAATCTATTTAAATAATATTATCTCTTTTCCGCGATGCTGATTAGTTCTCTTGCTGCGCTAACTTCGGCTGTTATCGCAGAGTATATAAATGATAATTTGTATAGGCGCTTATTATTGTAATTTATTTTTGAAAAGTAAAAAGTAAAAAACAAAAAATTAAATAGAGCACACAATATGCGTGTCTGTAATGTCCAGTATCTAGTACAATTAAAAATATCAATTCAGAAACACATTATTTAAAGTCATACATTTCAACTTACAAATTGATCATCTTCAGTGTACATAACAATAAGTACGCCGGGAGCAAAAGAATGTAGTTAAATTATAAACATAATAAATAATTAACCAAAAGCGTAAAAATCAAAATTTTTATAAAAACAGACAAACTACTTCTGTAGAAATGGTTGTTCTACTTAAATTGACGAACCAATTTTTTTGCTGCGAGACCAAGTGCTCCAGATTAAAATTATGAAAACGGGTCAATCCGGATTTGATGGATATTGCAAGAAGATACATTTGCTATTGGACGGAACAAAAATATAAATTTCTAAAAATTAGTTATCTTGATTCCACTCAAGAAATTAAAGCATTAAAATTAATATTAAATTTAATATATAGTATGTGTATTAAACATTAAAATTAATATTAAACTTTACATATTTATCTTTAAACTGAACTTTAAATAAAAAAATGTTTTGTTTTTGGTTCAGTCCATAGACTAATGTTAATACGTACATTTTAATTCTAAACAAGAATTTTCAAATCTATATAAAAGAAATACAAAATCTTGTTACAAAAATTATTGTTTAATCGATAGACCTGTCCCCAGCATTTCCTTAACATTTTATTATGTAATAGTCGTATGTAATCTAAATTTTATATTTCAGATAAGAGTTAAAATAAGAGTTAAAATACTTTTTTTTATACAAACATGAGGATTATGATAATGAAGCCATTCCAAACGCTTCAGAAAAAACGAAGTTCTTCACCGTTCTGTGCATACGTAACTCAGTTTCAGATTGGTTTGTATCGATATTAAAAAAAGTTCAGTCTCTTAACAGCTTGTACACAATATCGAAAACATTAAGAAAATTTATAACTACGCGTAAAGATGTATTGGATGTTTATCAGTTTGCGATGTCGTTCACAAAATTAACTGTACTGATTATAATATCATGTACATCGGACAGAAAGGCAACTTAGAACAAGAATCTATAAGCATTTTATGGATATAAATAGAAAAAATTGATCACTCTCAGTAATTTCTAGTTACTGCATAAAAGAAACCTTTTTAATTAGAAATTTAATTAAGGTCATGTTGAATCTTAGACAACAAACGATCCAATTAAATTAAGAGAACCATTTTTGAGATGGTTTATATTAAAAAAACAATATCTAGATTTAAATAAGCAAAGTGAGACGAAATTACTTTCTAAAGGTTATCTTTCTAGCTTTAATTTTATTTCCCTTCTTAACAATTACATTCTGTTATTACCATTCCCTTTGTAATTCTCTTTTAACTTTTCTTGTGTGCTTCCTTGGTTTCTTTTCTTCTTCAATCTTTGCATTCACTAAACATTTGCTATCCGAGACACACACAAAATTTTTTTTGGTGCTGTCAAATATATCTTACATTTCTAATCCGAGAGAATAATTAAAATTAATAATATTACTATCAAAATTTGTATTACACAGAGAAAATATACTCTATCAATTTGCACATAGGATTAAATGATTAGAAATTAATCCCTGATGTGTCTCAGAAATTTTAAAAATTCAAGAAAACATTTTTTAATATTTGCAATTGTTTTATTTTGTAATACTTGACAAGATCGACACCTTTCTTTACAAACGTTGGGTACTAATCTATATAAAGAGTTGTTTTTATAAAAATTTGATTCTTATGCTTCCGGTTAATTATTCATTATGTTCATAATTTAACTGCATTTTTTTTTTAATTTTATTTAACTTCTAATTTTTTTATTGTTGCTGAATCCTGCTTTATTATAATACTTGTTTGATTTAAATAACTTTGCAAATAATTATACCTATGTATAAAAAAAACCCTTTTCATTATTTCGATCCATTGTTTTCTCTATAAATAGAATGCATAAACGGAACGCAATACCAGCTTGTTTCTTGTCCCAACGAGTCCCACACACAATTATTTTTACTATGGTTATAATAGTAACTGTTATTTCAAAATAGCTATTTAGCTATTTATTAATACTGACAATTTATTACAAAATTGTTAAAAAACAATTTATTAGCTGAAAACAAACACATTTACTTAAATAAATATTATTATATTTTATATTTCAATATTTAGTTATTTGATCTTGAAATATTGATTGCGTTAAAAAAAAGCAGTTGTTAAAAAATTATCATTTGCGACTGGAATATTCTTTTAGACCCTCGATAAATTTAATATTGGACAGGTTAAGTCCAAAACAATGTATCAATTAAGAACAATACTCATTACGCGCATAATGACTATTGCCCCTAATTGATACAATTTATATCTTTTAAGGATCCAAAGTATATTCTGATCACAAACAATTATAATTATTATACGAATCGGTTAAGGGATTTATTTCTGAACAATGCTGCACCGAACAACCTTTAGGGGCTTAACTCTTAATGACAATATCGATATCGTTATACTGTCGCCGCGGAAATAATTTATACGGTAAAAAGTTGCACGATGGCAACATAACGATAGCGATGCTGTCATTAAAGTTACAGAATAGACCCCTAAGTTATGAATGATTAAAGTAATTATCGATCAAACAGTTGATTAAGATCTTTAACATTAATCTTGTAGAATTGTAATTTAACGGACGTAATCGTTTAGTCTATTAACCGTTTTATTTTCCTTTGATGACGGTTATTAAAATCAGATAACGAAATAAATTCCACTGTTCTCGTAAGCCCTGATAAAAATATAACGTAAATCGGAGCGTAAATCGAATGTAGGTGGAGAGCGGTAGAAATGTAAACGAAACTTTTTGTAAAATGTAAATGAAAAAAATGAAATGTAAAAGGAGCGTCGTAAGAGCTAAACGCTTTCTTTACAATTTGCTGTTTCAATTTACACTTTTATTTTCACCAGGGACATTTCACTCTCGTGAAATTCAGTCGAAACATATATCGTCGAGTTGTCGAAAAAATTCTTAAATTTTTGCGCCCGGCGGATTTCGATGAAAAGATCGCAAAGCGCTCTTACGCTGACGTTGGAAGGCTCGTTAGTCGGAACAAAGGCGGCACGGAGCTCATCACCTCTGAAACCCGAGAGATTCGAGTTGGGGGGGGCTTTCCGCAACCGAAAGTTCGATTAGCCAAACAAACGGATCCGCCGTTACGTATCGATTACACGCGTGCTCGCGCGACTTATTGGAAACTTACGGAGCGGGTTATTACGCGACATACTTCGCGACAGCCCGCGATTCTCCCTAGAACGCTACGACAACGCGCAATACACCTTGAATGCGAAATTCAAAGTGAAACCTCTTCCGATCTCTTACGCGAGATTTTTATGTAACGCACCTATCGAGATTCGGCGCGCGTCCGTGAACCGCATTCTAAATGCACCGGCTTTATTATGAATCGTGACGCGGAAGTGGAATATCCATTCGCCCGGACCGAGGTGATCATCTGTCGAAGAAATTTAGGAAAATGAAAAATAGGACACGCACTGTCGACGTCGAAACGATGTCGAAATCGCGAGAGAAAGAGACGGATGAAGAGAGAGAGAGAGAGGGGGGGGGAGGAGCGGGAAAGAAGCTAAAGTAGTGAGAAGCAATAAACACGCTGTTACGACGCATCGTCGCGCATGGACTTTTGCGGTGAAGGGGCTTGCAGCATCCTGCCGTCAATCTCTTTATCGAGGTCCCGCGGTCGGCCCCGGCGAGTACACGGCCGCGGTGTTACTTTTAATTACTTTTCTTTCTTTCTTTCTTTTTTTTTTTCTAAACGGCCCGACCGCGAAGTTCAACAACACGCGCGGCGGTGTATTTTTGTCGCGTTCGCTGCGTTTACCTGTTTAAGGCGTGAGGAGACCTTTCATTTGAATGAGCGACGTCGCGCGTCGCGAGGCATACCGCGACGAGTAAATTAGAGCCTCCACTTTCTTTTCGTCATTTCGTCGGCACGCGCGTGCCGTGGGCATTGGTCGGCGAGCAAACTTTTCCCTCAAATGTTCCCTAAGAATGCAACGCGCCTTAAGAAGAGTATACCGAAAAGATTAAAATTTTATAAATTGTTCTACGTAAAAAAATTTGAGCACGATTCTTTCGTTGGTTTAAAAGTGATTCAATTATCTATACCTTGCTCTTGATTCTTATGTAAAATCGTATTTTGTATTATTCATTTGCTGAGCATTACGAGTCAAATTAAATTTCTTGCCAATAAAACTCGAATTAGCATATTTGTGCAAAAATTTATTTGAATTTATTTACTCGTTTAAAAATGATTTACTTAAAACTGCGGTATAAAAAATAAATGTTCATTTCCGCTGCGTAAGCCACTGTGAGCAAAATTTTTCGTTTTTTTTTTTTTGTTCTTTGTAGCTGGAACAAAATTTATGACTAAAATTTTTTGTCGTCGATTAGGAAAAAAAATTGAAGAAACCTTCAGTTTTTCAATTCTGATAACTTCTAGTTGATATTATAGAGTCAAAACGTGTCATAAACAACGAGATGAACGCATATGCAGTTTCCAAACTTTGTATTATTAACCTTTTGATCGCACACTTCGTAGGACATCAGATTTGAATAGCACGAAACGTGGAAAAAAATAATAATTTCGTCACACAAACAGATACGTTATATGTTAGGAAACTGATGTGTAAAAATAAATTATATATTTGTTCATCCGATTATCCGTAATTTATTTAATTTTCATGATGAACTGACGGTACGAAGCGACATGCAATCTTTACTCGAGATAAACGTTTCCTCGCTAAAGGCACAGGATAATCTCCGTTTATAAAAAAATCCTTGAATGTTCAGCAATTTCTATTAATGGCGTAATTGAATTAATAGTGTAATCACAATCACGCTAACATCTTTACCTCGTACAAATCGGTGTGATGTAAGAATCGATGGAAAGAGGGAATTATCCGTCGCGATAATAAAGGTAGGCTCGCCCGTTGTGCAGTCGTTAATGCGGATTATGGTAGAGCGGAAGTAATGTATGAGTTTAGCCACGTACGCGATTCGTTTACTAACTCGCGCTTGGCGAATGATTGACATAATATGTCACGCGATCCGCCCACGTGTGAACAATAACGATAAACCTTTTTTTTTTGCGCTTGCCGATTCGTAATTATTGCGCGTAAGCGCGCAACAATTATCAATTTCCGCCGTTTATTAAACGTAATTGAAATTTATTCTGCGAAAAAATCCACGATTTGTGAAATACATTTTAAAGCTTTATACTTGATATTAGTAATAATAGTAGTACTGACAGTAGTAATAATAGTAATGGAAGCAAGTGGATGGATATATGTCACTTAGATCTAAAGAAAAGTTCTCTTTTCCTCTGTGACTCCTGCTAGAGATTATAAATTTAAAGAGTCGTACATTTAGGATGAGCCCGAATTCACGATCTGTCACGAGTCCGTCGCTCTCACACGAAAGCTGCGGGACCTATATTTACTTTATATTTATTATTATATATTTATTTTTTATTTATTGTACAATGCTACAATAAATGTAAAGGTAATAATTATAATTTATTACGAGCTTATTTGTTAAACGATAAATAAATCATAATTTGCGCGTGACAGAACTGAATTAGATTTACTCACTCTATGTGATTTATAACTTGTGATTTAGAAAATTTGAGAGATTTTATAAAAATATTAATTTAATCTTTATAATAATTGCAAATATATATGTAATATAATTGCAAATGTATGTGCAATAAATATTAAATATGCTACAACAATTTTTTTTAAATAAAAGTATTAAAATTTAGTATAAAATTGCGATTATTAGCTGCATAAATAAATTAAAAATTAACAATTATTTTTCAATTTTGATAATTTTAAAGTATTGTTAGCACGTACAAAACAAAATGTAACTTATTAAATTTTTAGTTAACATGGCTTATTTATCATTTATTTCATATTTTTATGGCGCAATATTCAACCTCACAATTTTTCCCCGCATTCTTGATTACATTGTACAAAAATTTAAAGAAAAAAAAATTCTAATATAAAAATTTTGACAATTTATCGATGATCTATTATTGTATAATCATTATTTTTCAGATCGTTAAGTCTACACTGCGCGAGTATACAAGTGCCTAATAATCGTCATAAATTTTAATTTATTAAATCAGAATTGTTAAATGAAATGTAATAAACGCTATGCGAAATGAAAGCAAGAATGAAATGTTTATGACAAGGATATATTATCAAAAGATCAAGTTTGTGTTTAATGAAAATAAAATTTACTCACGCAGAGTCACGTACTACTTACCATTTATCGGACTGTGTCAAAATTGACGATTTTCGCGAAAGTAGCTGCTCATAGTACGAAACACGCATTAACATAAACTTGAGATAAGCGGTACTTTCTTCTATAACAAACCGATATCAAAACCTTCGAAAACAAGTTTTGCAAATTGCCACTTTCGATTTTTGGATTGTCAAGGATCCCCGCGATCTGTCGCAAGTACGTGACGTGTCGATGTAGAACTGTGTCACGAAAAAGGGACAACAAAATCCAATTGCTTCTCTTTTAAAAATAAACGAAACTACGTATTCGTGAAATTAACAGCGTGGCAAATGTCGCTAATGTTGCAATGAGAAACGTTTTGTAAAGAATGCAACTCGTGAGGGTCCCCGACCTAGTGTCACTATTACGATTCACACACGTGCCTACATAGGAGAGTGCTCGAGCTGCGATCAAACGTGCATGCATGCGTACGACGCCTTTGAAGCTGTTTTGTATAAGCGAAGTGCGTAGAAACTTGCGCAACGTGCCTCACTAAGCCTTGAATCAATTTGAATAGAATTTAACGAATGCAAGTCTCTTAATAACTAATACTGTAATACTAACACTTATATATAATGCACATCTTAGACCTAGAGCGACTCTTTCCGTTGAAATATCTTGTCGACAATGAATAGTTATAATATTTATATACAATCTTTTTACACAATTATATAGAATACTTTCTAAAAATGTTAAAGTATGTGTAAGAATTGTTTAATAGATTTTATATACAATCACGAAACCAAGTGTTCTGATATTGTATGTTTTTAAGAAAAAACTCCATTAAAAGTTCTTGCCCTTAATGCATTTCTGTTTAAAAGTATGCTTTTGATTTGTATGATAAAATAACTTTTCAATATCTTGTGTGTTTGAACAATCAGTTTTGTAATTATACATAAGATTATTTAATATTATTACGCAATTTTGCCATCCTTATACACATTTTTAGACTTAAATAAAAAGATAAAGATAGAAATAAAACAGAATCGGCGTTTTGTTGCAATATTATTTAAATATATCTTTTAATATGATATAATTTTAATATAATTTTGTTAATTTTGTTAATTTTATTAATAGACCAATTAATTATTTAGTTTAAACACAAGTTTGCTTTTAATAAAATTATCACTGGCAAAAGATTTTTCTAATCAAATTTTCTATAAAAAATTATAATATATTTAAATTTGTAAGAATTTTTAAGTAAAATTAATCCTCAATATATATCTCTTATGTCCAAACAGTTAGTCTCATAGCCTTGTTATTGTAAAAGTAATGAAACTTAACTACAAATTGTGAATAATCTGTAATGTGCAATAAAATTCTGGAAAACAAAAGTGTGCAATAAAATTCCGGAAAATAAAAGAAAACAAATTAGATGGTAATTTCATTAAAAAAAAACTCTTTGAAGGAAAATTCAATATCTTGTGCCCAGACAATTAGTTTCGTGACTGTTCATAAAATTATTTAATTCTATTTTGCATAACAAATGCCATTCCACACAATTCCACTATTTATCTTCTACACACGTTTTCAAACTTAAGTAAAAACAGATAAAGACAATAGTAAAATAAAGTCAGTGCCTTGTTTACTTTTATTTAAATACACCTTTTAATCTGATTTAATTAATAGCATGCCAGTTAATTCTTTTCATCTTAAGCATAAGTTTATATTTATTAAAAATAATATATCACTGGCAAATGTTTCACTTTCAGCCGAGTTTTCTATAAAAAATTGTAATATTTAGTGAATTTTTTGCAGCAGTAAAGGTAAACCTGTATCCGGATAATTTGTTTCATGACCTTGTAAAAGTAATAAAATTTAATGACGAACTGGAATGATCTATGATGTGCAAGTAAGGATCCAGAAGACAAAGATGTATGTTTAATTTACTTCGAAGAACTGTTCGAAGAAAAGCTAAAGTTGCAAAATTACTCATATTTATACATATTTATATTTTGTAATTTAATAAAAGTCATAATAGAAAACATTCTGTCCATCTTTTTTAATTTTAGAAAATATAAAAATCAGATATGATCTTTACTTCGCCAGCGAGTAAATAAAAAACAAATACAAATAAATAATTCAATTTTGAACTAACTGGCCAAATATAATTAAATACAAGCACTACGTTTCGACCAACGGTTCTTATCAAGTGCAATTGATACACAAGTTACATTAAACACATTGCTAATTAGGTCAAAATTGAATAATTTATTTGTGTTTGTTTTTAAAAAATATATTACGTTACAGTAAACAAGTTAACTTATTTGCTTTATTAATTAATACGTTGATTTTGTAATATTAAAAATATTTCAATCTTTACAATATAATAAAAAAGAACTGTACAAAATTCGAAGATTTCTCGTTACAAAAATAGGTCGTTTCAAAGAAGAATAAGTAATGGAACATTACAATTCATTGACAGTCGAATAATAAACCGCCGTGAGAAATTTTGCAAACAACGACCGAGTTTCCGCACCCTGAATTGGTTCATGGCATCTCGATTGGAGTATATGCCCGTGCAAATGCATGGCATTGTGCGATAACTGTACGTGTCGAGAGTTAATTAGACTTTCAAATCGGCAAAAGCTCATCGGTAAGTAGACAAAAGATACAGGGCGTGTCGGTTACAGGCGCGAACGGGAGAGAATTAATATGCATGGGCGAAAAGACTTTCGCTCTATCGAAACGTTAGAATTTTTTTTTCCTCCACGTGCGTACATACATTATTCCCGTTCGTGACTAAAGAGCTCGATTTAGGTTTGCGAAATGATCAATTTCCAGTTATAGAAACGGGAGGCCCGCCGAGTTATTTAACGGTGAGGCTGGAGCTGGAGTTGGTTATCGAACGGGCCAAACACCCGAAGCAACATCCAAGGCTACGAAGTTGATTGCCTTCGGGGGATCGCTTCTGCATTTGGCTGGTATATCTTTTTATAGGCACGCGACATTGCGTGCGTATTGCCGTTACGAAATCAGATGGGACTTTGAATACAATAATTTCTAACGCTTTTAACGCTGACGAATGATCAATCGGTTCTGCGCGGACACTCTACTATGTTAATAATTGCGAGATATTGCAACATATTTTCCAATATAATCAGATTGTTACGCCCGCGCGTAAACCGACCTCGGATTAATAATTAAACCCCTGCGTAACAAACCGGAAGGAATCGAGGAGAGAAAAAAATAAATATTGTGTTACGTATCACGTTACAGTGTCCATCGTTAAATCGAACGCGACCCGTTTACGATACGTTTCCGTTTTATTATTTATTATCGCGCGTCAGCAAAATTTTCGCTATACATCGCGATGCAAGACGACGACGACGACGACGACGACGCGCGGCGAATAAATAGCGCAATGCAGCGCATATCTGACCCGTATATCGATTGACAAAATATAACTTCCTTTCACTAATGTACACGACCTGCTGCACCAGACGAGAGGTTTACGAGGTAAAACGTTTCCCACGTTAATAGAAATTCTGTTTTGCGAGACGAAGAAAAGTTCGGAGCGAAACTGCAGAAGAAACCTTTTCTTTCGGCCGAGGAGGAAATCGCCGGAGAATTTTTTCCACCCAAGACGAATCTCGGTGTGTCCGCAACAACGCGCGCGCGCGCGCGTGTGTGTGTGTGTGTGTGTGTGTGTGTGTGTGTGTGAACTTTTATAACTTTGTTCAATTCGCGCCGCCGACTGCACGCCGGGATTTTATTCGCCGGGAACTTGAAGTACATACAGTTGTAAAACTGCGGCTGGAATTACATACGTGATAATCACGATTTAAATTGACAAGCAATTTAGCAGCACCTTGATAGCTAACAAGCGTCTTGAAAACGCTGTGATGAAGTTTATTGCGAAAAATATGATACCTCAGCCGGGGGATCCAAACCTGGATCCCCCTGCAGTCTGTCATTTGTTTCCTCGTGCCTTACATAATGAAACGGTCTTAGACCAAGATAGAAATCTAAGTTTTTTTCTTCTCTCAAGGCCGTAACTGTTAACAGAAAATGTGTTCGGTTAACAAAGACGGTAACGAAGTGCCCCGAAGGACAACTGTAATTGCAAGCTGATCTCGAGCCGTCAGCACCGTTCCGCTTATGAATGATCGCGTTAAACCGCCGTCGAATCCTAATTGATTGCCGGCGGATAGAACAATATGTGTGTCTTTGTCGCAACGGTAGCGCGCCTCGTTACGATGGAATGGACGGCGCGCGTAAGATTCTACAATGCGTCGACGCGCGGCGGCGTAATTCTCCCCTTTAGCGACAGCTTTGAATAGTTAAACAAACTGCGATTCATTCTTACATCAATTTCCCTTGCAATTGCCTGAAATATATGTTGCAATTCTATTTTTTATGCTGACTCCAAGCCAATCGTCTCGATGCTCTTTCTATTATGCAACAGCATGTACTTTCGGGCATTTTCGGTAATTTTAATAAACTATAGGTTTGCACAACCGCATAGAAATATAAATGCATTTTCTTAAGATAGATTGTAATATTCGTTTATTTTTGATAAATGTAATTTTCCTATTAACCATTATTATTTAATAATTATAAAAATTATTCAATGCAATCTAATCTATAAATTAATTTTTTCAGTAAAAGTAATTTAATTTTTTTAAATAATTCTTTTTAATAATTTCTTTCTATTTTTTAAGTAAATTATTTGTAATTAGCAAAAAGTAATTTTTTACAATGGAGTATATGTATATATACATATATAAATATAATATTATATAAATATATATTATTTATAATAAGAAAGTATATATATTACTTAATAAAATACACACACACACACACACACACATGTATTATGTTACAGTTTTCCTTTTTTAAATAATGGCTTTAAACATGAAAATAAGAAAATGTTTATTTAAAGTCTAAAAATCGTTATTGATTAAAAATAACAAAAATTGTATCTCATAATTGAATAATATTTTCGTCTAAAATTTGATATTTAAATTAATTTAATATTGTATATCATCAAAGACACGTTCACCTTAGTGGGATGCAGACACGAGACCACAGGATTATGAGTCACCTGCAAATGTGATATGCTATTTTTTTCCATTAATTGCCGTTTTTTCAAGTGAGAACTATGTTATTATGTCCATTTATATAAATGCGATATATTACTATGATATAACTCTATTCAAGTATACGTATTCTCAAATGTAATAAAATTTTTAAAAATATTACCTTATGACTAATTTATTTACTATTTTTGTAATTTTAGGTACATGAATTGAACACATGAACGTACATCAGTTCAAACAAACATTTACTGAAATGTTTTTTTTTTTTATATTAAAAAACTTGATTCAGTATCTAAAAATTAATTTATTAGATTTCAAATATTACATTGTGTCATGTATTAAATTTGAATTTGATTTGAATAAAGTTTTCAACAAAAAACCAGTTTTTAATTTTAATTTTACTATATTCACAACAACAAGTTTCATACTTTAATTACTATTTATTTAGAGGTATGAAAATTTATAATTTTAATAAATATATTTATTAAAACTTTCTCTCTCGGTGCACATTACAGAATTGTTCAAAATTATTTTCCAAACACGTGGAAGATCACTTATCTCTAAATACACGGATCGTGACACAATCATTTCAAATCATAAAAATAACCGCGGTGAAAGCATCAAAAATTTAAATGTTACACGTCATTCAGTTTGATTAGTCACACGAAAATCCCCGGGAACCTCCCTCCTCAAATATACCAAGAACCCTCGGGATGCCAAGCCACTTTTTCGTCCGAGTGTTCTCGGAAAAAAAAACCAAAGTCGAAAGTGCATTTAAGGCACATATTGTGCCAACGTTTCTCAGAATTTTAACTGGAATATTTCGTGGTCGTTGTTTCGTCTTCTCGAACGACGCCTGCAGCGCATCACGGCCCGCGAGCAACAACTCCTTCGCGCGGAGTTACATCTATTCACATATCATTTTTTTCGACGCGAGGTCCTCGAAACAGAAGAGTGGGAGAGAACGACGACGATGACGAGCGGCACGGCATCCACCCCTCTTCTCGGCCTCCCTATCGGCAAGGTGGCACAGGTAACTTCGTCGTTCCGCGATCGAGCCGCGATCACTCGTAAAGTTCGCGTTCGAACAGCCGGATAATTCGGGAGATCGCGAATACAGCCGATGCGGCGGTCCCCTCGACCGGTGCGGTCCTTCGATCACGACTCTACGTTTCCTCTAAGGAGCGAGCGAGAGAGAGAAAGAGAGAGAGAGAGAGAGAGAGAGAAAGAGAAAGTGAGAAAGGTCGAGTAACGAAATTCCCATTGAGATTACAGTGAGGATTTCCAATGACGATCGCGCAAATGCAAACGTGATCTCGTTCACGTTTATCTATCAAAAAGATCGCCGGCGATCGCGAAAGTTTGGGAGACCCACTCCCGAGATACACCTCTTCGGCCCACGGTCCGCACGTCGGAGGGAAGAAATGAGGACGTTTGTGAGAAACTGGACGATTTTCTTCAGTCTAATCGGTTTGTCGCGCGCCGAGTCGCCGATGGAGGTCCTGACATCCTCGAGCAACCTCGGCAGCTTCGAGGAGGACGAAATACTTCGCGTGCTCTCACGCAACAAGACCGACACGACTAAGAACTTCACTTTCGTCGAGCTGATCAGCAGCCTCGGCAATTACACGATCGACACCGAGAAAGATATTTGGAGTGACGACAGGCCGGAAGTGCATCACACGAATCCGCACTATGGTGAGCGATCCCAGAAATTCCTCATTACATTACTCCTATACGAGTAGAATGTCTTTTGGTATGTCGTAACAAGTTTGCGAAATTTTATCTAGCATTTTATCTAACGTTTCGTCACATATTTTTGTAAAAACGGAATTGATTTTGTCAAGATTAACATAAAGAAGCAAAACGTTATTCAATGTAATAAACTTTGGTTTCGCTAATTAATACTTATTGTTAGACGCAAATATTTTAAAGACAAATCATGAATGAACTGAACGAGTGAAAAAAAAAATTTCCCGGTAAAGATTTGCGAATCAACATTTCTTGACGCCGAAATAGATGGAGTTTTATTACTTTGTTTAAATTCAAATCATTGAAACATAAATCTTAATTAATAACATAATTATTCTTAGATTTAAAAAATTTATATATATATAACAAAATATTTCATTACTATAAGAAAAATGATACTAATTATATAATTTTACAAGATTGTCAATGATTTGTATTTGACTCTTTTAGATTCGAAACGTTCGAATAATTCAAGTTCGAATCATAGGCATTCAAATACAAATCGGATCAAATCTCGCTTTGATTTGATTCGTATTCGAAATATTCAAATAACTTATGGCGAATTCGATTGGGTGCACCAGTGCACACTAGTGCGCCCTAGTTTAGTGTTTCGTATTCTGTTGCCTTGTATTCAGAATGGAAAAAACTAAACTGCACTAAACGAGGGCGCACTCAGTGCGCACTAATAGTGCGCACTGGTGCAATCCAACAGAATTTGCCATTAGATTCGAATAGTTCGAAATGTTCGAATAACTCAGATTAAAATCATAGAGATTCAAATATAATTCTTACCTCGATTTAATTCGTATACAAATATTTCGAAATGTTCTAATAACGTAAATACAAATTATAGAAATTCAAATCAAAATTGAATCAAATCTTACATCGATTTGATTCGTCTTCGAATAATTCAAAATGTTCGAATAATTCAGTTTTGAGTTATAGAGATTCAAGTCCAAATCTAATCAAATCTCATCTCGATTTGATTCGTGTTCGAATAGTTCAGAATGTTCAAATAAATCAGATTCAAATCATGGAAATTTAAATTTAAATCGAATCAAATCTCACCTATATTTGATTCGTATTTGAATAATTCACACATCTTTATTTCGCGATAAACAATATATGTTTTAATTAAATGAATTGTGTGTTCACGCGTGACGATCGAGTAAAAAATTTCAGGCTCATTGACAAACGTCATGACAGCTGCGTTGCATATTGTCGTTTGCTGCGCGTACAACTTCATGTTTTAAACATTGGCTGTTAATTGCACGCGCGGCAATCGAAATTCGCACCTTCATACACCGTCAGCTCTCGTAATTAACAAAATGCTATTAACCTTCGATCGAGTGCGGAATGGAGTAAATACCTACGTCTCCTGACGGTTAATAATAGTTGACTTTGACGATTCATCGAAACTTATAGCGAGGAGTAATATCGGGAACTCCCTTAAGCGACGATCTATGGATATTAATTTAACTCGTGGGTCTGGAAAACGTGTAATCGTCGCACTTCTATAAACCGAAGGCCATGCGTATGCATTTATTCCAATCGCGTACGGCGCGGATGCCGATCACGTTGATTCACAAGTGCGTAAGAGAGATTCGGTGTCTTGTCGACTGCCTTCTTTCAATTCTGAGAATGTCTAAGTGACTGCAACCAAGTTTCGATGATCAAAAGAAAAATTAAAACGGTAATTGAGACAAGACTGACGATTTGTACAAGATAATCCAAATCGTGGAAGGTCAATTTGAACAGTCACAGCTCGAGATTTCTGTACTTAAATAATGTTTCTTATGCAATTAAAAAAAAAAAACTTAAATTTTCCACAAATGTAGCACTGTCGTCAAATGCGTCTGCGATCTCAACATGTATAATTACGAGTGAGAATTCTTTGTCATCGTACATTTTACCAAAGTCAAGTGGCGAGGAATTCATGCGTCAGCAAGAAAAAGATGTTTTGACCTTAATTATTATCGTATACATGATACTTGTAATACTTCAATATAGCTCTCGAGAACCAAACTGATGGAATATTCTTAATTATTTAAATTGTAGTAAAACTAGGCCTGCGACCAGTTGATAACTAATCAATTTTCTTTCATTTTTTAATCAATTAAAAAAACATGTACGCATATGTGGAAGGAACGGTTTTGCTAAACTTATCTAAAAATTTATAAATATACAAATCAAGATTTTTTGACGCAAAAGCTCAAATCAGATCTCATTTCTTTGATTGAATCGAAGCGAATTGACAGAATTTTATTTGAATTAAACCAAATTGAATCGTTGAAACACAAGTTAATTAACAACATAATGAATATCATTAGATTCAATTTTAACACAGATGTAATGAAGAAAGATTATCATATAAAAAAATAGTATTGATTATATGATATAAAATATTTCAGCAAAACTACTCTTTCCGCGTAAAAATCATGTACTTAATTTTATTAACTACCATATTTCTTTGTACTTACTTTAAGTGCTAATTATTGTATAAATTTGCAAGATATCAAAGGACAAAAGCATGCCATTGACAAGTGCAATGTCGTTCGAGAGTGATTTTTACTGACTACAGTATCATACGCATTATGCGCCGATGCACCGACAAACGTGACTGTAGTACTTATAACTTAATAATAAAAATCCTAAAGATTTGAATATACGAAATCACCTCGAAAGCTGTATGTCGACATTTTGACATACTTTTATGTAAATTGTAAATAAACTACAAGTTACATTAAAAAACACTAACATTAAATTTGGGGATTAACTTTTATGACTTTTTAAATATTTCCGCCATGTTCTTTCATTATGTGAATTTACTTAATAAATGATTAAACTCACGGATAATTTATTATTACAGTCAAAGTGTATTGATGTTCCAAAATAATATAACGCGTAAGAGAGAGCGAACGGATAGCGCATCGGTCTGTTACACTGAAGATCGTGGTTTCGATCACAGAACTGAAAATATTTTACATTTACTCGTCCTTTTCTTTAATAGATTAAAAGGTCAAGCGTATTTTATATCTCAAAATCTTTCTATTTTTCCACGTATATTTTTCTGTTCCACGTATGTCAGCTATGCACAGATATATGTAGAGAAAAGCGGCGTTCAATAATATAAAATCTTTAGGTATATCTATAACACGTAATAACTCAATAGTAATAGCGGAATTCTGTCCCATACAGCATCCAATTTTTTTAAAAATACTTCAACTGAAACATTTCATAAAAGTTAAGAGATATGTCTGTACAAAACATTTCCGACACAAATTTGGAATAGTGAAATATCCACAATTCTCGCATTTGAAAGAAAAGCTTGTAGGAAAGTTGCTGATAGTTTATTTAAAAAATTACAACTTTTCTAAAATATTACCAAAAAGTTACTTGAAACTTTCTTGAAATAATGCTAACTGTAATCCTCTGAATATAGTAGTTAATTTTTTGAAATTTTATATCTTTTAATAAATTTAATGTATTTCAATATACTTTATGAAGAAAAACGTAAAGTTAAAGCATTAAGATAAACAAGTTAAAGAATTAAGATAAACAAGCTATATAAATAAGTCACAATTCATGTAAAATGACAAAACTAAATTACGATTAATAGAAAAATTATTTTTAATGACATTTTGAAATCATTTTGATGTCATGTTTTTTTGTTTTGCTTCTGGATAGAGTTTACATTTACTGCATGTGCAGTAAAACATTCTTATCACAACAATTTCTGACATTTTACAAAATCTTTCTAGAATGATGAAAAATTAAAACTTTTCTGAAAACTTTTTGATCGGCGTCGTATGAGATAACTCTGAAAGAAAAATTCTGAAGCACATGCATTATTCCGAAAAGTCAAAATCCCGAAATTTAAGACCGAGGCATTGTCCCGAAAAGTCAAAATCCCGAAATTTAAGACTCGAAGCATTGTGTCAAAAAATTAAAATCCCGAAATTTAGGACGTGGGACAATGTCCTAAAAATTGAGTTTTATAAATCTTTTTTCTATTGTACCATCTCGATCTTTGAATACTTTAGAAAGATATTAGAAAAGCTGAAATTTAAATAGTCGAATCATCTTACTGATATCTTTAAATAGATGAATATTTTCCACATGATCAGAATATCATTTACTCTTTTCTTTGGACGCTAAATATTTGTAAAAAATAATTAAAGAAAATTAAAATACACATTTTACAAATTTTAAAATAGTATCATAATAAGAATATAATGTAACATATGTATATGTGTAACATATGTGTATAATAATGTATTCACGTTCACTGCCCGATAAGGATTCAATTCTAAACATCCATTGCAGAGTGAGGGGAACATAGAAAGTGCCTATGGCACCATCAGCCTACAGCTGAAGGACACATTTATCGATCTAATTATTTATCGTAGCGACATAGTCTCAATTAAATTTTAATTAAAAATTTCTCCTCACACACACACACACACACACACACACACACACACACACACACACACACACACACACACACACACACACACGCATACACACACAAACACACGCACGCACGCACGCGCACGCAATTTCGGGATTTTGACTTTTCGGAACATTAGCTCACTTTTCGAATTTCAGTACATTTTTTCGGGACAATGCATGTCTTCCCAATTTACTAACATTTTTTTATTATAGAAAATATCTTTAAATTATTTTTACAGAATTTCAACTTTTTTTATACAATTTGAGTGCGCACAAAAATGAAAGAAATAAAGGGCAATTTTATTTAAAATAACAAAAACAATTTTTATAATTATTAAACATTTTTTATGTGTTAAAATTTATTTGTTATTAACATTAAATGCTGACCCATATTTTCATTTGTTAGCTCGAAAACATTATCATTAATAATATTTAGTAACCGTTTGGTGTCAATGCATCATTAATTTATGCCAAATCCACTTGCATTCCTGTTAAGAACAAAAGCTATTCTTTTCTCACGCTACGAAACCGGTTTCAATCGTCGATAAAAATGTATGTCTACTCGCATTTTATCAATCATGAACCTATTTGGTTCATATAAAAACCGGTTTTACTTGTACAATTACGGGTGCGTCACTAAAAAAAGAACGGTAAAAAAAAGAAAAGATCGGGTGCTCCTTACCCAGTACATCTTGACAAGGATAGAAAAGTTACTTTTTAAAAGTAACTACTTACCGTAACTCGTTACCGAGTAAAAAATGTAACTAGATCGTTAACATTCTTTTCTTTTTTTAACATCTTTCTTAAAAAATACAACTATAGTGAAATTTATGTTTTTTGTACGCCCGATTTATGTTTATGCAATAATTTTAAACTTACATAAAATTTGGCACTCTATTATATAGTGTTTTTTTTTTCTAGATTTAAACCTCCCAAATACAAGAAAATTATAATTATAATATTAAAAAATTTGTGGATAAATGATACATCATATAGATTACTGGAAGGTGACAATACGGAATTACTAATATTAAATAATTTGTCAATGGATGCACTGCTTGGTAAAGCTATATTAAATTTAATAAATAGCTTTTTTAATTTCTTCGGAAGATCTTATAATAATTCTATATAAAGTAATTGGTCAATAACTGAAGACTAAAAATAAATTACATATGTCATTATTCAAATATGAAATTTAATTAAAACTACAAAAAGTAACAATAAAAGTAACTATTAAATTCGTTACTGTTACTCAAAAAATGTAACGACGTTACAGTTACAGAAAAAGAAAAGTAACGCTGTTATCAATTCGTTATCAAGAAAAGTAACTATAATAGTAACGGCGTTATAAGTAACGCGTTACTTCTCAACCCTGCATCTTAAAATGTCACATCTGTCAAAACAAGTAACAGATGTATTACTAAACTATTATTATGTTTAATAACTATTTATATAATTATATAATTTATATAATCAAATATTCGATTATATTAAACATTTAAATAAAATTATTGTATTACAGCTTTATTATTATTATTAAACTCCTTTTTCAGTATAAAGCGATTATTTCACTAATCTAAAAAGTTTTTGTAACGATGTTGTAGCGAGCTCGTTAGGCGTAAACTACTGCATATAACTTAACTATAATGACTATAATGACAAAAAAATGGACTCGACTGATAATGTTTTTAATCGCATCTATTTACGACAATTGCACACGCAATGTCATTAATCATACGTGGGAATATGCATTTTAATTACGCAATATTACGCACCATTGTATTAAGCAATGTGAATCACGGATAATTATAAAAACTGTTAAACAAATACTGATTTATGCAATAAAGATGCAAAGCTAAAATTGGAAATTTAACCATCGGCTACTAAAAAACTCCGAGAAAAAAAGACCTTTGTTTAATCATGTATTATGCACAATCAGCCATTAGGAAATTTAGACTTTACCCAAAAATTGTTTTTGTAATATATTTGCGTAATTAGATCATAAGACATCTTAAAAATCTAAGAGGCATCTTAAAGACACATTTTCAAAAGTAGTCTTAAAAAAACGTGTCCGTCTTACGATTCGATTTTAGATATTGCATTGTCTGGGAATATACGTACACTGGAACCCCGCGTTAGCGTACTCCGCGTTAGCGGAAACTATCCCCTCCATATGCACTCGGCCCACATGAGTAGCGTGTGTGGGGGATAGCAATAAGCAATGCAGTCGCGTATTTCACGGAGTGGGAGTGAAACCAAGCAATAGGAGATAACCCCGCGTTAGCGGACCAAAGCCCCGAACAGTCCGCTAACGCGGGGTTCCAGTGTAAATATATTCACCTCAATCAAAAAATGACGTTCTTCATCACTTAATTATGGTTACTCACATTATCACTCTTAATTTATTGTATCATCTAGAATTTGTCTAGGTTCTTTCTTTACACATCGTTTACATTATTTTACACTAATGAATGTAAAACCGGTCTAATGTGATACCGCTCTAATTAATCAATATTTCTCGATATTTGAGAAATCCTGTCGGTCGGAAGATTTACTCAACTGTATTCGCATTTCACTAGAAGAATGATTTACAGAATATTCACATAACGTTGCTATTCTGTTTTTTGCATCCAATATAATTTATGTAATAATAAATAGATATAACGGACATCATTAGAAAATCTCTGATAAAAAAATATCAGAGATAAGAATAATATCTCTTTCGAAGAAATGTTAAATAAAAATTCAGCTACATTAAGAATTTAAAAAATTCATACATAAATAAGTATAAAATTTTATTACTAGTACTTATTTGTGTACAAATTGTTAAACCTATTTAGTATCCCTTTATAAATAGAAAATATTTCGATCAACAATAATTCTAATAATTAATAAAAGATTATTTATAGGAATTCAGATTTACGAAGCATCTCGATTTCATTCGATCGTTATATTTAAAGTTTAGAAGATTTTTATTAATCGACATTTTGGCATAATTGTAGAAGTTTAATCTAAAAGAATTTGTCGAAAAAAACGAGTTCAAATGCATTATTTAATTCCAATTTTCACCCTGACCTTATTGTATTTCTCATCATTTTTATTTTTTAATCGTTCTTTTCGGCGGAGAATGCTATTCACCTTGACCTGCTCTCCATAATTTTAACCCCAGACGGCGTGTAAAAAAAGATTTTGGTCCAGCTTCTTGCCGTTTATGTTATATGATTGTATGTTTCTCAATTCGGATTTCCCATGGCCAGCGGCGATGGCGAGAACGCGCAGACAACGGTACCGATGTCCCAATGACGTTAAATTATTACAGAATCGTAGAAAAAGGAAACGAATATTTTTTTTGATGAAGGCATCGTAGATAATTATAATTGTGGAATTAGATCCCGGCGACCGAAGTTCACGCAACCGCAACGAACTTTGTCCGTTCGCTTGCGCACGCCGCATGATTGATTGTACGTCATTAATCGAAACATGTTGTCGAATTTCTCCTCGGATTGCCGCACGGTTACCTCGCAACTCATTTAGAAACGGAAAGTAAACATTGTCGCATGCTGCATTACGCAATGCACATGGCATGCAACATTGTCGGTGGACCGTCGGGAATGCGGTAGCGTTCAATAGTTCAGGGTCATTGTCGCCGTACGTACGTAATCTATAACAATACTTGATAAGCAATGAAAACATCCTGAAAAACATTTCAATTTAAATGGGTCAACAATTCTGTACGGAGAAAGTTTCATTGTTAAAAGTACGGCTGAGGTTTCGGTTAAACCTAATTCCTCTCTGCCTTTCGTTCTCGGCTCCGATAATTACAGTGAGATAAAAATTATAATTATTTTTGGACACAACCATATTTTTATAGCTATTCAACAATATATAGTTTATTCAAACTGTATTAAAATTCTTATAATCGTAATATTCGTCTATGCAAATTATAATACAGTTGCCATGACCAAAATGGAGACTTTAATATAATAAGTCGTATTATAAAACAATAATTATAAGCATCCACTATAAACATGTACAGAGAGAAAGTTTTATGGTAAAAATTACTATGGTAAATAATGAGCGCGAACCAAGGAACAAATTATGAAAATTTTTACGTTTTTTTATCAAATTTCCATACTATTTACAATACTTACGTTATAATTCTCAAAATTTCTTCTTATGGTCAGTGATTATTATTGTATATAGTAATATTTGATATAAAATTTTCTCCGTGTAGTTATTATGCTAATATTATATTAATAATTACTATAATAATGATATATTCCTGACTACAATTATTTACTATGCATTTATAGTCGCAAATATCACACCTTTTTTCTTCAGTATAATATATGTGTACGACAATTTCGATATGACTCTCGATTCTTGACACGAATCCACGTGTACGGGGTAATCTAGCGGAAGCTTCTTATTGAGAAACTCGACCTTCACAGGTTGATAGATTTAACAGACTTAAAGATATGCAAGAGAATTTATGAGAGAGAAGGGTCATCCTGTTTAATCAAGGTCTCCTACAATGTCGATTATAATTAACAAGTGTATTCAGCGCGTAATTATATCACTGCGTTCTGTGTTAATGCTTTAGAAAGTTCAGCTGATGTAATTTGCTTTCGTGTATCGAAATAATTAGGAAGATCTAATGATCATTATGAGGAATCGTACAAATCTCCGTCAAGTATAATCGCCGTTACTTTTGCGACACAACCCATCGAATGTTATCGAGAAATAATTAAGATTTATCGATCTTTTCTTAAAAGAAAAAAGAAACTTTTGGATATAGCGTAAAATGATGTGAGAGTATCGACAACTGGTAGGATCAAGTTTAGAAGATCTATAAATGCAACATCTGAAAGTGTCAAGGTTCCAATCAGAATAATTAATTCTTCATTTCTTAAGTGTTTTAATTTTGGGGGCTTTTTACAATCTCTCTTGAAAATTCGGAAGGTAAACAAAAGTGATTAATAAATGATTTTAAATATATAATTGCACTCTAGATTCACGTGTAAGTATTCATATAGTATTCATTTTGTGTTTTCTACGTAAAACATATGTAAAACATAAATTTATATACTTAAACGTAACGTTTTGCTGTTTTTTTTTTTATGCTACTTACACACATGGATGAAGAACTTTTTACATACTTGGATTTGCAAATGTATATATATATGTATGCGAATATATTATTAAATTCTATGCAATGCATTACATATGTCAAGAGATAAGAGTAGTCTCGTGTACCAAGTAAAAGGTGAATGACCCACTTACTGACAATATCCTGAATACTGGAAATTCAAGTTTAAATGTATATATATGCAAGAGAATGGACACTTTAATTAAATCACAAGAGAAGAAAGTCACACCTTGTTAAGTCAAGGTCTTCTACAAAGATCGACAAAAATTTTACTTTTTTAAATGTTTAGTAAATATTATTAAATTTGGTTATATTCATTATATAACCAAATAATACTGTAAATAATTAGAAAAATAAATTATTTTCTAATTATTAAAATAATTTTCTAATTAAAAAAATAAATTTATTTTATATTAATAAAATATTTAATTGGTATTATTTTACTCAATATTTGGTAGCTGTTATCCAGATAAGATGCATGTCTACCATTTAAGTTACTTTTTATTATATTTCTCATTTAATACTGATTTGTAGGCAAATAAACATGTTGAAAATTGTAAATTAAAGTTTTAAGTATCTATTATATATCTAACAATGACAAGCAGTTGCCTAAGTTTTGTGATCTTTATTTCATATATTGTATCGCTTGAAAGTTGAATTTATGAATTAAAATAATTAAAAAGTTATTAACTATATATAATACTTCTTTGTTGATAATTTATTTTTGAAATGACTCAAATAATTAATAAGCAATAAGTAATAAGAATAATAATTAATGAGAAATAATAACAATCAATATAATTTATTTTAATAAAATTTATGGTGACACAATTTAGAAAACTTAACATGTTTTATAAAAATATTAATTTCATATTTATAATAATTACA